>NC_139161.1:30687705-31287705 GCF_964270905.1 Leucopleurus acutus
TAAGCCACCCAGTGTATGGTGTTTTGTTATGGCAGCCCGAGTTCATGGATCAGAAGACTCAATATTGTTGAGATGTTAATTCAACCCAGAATGATCGATAGATTCAACACAATCCCAATTAAAATCCCAGAAGACATTTTTATAGAAATTGGCAAGCTGTTTCTAAAATTTATATGAAAATTCAAAGGACCTAAAATAGCCACAACAAATCTGAAAAATAATGAAGTTGTAAAACTAATACTATCTGATTTCACACCTTAGTATATAGCCACCAGAATCAAGGCAGTGTAGTACTGGTATCAAGACAGCTATGTAGATCAGTGCAACACAATGGAAAGTTCAGAACTGGACCAACACATGTTGGACCAGTTGATTGTCAACAAAGCTGTCAAAGCACATTAAGATTAAGAACTTTTATTCACCAAATGCTATTATCAAGAGAGTGTAAGTCAGAATCCAGTCGGGAGACAAATTATACCAACAATATGAACAGGAAAATTTAATATAAAAATATAATATATAGAAAAGGAAAAGTGTGGTTCACTATTTTAAAAGGTAAGGAGAGGGGCTTCCCTGGTGGCGCAGTGGTTGAGAATCTGCCTGTTAATGCAGGGGACACGGGTTCAAGCCCTGGTCTGGGAGGATCCCACATGCCGCGGAGCAACTAGGCCCGTGAGCCACAACTACTGAGCCTGCGCGTCTGGAGCCTGTGCTCCACAACAAGAGAGGCCACGATAGTGAGAGGCCCGCGCACCGCGTTGAAGAGTGGCCCCCGCTTGCTGCAACTAGAGAAAGCCCTCGCACAGAAACGAAGACCCAACACAGCAAAAATAAATTAATTAGTTAATAAAAGGTAAGGAGAATGCTAAGATATAATAAAGGTAGTAACTACAGGAAGCAGCTACTAACCCGGGTCTAAGGGAAAAGTGAAAAAGAAAAGAGCTTAAAACTTAGAAGGGGAGCCCTGACAGGGTGAGATCCAGACCTCTGAGGAGGAGGCATGGCAGCCATGGGAATGCCCTGTCTGCTACAGCAGCAGCAAAGGAAATGGCTGGAGAGTACTTGTCCCTGAACTACAAGGGCAGCCCACTGCTGTGGTTAACTGCTGGGACCCACGTACACTGCTCCATTGGCAGCTCCATGTGAAAATAGAACAACAGAAGGTATAAAGTACCTCTTCTTCCAGCCTTGCAACAAGCCTCCAGTCTCTTCCACTGACAAAGCATATCATCAAGCCAGCTGTCAAAGGAGAAATACCATCTTCAGAGTTCAGGTCCAGAATCAAAAAGCAAAGCAAAAAGATGTAGTAAATTTACAACTGGACCAAAAGTGAAAAGGCAAACCACAGAGAGTGGAAGAAAATACTTGCCATATGTATATCTATCAAAGGACTCATATACATATGGAGAATACATAAGGAGCTCCTACAAATCAATAAAGAAAAAAGACAGACAACCCAGTAGAAAAATGGGCACAGGACTTGTACAGGAAATTTCTGAAGAGTCAATAAATATATTAAAATGTCACCCTGGGGCTTCCCTGGTGGCGCAGTGGTTGAGAGTCCGCCTGCCGACGCAGGGGACACGGGTTCATGCCCCGGTCCGGGAAGATCCCACGTGCCACGGAGCGGCTGGGCCCGTGAGCCCTGGCCGCTGAGCCTGCGTGTCCGGAGCCTGTGCTCCGCAACAGGAGAGGCCACAACAGTGAGAGGCCTGCATACTGCAAAAAAAAAAAAAAAAAAAAAAAGTCACCCTGGAAATGCAAATTAAAACTACAATGTGATACCACTATACACCCATCAGAATGGCTAAAGTAGAAAAGATTGTATATTGATCCTTTATTCAGTGACTTTGGTAAATTGTTTATTAATTTTAATACTTCTCTATATATTTTTGGATTTTCTATGTACGCAATTATGTTGCCTGTGAATAATGACATTATGCTTCATGTGTCTTGAAGATGTTATTTGGTGTATAAATATTGGGTTGGTCAAAAAGTTCATTCGGATTTTTCATGTTCCTGAAAAGCCCGAACGAACTTTTTGGCCAATACAATATTTTATGAATATTATGTTCTCTTGATGAATTTACTCCTTTATTATTATAAAATGATGCTTCTCTTATCCCTGTAAATATTCTTGCTCTGAAATACAGTTTGATATTTTTATAGCAACTCCTGCTTTCTTTTGCTTAGTGTTAGCAAAGTTTGACCTGGGTCTTTTTATTTTTTTTTATTTATTTATTTTTTATTTATTTATTTATTTTTTGCAGTATGTGGGCCTCTCACTGCTGTGGCCTCTCCTGTTGCGGAGCACAGGCTCCGGACGCACAGGCTCAGTGGCCGTGGCTCACGGGCCCAGCCGCTCCATGGCATGTGGGATCTTCCCGGACCAGGGCACGAACCTGTGTCCCCTGCATCGGCAGGCGGACTCTCAACCACTGCGCCACCAGGGAAGCCCGACCTGGGTCTTTTTAAAAAAAATTTTCCATGTCCATCCTTATCATGATCATGTTTTCATCTACCTTCTTGAACATATTGAGTAATAGCTATTTTAGCACGCTGTCTACTACTTCTATCATCTGTGTCATTTCTGGATCTGTTTCTGGTACTTGGTTTTGCTCTTCACTATGGATTGCGTGTTCTTGCTTCTTTTCATGCTCAGTGATTTTTGAATTCTTTCCTCTACTGTGCCCAAATCTGGTTTCCCAACAGTTCATCTGTTGATCTTAATTCTGTCCTTCAGAATTATTTAAATTCCAAGTTACTGGTGCCTGTAAGACCTTTCCTCATAGCCCTTCTCAACCTTTTAAATACCACATTTGACCAAGGTCTGCCTCCTTCACCAGACTCCCTCTATGGTGCAGATTCTAGAAATGATCAGAGGCACCATTGTATCCTAGGGGAGTACACAGGCCTGGTACACCTGAGGTCCTTGATAAATATTTGTTGAATGAGTTAATGAATGAATGATTGGCTTTGACGACTGGCACCCGTTAAGAACGTCATCTGCTACCTGTCCCAAATTTGGATTTTGTGGTTTCAGAGTTCAGAATTCAGCTCTTGTCTTGAGACATGGCAATCAGTCACAATTATAAGGACCTTATTTGGATCCTGATTCAAACGGACAAAAAAAGTGTGATATAATCAGGAAAAATTAAACACTGCCTTGACTATTTGATGAACTTGAGGAATTATTGTTAACTTTTTTAGGTTGAGCATGGTGTAGTGACAATGGTTTTGAAAAGACTTTATCTTTTAGAGATGAACTCTTTTTTTTTTTTTTTTTTTTTTTTTTTTTGCGGTACGCAGGCCTCTCACTGTTGTGGCCTCTCCTGTTGCGGAGCACAGGCTCCGGACGCGCGGGCTCAGCGGCCAGGGCTCACGGGCCCAGCTGCTCCGCAGCATGTGGGAACTTCCCGGTCCAGGGCACAAACCCGTGTCCCCTGCATCGGCAGGCGGACTCTCAACCACTGCGCCACCAGGGAAGCCCTAGAGATGAACTCTTTATGGATGAAATGATGTCACATTTCGAATTTGCTTCAAAATAATTGATGGAGAAGGAGGGAATGGTGGGAGTGCAGATGAAATAAGGTTGGCCATGAGTAGATAACTATTGAATCTGGGAAAAGGGTACATAGGGTTGATTATACTCTGAAATGTTTCCTTATAAGTTTGTTTTTAAAAAAATTCCAGCTCTTTGATTGGCTGAACAAAAGGTACATGAACAGAGGTAGGTTGGGTGTTCAGGATGGGACGGATGTGGGCAGGGAGAAAGTCAGAGGGTTCAGAGACCCAGGACCCTCCAAGCCACATGGAAGCTGCCAAACCAGGGGTGATTCTGACAAAGTGAGGGCCTTTTGGGGGTGGCATCCTTTTTGTTTATTTCCTTATGCATTTATTAACAAGTTCCTTTCACTTTCACAAATAGGACAGTCATAATTAAGAGGCAAGTCTTACAGGCTATCTCAAGCAGGATGCAAAAACGTGCCCTTTAAGCAACAGTCCCCCCTGCCAGTAGCCCACTCACCCCGGGGCCCCTGGGTGACTTGATGATTCTTCTTTGACCGAGGGTATCAGCCTCGGTCCTGTTCCAAA
This sequence comes from Leucopleurus acutus, assembly GCF_964270905.1. Classification (NCBI taxonomy): domain Eukaryota; kingdom Metazoa; phylum Chordata; class Mammalia; order Artiodactyla; family Delphinidae; genus Leucopleurus; species Leucopleurus acutus. The sequence continues at coordinate 30,691,801 of NC_139161.1, forward strand.
CAGGAACTCAGAGCAGGGGCTCACGTGGCACCGCTGGAGCTCCCTGTCTCATAATGGCCTGGTGATTCCCTGCCAGCCTCTCAGCGTCTTTAGGATTCAAGGTGGTGAGTGCCAGACTTTCCTGATTGTGTTTCTCTTTTCTGCAGCTGCTGCTGGGAGGGGTCTTCTGAGTAATGTTGGGGGCCCCTGCTGCTCCTGGTACACAGGTCTTGGACCGTTTCCACAGGCCTGAAGGGAATGATTTCTCATACTCAGACCCTCCTCCTTCTCCATTTCTGCCACTCCCCCATAGCTGCAGGTAAGCAGGTCTATATTTCACTGTGTACACCATGATTGCTTATGCCCCACCCAATATCCTCCCTGCTTGGAGGTGGAAGGTAAGGCAATGTGGGCATTTTGAGGGAGTAAAGATGCGTTAATATGCCTGGAGTGGCAGAATTTACCACCACTAACAATGGAATGAAAAAAATTCTGAAAAGATGGCTTCCACGTGAAGCTTTTCATTTAGATGGTAAGGCAAAAACTCTTGATGGGTTTTCTCACTTGAAGACCAATAATCATTTTCCATTTTAAAAATGAAACACTCCTTTAAAAACTCTTGGGGAAAAAAACAGACAAAAAATAAAAATAAAAAATCTAGTCATGGTCCCATAACCAAATCACAAGCATAAATACATTTTTGTCTATCTTATTCCACTAGTTTTTTAAAAAAAATCCACAGTCCCCATCATTTTGTGATGATGGTCGAAAGTCTAGTCTACACAATTTTCTATGTAACTGTCATTTCCAACCTTGTTATAAAATGCTTCCATGTTATCATGTGCTTTTCATAAGAGGCACGCTGCCAGATGGTTCCTCCAGAAGATTTCTCTCACTCTTCCCCTATAAATGGGCAGACGGGATGCTTCCGTTTCTGCTGTTTTGTTTTTGCTATTATAAATAACACCATAGCAAACATCTTTTTTTTTTTTCTTCTGTATTTGGACCAATTTCCTTAGGATCCAACCCCAGAAATGGGATTTCTGAGTCAAAGATGTTGAATATTTTTATGGCTCTTGAATCATTTAGCCAATTTGCTTTTCAAAGATTTTGCATGAAGAAAAAGAAGACTTTGCATGAATTTACACTCCCACAGGAGTCCTGATTTGAGTCTTTAAATCTGGAGTGACTTTGTCCCATATACCAAACCTTCTAGAATAAATATTTCCCTGCTCAGATATAAACTTTAAAGGTTCTGACACCCGTGACAATATCCCTGCCTATTTTAAGCCTTCTGGTTCTTTCTGAAAGATGCTGTGAAGCAGCCTCGTGTTGCATGTATGCTTGTAGTCTGTCCTTGTCCTTCTCCCAGTCTCATCTTAGGCACCAGGGGTCATCCTGCCCTTTCCTCCTGGGGGCAATTCCCTTATCTAAAGTTCCTGCAGCAATTCAGAAACCACCTGCCCATGCTGGACCCTGCCCAGTCCTTACTTCAGTCTGTGTCTATGCTGGTGATTCCCTAGTTCGCGTTTCTTCTAATGCTTCTCAGAGTCTATGGAGCAGGGGGAAGGGGTTAAGAGCTCACGCTAATTCCCTGGTCAGCTAATTCACCACTCCTATCCCCCAAGGATAGGAAATGAAGTTGTTTTCAGGTTTTGCCAACTTCGACTCCACCCGGAAGGCGAAAAACTTCCCCTCACCACCCCCTGCTTCTTTTGATACGAAGAGAGCAAGAAAAAGGAGAGATTAAAATATTTACAAGTATCTGATCTTCCCCCTCTTTTGGAAGGCACATAACGGAGGAAAACAGACAGACATCTGTAAGCATTTAGACAGCAGAAAAGCAAACAGGCAGGTTTCAACCGGAGCCGTCAGGTGGTTGGCAGCACCCGCCTGCCCGCCTGCCCGGGGTATGAAGTTTCCGTCCTGATTATATTGTTTTGTTCTGCCCAAGGGAGAAGGAGAGTGGCCGTGGCTGCAGAATGAAGGGAATGCGGTGGGGCCGAGGGAGGGATCCTTAACTTCAATTCAACTTACTTTGAGAATGAGTGAAAGTCGTGGCAAAAAGTTTCTCCAGGACAGAAATTTGGGCGTCTTGAAAATGCCAGAAAAATGAAGCTGGAAAAGGATGCTAGACTGCGCATCGGTCTAGAGAAGAAGGTCCAAGAACATAGTGACGGCTCCTTGAGATAGAAAAGAGCACAGTGGTTCAGGGTAGGAGGTTGGGAAACCAGCGACGGCGATGCTGTTTCTGCTGTTGACAGTGATGATGGATGGCAATGGTAACGATGATGATGGCGACTGTCGCTAACATTCCCTGAGCGCTCATTACGTCCCAGATCCTTCCAAACCCTTTACGTGGATTAACTGTTTATGCCTCACTACAAACTTACGTGGAAATGACTATTATTGTCCCCATTTATGGATGAGGAAACTGAGGTACAGATGGGTATGTGATGAGGCTTATAGGTTGGGTCTGTGTGTAAACTGAAGACAATTAAATGGAGCCTGAAGGTGTGGGAGAGAAAGGAGGAAGGGCTGCCACACCATCTTTCTGGGTGTCCAGTCATCCAGGCCCCAAACCTGGAAGCCTCCCTGGACTCGCGTCTCTGCCTCCCCTCCCGTTACTCTTGTGATCTCTCTTCCGTCCGGTCCATCCCGCAGCAGCAGCTCCGCCTCCCACCCCTGCCCTGCCCGTGGCTTGTCTGCACTATTGCATTGACTTCCCAACTGATGAGCCACTTCAGCCCCCATCCCGATCCACCTTTTATATCACCCGCTTCCCCAGCCCACACCCCCCCTCGCCCAGTAATCTTCCTCTAGGCCTCCTTGCACCTTGTAAAGCTCTATATTTAGTGTTTCACACATTAATGGTAATTGTCTTTTATATAGTTGTCTGTATGGCCACATGTTTGTTGAATGAAAGAATAAGGTCAAAGCCAAGGAGAGGAATTAAATTTGAAGCTGGAGAAGGTAAGCCAGTTGGCATTATCCAAAATGTTCATTTCTTTGAGTGTATCATTGGGACAATGAATGACAGAGACTGATGACATGATACAGCAGAAGAAAATCTGGGGTGGATTATTTCACATGTTTGTCCCTGTTCTTAGGATGGAAAAAAAGGGAAAAAAAATGAAATCTAATTGACCAACCCAGAAGTGAAAGAGGCCATATTGTCTTAGAATCTTCGAGCCTTACATAATCAATATGTTTGAGACTGAGAAGACCAAGGTGTTATTGCTCCTGTTCTAGATTAAAGCCTCTCTAGTAGGTTACTGGTGACAGACGAAGCCCAGGGCTTCGTGAATCTATCTCTGGAATCAGGGCTGAGGTTAACCTTGGGTCTTTTGCCGCCTAATCACAGGGAGGGGTAGCTGGTGTGGACGAATTCATTTCTGCAGTCAACACATATTTACTGAGCAGCTATTATGTGCCAGCCACTGAACTAGGAAGTGGGGATATAGCAGTGAACAAAACGAAGTCCTTGCTCCATGGAGCTAGCATCTAGTTGGAGGAAACGGAAAACAGCTATTAGATTTATATGTCAAGTGGTGATAAAGGCAACGAATACATCAAAGTAAGGAGGAAGGGGTTGGTGGGGTTTCTGTCTTGTTTAGAGTCATCGGGGAAGGCCTCTCTGCTAAGATGAGCAGGGGCTGAGTGAAGTGAGGGAAGGAGCTCTGTGGTGGCCTGGGGTCAGAGCCTTCCAGGGAGAGAGAACAAACAGTAAATGTAAAGGCCTTGAGGCAGAACCATGCTCCTCATACCCCAGCAATAGCCAAGTGCGGTCCAAGTGAAGTGAACCCGGGGAAGGAAATGAAGTCAGAAGAGAAGCCAGGAGCATGGTCACGTGCAGCCCTGCCGACCATTGTATTCTATTCTTAGTGAGGAGGGAGAACTTTGGAGAGTTTTCAAGCAAAGGAGTGACATGATTTAACTTTTTTATAAAAGACTCTGTCCGCTGCTATGTGGAAATATTTGGAGTAGAAACTGGGAGACCAGCCAGGAGATGATTGTGGCTTGGAATGGAGGTAGCAGGGGAGAATTCAAGAAGGGGTCAGGGCTTCCCTGGTGGCGCAGTGGTTGGGAGTCCGCCTGCCGATGCAGGGGACACGGGTCCGTGCCCCGGTCCAGGAAGATCTCACATGCCGCAGAGCGGCTGGGCCCGTGAGCCATGGCCGCTGAGCCTGCGCGTCCGGAGCCTGTGCTCCGCAACGGGAGAGGCCGCAACAGTGAGAGGCCCGCGTACCGCAAAAAAAAAAAAAAAAAAAAGAAGGGGTCAGATTCTGGATACATCTGGATACATTCAGAGGTGAAACGGACTGTATTTGCTGATGGGTGAAAGAGAGACCACAAGGATGGCCAGAGTGTTTCTCCTGAGCAACTAAAAGCATGAAGTTGCCATTTATTCAGATGGGAAAGAGGGAGAAGCGGAGATCAAGAGCTCTACTTGGACATGGCGAGTTAGGTGACCACAGGACCTCCAAGTGGAGACGGTGAAGAGACAACCAGCTGTGCAGATCTGGAGTTCAGGGAGAGGGAACATAAAGGTGGGCATCACCAGCGTGTAGTAGTTAAAGCAAGGGGCTGGTAGCTGTCCCCTAGAGAGTAAGTGTAAAGAAAGACACTGAGCCCAGGAAGTCCCAACATTTAAAGGCTGAGAAGATGAGCTTCCAGCCAAAGACAACTGAGAAGGACTGGCCAGGGAGGTAGGAGAAGCAGGGGTGGTGGAAGGAAGGAAGGAAGTGTTCCAAGGGGCAGGGAGTGGTCCAGCAACTATGGCAATGTTACTAATGGGCAGAGTGATAAGGATGGGCCACCTGTTGAGCCGTATGAGGGTCACTGGTGACCAGGACAAGGGCAGGTAAAGTGGAGAGAGTGGTGGGCACAACACCTGATTGAGTGGGTTCAAGGCTAACAGAAGGAGAGGAAGTACAGCCACTGAGCGCACTTCCAGAAGTTTGTCTATATCGGGAAGGGAAAATTTGGCGGGGGGCTGGCTTTGGGGGGGATGTGGAGTCAGGTTTTTTTTTCCCTGTGGGAGATGTTTTAGCATGTGTGTAGCTAGTGGATATAATCCAGCCAGGAGGAAAAAATTGACGATGCCGGCCAGAGCCTCCCCATACATAACTTTTTTCCTGTTTCTTTATTGCACAGCTTGGAGCGTTGATCAATGTGTTTAGTAATCGTTTGTGGTTGATGTTCCTGCGAATGTCTCTGGCATTTATGTCCCCTTTAGGCAAAGTTGTTTCCCTCAAATATGCCCATGGAGCTAGATCAGATCCATTTAATGATGCAAATGCTTTGAAAAGAACAAAACAAAACAAAAAAACCCCAAATCCCCTGGCTTTTGTCCGTGGGATCTTGTCAGTTATTCTCTTATCACGCAGTGGTAGAGGTGTCAGCTGAATCAATAATAATAGTTACGGTTATTGAAAGCTCACTATGTGCTTTACATTAATTATCTCCTTAAACATCTCTGTGATATGCATACTATTGATTATCTCAGTTTAATGATGAAGGAACTGAAGCTTTAGAGGTTAAACCACATGTCCAGGGTCGGCAGGCAGTGCGTCACCGCACCAGGTTCTGAACCAGATCCCATACTCTTAATCACGCTGTCCTAGAGAACTGCCGCCCAAGAGGGGCTGGTCCAGGCCTTGGCCGCTACAGGCGGACGTCGGTACAAAAAGCTGGCATCCTCCTTCTGCCAGGCCTGCTGTGTAGCTCCCTGGATGACCCGCTCTGCCCAGATGCAGCCCTTCTCGATGCTAACGCTCCGGGCTGTGCGACACCGGCTGGGCTCGGGCAGCAGGGGGCGCTCTCCCGTCACAAGAGGTGAACAAAACGGGCCACCGCTCCAGACTGCGGAGATGCGGAGAGGAAAGCCCACCGTCCCCGACCAGCCGGGCTTTCCTCCTCCGCGGCTCCTTCACCGCTGCTGCTATAAGCCATTTCACAGGATCAGGAAGAACCTCTTTGGGGAGATTCTTGAAAAACCTCTGCCCCGGTGAAGGGTCCTGGGGCAGGGGTGGGATGGAGGTGGGAGGTGCTGGCCCTTGGCTGGGCGGTGTTGATGTTAAAACAGTGAGGGCGGAGAGGAGGGGACCAGCACGCTGAGGTCCTCATCTCTGCCCTGGACTCCAGCTAATGGGTGTCTTGTCCAGCCTGGGGTGGTGTCCCTCTGATGCTTGGCTGGCACTCAACAAATACCCTCTTTCTTTCCCAGGTTCCTTTCTGAGAGCCCACCACCAGCACCGCTGAAGTATGAATTCCCAGTTGAGAAAGACAGATTCCCCTATCTGCAGGGATGCAACAAAGAAAGGGAGGCACCCTCTTGTGACTTTGAAGTGAATGTCACGGGAAGAAGGGTGATGAGGGAGCAGCTGCTGTTAACCCTTCCCCACCCTCCTCCGCCATGTCTCCAAGGACCCCACTGGCCATTTGCTGCTCTGGTGGCGGGGGAGGAGCAGCCAGACCAGGGGAGGGCCAGAATGAAAAAGGAAGCCATGTGGTGGGCGCCTGAGCCCTGGTGCGACCACAGCTGTCAGCTGCGCGTGACAGCTCCTGCCCTGACCAGAGGCGCCCCAGACGCAGAGGGAGGTGGCGACACAGCTGCTCCCGCCGGGGGCTGCACTCCTCAGCCCCCTGTGGGACCCACGAGCCCAGACCGGGGAGCAAAGATGAGAGGGACGAGAAGGAGGAACCGGATGCTCCCTTTTCTTTTTTCTCACTGTTGTGGCCTCTCCCGTTGCGGAGCACAGGCTCTGGACGCGCAGGCTCAGCGGCCATGGCTCACGCGCCCAGCCGCTCCGTGGCATGTGGGATCCTCCCGGTCCGGGGCACGAACCCGTGTCCCCTGCATCGGCAGGCGGACTCTCAACCACTGCGCCACCAGGGAAGCCCCGGATGCTCCCTTTTCTGAACGATTCCAGACTTGGCTTGGCTGCATGGCCCCTTTCCGTCCACGCTTACTGATTAAGTCCGGCTTCCCTGGGGCAGCCGGGACCCCCAGAAGCAGCTGTGGGTGGCAGGAAGCAAGCCGTGTCCTGGCATCGTTCCAGACACAAATCTAGCCCTTGATCTGGCAGCACTGGCTTTGTGCCCCGCCACCCTCACCCTCGCCTTCTGCCTCAGAATCAGGGAGCCGCGCTTTGAGGGGCATAGAAAGCCCCTACCTGCAGATTCCTGGCGTTTCCCCTGTGGAAGTAGCCCATCGTAGAGCTGCTCTGACGTGTTTACCCTGCACCAGCCAAGTACAGCTGTACTTTCTGTGGGCTAAACCTAAAGAAACCCAAAAATCCAGTGTGCGGCAGATAAGTATCAATTCCGACTGAAGAGAGAAACAGAGCAAGAAGTAGAGGAAGCAGCCTCGTCTTTGAGGGGCTTGTAGTCTAGTTGAAGAGAGGAGATACAGACACACGGGAAGTACAGCACCAGGGAACGGGGTTAGCAGCACTTCCAACCACAGTAGAAGAGACGTCACAGGTCCCTAGGTGATCAATTACCAAATGAATGGCTCTGACGGTAATTGCTCTCCTGGTCCAGGGGAGAGAGGGAGTGTTTCAGACCCTTGTGCTCCGGAAGGGCTGTGCTGGGGCAGTGGGGGAGGTGGGAGGTGGGGTGCAGGCCTACATTATTCGAGTTGCTTCTTTTTTTAAAAATAATGTGTTATTTTAATATATAAATTTATTTATTTATTTTTGGCTGTGTTGGGTCTTCGTTGCTGTGCGCGGGCTTTCTCTAGTTGCAGCGAGCGGGGGGCTACTCTTCCTTGTGGTGCGCTGGCTTCTCATTGTGGTGGCTTCTCTTGTTGCAGAGCATGGGATCTAGAGCGCAGGCTTCAGTAGTTGTGGCACGTGGGTGTCAGTAGCTGTGGCTCGTGGGCTCTAGAGCGCAGGCTCAGTAGTTGTGGCGCACGGGCTTAGTTGCTCTGTGGCATGTGGGATCTTCTCGGACCAGGGATCGAACCCGTGTCCCCTGCGTTGGCAGGTGGATTCTTAACCACTGTGCCACCAGGGAAACCCCTCGAGTTGCTTCTTTTTTTTTTTTTTTTTTTAGAATAGGTTTATTTTTATTTTCTTAATATTTATTTGGTTGCACCGGGTCTTAGTTGTGGCAGGCAGCCTCCTTAGTTGCGGCATGCAAACTCTTAGTTGCAGCATGTGGGATCTAGTTCCCTGACCAGGGATCGAACCCGGGCCCCCTGCATTGGGAGTGTGGAGTCTTAGCCACTGTGCCAGCAGGGAAGTCCCTCGAGTTGCTTCTTGAAGGCTGAGTACATTGGATATTATTAAACGAATTCACGACTCCTTTTTGCTTTGGAAAAGGTACAGGACTAACCATCCTTTCTAGATTAGTACTAAGTCCAGGGCACTGCTCCCTCACATCTTCAGGGTACCTAGAAAATGTAATTTGATAAATAAGAATGATCTTTTATGAGCACCCACTATGTGCCAATCATTGCCTGGGACACATTAAAATAAATTATCTGTGATGTTTACAACAACACTCATGGGAAGATCACCCCCTACCCTAATCTACAGACAAAGCAATTGGGGCCCAGAGTGTGGATCTCTTGCCCAAGGTCATGTAGCTAAGTCAGGGAAAGCTAGGATTCGAGGCCTGTTTCACCTGATTCCAAAGCGGGGGGATTGTAATTTGCAGGAGGGACCCAGGTTATAAATGTTTTCTGAGGGGTTTCCCGTATAGGTGCCTAATTTTCTGCCTTCAAGAAGACCTGGACCCACCTAGAGGGGTGGGATAGGGAGGGTGGGAGGGAGACGCAAGAGGGAGGAGATATGGGGATATATGTATACATATAGCTGATTCACTTTGTTATAAAGCAGAAACTAACACACCATAGTATAGCAATTATACTCCAATAAAGATGTTAAAAAAAAAAAAAGAAGAAGAAGACCTGGTCCCTTGGAGCCCTCCTAAAACTGTGCATGGACTGAGGACTCAGCTTTGGTGTTGTTTTCCTGTCTTTTTTTAGGATAAGGGCAGAGAGGCCCAAACAGATGTAGTTCCCACTGAGAGAAAACAGAACCCTAGGAGGAGTGTGCCTGGGAGTCTCAGAACCCGGCAGAGGGTCTGAGCCAGAGGAGAACACCCAGAAGGCAGGGGTCTCTGTACCTTAGAGGCCCCTTGAAGGAAAACGAATAGGCCCTCCCCTTCCCTACCCGAGGTTTCCTGTCCAGCCTCTGCCTCCCTCTCTGCTGGTACCCATGGAGGTGATGCTGATGAGCTTGACTCCGCTTCCTGGAAGAAATGGAAACCTCAGCCCATGGAGTGGGAAGAGGCTTAAGCCCCCACCCACCAGGTCCTCAGCAGCAGAGGATGGGGCAAGGGAAGGCGGCATCCGGTTGAGCTGCATCCACAGGGCGTGCTTTTGACCTGTCCGTTTGGTGGCGTGGAGTGTAAATCTCTCCCCTTCCTCTCCTTTGCTTTCCTGACTCTACAGAAGCGAGGTGATTAACTCCCACTTCCTCCCCTCTGCTCCCATGGAAGCTCTAATCCACTTGGCTCACAATGAACCTTTCAAAAGCCCCAGTAGCTTAAGATGATATACATGTCCCCATAATGAAAATAAAACCAACACTTTCTAGAAAGAGAAGATATCTATGTGAGCATAAAGAAGAGAAACGTGAATCATTCAAGACAACTCCTCTGCCATTTGGGGATGCCCATGTGGTAATGTTGATTTTTTTTAATACAGCTGTGATGAAACTATACTCAAGTTTGTGTCCTATTCATTCAATTCCCATTTCCCCAAGTTACTTATAAACTCTTTGTGGACATCATTTCAATTACTATATAATATTCTATCATACAGCTGTATCATAATTTATTTAACTCTGATATGACTGACTAAATGGCTCTAGCCTTTTGCTACTATAAGTCAGCTTACATTTGTGCATAAAGATTTTCGACATTTTAATTTATAGCCTTAGGATGGATTCCCAGAAGTGAAATTATGAGGCCAAGAATACGAGCACGTTTACGGCTCTTGATATATTTTGCCAAATTGATTTCCAAAAGTGCTATATTAATTTATACATTATTAAGAGTCTCTGAGTGTTAAACATGGCACTCTTTCCAGCCGTCAACGTACTCTGTTAAAAATTAGTTTTTAACTACCCAAGCCTATTCTCCTCGTAAAACAAAATGTTACAGATCAGACTAATGTTGTGTTGGACCATATCCTCATTCTGCTCTCGCCCTGGTCTCCACGTAGATAACCAGTTCGAGCTGTTGCCTTTGAGATCTTCCAGGCCCATTTCTGTATAATTACATACATCGATTCAATGTATATCTGATTATGTACACGTGCTGGTATCTTTACAAATATGTTTCTTTTCTCCTCCTAGGGTAGAGGTTGGCAAACTTTTTCTGGAAAAGTCCAGATAGTAAGAATTTTAGGCTTGTGGGCTACGTGTGTCCGTTGCAGCTACTCAGCCCTGCTGTCGTAATGCAAAAGCAGCCACCAATGATCTGGAAGATGAAATGCTATGCTGGCTGTGTGCCAATAAAGCTTTATTTATCAGAACAGTTGTCGGGCTGGATTTGGCCCACAGGCAGTAGTTGGCTGACCCCTGTTCTAGACTGTAAATTCCTCGGAGCAAGGGTCAGATGGATGCCCCAAGCCCCCAGAATGGGCTCATGCACGATTAGGGGCTTGACTCTGACTAGGTGGGGGGCTGACATTTTTAATACTGAACTTAGGGCTCGAGGTGCATAGAAAGGGTGGGGAGGCATCCTTCTGCCTGACTCTCTTGTATTCCCTGCACCTCTGCCCTACTAGTGGGAGGAGAGAGAGGCAAACGAAGAGTGCCTTGAGTTCCTTCGGTCCTGGGAATGAGAAATTAAAGGGATGCATTGCAGATTTTTCTACCCGCTCACTCTCAGCTGACCCCAAACACGATTCCTTCTCTGCGGTCAGACAGGCAAGGCGCACACCAGGCAGGGTAACAGTCGGAGCACCAGTAATGTAACTACAGGCAGAGGAATCATAATAAACAGCACTTCCCACGCACCAGAGCCCTGTCGACTCCAAGTAATCAAACCATAATAGTATTACTAACGTACTGTGGCTACTCCCATTACATACAGGAGGACAGAGAAAGACAAAGAGATTAGGTAACTTGCTGAGGCTCTCACAGCTGGAGCAAAGCATTTGAACTTGTGGCATCTGATTCCAGCACCTCCTCTATTGACCACTGCTCTGACCGCCTCTGTAGCAGACCCTCTATTCTCTCTCCATTCTAATCTTCCTTAGTATCAGGATCCTGGACAACGTGTCCAGCTGACAAATGAGTTTCCAGTCTCCCTCGCAGCTATGTGTGGTCAATGGGATGTAAGTGGAAGCTCTTTGGCTATTTCTCTTTCCTGGTGCCTGGAATGCAAACATGATGCCTGGAGCTCCAGCAGCCACAGTGAAGCTGCCTGGGGAAGCCATGTGCTGAGGATGGTGGAACAGAAGTCTAGAAGGAGCCTGGAAGCTACCAGGTCAGCTCTGGGCTGCCTCATTTTTTACTCTTTCTTTTTTTTTTTTTTTTTTTATAACACGAGAGAAATATAAATCTCTATCTTGTTTAGGCCACATTGATCAGGTCTCTCTTACAGGAAGATAAATGCAGTTCCTAAGTGTTAAAGCCACGGAGAAGAAACCAGAGCTGCTCTTATAACACACAAGAGATTTGCTAAGTGGAGTCCATCTGCCAGGATCCAAGCTTGTGTCTCGTACCCTGTCTCTCGGTCCCAGAGTCATCAAATTCAGTGGAAACCAGTGATTGAAACGCGTGCCAGGGACTGAATAGGAGTGGAACCCAGAAGGAGGGGGAGGGGAATGGGCTAAAAGGAGAAGAAAGAGCTTCAAGGGGGATGGAAGGGTTTTCCTTAACAGCTTTGAGAGGAGTGGCCACAAAAAGCCAAGAGCTGAGGCTGGAGGCCTTGTGTCCTCTGAGGAGCTGGACCTAAAATTGTGGACCCTGAAAAGATCAGATGATACACCATGAACCTGAAACAAAGGACCTTTGCTTATGTGTTACAGATGCACCTGGGTTGACTGACCATCAGTAAGACTGCTTGACAATGACTTGCACCCTTCTTCCTTTCCACTCTCCAGCACCCAAAATCGAGGTTACTGTTTGGTGGAAATTAAGTCTGATCTGACCCAGCCTGAGGCCCACTTGAGGCACATGCATGCACTTTCCCATCACATGAGCAACACGCAAAGTCCATATGTCACCAAACCTGTGAGGGCTTAGAGTGGTTCAGTAAGGCCGGCTACTCAGAGATGTGTTGCGGGATCAGGCTATCACCTTTAAAAGAACAGATTTGCATCCTTCATCACGTCTATGCTCTGGTCTTCCTGAGGGGGACCAGCATAGTCAAAGGGGAGATTCTCCAGCTGAAGAGCCTCAGGATTCCAGACAGCAAAGATAGAGCTCTTCCCTCAAATCACGGTTTTAGGATTCCATTGAGAGAGATCTACTTATCTCCCATTAACGTAAAAATGGCGGCTTGGGGACTTCCCTGGTGGCGCAGTGGTTAAGAATCCACCTGCCAACGCAGGAGACATGGGTTTGATCCCTGGTCCAGGAAGATCCCACATGCCGCGGAGCAACTAAGCTCGTGCGCCACAACTACTGAAGCCCGCGCTCTAGAGCCTGCGGGCCACAACTACTGAAGCCCGCGCTCCTAGAGCCTGTGCTCTGCAACAAGAGAAGTCACCGCAATGAGAAGCCTGCGCACCGCAACGCGGAATAGCCCCTGCTTGCCGCAACTAGAGAAAGCCCACGCCCAGCAACGAAGACCCAATGCAGCCAAAAATTAAAAAAAAAAAAAAGAAACTGTCAGATATTAAAAATAAAAAAAAATGGAGGCTTGGTATCATCTGTGGGACCTCTGAGGCTCAGGAACTCAAGGCCAAGGAACTCATGGTCAAGGCCATCTGAGGCTAGGTTGAGGGGGTGAGGGCATCAGTAAACCCATTCCGGGGGAGGACAAAGACTCGGTGGAAGGTTTGGTTCCGAACTGAACCACACAGGAGGGGAATCCTCAGCAACGTCTTTGGGAGAGGCCTGCGCAGGGAGGTTGGTTGACCTTGAGAGAAAGTCCCTGCCAAGGTCACACACTCTGCCCTTGTCCTCTGACAAGTGCAGCACTTCCCAGATTCCCCCAGATGTCTCCCTGTCAAGACCATCTGTAGATTTCCCTCCAGTTGGCACCTCAGCTGCAGAGATAATGTAGGTATTTTCAGTCAGCCCGGAGCAGGAAAGATAAGGGAGGAAAGCTGGGCAAAACTTGATTGAGCGACCAAGATAAATATCCTGTACCGCAGGAAATCGAAATGCAAAAATAAGGATGGAGAGCAACTGAAATATTTAAAAAGATAGAGAAGGACGGCAGTCAGGGAGCGGCCTTCCCCCTTCCTCGCCTGAGCTCCTGAATATTGCAAAAGATGATAGGGTGGAGAGAGTCCCAGAATAGAAACTAGCCATTAAGGGAGACAGAATGACAGGGTTTAGCTCACAAATGGGATTATAATTAAGAACGGAGGAGAAATAAGAGGGGTTTGGGGTTTGATTCTTCACCTCTGGTCTCACTTAGGTTATGTCTCAGAGAAAACGCTTCCCTGTGTTGTGGTTTCTGCCACCAAGAGACCTTTCTCTTGTCCTTCCTCCCAGGATGTGTGAAGGGGGCAAGAGCTGCCGCATTCCTGGGTGATCAGTGTGAGGGGTGTATTGGTTAGAAGCAAGGCTTGGCTGCTGTAACCGAGAGACCCAGTGGTAACTGAGTGGCTTGTATAAGATAGGAGTTTACTTCTCTGTGATGTCACACTTTGAGGTGAGCCTTCCACACAGTCAGAGGGACCCAAGTTCCTGCCATCAGGCCTTGGTTCTGGCTACAGGGTTGAGGTTGGCCTGCCATGGTTCCAGCCACAGGGAAGGGGAAAGAGAACACAGTGAAGGCACATCCACACGCCAAGGCTCAGGCTTGGATGTGCGCCCCTCGAGAGTGGCTGGGGCGCTGGTGGCAGCAGTGAGCTCAGTCCCATCTGTCTGGGGCCGGGACTGCTCCCTTCTGGTGAGGAGTCTGTCCCTCTATCAGTACAGGCAGGGTCTGGCGGCAGAAGCACTTCTTGGCGAAGGTGTGGTGGTATCTTTCCCCGTCTCTTTGCAGGTGACCTGCCCACCCTCCTTCTTGCACCAACCTGGGGTGTAGGAGGCTTTAATGCTCGTTTCCACTTATGAGTGGGAAGCATCATCTTTGCAGAAAGTCTCCCTCTCTTATCCTCCCAAACTGAGAGTAAAATCTAGGATGGAAGGAGCTCAAGTGAAACCATCAGCAGCAAGGGCGATGTCTCTTCCATGGGCAGGAGTGAGGCTGAGTGGTTCCATCCACCAGGCCCAGGCAGCTTGGAGCCGGCCTGATTTTCCCAAGGATGATCGCTGCATGAACAGGCGCAGGTAACACGTGTACTGAGCCCCACGGGCAGCCTCTGCAGAGCCAGTGGGCTTGGATCAGTCTTCACAGCATCTTTTCCCCCATCTGCCTCCCCCTCGATCAATACGTACACTCCATTGGGAGCTGGCCGCTGGGCAAGGCCGATCTTAAGGTTTCAGTAGTTCCCCCTCAAACGTAACCTAATTCTCCCCTCTATTTTTAAGGATAAAATCAATGCATAAAACACTTGAATGACTCAGAGGGCATGGAACTGCTTATCTATTTTTTTTCCTTCCCATCATCATCCTGACATTTCTTTAAACAATAAAACGATTTTCTTTCTTTGGACATGAAACATGGCCTTGGAGACCTTGACTTGTGGTCAGAAGACCTGGGCGTCTTGGGGTTCATGAACAAGTCATTCTGGCTACAAAGAGTTCTCTCCTTGAGAGCTCTCTTCTAAGGAACCTGGGAGCAGGCTGAGTGTGCATTGCTAAGGAATTTGCCAGAAAGAATGTGTCTATGCTAGAAGAGTATTTTAATATTCGAAAATGCGAGCTATTCTGACCACACACCTGGATCCCGCGGTTCGGGTGGCTAGCGTGTACTCAGAGCTGCCACTTCACTTGTCTTTGCTGAATTCTGTAGGCTTATTTAGACGCAAAACCTCAGAGAAACCTACTTCCGCAAGAGCACACCTCATCTCCTTCCTCCCCTGGTCCCTCTGGGCTCCTCTCTGGACACTTTCTCATCAATCTTAACACTTTGAAATTTAGAGGGCAAATCTCTTTTCTTTCCTTTTAAAACACAGAATTTATTTTTCACTCTCTACATAACTCCAGCCTCGTTCAATATAAAAAAAATGGAAAATATGGAATCACCAGGTGATGGAAGGAGCTGGGCTTGGTAGGGTGAAAGCAAACAGCAACTTTCTTCTTCCCCCACCGCCCCTGCACTGGCTCTGTGGATTCCTTTTCCTTTTCTTTTGCTTTTTGGACACTCCCAGGTATTAATGAAGAGCCTCCTTTCTTCTGGTAATCAAAGGTCAAGTCCAGGCTTATAGCAAACTCTCATGCACCTGGTGACTTCTCCCCTCCCTAAGCTTGTCCTGTGGGCACAGAGTGGGGTCAGTCCCTTCTCTGTTTTCTCCCTGGCCCTTCTCCTCTCCGACTTGGTGGACCACCTCTGCCTCACCAGTGTGGAAGAAGAATGGGGGAGAGAGTTAAGGGGCCAGCTAGGTCGTGATTGACTGGAACAGTTGTAACCTGGTGTCCTTTGGGTGTTTCTTTTTTGGGTCCCTTGGAGACACCAGCTCCCCAGAGGCCAGATCCCCAGAACAAATGTCACATCTAAGAAGGCACCCCCAGGGCCAATGCTGGTACTCTGTGTGTAGGAATGCATCCAAAAAGGGATTTTAGGTAGGGGGACGAGGTGATTGGCAAGCACAGAAGCTAGGAACAGGCAAAGCAGAAGGGGTCTAGGTCAACATGGGAGACTGTTTCTGTTGAGCCCAGGTTAAGGGTGGATTGTGTGGGCAAAACAGCTTTTTTTCAAGGGGCTAGGCTGGAATGGACAGTATGTCACTTTTCTCATGGACCCTAGATTCCAATGATAAACCTTGCGATCAAGGTTATCGCCTTCACTGGTGTCATGGTTACCATTATCATCATCATCAACAACAGCGCCCTAAACATGGGAGCAATGCGTTTCTTTGTGGAATTAGGAGAGCCCCTAGGGCGACCACCTGGATTACATTTGACTGTCCCTTACCCTCTTCCTCTTGCCTCCTAAGGAAGGAACGTTCCAGACCCTGACCACTCTGCAGTGTTTTCTCCTTAGAGGACAGAGTGGCAGGAGGGCCACTTTCCTATTAGTCTCCCAACGTGGGTGCTACCTCACACCTCTTCTCCACCTCCTTCTCCCCGTAAACAAGGGACGAGATCCACACAGGAGCTCAGCATGGCGCTGTTTATAAGACTACTACAGGCTACTCTTTGTTAAAAAGGCAGAGGTGCCTCCCACTTGCATCGTCTTCTCAAAAATTTCAACTCGCTTGATCAAGTCTATCAGGACTCCCGAAGCTTTGAACCTTAGGTAGCAGCACAACTCCAACTTTCCAGAGATATTTGGTGCTCTCAGTTCAGATTTTTTCTTTCTTTTTCACCCAGATCACCCAGTGGACAGAGTGGGGGTGGGTTAGGAAAGAGAGAGATCAATCTAAAATGTTGAGGCTGATGGCTAATGGCCTTTAGATTGCGAAATTGGGTAAACAGACTTAGCACACTGATTCAACATACTAATTGTTTGTTAACCTTTGCCTAACCTTTAGGAAGCCTCTGAATGTGTGGCTTTAAGACCCAGAGCACTGGAGGTACTCCCACGGCACAGCCCACTTTTGCAAGGTGTTAAAACCCATTAATTTTTCCTGAAACTGGGCAGGAAAGGGGGGCTTGGGGGAACAAAGCCTACCGAATAGAGAACTAATCAAGCAAATTAATGTATGCAGAGGGCTCTCTCCCAGGCTTGCAGAAATATCCATTTGTTACCTATATAAGCTATAATTACATAAAATGCGCAAAGCGATCGTGAGATGGAGTGCGATTTAAGGGTTGAGAGAGCAAACATAATAACAATAGTGTAATACTAATAGCCATCATCACTCTAATAATGGTGGCCCTGGGCTAACGCCCTCATTTAGGGATCTCTGAGCCTGTCAGCCACATTAATTAACCCTCTCGCTGTGCGGCTGTGAGGGTTGCTCAGAGCCATCACCCCCTCTCCCTTCAGGTGGAGAGGAAGACGGAGTGCTGGGAAGAGGCTGTGAAGTCCCACTCCCCCCTCACTCCCTTGCCCCCAGTGCTAGGCAAGTTCCAAGCTGGAAGGGACCTGCCAGCCCAGTGGCAGTCCCTGGCCTTGGTTCTGTGAATCTTGGCTGAGAAGAATGGATCAGTGATGGTCTTCTAGTAACCTGAGTCGTTCAGCCATTCGACAAACACTCTTTGGGATAAGAGAAACTCTAAGAGGCCTTCAGATCTGTCCTAAGGTCTGCAGCCTTCAAACTTTCTCCAAAGACCCTTACCTGCCCTGTCCTTGAAGCCCTGGAGGAACAGACTGCTGAGTCTTGGGACCCCTGGGCATCTCAGTTGTGACATCTGAGGCTGTCTACTTCTCTTCCAATCTGAGTCCCACCCACTACAATCTAATTTGCATGAGTCCATCCTCCCCAGACGACTTGGGGATGTAAGTCCTCCCTCCAAGGAAGGGAGCTGTATGAGCACTTAAGACTGTTGTTTCCCCAAAGTTAACTGATATGTAACTAGTAATCATTGAACTGTTTTCACTGAAGATGGACCTCTGGAGTCTGCCCTGTGGGATCTGGCCTCCTGGTCTGTGGAAGAGACTCCGGAATCCTCTCCAGTCAGACATCCATCTCGTTGACAATCCCACTGTTCTGAGTGAGCCGGACAAGAGCTCGGGCCACTTCCCTGTGCTGGTGGCACGAGCCCCTGCAGCCCCTTCCCCTGAAGAAGCATTTTCTTCCCTCCCCCTTGTGCTTGGCCTCTTCCCTCTGCACCTCCATCCACCACCTTCTTCAATCAGCTGCATAAAACCTGTGCAGCCGCTCTCTGGCTGTGTGACTTCAAGCGTATTTCTTAGCCTCTTTCTGCCCCGGTTTTGTCTCCTGCAAAACAAAATGTCTGGACCAGATAACTTTCTAGGCTGCTTCCAGGACACAGATTCAGGGGAAGATAACACGTTCTTCCCGCCCTCACAAGGGTCCGCTGTAGTGGCCTCACTGCCTGTGGGCTGCCTGCTCCCTGCCCCTGGAAGTGAGGACCCCGCCCTCTTCTGGACAGGGCGGTATGAAGATGCGGGGCTTCTGGGCTCTCACAGAGTCCTCAAAGCAAGCAGTGGCCCCCAAGGCCTTCCGGACCAGGAGGCCGAGCAGCCCAGCCCAGCCCAGCATCCTGCAAACGTCCCCACCCCGGCATCTCTTCCCACCTTTCTGTCGACTAAGACCTCACTCCACATACCTGTGGAGACTGTACTCTTTGTACAGTCTTGGCTTTTGAGCTGCTCAGCCAGCACCATGGGTCCCCTCAGACCTCCCTGAGCAGTCTGGGTCCCTCTGCGGGTGACCTTGACCAACAGAAGTGATGGAGAGATATCAGCTCCTTAAAGCTCTGCCCTAACTCTTGGCTAGAAGCCAAAACAAACGGCAACAACCAAGACTGAACAACTAAAGAGAAAGCAAGAAGCATCCCACCTTACGCACTCCACAGAAACGTCCTCTTACAAGTCATGGGAAACGCAGCGGCTGGGAGGAAGGGAGCCAGGGGTTAGCTGTGGGAGCTTGGGCAAGTCAGTGGGCCTCCCTTCTTCCTGTTTCTCGGCCAGCTGACTGCAAAGGCTGCCTGCAGCTCCAAGGTCAAGTGGGTAATGCAGGAAGCTGCAGATTGCGTGCATGTAGCTGCCATTGGCGGAGGACGTTCTGTGTGCCAGGCGGTTTGTGGAAGACTTGACTTGTGCCGTTTCCCACAATGTGACAACTGCCCTGTTGGCAATAGGCACAATTAACCTCCTCACTTTGTAACCAGGGGCTCAGAGAGCAGCTTTCCCTTAGTCACATGCTAGTAAGTGGCGGGGCAGGGATGTGTAGCTAGGCTCCCTGTGGCGGCCGTCTCTCTTAAATGCCGATTCACTTTGCATGGCTGTGTCAAGCTTGCAGTGTTCACTGGGGCTCAGAATGACCAAATCCAGGCTTGTGCTGTAGGTGGTGGCCTAGACGCAGGAAAAGAAGCAAACCCGGCAGTGTCCTTCCCTAGCAAAGCTCAAGGACTCACAGGGCTGGGTCCTCTGACTAAGGAAGGGCCCCTTGCTGGCATTTGGAAGTTGCTCTTGCACAGCGAGCTGGCCAGGCCTTCTTTAGGGCTGACACAGCCTCAAACCCCCTGCGCTGCTTCTCTGCTCCCTCACGGGTTCTCTCTGTCCCATGGTGTGGCTGCAGCTCTTCGTGGCTTATTTGCATCCGTTTCTAAAGCTATGGGCGCACCCAGTGCCTGGCCTGGCCTTCTGTTGCTGGCTGCCCTTACATGAAGGTGCCTTCCACCCACCAAATCGCACGGATTTCTTTTCTGAGCTTCCTGGTCCATACCGCCACCTCCCCCCACCTCAACACACACGCACACTGAGAGCGCAGCCAGACACTTGAGGGGCACTGAACTGGCCTGGGGTCTGTGCTGTCCGGCATGGCAGCCACCAGCCATCAGCTATCCAGCGCTTGAAATGTGCTTCGTCCTAGTTGAGATGTGCTGCGAGAAGAAAATACACAGCAAATTTTTGCAGACTTAGTATGAAATAGAAGAATATAAACTATCTCAATCGTTTCTTAGTAAACATTTTTTTCATTGAGTTACAATCGACATTAACACTGTATTAATCTTCGGTATACAACATGATGATTTGATATACATATTTATTGTGAAATGATCACCACAGTAAGTCTAGTTAACATCTAGTACCACACATAGCGACACATTTTTTTTCTTGTGATGAGAACTTTTAAGATCTATTCTCTTAGCAACTGTCAAATATACAGTTTACTATTGTTAATAGTAGACACTATCTATAGACTCTACAATGAAACAGTATTTTATATATGTTGGGCTAAATAAGATATATTAGTAAAATTAATTTCACCTGCATCTTCTTCCTTTCCAACAGTATGGCTACTGTTGACAAAAATAGTCAACAAACAATCTATTGATAAGACTAGAGGGGCTTCCCTGGTGGCGCAGTGGTTGAGAAGCTGCCTGCCAATGCAGGGGACACGGGTTCGAGCCCTGGTCTGGGAGGATCCCACATGCCGCGGAGCAGCTAGGCCCGTGAGCCACAACCACCGAGCCTGCACGTCTGGAGCCTGTGCTCTGCAACAAGAGAGGCCGCGATAGTGAGAGACCCGCGCACCGTGATGAAGAGTGGCCCCCGCTTGCCGCAACTAGAGAAAGCCCTCGCACAGAAACGAAGACCCAACACAGCAAAAATAAATAAATAAACTCCTACCCCCAACATCTTCTTTAAAAACAATAATAATAATAAAGACTAGAAAAAACTTTGATCTGAGCCAAATTGAGGACCACAGGCTGGAAGGCAGCTTCCCAGATGACTCTGGGAAACTGCTCTGGAGAAGCTCAGTTTTCAGCACTGTTTTGTATCTTGTCAGAACAAAGAACATTAAACAAGTCAGGGATACATTTCTTCAAGGTTTCAAAAAAAACAGACCAGCACGTACGGAGCAAGTCAGTATGGCCTTGGCACCTGGGAGGGAAGTCTTATCATCAAAGGAGGACCAGCAGGGGCATCCCAGGAAGAGGGGCATTTACTCTGTATTTTTAACATGGACATTATTTACTTCTGGTCAGTGTGCCTTTTTCTTTAATAATTAAAGCAGATATACAACGTATGTTTGATAGGCCACAAACAGGCTATTTTAGTTAGCGTCAAATTCAGGTTAACCCGTGCAGAAGCCAGAATGACTTTCCTGTATCTTAATATGTGAACATTTCTTTTATCACTACTAAATGATTTTAAGTCACACGTATGGTTCTCACTGTACTTCTCTTGAAAAGTGCTGGTCTAGAGACTCAGAGTCACATTCTGCCTGAGCGAGTTCTCTAGAAGAACTGTTGCTTTTTCTGGATCATTTCCTCCGAATACAGTGGCAATCCTAGGGGCTACCGTACACCTCTCTCCCCGTCCACTCCGAGGGGCCTGCTGTGAGGAGAGCCAGGGACACACCTGTTTTCTTAGGGGTGAATCGTAGGACTTTCTCTCTGTATTTCACTCAGTCCTTCAACATACTTTTAATAAGCACAAACTATGAGAGTCACAACTCCTTCTGTCTGCTGAGTTGATGGCTCTCATGGTAGCTTTTCCAAGATAATATTCTTTTGGGGACAGGAAGACACACTAAATGAGAGTGAAGCCCCTTGAGGGCCGTGGACCTAAGTTGCCCTAAAAGCCCTTGAAAAGAGAGGTACCCTGGCTGTCATCTACTTCGTCATTGCCAAAGGCCAATGGGAACCCTTAGCTAACACTGGCCTGGGGACCCAGCCTTTCAACTCCTGTTGCATCGCTTGAGTTTGGAAGACAGGGGGCTAAGGAGAATCACTCAGACCTGTTGGCCAGGAGACAAAGAGGAAATCGGTGAACCCTTTTTCCTCAGCTTGGCGATGTCCCCAGCTCCTGGAGACTTCGAGACTTTGCTCAAGAGGCAGTTTGGGCTCCTCTGTTGCTCTCTCCCTTCAGAGAAACCTTTGGCTTATGACGCTAATGGCTACTCTCCACTGAGGCTGAGTATGTGTCAGGAGCTGAGCTCTTTATGTGTATCTCATCTAAATCATTCAACAACCCCGAGGGGTAGGTACTGTTACTACCGCCAGTCCCCAGTGGAGAAATGGGGTACTTTGCCTGAAGTCAGACACCAAGAGAGAGGCATTGCTGGGACTCTGAAACATGCTTTAAAAACATTGCTGTTTGTCAAATTTGTATTTTAATTTTTAAACTCTGTGAGTAACACAGATGTTTGCATTATACAAATTTAAAAGTGCAATGTTAAAGGTCTCCTCCCCCACCATTCCTTTTGCCTAAACCCTCCCAAGGTAACCGCTGTCTGCATTTACATACATATATTTGCTCATGCACCCATAGTTTAGTATCTAGGGTTTTTAAAAAAAACGTATATGCTATCATGCTTCTGTATTACTTTTTGACCAGTTCTTTTCTCCTCTTAACAAACGATGTCTTAAAGGTCTTTCCACGTCAGCAGGTATAGATTCCCTTCATTATTTTGAAATAACTGCAGAGTGTCCCATTGCACGGATGAACCACTGATTTCTCTAATGATGGACAGGTAAGGTTGTTTCTCAGGTTTTATGAATGGTGTTGCCATGAACACCGTATGCCTACTACCTTGCATACATCAGTCATATTGCTGTAGGGTGGATTCCAGGCATTGCTGGGTATGGATATTAGCATTTTGATCAAGAGCGACACATTGTTTTTGAAAAAGCCTCCGCGTGCGCGTGTCTGTTTCCCGTCTTCACCGGAACTGTGCATCTTCCAGCTTTAGCATTTTCGTCTCTCTAATAGGCTCTATCTCTCCTGCCTTATTTTCCTGCCTTAGAAGAACCCTTGAAACTTCATACCTCAAATTTCCTGTGTTCCAGCCATGGTGACCATGCCATAGTCCTAGAGTGGGGTCTGGGTGACAAGTCTTTCCCTACCATGACATCTGGAGGCATCGCCAGCATCCACTGTTTAATATTTATCGGGAGCCTGCTGTGTGCGGGGCCCACACAGCAACCCAGACCTTTGGGAAGAAAACATGCGGTGATTTGAAAGGCAGAGATTACTTAATAAAAAGTGACAGCCCCGTCAGAAGCCACAGAAGTGCCACTGTTTCCCTGGGCATCTGTATGTTCCCGGTGAAGCAGGTGGGGTTGTGTCCCCCTCTGAGAAGCCCCATTAATATGGCAGCTGGTCTCCTACAGGACGTCTGCGACGGAGCTCATCATTTCTCCGTCTATGAGCAATTAAAGTGCGCCAGGAAGCCCTATATCTTTATAGCACTCCCTAATGACCGGGGTGGGGGTGGGGCGGTATGGATACAAAGAACTCACATCGTACTTAATTGGCAAAGTTATAACCTTTCTTCAGAGGCTAAACGTCCAGTGCATTTCCCATTCCTCTCCCTTTGCTGAGGCCAGAAAACAACTGGCTTCGTCCCTGCTGCGCACCCCTGGAATTAAATGTCATTTGCAAAGGCCATAATTGCTTGAAGAGACAGTCGCTTCTTTTTGTCTTTCTCAGACTCTGATCCTTTTAACCCGGCCCACTTCCACTCCCCCGCCCCGCAGACTTTTGTTTCCCGAGTCCCATCCCAGGGCCTGTCAGATTACATTTTTTATTGCATCTAGACAAAAAGCCATCTGGAGCTCCTGGTCTCCACTGTCAGTGGGCTGCCGTTCCCAGGGTCTCCTGCCAGGTCCCCCGATTAAGAGTCACCCCACCCCCCCGCCCCGACCCGGCCCTCTCTATTTTTCACCCCCTGCCTCCACCCCCTCCTCAGCTGGGGCCGGTGCCGGGGTCCCTCGGCTCTGCTACCTTGTCTTGGAGGAACAATGTGGGCTGTCAGCTTGCATTAACATACAGGGGAAAGCGCCACGATTTCAGGAGACTAAAATCTTACAGATTCTTCATTTGCTTCTACGAGCCGGGAGTTTCTCCCCTCGTCGCTAATATACTTTAGGCCTCAGCTATTCCTCTGCCTCCTTCTTGGCCCCAAACCTAAATATCACGTTAGGAAAGAGCCTTTGTAAGGACAAGAAGCCAAGGACGCGGCACGGAAACTCATCCCTCCTTGGTTCCAACAAGCAGCCCAGCAGGCTGGGGGTGGGGGGGTGGGGGGATGAGACGAAAGATTGGCCACCCCCCTCCCCAGCCGGGACAGGACCCCCGGAATTACGTTCGTACTCTAGGACCTGTGTGTTGATCGTGCAGTGTTAGAACCCAGACCCAGGTGACCTGCAGTATCCCAGTGTGTGGGGAAGGGCCCCAAGGGGGATGCAGAGGCCTCTGCTTATAAGGGTGTCCACCGGGCAGAAGGAGGGTTTTGCCCTTAGGTTGGATGGGTTGCAGGCATGGCTGCTGGGATGCTCCTGTCAGAGCATCGAAGGAATCAGATGTGTTCGGGGAGGCCGTGAGGCCAGCAGGTAAGAGTTGGGTGTCGCATCTGAGCTCTGCGCCATGGAAGACATGAGGCCCTGGGCAGCAGGCCTAACTTCTCAGTGTTCTCAGCTATGACGATAATCATTACTACCCCGTGGAGCTGACGTGAACATTGGATGAGATGCTGGTGAGGGCTTTGAGCAGCGTGCTTAGCTCGCAGTAAATGCCCAGTCAACACTGGCTGTGCTCAGTCTTAGAGGGTTACGTACTACGTGATCCTTTTTTCTTTTTTTAACTTATTTCCTTTTTTTATGTTTGGCTGTGTTGGGTCTTCCTTGCTGCGCGCAGGCTTTCTGTAGTTGTGACGAGCAGGGGCTTCTCTTTGTTGTGGTGCGCAGGCTTCTCTTTGAGGTGGCTTCTCTTGTTGTAGAGCACGGGCTCTAGGTGCGCGGGCTTTAGTATTTGTGGCTCGTGGGCTCTAGGTGCGGGCTTCAGTAGTTGTGGCATGCGGGCTCAGAAGTTGTGGCTTGCGGGCTTTAGAGCGCAGGCTCAGTAGTTGTGGCACACGGGCTTAGTTGCTCCACGGCATGTGGGATCTTCCTGGACCAAGGCTCGAACCCATGTCCCCTGCGTTGACAGGTGGATTCTTAACCACTGTGCCACCAGGGAAGTCCTACGTGATCCCTTTTATATGACATTCTTGAAAAGACAAAACTAGAGCAATGGAGAGCAGATCAGTGGTTGCCAGGGATAGGTTTGGGGAAGGGTGTGACTGCGGAGGGGCAACTCCAGGTGGCTTTTGGGCTGATGGAACTGATGTGTATCCTGATTGTGGTGTGGTTACACAAATTTACACATACCATCAAAACTCATACAAATACACACAGAAAAGTCAATTTTCTTGCATGTTAATTTTTTTTTTTTTTTTTTTTTTTTTTTGCGGTACGCGGGCCTCTCACTGCTGTGGCCTCTCCCGTTGCAGAGCACAGGCTCCGGACGCGCAGGCTTAGTGGCCATGGCTCACGGGTCTAGCCGCTCCGCGGCATGTGGGACCTTCCCGGACCGGGACACGAACCCGTGTCCCCTGCATCGGCAGGCGGACTCTCAACCACTGCGCCACCAGGGAAGCCCTAATTTTTTAAAATAAGAAAAATAAAGTGATTACTGATATTGTCTAAAACAAATAAATAAATAAATAAAATTAACTACATAAAAAAAAAACAAGCCAAACGACACTAGCCGCCCTGATTCTCTCTAGTTCAGGCTTCAGACTCCAGGCCCATCCCCTCTTGAGTCCTACTTAGCGGTGGAATCAATCATCTTTGTACTCCTTGGGTAGATGGTCCTTTGCGGGAACTCTGCCCCAGAGTAAGAAAAATGAGCCAGTGGTCCACTGGGCTTCAGGCCATGTCCCCTCTGGAATGTCCTCTAGGGCCCAGCCCCTCATGCGTGGCAGGATGCTTAGGGAGGCGCCTCCAGCTCCTTCCCCTCTGCACATTGCTTCCGGATGGTGGAAAGTTGCAGAAAGGTCAATAAATCAAAAACAGTGTGCCTGAACTGGCACGCAGCCAATTCTCCAACTTCAGATCTCAGGTCAGCTCTGAGCAGGGCGGAAACTCATTTAAACACATCCACCACTGGCCTTTGGATCAGAAGCTTGGACAGAAGCATAAAGTATGAATGTGCTCACTCTTCTCTCCTCTCGTTTGACATGAACCTGAACGTGGCTGTGAGCTGATTCATCCAGCACTTACAAGGGTCTGCACACTAGCTGCTCAGGGAACGCCTGTCCACAGGGGACGGGGGACGGGGGACGGGGGATGCCTCCCTGGCTTCCTGGAAGCAGCAGCTCTGTTTCTGCAGGGAACACGGTGAGGTGGAAGGGAGCGCCCAGCTCCCAGTGCCTGCATTTTCTGTTTAATTCTCACCAAGGGCTACGAAGTTGGTTTTATTTCACTGTCGAATAACTGGAGATTCAGAGAGTTTTAGAAACTAGCTCACAGCCTTAGAGGAGTCAAGCTCTGTGTCCAAATCTCTGTCTCTTGCACCAAATACGGGTTCCACGCCACACCGGCGCGTCTAGCAGCCTTTAATTAATCACCTAATAAAGGCAGGCATGATACCTGTCAAGTTCTGTCAGCAGTTAACGTGTTCAAGTGTTCAATTTTCACAGCTGATCAATGATCCTGACTGCAATGCTCAGCGTCTTTCCCCAAACACCGAAATTACTTTGAGACTCACCCTCTCACTCATGATCACAAACTGCCCTGGGGAACAATCCTTTTTAAAAATGAAGCTGGTTGCAAACTTGCAGTGGACAAATAGGGCCTGAGTTGTCTCAGAAATCTCTCTGTGATGAGCACGGGCTGGGGACTCTCTCTGTTGTTGATGCTGCTGACGTTGTTGAAGGATCTGGGAGGCTGAAGGCTTGGATGGCTTTGCTTTACAACCATTTATAGGAGAAACTTTTCTTGTTTCCAGTGAGGTCACAGTGGGAAACTAAAGTGGTCAGCCCAGGCCTAGGCAGGTGGGAAAATGAGCTGCACCTGTGGGAAGGCTTTTTTTTTTTTTTTTCCTGTGGGCCCCTTGCAGGAAATAAACTCTTCTCCATCCGTGTACCTCAGTTTTGTTTTTTTTTAATGACAAACTACAATGGTTTATACGGTTCCTTCCAGATTTAACGTCGTACAATGTTGTGTCTCAACATGAGGCACCTTTGAGGAGGAAATAAAATATGATGACATATAACACATGTTTGAGCACTTGCCAGTGGCAGGCTCTGTTCTATGTCACTTTTAATCTTCACAGCAATCTCCTGAGGTAGGTATTGTTAGCAGTCTTTTGTTTTGTTTTTATCGTTTTTTTTCTTTTATTGAAGTATAGTTAATTTACAATGTTGTGTTAGTTTCAAGTGTACAGCAAAGTGGTTTAATTTTATATATATATATTCCTTTTCAGATTCTTTTCCTTTATAGGTTATTACAAGATATTGAGCATAGTTCCCTGTACTATACAGTAGGTCCTTGTTGGTTATCTATTTTATATACAGTAGTGCTTCTATGTTAATCCCAAACTCCTAATTTACCGCTTACCACCCTCCCACCAATCCCCTTTGGTAACCACAAGTTTGTTTTCTATGTCTGTGTTTTGTAAATAAGCTCATTTGTATCTTTTTTTTTTTTTGGCTGTGCCACGTGTCTTCCGGGATCTCAGTCTCCCGACGAGGGATTACACCCGGACCACAGTGGCTAAAGTGCCGAATCCTAACCACCCGACCACCATGGAACTCCCTGTATTAGTTTTTTTAGATTCCACAAATAAGTGATATCATAGGATATTTGTCTTTCTCTGTCTGACTTACTTCACTTAATATGATGATCTCTAGATCCATCCACGTTGCTGCAAATGGCATTATTTCATTCTTTATGGCTGAGTAATATTCCATTGTGTGTGTGTGTGTGTGTGTGTGTGTGTGTGTACACACACACACACACACACACACATATATATATAAAATCTGCAGATGGACATTTAGGTTGCTTCCATGTCTTGGCTATTGTAAACAGTGCTGCCATGAACATTGGGGTGCATATTTCTTTTTAAATTAGAGTTCTATCCAGAAGTGGGATTGCAGGATCATATGGAAACTCTATTTTTAGTTTTTCAAGAAACCTCCATACTGTTTTCTATAGTGGCTGCACCAGTTTACATTCCCACCAACAGTGTAGGAGGGTTCCTTTTTCTCAACACCCTCTCCAGCATTTATTATTTACAGACTTTTTAATGATGGTCATTCTGACTGGTGTGAGGTGATACCTCACTGTAGTTTTTTTTTTGTTTTGTTCTGTTTTGTTTTTTGTAGTACACGGGCCTCTCACTGTTGTGGCCTCTCCTGTTGCGGAGCACAGGCTCCAGACACGCAGCCTCAGCGGCCATGGCTCATGGGCCCAGCCGCTCTGCGGCATGTGGGATCTTCCCAGACCGGGGCATGAACCCGTGTCCCCTGCATCGGCAGGCGGACTCTCAACCACTGCACCACCAGGGAAGCCCCTCACTGTAGTTTTGATTTGCATTTCTTTAACAATTAGTGATATTGAGCATTTTTTTCATGTGCCTGTTGGCCATCTGTATGTCTTCTTTGGAGAAATGTCTATTCAGGTCTTCTGACATATATCATTCTTATTTTTGAAAATGAAGAAACTGAAGCCCAGAGAAGTTGAGTAACTTGCCCAAGGTCACACAGCTAATACCCGGCAGAACCAGGATTTGAACCAGCTAATTTGACTCCCAAGCCCCAGTTTTCTGCTGTGGTCAAGTAGATAATACATCCACTTGGCTCACAGCGTCCCCTGGCATCCTGCCCCAGACTTCTTTAGCACCCATGCAGTGAATGCCTCAAAGCTGGTTTTTTTTGTTTCTTCAGGTAGAAAAATTAAATGATATGGTATCAAAGGTAAAACAACAGTCACTTGGGACTTATCTAATTCAGTCCCTTCTCTGAGTTCAAGGTGAAGTTGGGAGATCTAGGCTCTCTTCTTAATTCCAATCACTTTTATTGCCCTTGAGCGAATGTACCTGCTAATCAGTCCCAAATGTGTTCATATATTCAAATTTGGAGCAGAGAGCACTGGTCTGGGAGTCTGAAGAGCCAGGCTCTCGAGCTGACTCCGCCTCTAACCAGCTGTGTGACCTCAGCAGATTAACAGCCTCTCTGGGCCTCACAGTCCTTATTTGCACTGAGGCAAGTAGATTAGACCAGTGTCACAAATCCCAGGCGTGCGGTCCAAACTGGACCACCGACAGGTTTTGTTTAGTATGCACAGTGATTGCCAACGCTTAAAATAGGGAGTGTACAAACCCAGGTCTCCAGAATCTCGTGAAAAAGTGGAAGATCTGATGGATTTGGATTTCTCTTCCTACAGGGCAACAATGAGGAGGGGCTGGGGCCTTGACACCCTTGGGCAAGCCCGTGTGCCCCCCACGTGCGCTTACACTGAGCCCACTTGCCTGGTCCACATTTCTACTTGGTTTCTTGAGGCATCTGGGTTTGTAGCCCGTGGGTTCCATGTTACCAAGGCCCTGGCCCATCTAACTTGATGTAGGCGTTTCATGTGCTCACCTGTTCTCTACATTTCAAAAGTACTGGAAAGCACTCCCTTCCCTCATGACCCCTACAGCGGCCACTACGGGTGGGCTCTGTAGCTACTGAGCGACTGAGTCTATCACAGAATTGCCACAGAGAAGGGGAGCTGTGTGCTGGGCGCTGCTGTGCGCTGCCGTGCGCTGGTTGTTTCGTCTCCTCTTGTTGCTGCTCTTGCCACTGGTAGGCAGAAAGTTAGGAGAAAGCTTGCAAGGCTTTTTTTTTTTCATTCTTTTTCATCACCAGGCCTCAACTTGACCCTCCTCTGAAGGGGCACGGATGCCTGGGAGATGGATGGACTCAAGTGTGGATTTCCAGAATCCCTTTTGGACACATCTCTGCCTGTTCCTTTTGACAAAGCCCTGGCTTTTCAGAGATTCATTGTTGTCAAATGCAACTTATTTTCTAATCCTTTCAGGCTCCATTTAAAACCTTCTGCTTTATTTTACCTTTTTTGATAAAGTCGCCAAGGTTTAGTTTTTCTTTTTTTTATGGGTTTGCCAATGATTGTCCAGTTTGACAAATTGGATTCTTAAAGCTGATTCTTTGAAGAAAAGGATGCAGTGTGACAAGACAAGAAACAGCTCATCCTCAAATTAGGAGGATAAATAAAAAAATAAAAGCAATTCCATTCTCTGGCTTCCCTGTGACTCAAAGGGTGACTCGGCTGCCACTGATAATCTAATCTTTCTCTGATAGGTGAGGAACAGCCAGGCTGTGGGTGTGATAGGCCTCTGATTAATAGCACTGTCCAGTACGCCCCCAGCCCCCAGGAGGATGATTAATGACATTTGATGTGAACTCTGACCTCCCCCGGCAAGAACAGAGGGAGAGAAGGGCGCTGCTCAGACAGGAGGGGGCGCCCTGCAGAGGTTGACTGATTCCCGAAGGCTTTGTTACTCTGAGGGTGTGTAGGGGGTGTGAGGGTGGCCCAGACACCCTGGCTGCCTGTCCCTGGGCTTTGGCAGGCTCCTTAGCCTAGCAACGTTCACAGTTAGCATCTCTCCCATGGACCAGACTTTTCATTGCCCCCATGATGCTGCGTCTCAGAAGCGATTCCCCGTGAAGCCTTGGCCGACCTCTGCTGACCTGTCATTCCCAACCTGTGAGATCATTTTGACCCCTCCCTGACCCAAGTACCATGAATCAAACCAGGGAGGTTTGCAAAGCCGGGCCTCTAAGCCTTCCTTGGGCTTTCTACTCTATCCTCCATCCCCCGGATGGGCGTAGGGTGTCTTGGAGCTGCTAGGCTTATGGCAAAAAAGTGTTTCTGCGGCTGGCAGGGAGCAGCTGAGATGCCCTAAGATAGACACCAGAAGGAAGGGGGCGCCGTGTGAGGTGGGCATCCACCTGGCCGTCAGGGCCCGGAGGGGACACCCTGCTTGCCTCTGATGGCTCGACCTTTGCAGCTGTGGGGTCTTTGCTTAGCTCTCCAGGCTCACTTTCCAAGTCACTTCCCCTTATCAGCATGGCCATAAAGAGCCTTAAATGTTTCTTCCTGCTTGTTGGCCTTTTCTGGCTTCACTGCTACCTCAACTACCATGTCCTTCGCAGCAACCCCACGTCATGGTCCTACTGAGAAGGACCATTTGGTGTCTAGACCTCAGCGGTAATAATGACCAAATGATTACAGCCAAGAGAAGTGTCGATCCTGAGGTCAACTGAGGGAGTGCCAGGCCAGTGACCACCCGTGAGATAGAGCGTGTCCACCTGCGGGTATGAGCAGGACCTGAAAACCGGGAAAACCTCACTCTTCCTGGGAGGCAGCCCTAGCTGTTGGCAGCCTGAGAACAGGGGCTGGACTTCTGAGACCACTGGGAGTAGAAGACAGAGACACAGGGACCCCTGACTGGAGAGAGGCCCGGCAGGACTCTGATATAACCCTTACTCTCTGACAGCATGCTTCCAGGCCCCTGGAGGCCTTCCATGGACTGGATGTGTTTTTTTTGTTTTTTGGGTTTTTTATTAATTAATTAATTAATTAATTAATTTTATTTTTGGCTGCATTGGGTCTTCGCTGCTGCACGCGGGCTTTCTGTAGTTGCAGTGAGCGGGGGCTACTCTTTGTTGCGGGGCGCAGTCTTCTCATTGTGGTGGCTTCTCTTGTTGCAGAGCACAGGCTCTAGGCACGCGGGCTTCAGTAGTTGTGGCACACGGGCTTCAGTAGTTGTGGCTCGCTGGCTCTAGAGCGCAGGCTCAGTAGTTGTGGCACACGGGCTTAGTTGCTCCACGGCATGTGGGATCTTCCCGGACCAGGGCTTGAACCCTTGTCCCCTGCATTGGCAGGCAGATTCTTAACCACTGCCCCACCAGGGAAGCCCCGGATGTGGTTTTTAGAACCTCAGCTGAGGAAACACACTCTCAGCCGTCCTGGGGGGGGTTGGCCAACAGGTCAGTGTTGACAGTGCTGTCAATAGACGACACTGTGGAAGTGATGCCCGCGTTTAAATATTTTATGGCCTTTTGGGTTTATTTGATAAGTATGAGGGGGAGATGGACAGAAGGAAGCTACTGCTATGGGGTTCACACACCTAATTCAGCTGGGACAAAGGTGAGCCTTGGTCGGCATCTCTGGGCTGTGCCCCTTCAGCCTCAAAGAGATCGTGCACGCAAAGCCCCTGGGCCTGGCACAGGGAAGTACTACGTTAATGGTGGGAATCATTATTTTATTTTATTTGTCCATGATTATTAATAATGTGATGCTTCCTGGATAATCATTTGACAGTGTACTCCGTTGTGAAGAAGAATGAGAATTCAGGAACGTATGTGAAATGCTGAAAAAAGTATTCTTAGGAGGAAGAGTAATTAGGAATTTTATAATTTCTTTTTTTAGCTGAGAAATGATCTCCTGCATAACATGAAGTCTCTTGTTCAGTTTCTGCATGTTGGACTCTCACTGGGGTTTTGAGTAATTCATTATGTCAAGAAGTAGAGGGCTACCTGGAATACAAAAGGAGCAGAGCCTCCCTGGGGAAGGAGAAGATGAGCTGCCTGGGCCTCCCGGCTTCTCCTGGGCTGGCCGCCGTGCAGTGTGATGTCTGATGAGTGCGCGTTTGTGGACGGTACAAGTGCTCACCCAGGGTTACAGGGTCAGAAATGTTGTTGTCCACTCTCCCTCCTTAACTGCCCGGCCTACCGAGTTCACTCCTGCCCCGGCCAGTCCTGACCACCAAGCACTCCCTCCCTCCCTTATCACCACATGGCTGTTTAATAACACAGGCCAGTAAATCTGACCAAACCTTTCCACTAATGCAAGACTAGGGCGAAAGGAGAAAAATCACAGGAGGTGAGAAGACGCACCATTTTATTTTTCAAGCAGTAAAAGGAAGCAGCTGTGACATGGGTTAAGTTTCAAAGTCTCGTCCAGAAGTTTTCAGGTATTAGGGAGTCTCGGGTTAGCTCGTAAACTTTAAAGGTCATCAGGATCGTCTGGAGGGCTTGTTAAAACACAGACTTCCAGGGCTTCCCTGGTGGCGCAGTGGTTGAGAGTCCGCCTGCCGATGCAGGGGACGCGGGTTCGTGCCCCGGTCCGGGAGGATCCCACATGCCGCGGAGCGGCTGGGCCCGTGAGCCATGGCCGCTGAGCCTGCGCGTCCGGAGCCTGTGCTCCACAACGGGAGAGGCCACAGCAGTGAGAGGCCCATGTACCGCAAAAAAAAAAAAAAAAGAAAAAAAGACAGACATTTAATCACACATCAAGTAGACTGGAGGTAGGTAATTTGAGTTTGGTGAAGTGACTCAGTGAAGTTATGAAGAACGGAGGCTCTTCTTATCTCACTGTTCATCCTCAGCTGAATTTTCATCCTTAGGTTTTGTGGCCTCATGATTCCTGAACGGCTGTCAGGGTTCCAGCCATCGTGTTTTCATGCAACTGCCTCCAAGGCAGAAGAAGGGGCGGCCCTCTCTCCCTATCCCTGTGTGTCTCTTTTAGATGTAATACCTTCCCATAACGCTTCTCTTTACAACCCACTAGTGTGAAGTGGGTCACAGGCCCACCTTAAATAAAGGACTTCCAACAGGAAATGGAATTACCTAATGTATCCAGGTTCACCACCTGGGGCTGGTGAGGGCTCACCTTCCCTGAGCATGTTACTGCTTGATCAAAATAGGATTCCATGACCCAAGGAAGAAAGGAATGTTATTAGGTGAGACTAACAGTATCTATGCCAAGGTGACTTGTCCCAAATTTCTCTGGACTGTCCTGTTTAAAACTCAAAGTCTCTCATCCCAGGGCAGATCAAGAGAATTGGTCACCTTAACTCCAGTTTCCAAGACCTTCTGAATTAGAATCTCTCGAGGGTGAAATCCAGACCTTAAAACTGATTTTTAACACTCTCCCAGGATGATTATTATATTTGCCAAAATTTGAGAATCACAGGGCTTAAGTTTCCATGAAGCCCAAACAGGGGACTAAAGGTTGACATATTCCCAGTTAATCTCTGAGCAGGAGGAAATCCTGGATAAAGGGATGTGGGTGTGACTTGAGACTGGGAACCCTCATGGGATCAGATTGAACCTCAAGCCTAGAGGGATCTGGGATCTTCAAATTCCATCCCTAGCCCGCTCCTGTCCCTACCACTAGAAGGGATATTCTAACTTAGAGGTCCCTGCTCTGGGTGGACTTGAGCAGGGCAGCCACCTCTGTCGGGCCCCTTATCACAAAGCCTGGGATGCTGGATTTGCTAGGTTGTCTCCACGGTGGATCCCGAGTTCTTAGGACAGAAACCCCATCTTAACCTTCTTCTGTCGTGGGCATCTTGTGCCATGCCAGCTCACCTTAGTCATTCGATAAACGTGTGCTGAATGCATGAGTGACTGAATGAGTGGAGATTCTGCGCCCTTGAATAATAGATCAACTCTGGCCACTATATGCCGAACCAACCCGTGTAACAGCCCAGTGCTGGGAGCCTAGAAACGTCCTCGCCTCAACAGTGAGCGGGCAGGACCCTGGGTGGGGCTGAGGGTGAGGTCAAACTCTTCCCCGGTACCCTGGGTGACCGCACCCCATCTCCCTGGCCCAGGCTTCCGGGCTGCCACGGGAAGCGATGTGTGTC
The DNA here is from genome assembly GCF_964270905.1 of Leucopleurus acutus. NCBI lineage: Eukaryota > Metazoa > Chordata > Mammalia > Artiodactyla > Delphinidae > Leucopleurus > Leucopleurus acutus. The sequence goes on from NC_139161.1 coordinate 30,726,157, forward strand.
CCCACTGTGCAAGGCCCTGGGTACCTTTCTGATGGTTTGAGCTCATTACTCATCATTAGGGGTGCCGGTGTCTGGAGTTTTCCAGGTGATCAAAGCTTCTCTGTCTGAGCAGCCAGGCAGGCCCTGGTGTCTGTCACCAGTAATCCCCTGGCCTCGCCAGGCAGACAGTTAAGTAACCCAGGAAGGAGGGGATTTGGTTTTTAAGCCCACATAATTCAGCCTGACACCCGACATGTAGGCAGCAGCTCCGGCTCTGTGCAGAGGAAGCATCCCTGCTTAGACGGGTGTGGGCCGCGTCGGGGGCAGCTGTCTTGGCGCAGGGTTGATTTAGCGCCAGGGGGCGCCCTCCCTACCCTGTTCTCCCGGGGAGGGCTGCGGGTGGGAAGGAGAATCAGCCGCTCCCCCAGCACCGGCACCCATCACACCTCCTGCAGCTCTGTCTACTTTCCCCAGAGACTTGTCTCTAGATAGCACCCCTGCCCCTTGCTTCCCCAGAACAGGACCTCCCATTGGGGCTCTTTGTGGTCCCTGGCTTCTGGCTGGACTCAGGGTCCAATTTGCCTCCCCAGTTCCCTCAACACTCCCCACAGTCTATGTGATGGCGCAGAAAATGTGTCAGAGGCCTGAACTCCAGAGTCAGACTGCAGCCACCATATTTGTGGAGGTTCTGACATTTTGGTAAATACCACAAATTCCTTCAACGATGGGGGAAAAAAAGCATGCTTAAAACAATCACATTTTCTGGGACTTCCCTGGTGGTTCAGTGGTTAAGAATCTGCCTGCCAATGCAGGGGACACAGGTTCAAGCCCTGGTCCGGGAAGATCCCACATGCCGCGGAGCAACTAAGCCCATGAGCCACAACTACTGAGCCCGTGTGCCACAACTACTGAAGCCCATGTACCTAGAGCCCGTGCTCCGCAACAAGAGAAACCACCGCGATGAGAAGCCCACACACTGCAATGAAGAGTAGCCCCCACTCGCTGCAACTAGAGAAAGCCTGTGTGCAGCATCGAAGATCTAACACAGCCAAAAATAAAAAACAAATAAATAAATTTATAAGAAAACAAAAAAACAATCGCATTTTCTGAATTTAAAAAAATGTTGGGATTCAATACTTTGGCCTATAATTTTTTTCTGATTTGACCTTTGTACAAAAAAGTGTTTGCTCACCACTGCCCTAAACAGCACAGACCACATTTCCTGTTAACCTAGAAGGCAGTGTGAATGGATAAAACTTGAGGAGCTCATTAGTCTGGGAAATGGAAATGGAAAAGGGACCCCTCTTGCACTGTTGGTGGGAATGTAAACTGATGCAGCCACTATGGAGAACAGTATGGAGGTTCCTTAAAAAAACTAAAAATAGAGCCACCATACGACCCAGCAATCCCACTACTGGGCAAATACCCTGAGAAAACCATAATTCAAAAAGAGTCATGTACCACAATGTTCACTGAAGCTCTATTTACAATAGCCAGGACATGGAAGCAACCTAAGTGTCCATCGACAGATGAATGGATAAAGGAGATGTGGTACATATATACAATGGAATACTACTCAGCCATAAAAAGAAACGAAATTGAGTTATTTGTAGTGAGGTGGATGGACCTAGAGTCTGTCATACAGAGTGAAGTAAGTCAGAAAGAGAAAAACAAATACCATATGCTAACACATATATATGGAATCTAAAAAGAAAATAAAAAAATGTTCTGAAGAACCTAGGGGCAGGACAGGAATAAAGACGCAGATGTAGAGAATGGACTTGAGGACACGGGGAGGGGGAAGGGTAAACTGGGACAAAGTGAGAGAGTGGCATGGACATATACACACTACCAAATGTAAAATAGATAGCTAGTGGGAAGCAGCCGCATAGCACAGGAAGATCAGCTCGGTGCTTTGTGACCACCTAGAGGGGTGGGATAGGGAGGGTGGGAGGGAGATGTAAGAGGGAGGGAACATGGGGATATATGTATACGTATAGCTGATTCACTTTGTTATACAGCAGAAGCTAACACAACATTGTAAAGCAATTATACTCCAATAAAGATGTTAAAAAATAATAAATAAATAAATAAATAAATAAAGGTCCAGGTACCAGCTTCACGATGGGTCATTTAAGAAAATTAGTGTTGGCTTCCCTGGTGGCACAGTGGTTGAGAGTCCACCTGCAGGTGCAGGGGACACGGGTTTGTGCCCCGGTCCGGGAAGATCCCACATGCCGCGGAGCGGCTGGGCCCGTGAGCCATGGCTGTTGAGCCTGCGCGTCTGTAGCCTGTGCTCCGCAACGGGAGAGGCCGCAACAGTGAGAGGCCCACATACCACAAAAAAAAAAAAAAAAAGAAAATTAGTGTTGAGAATGGGGATAGACTATTCCAACTGGGGTAATGCCAGGCCTTTCCCAGCATGCTCTTGGGGTCACTGTCCTGGGCCTGTGGACTGTGTGAGGTTCTCTTTCTGGCAGATGCTTTGCCCTAGCTAAATTCCATGCCCAGTGGAGGGGTGGATGGTGCAAGGCAGACAGCACCACGCCCAGCCTGCTTTGGGGGGCCCTCCTGGCGCAGTGCTAGCTTCCGGGGCTGGAGAAGGGCCAGCTCCACCCGCTTGGTCCGCCTGCACTGCTCGTGTCCAAGGACCGCTCCTGTGTCTTCAGATCCACTCCCACCAGGATGTTTTACATATTTTAATTAAAGTGCCGCCCTGAGCTGGCAGGGCCTCTGATGGATGGCTCCAGTCCGAGTTGCAGGGCTGCAGTGGTGTGAAACATGGAATGTGATAATGTGCTCCTGCTTTGGCTCCTACCTCCGGGGATTGGTTCACTCGGGTTCCAGGAGGGGAGGCAAACTCAGGAGGCGAGCTCTGCAGGCGGGGGGCAGGTGGCCGGCGCATCCAGAGGTGGCCAAGGCAGGGCTCAGGAACGGGAGGAGAGTTCAGCTAGCAGCACGCCGTGGACAGTTTCCGTGGACCGGCTTGCTGGTGGGCTGTGGATGAGCCCGACTCTTGTGGACACTCCTTATCAGTGCCAAATTATGACAAATGGCTATGGGTAAAAGTTGCTGGGTGGCAGCCGCCGCCTCTCAGAGCGAAGCAGGTATTTTTAGCACTGAGCCTTGGGGCTCTGGCTCTGGGTTAATTAATCACGGTGAACAGCACTGAGTTTGGTTCGTGATGCTGGTTCCACCCCCATCCCAGCCTTGTCCCCATTCCCCGGACTGGAATGCCCGCTGCAGAGGTGGCAGTCATGCACGGCCAGAGTAGCCCTTCACAGCCTCCCAGGGCACTGGGGACACCATCCCATGTCCCCGCGGGTGAGGCCCTGTACCTCCCCCTCCTCTGCACCCCCTCCTGCTTCCCTCCAGTCGTCCCAGCCTCTTTTAAATTCTTCTTGCTGTTCCTTTTGAACATTACCCCCAGGCATCCACATCCTTCCCTGTCTCAGCCCAAATGTCCTCACCTTGCAAAGCCCCCCTCAGCACCCCTTCCCCTACAGGCTCTCCATCACCTTGTCCTGTTTATTTCCTTCAGAGCACTGAACACCAGCCAGAAGCACCTTATTTCTTCATTGCTCCACATTATTCTCTGTCTCCTTCCATTGACATGCCAGTGGCTTGAGAACAGCGATCTTCTCTCTCTTGTTTGCTATCTTAAATCCCTGTTGCCTAGCTCAGCGTACACAGGGCGGGCACTCAGTGGGTGTCATTGAACATGAAACTGGATGGGTGGATGGAAGCGTGGCAGGGAGATGGATGGGGGGAAGGCTGGAGGGAAGATCCTCTGTGGGTTTGCATTTTCAGGTGCAATGTGTCAAGGTTGTTATTGTTGGTAGGGGCACATCTGGGGAGACACTGGTTGTATAGCAGCATCCTCACCCAGGCCAGCAGCGGGAGGCCCGAGCCCAGGGGATTCTGGGAAAGGAGTGTTGGAAATCACTGCCGTCTCTGCTTTAGAAACGTCCGACCACATGCTCTCTGGTGTTTATAGGAAATTTCTCTGAATTCTGTGGGGTTTTTTTTAAATAAATTTTTTTCTTGGGGATGGGGACAAATCAGTTTTAAGGGACTTCTAGAAGACTCTTTGCACACTCTGCCTGAAAGCTGACATTGGTGGTTCATTTGGGGGAATTAAGCATGGTCCTTTCACTGTTTTCTCTTCAACTACAACTCCTCTTTGTGGAAGCCACAGCTGGTCGCCTACCCTTCCCATTGTTGCTTGAGAATGGAACCCCAATTTCGTCCTTGTATTGGGAGGACTCTGCTTTGGGGAGAGGACCCGTGATTAGTCTGAGCCAGCTATGGGAACTCCAGTAGTGCTTGGGCTGGACCGGGGACTGTGAAAGTGGCTCTAACTAATGGGACATGACGAGCATCAGTTTTCACCTCTTTTTTTTTCTTTTTTTTTTTTGCGGTACGCGGGCCTCTCACTGCTGTGGCCTCTCCCGTTGCGGAGCACAGGCTCCGGACGCGCAGGCTCGGCGGCCATGGCTCATGGGCCCAGCCGCTCCGCGGCATGTGGGATCTTCCCGGACCGGGGCACGAACCCGCGTTCTCTGCATCGGCAGGTGGACTCTCAACCACTGCGCCACCAGGGAAGCCCTCACCTCATTTTTAAACAGGTACATGAAGGGGTGCATCTGTGTCATATCCCTCTTCTGGGTCCTAAAAAGGATGGAGATTTAGTTCACATGCAGGGGCAGAGGCGTGGGGGGAGGCATGTGACAGGGGCGGGGCAGGGACACTGACGCATGTGGCGGGGCCCAGCAGGACTGTGCCGGGATCCAGCGGCGACCACCCGGGAAATCCTGAGACATGCCACTCCGGAGCCCCTCCACGCAGGTCGAATCTGATTCTCAGGGGTGGGGCTTGGATCTCGGCAGGGTTGATACCCTGCTTTTGTCCCGCCTTATTCTGAGACACTGCCGAAATAGACCAGGGGCAGGGAAACCCTCCCGACCGTGGCCCAGAGATACCTTGCCAGGAGACGTCACAGTTCCTTTCTTTTGACGCTGTGAAGGGGACAAATAGATTTGCCTTCTTACTTTCCGAGGATATATGGAAGGAAATTCTGAGGAAAGCACAGGCCCGGACTGTAAAACTTCTGGGAGGAGTGCATTCAGAGCACGTGCACATCCAGTTCCCCAGCTGAGGGCTCCCGGAAGGTCCAGGGAACCCCAGGCCTGGGGTCTTTGGCTGACAGAGTGTGTATTTGCTCCCGACCTCTGCTGAGGTTCACTTGGAAACACGGTCCTCCCTGGCCGGCTCTACATGCGGAGAAATGAACTGAGACCTCATTAAAAAGCACCAGGGAAATTGAACAATTGCTATCCTTTCTTAACTGTTACTGCTTTTCTTTCATAGCACTGGTTATGGCTTCCACCATTCCCTGTGGGAGACAGAGACAAAGAGGCAGAGAATCTAAGGCAGAGAGAGAGAGAGAGAGACAAACAGAAAAACACTCAAAGAATACAGAAACAAGAAGACAGACACACATTCTTCCTGTCGCTGATTCAAGAAATATTTATTGAGAACCTACTGTGTGCCTGACCCGCACACACACCCCCAATGAATGCACCAGCAGACCGCAGGCTGTTTACATCATCTCCCCAAACCCCATCTGGATCTTAGGTAGCAAATAAGGAGGGTGCTGTTTCCACTCAGGCCAGTAGGTGTCATCATGTCAGAGGGAAAGTCAGGGGAGCCGCAGGATGTGATGGCCACCTAAGAACAGAAATTCTATTTCATCTAGTTTTCTGAGTGCCGTTACGTGCAGGGCACCAGGCAGGGTACGTAGGATGAGAAATGCATAGTCCCTGTCCTCGTGGAATTCACTGTACCATCGAGACCCGGAGGGACAAGGCCCTAGGTCACAAAATGAGGGGGAGGCAGTAAGAGCTTCCAGAAAAGTTTAAAGGAAAGACTGTGTGGATGTTAGAGCATCAGAGACTTCACATTACGCCCTCTCACATTACAGCAGAGAATAAGCTCAGAGAGGGGAGGTGACTGACCTCTGGTCACACAGCAATTCCAGACTCCAGATCTCCCGACTCCTAGAGCAGTGCTCTTTCCACCAACATTGTGTATCAAAAACCGGTGTTGCCTGACCTTTGAGACTCAAAATTCCACCTTAGTTTAGCCGTGAAGCTCCCTGCAAAATGCCCTCTGCCAGGCCCTCTAGATGGGCCGATCTGCCTGCTGTAGAAGGCAGCTTCCCTCCTCATGTGTCCTGTGGTGCGGGAGTTGGCTGTCTCACACAGGCTCACGAAGGCTCACCGCGAACATCTCTTCTCAGAGACATCAGCTTGGTAGCTTTTGAGCTAGTTTCAACCAGCTGTGATGGGAGTCTTTACACCATGGAAATTAGCAACAGCCATAAATCGGAGCTTCTTCTTTTTTTTTTCCTCTCGGAGAGCTGCCCCCCACCTGTACACCACTGAATTAGTAGCCCCACTTCACAGATAAGGAAACTGAGGCCCAGGGGGATGAGGCAATGTATAAAGAGACACAGCCTGTAGGTGGTAGAGCTGAGACCCAGCCCAGGTGGTTTGATGCTGGAGTGTTCAGAGATGGTAGAGCCAATAGGACTGAGAGCCACTTGGATGTGGAGGGGCCCGGGTTTCTCATGTGGGCGCTGACGTGGGTGCTGTCCCAGGCTGGTCTCATCAACCTGATAGCAACACTGGAACAGGGACCATTTGGGAGAAATGATAACTAGTTCAGCTTCGGGTGGATTGACTTTGAGGCCCATTGCTGGAGAGATGCTTAGATTTGGAGGCCAGGAGAGAAGTCTGCGCGAGAGATTGAGATCTGCAGGATGCAGGATTGTTCTTGACCAAACCAATTTCCTTTCTTACAGTGAACAGGTCAGAAGTGGGAAGTTCCCTTCTCTAGGCTTTTTCTTATCTTCGTCAACATTCAGGCAGGGTCTGGCAGGGCAGGGACGACCACGCTCGCTGGCCCACACTCGTTCCCTGGTGCAGGTGCGTAGTGAGCGCTCAGCAGGGACTTGCTGAATAAATGAAGGAGTGACCCGATTTTATCCTGCACATACCGAATCAGCTCTGCTGTGGACCATATATCAAAACCTGTGTACATTTCTTCGAAGATGATTGAGAATTCTGGCGTCATTATAGGAGTGTGGATTTGGAATCAGAAATTACTTTTCTAGAGATTATCATATTAAGTGAAGTAAATTATTTATTTTTTTTTTGCGGTACGCGGGCCTCTCACTGTTGTGGCCTCTCCCGTTGCGGAGCACAGGCTCCGGACGCGCAGGCTCAGTGACCACAGCTCACGGGCCCAGCCGCTCCGCGGCACGTGGGATCCTCCCGGACCGGGTCACGAACCTGCGTCCCCTGCATCGGCAGGCGGACTGTCAACCACTGCGCCACCAGGGAAGCCCAAGTGAAGTAAATTAGACAGGTGTCATCTGCTATCCCTTATATGTGGAATCTAAAAAAAATGATACAAATGAACTTATTTACAAAACAGTAATGGACTCACAGACACAGAAAACAAACTTCTGGTTACCAAAGGGGATGGTGTGGAGGGGGGAGATAAATTAGGAGTTTGGGATTAACACATGCACACTATTATATATAAAACAGGTGAACAACAAGGACCTACTATACAGCACAAGGAACCATACTCAATACCTTATAATAACCTATAATGGAAAAGAATTTGAAAAAAAATATATATGTATAATTGAATCACTTTGCTGTACACCTGAAACTAACATAACATTGTAAATTAACTATAATTCAAAAAGAAATTAGTTTTGTTGTTGTTGTTTAGCATTTTAGAGCTAGAAGTGAGATTACACATCATCTCTTACAATGTCCTTGCTTCACTGGTGAGGTACTGAAGCCCAGAGACCCTTCTGAGACCGTCCAGGCCCCTTGCTGTGTGGGAGACCACCCGGCCTGGCCTTGCTCTGGACAGTTTACTTTGGTGTGTCCCTCAGGACAAGGAATGATTGAACTCTGGTTCTGGAAGGGCAATGAATTGATGGGAGTCCACATCTCAGGGTGCACAGCTAAATAGTTCTTGAGAAGATGAGCAGATGAAGCTCAGGATAACCAAGCAAGGAGGCTACCATATGCAAATGAGTGGATTGTGGCTTTCCTCCTGATTGGCTGGAGAGGCCCTGATGTCACAATATGTGGGGTTTCTCCACTCCAAAGGATTGTGTCTCTGGCCCCCAAAAAATTCACTCACCTGGCTGGTCCCTAGCTCCCTCTCTTTGTCCAAACGGAGGCGACACTCTGGAACCCCTCTATCAGGCCGGGTCCATTCTCATGAAGGTGAACACCTTACAGGGGAAGAAGATGGTGGAGAGTGGTCTCCAGTCTGGAGACTTCTCGCTCCCCCCAGTCGTGGCCCTCCTGCGTCCTGCCGCCAGCTGACCTGGAGATCCTGCAGCAGAAGGTGGCCGGGGTGCAACGGGAGCTGGAGGACTTCAAGAAGGAGGCACTGAGGGCCATCCATTGCCTGGAAGACGCCTTCTGCAAGATGAACGGGGCCCTGGCGCAGCAGGAGGGGCAGGCGGCCCACGTGAGGCAGCGGCTGAGGGAAGAGGAGGACCGGGGCATCATGCGGAACAAGGTCCTCACCTTCCTGCTGCCCCGCGGGAAGCAGCTCCGGGAGCACTGCAGGCGGCTGGAGCGCCTGCTGCTGGGCCGGAGCTGCGCGGCACTGGGCATCCCCGGGAAGATCCAGGCCAACTGAGGCCCCTCCGGTAGAAGCCACATTCCTCACCGAGCAGCCGAGTAGAAGATCCTTGTCGATAGAAGGACAAACCCTGAGTTTTGATAGATTTGCTCCCCTTCCCCATTTCCACTGCTTTCCTTCTACCTAAATAACACCTTGCTGAGAGGCGAAAAGACCCAGTACGTTCTTTCGGTGAAGCTCCGTTCACCCAGCATCACCCAAGAAGGAAGCGCTCCAACACTAAGTCTTTGAATGACACCTGTGACTTTCACCTTTAACCCTTTTCCTGTTTGTAATGGTACAACTCCTCAAATGTATAACATGTTTTTGTTTCTTTTTTGCGGTACGCGGGCCTCTCCCTGTTGTGGCCTCTCCCGTTGCGGAGCACAGGCTCCGGACGCGCAGGCTCAGCGGCCACGGCTCACGGGCCCAGATGCTCCGTGGCACGTGGGATCCTCCCGGACCTGGTCACGAACCCGCGTCCCCTGCATCGGCAGGCGGACTCTCAACCACTGCGCCACCAGGGAAGCCTCCATGACCCATTCTTAATGGCGACATCCATCTATCAACCACCTACCCTGAAGGGCTGCATCCCTACTCTAACTTTAGGTAGTTTCTACTTTGGAAGGTTTAGCTGAAGTGGTAACAATAATGTTAATACTAGTAATATTACTACCACTCTACTATATAAACTATACTACTAGTTTATAGTTATCAAGAACATGATATAGTCTAAGCAGCAGGCTTGGCCCTTTGGAGGCAGGTACTATTATAACCTTCACTTTAGGACTTTGAGAAAACCAAAGCTCAGAGAGGCTAAGTAACTTGCCCCAGGTCACACAGTTGATACATGATAGACTTGGTATTTGAACCTAGGAATGTCTAATGTCAGCAGCTGTGCTCTTAACCACTATGTATTATTTCTGGAGGCTAAATACTTCTTGAATAGATAAATTATGAGAGTACTGAAATTGGTGAGGTGAGCTTTGGGAGAAAGGATTGTTTTGGCAGTGGGGTTGGAGGGGGGTAGAATTCCTATACCCTTAAACCTTGTGGGAGATGTGTGTGTGTGTGTGTGTGTGTGTGTGTGTGTATGTTTGCAAATGTATCTGAGAAGGATAACTTGATTGGCCAACTATAGTAAGAGTTAAACAATCAGCTGGCCTGTCCAGAAGAAAGTGGATCTAATGCTAATTCCTGTGGATCTGAATCTCCTGCAAGTTCAGTTTGTAATCAGCCTACTCAGAAATGACGGTGTTCAAGGGAATTCTGAGAAGAGGGGGAGAAATGCTGCTCATGATTGGTGCCCACAAAGCCACACCTGGAGCGTCTGTGCTTAGGTCTGGCCCAACGTTTTAGAGGGTCCTAGACAGCCTACAGTGCGCCTCAGGCAATCCTGAAGAGAGGGCGCGATTGAAGGACCTGGGGACCTGGCTGAAGAGGCTTGAGGGGACACCTGATTATGTGTCTGGAAGGCCTGATGGTGTTTGGAGTTTGTGGGGCTAGTAAATGTCACCTCTCTTGTCCCTGGGAAGGAAGCCGGGAGGCAGTTGAGGGGTAGACACAGGAGCCAGGCAAACGGAGACAAAGTATCACCTTTATCGCCGAGAAAGCCGCTCGAGAAGGTGGTTTAAACCCTGTGAGCCACGTGGGCTGGCCTAAGACCTCAGCCCTGAGCCTGATGCGGTCTCCAGGCACAGGTGCATGCAGAGGTGGACATCTTCCTACTACTGTAAACCAGATAGCGTGACCTCTCTATGAAGAAATAGCTCAAGAAAGAGGAAGGGGAGAGCCGTGCAGGAGCTGACCTTCTTCCCAAATCCATCAACTCAGAACGTTACTTCCCTTTCCTGGGGAGAGGAGAGAGTGAGGGGAAGGAGAGCCAGGAACACTGCTAGGGTGCAGGTCCCTCCATAATGAAAGAGGAATGGGAAATAATAGTCCCCCTCCTAATAGAAAAAGGGTTAGACTGAAGCCATATTGTTCTATAGGGTGGCACTAGCGACAAAGGCTGGATGCTAGCAGGAGGCCGATCTCAGCTCTATGTAAGACACAAAAATAACATTGGATGCTTCCTGTGTGTCTGTGCAGTAAAGGGTTGACTCAGCAGGTGTGGGATGTTCAAATCTTGCACATTTCAGGGAGAGATCTAACCCCCTGACCAACTCCTGGGAGATAACCTCTAAGCCCTTGTAATATGCTGCCTGATAAAAGTGTTTCTGTTTACCCGGGGCCTTGGGCCACGCCAGATAGTTTGTGCTAACAGTGAGATTTTAGGTGGGGACCCTTGGCCAAGCTGTATCAGTTTGACTTCTGTAGAGACTAGAAACTAAGTAACTAAGGTCAGTCGTGGAGGAGTGTTCCATGCTTAGAGATGAACACCCATAAAATACCTGGACACCGAGACAGGTGAGCTTCCCTGGTCAGCACTAACACACCACTGCTGGGGAATCAATCACTGTGCACACAACTCCCTCCACTGGGAGAGGACAGCTGGAAGCTTGTGCCTGGTCTCTCCTGAACTCTCCCCTGTGCTCCTCTGATCTTTGCTAATTAAGTAAGTCAGAAAGAGAAAGACAAATACCGTATGCTAACACATATATATGGAATTTAAGAAAAAAAAATGTCATGAAGAACCTAGGGGCAAGACAGGAATAAAGACACAGACCTACTAGAGAATGGACTTGAGGATACGGGGAGTGGGAAGGGTAAGCTGGGACAAAGTGAGAGAGAGGCATGGACATATATACACTAACAAACGTAAGGTAGATAGCTAGTGGGAAGCAGCCGCATAGCACAGGGAGATCAGCTCAGTGCTTTGTGACCGCCTGGAGGGGTGGGATAGGGAGGGTGGGAGGGAGGGAGACGCAAGAGGGAAGAGATATGGGAACACATGTATATGTATAACTGATTCACTTTGTTATAAAGCAGAAACTAACGCACCATTGTAAAGCAATTATACTCCAATAAAGATGTTAAAAAAATTAAAAGATTTAAAGGTAAGTTTGTAAAAAAAAAAAAAAAGATTAATCTGCATGCTTTTGCTGTAATGAACCATAGTCATGCGCGTAACAGCTTTCCTTAGTCTGTGAGTAGTTCTAGTGAATCACTGAACTTGAGGGTGGTCTTGAGGACCCATGATGCAGTGTCAGATGCACTTGACATTTCATCCTTCTTACCCTCACAATAACCTTGTGAGCTAAGCGCTGTTATCCCCGTGACAGATGAGGAAACTGAGACATGGAGAGGTTAAGTAACTTGCCTAGGAGTACACAGCAAGACTCCAGCGTCCCCTCTCCTGACCACCACCCTACACCAAAGGAAGGGATTGCAGTCAAGGACCGGAAGGTCCCTTGGGGGTGGCCCCAAGGCACTCCAGTTCCAAGGAGGTGAGTCATCCTGGAGTAATGAGGATGAGGAAGTGCTAGAGAAAGAGACAGGGATCTGGTGGGTTTCCTGTTTAGGAGAGCTCAGGTGCGCATATGCCCAGGTTGGGTTAGACAGGTGTCCTACCTGGAGACCGCGAGAAAGCCTAGGTGTCCTTTCATGGTCTCCCTGCTGCAGGGCTTCACGTTTGCTCCTCCTCTATCAAGAGCTTTCAGCTGCAAGCCACAGGGTACCCATACTGACTTCTTTGAGGAGTCTATTTTTTTTACATAAAAAGACATCTGAAGTCGATGGTTGGTTCAGTAACTCAACAGTGACAGAGCTCTGGGTTGGCATCTTGTGATCCTCTTTCTTCCCTCCCTCACGCTGCCCTTCGTGGTCACACAAGGATGGCTGCAGGAATTCCAAAAATGTGTCATCACTCGATGACTACCAGGGCAGGAAAGAAGTGGCAGAACTTTCCTTGCGAGCCGCCTTTTCATCAGAGAGGAAACCCTTTCCCAGAATCCTCCCAGCAGATTTTCTTTGACATCTCTTTGACCGGTCTTGGGTCCCTTGCCCACCCTACACCAATTATGAACAAAAGGAAAGCGATTGCCTCAACTCAGGCCCTGGGCCTGGGCACCTCTGCTCCCCAAGATCTGAACCAAATCAAAGTCCACTGGTGACACTGGCTCTGGGGAGGTGACCAACCCCAGTTTCCACACCTCAGTCTTACCTCTTCAGCTTAATTGATAACGAGGGCCAGGAAGAAGACAGCTCTGGGGACAGCATGGCTGGGCACAGTCGGACAGCATGGCTGTCACATTGCTGCTGGAAGCATGGATTTAGGTCTGGGAACTGGGGAGACGGGCTGGATGGAGATGTGAGTGACACTTCAGTGCTGTGGGTGTAAATCTGTCTCCTTCACTTACCCCACACTCACCTGCCCTGAACCCAGGCTTCCCCCTTGAAGTCAGAGGCTTTAGCTGATCCAGAGAGTGCCAGGGAGACTTGGCAATCCCTCAGTCCCTAAAACAGGCAACCACTGCTAGAGATCCTTATGTCACCACCGAGGGTGACAAGCAAGTCCTGTTTTAACTGGGCCTGTCTCTGTTTGAAAACTGAAAGTCTCATATGCCAGGAACCCCCTCAGCCCTGGCCCAACTGGGATAGCTGGTCACCTTGCATTAGACATAAGCCACTATGGGATGATCAAGGCGATGCTGTGGATGGGGTGAGACACAGGGGGCCAGGGCAGGAAACAAAGATGGTGGCGACTGTCTCTGCCAGGTTGGTGCACGTTTGCTTCCTTTTTTAACCAGAGGCAGCAGCAGTCAAGCTTACCCTTGACTTCATTTCTCCTCCCGGCTCTCAGGTCCCTGCCCACCACCTCAAGTTAGCGAGGAGATTTGAGAGCGAGGCCTTTTCTGAGCAACCTTTGAGATCCCTGTGAGGACAGCTGGGATTCCCGATTAGGCTGCATTTCCCAGTCTTAGTCCCGGCGGGCAGAGGACTCCATGGTAACTTAAAGAGCCCAGGGTCTGTGAGTGTCACCGAGAAGAGGCAGGTTTTGGAGTTTTGGAGAATGGAGCTCCTCACTCCAGCTCTTCTCCAACAATAAAGTTTCTTTAAAATTCTAAAACAGACGACAAAATAACAGACGGTTTTCTCCCTGCCTATAGCTGTAGGTCTCAAAGGTCTTCTACAAGCGGCAACGTTCTGCTTGACCCTCCCGAGCAGTCCCGGCAGTCAGGGGGCTGCTGAGACTTTAGACTCGTGGCTCCATCTTAGGAAAACCCACAGCAGGCAAGGGAGTCCTCCCCGGGACCCCAGGTCCTGTGTCGGCTGCAAGCCGAGACGCTTGGGCGAGCAGCAAGGTGGCAGAGGTGCGGGAAAGCCGAACACAGAGCGCTTGGCTCGGAGAGGTTACTGACCTCAGCTGCCACGCTTCAGTCTCATCTTTTCTGTTTACCTGACCCCAGGAGAGAGCTCTGGGGGGCAACGTGGCTGGGCAGCGGCGGGCGGTATGGATGAGAAGCAGGAGTCTGAGTTTGGGAATTGGCTTCACGCTAAACGTAGAGCGTTGCCTCCTGGTCTGATCCGAGCCTCTCAGTAATTCCTGGAGTGTGAAGAGCTGCAAGCTGTGAGCATCTTTCCTGACGTTCACCAGGTATCGCTCTTTCCCTGTTTCCCCTGGAAAAACAGCTTGGGAGTGTTTCAACCTGTTGAGTTGGCACGTAAACCAGTCTTGCCACTCCTACGGATAGACCCAAGAGAAGTGAAAACGTAAGGCCGCACAAAACTTGTCCATGAATGTTCATAGTACTATTCATTATAGCCCCAAAGCGGGACAACGTAAACGTCTATCAGCTGATGAGTGGTTAAATAACATGTGGTCTATCCACGTAACAGAATGTTGTTTGGCAATTAAAAAAAGGGATGAAATACTAACCATGATGCAATATTATGCTGAGTGAAAGAAGCCAGTCACAAGAGGCCACATATTGTATGACATCATTTATATGAAATGTCCAGAAGAAACAAATCTATAGAGACCGAGAGGCAGAGAACATAACCTATCTGTGGGATGCGGAGTCAAATTGTAATTAAAATCTCAGTCAGTTATCCTGCCATACTTACGTTTCCTCCGTTAATTCACCCAACAATCCCACTAGGTAGGTAGGTAGCATCATCATCCCATTGGGAGATATGGGGAAACAGGCTTTGAGGCTGTAGCCACAGGCCACATATGGCAGACTAAAATTAAATAAAATTTAAAATCCAGTTCCTAAATCTTACTAGTCAATCATGGCTGGTGACAACAATATTGACAGCTCAGACTTATAAAACATTTCCATCACCACAGTAAGTTCTATTGGACAGCACTTCAAGGGGCAAAGGAGCATCCCTATGCCATACGGAACTGAGGGGCAGAGTCGGTATTAAATCCAGGCTGGTTTGTCTGCAGAGCCTGCATGCCTGTCCACTACCCTCTCCTGCTGTTCAAAGGGATTCAAAAGGAAAGAGGTGAGATGAGCAAGAGATCAACCGAGAAATCTCACCAGAGTAAAGCCTTGTGGAAGGCAGGCCAGAGACAAGACGTATGAAGAGCATAAGACCTCGCTACCACCTCCTGTCACGTGATAGCTCACACGACAAGTCACATGACAGCTGTCAACAGCACCTTGGGCAACATGGTCCTGATGCTGCCCTTTAGCCCGTCAGAGATGTCTTCCAGGTGGGAGGGAGGCTTGCGACTTGACCTCTCTCTAGCTGTTCCATCTCCTATGTGCCTGGAGAAGGGGATCAAGCATAGAGTTGGGCACCAAAGAATGTCTTACATATGCTGCCACACTCCCGAGACTTCTTAGGTGGTGCAGGTCAATCAAGGTCATCGATCACAACGTTTCTGTGCCTTACTTGCCATTTTGATTCAGTTATCATCTATGATACACCTGTCATGTGCCAGGTCCTGAATCAGGCACCTTTCACATATATAACCCAAATAAATTTGGGAACCCATGTGGCTCCAGAATGCCCATAAACTCAACACAATTTAAAATAATTCCAGGGCTTTCCTGGTGGCGCAGTGGTTGAGAATCCACCTGCCGATGCAGGGGACGCGGGTTCGAGCCCCGGTCCGGGAAGATCCCACATGCCACAGAGCGGCTGGGCCCGTGAGCCTTGGCCGCTGAGCCTGCGCGTCTGGAGCCTGTGCTCCGCAATGGGAGAGGCCACAACAGTGAGAGGCCCGTGTACCGCAAAAAAAAAAAACAAAAAAACAAAAAAACCAGGGTCCAAGCGGAAATGCCACCTTCCTGGACCAGAGCAAGTACTCAGAGGAGAGGTTGCAGAGTGTGAAGTTCAGAGCTTGGGAGCAATAGCCCCAGAAACAGAGCGTACTGGGAGTAAGCAGAAGAAGTTTCTGTAGTTCACCCTGGAGAGCCCACAGGTTGGGGAGTCCTGCTGGCACAGAGTGGACACCTTGACCCTCAGATATCCGTCCTTGTAGAAGATGTTCTCAAAGATGCTCTGATGACCTGGGGTGAGAGGGAGACCCAGAAGGCAGCCGTGTCCCTGAGACTCAGAAAAAGGAAAGAAGCTGGTTCTGGTGTCCTTGGCTTGTCTGTCACCATCCTGGATGGTTACCACTCCAGGAAGGGCTTGGCCCCATTTTTGGATTTGACAGTTCTGGTGGAATCAAACCTGTCTCTGTGAAATAAATGAGGTCTCTCCAGGACAGATCAATATTTAATGTGGGGTTTAAAAATACCGACTCAGGAAATGAGTTTAAAAGTGGAGAATTTGCCTTACGTAGCAGTTTCTGAAATACAGTGGTATCAGGGGACAGATTATTCAAACTCAAGCCATGGATAATATAAAAACAGTTGAACAAGCTGAGTTCTGCTTCCTGTGCATAAGTGACTCTGAATCCCCCGGTTTTTTGTGTGCAACTCACAGAGGATTAACGTCAAATTGGAAGAGACCATCTACTGTGAAAGCATCTACTCCAGGGACAGCCAACTCCCTGGACTGCTGCCTCCGCCCTTACCTGTGGCAGACATCACTAATCAACCCCAGGCTTCTTTCTTCTTCAGTTGGATGCAGACTCATATTTTTTCCCCCAACACCACACTCTAGGCAGCCACCATCTATCAGCCAGAGTGCACCTGATGTGAAATATTTTTCCCATCTTTACCTAGTCCAAATTCCTCATTTAGCAGAGGGGAAGCTCAGGGTTACACAGTGAGTTAGTGGCTGGTTTAGGAGAAGAGCCCAAGAGAGACTATTTTTCCCCACATGAATGCTTTAGGTGTTGGGGTTCCATCAGGGATCCTTTTATTGACCCTTTGTGAGCAACATGGGGCTTTCCTTCAACATCGTTGAATAGTAGGTTCTAGAGATAAAATTATAAAATTTCAGAGATAGAAAGCAGCTTAAAGGTGCTCTCGGGACTTCCCTGGTGGCGCAGTGGTTAAGAATCCGCCTTCCAAAGCAGGGGACACGGGTTCGAGCCCTGGTCTGGGAAGATCCCACAGGCCACAGAGCAACTAAACCCGTGCGCCACACTACTGAGCCCGCACTCTAGAGCCTGTGAGCTACAACTACTGAGCCCAAGTGCCACAACTACTGAAGCCCGCACACCTAGAGCCTGTGCTTTGCAAAGAGAAAGTCCATGCACAGCAACAAAGACCCAACACAGCCAAAAATAAATAAATAAATAGATAGATTTATTTAAAAAAAAAAAAAAAAAGATGCTCTCATTCTGCTTGTTCCATCATGGGGAAATTAAAACTCAGAGAGGTCAAGTGACTTGCCTAGAGATGCACAGCTGGTTGCTCTTTTCTCTACATCTGGAATATAGCTCTTATTCTGAGGCCTTGGACAAATCACTCAAATGTTTGGACCTCCATTTTCCTGCGAGAATCTCAGACTTGCAAAAGGTGTCTGTTTTAAGAAATGTGCAGAACCCATTTTTGATACAGTTTGATGTTTACATAGACACCCTCAGGTTTACCTTTCTAATAATATTTTGTTTGGCTGATGCAAAAATTGGTTTGCATGGCCTAAAAAAATAGTAACTGGGAATCTAGATTTGTGGTAGGCCACAGAAAGTTATCTGAAAATCTTTTAAATGATTTTACAGCAGGAAATGATGGTTTCTAAGACAGGAAAGAAATACTCTCTTCCCAGGATGGAGGCCCAGGGAGGTGGCTTTGCAGCTTGAGGTTTAACATATAACATTTGTGGTCTCCATTTCCTCATTCACAAAATGGCAGTGATGATACCTGTCCTCTCCACATCAGAGGCAGATTGTAAAGCTCAAATGGAATAATGTCTGGGAAGGAGTTTCGAAAAATAAGGGATTATGTGACAGGCCGAGGGGGTGGAGGTGAGGGTCTCAGGAGTGGGGGTGGGGAGGGTGGAGGAGGAATAAGACCCTGCCTAGGTTTCATAACTCTGGCAAGAATTTCCATGCCCTCATCACACTAGGTGCTCCTGTCAGATTGAAAACAACTTCTGCTTTACTGTGCGAGACACGATGTTTCAGGAGTGGCAGCCCAAAGAAATGCCACATTTGAAAAAGGTTGCTTTCGTGACTTTGCCACTGGGTATTATTTTTATGCCACTGTTCTGTCATCCAACTTCAAAATATACATCATATTTATATTGCCTCTGCTGAGCATATATTTTTATTTTATTGCTTACCGTGTGGGTGACATCTGGGTATTGAATGTCTGGAGAATTGGACCCGGTTGTTGTTTTTTTATTCTTCCCTTCGTAAGTGCTTGCTCTGATGTATTAATCTTTACAAAAGGAATGAGACAGGGACACATAAGCATTGGCACTCACACACACACACTGATCACATTGCCATTTTATCTCACTTTGCGGGTGTGTGGCTACATTTATAAGAGCCGACAGATCTGAAATAGGTGTTCTGAACAGATTCAGGTGGGGAGTGATGAAGCCAGCAGCCTCCTGGGGAATTGGCTGAGGGAGTGAGGGAGAGAGAGCCTTCTGGCTCTGCTTGCGAAGGACACACCAGGCAAGAAGCATAGATGGAACCATTGTGAGTCTGAGCTGGAAGGGACCCTGTGGATATATTTATATGTCTATAAAAATACAGACATGTGTTTTATAGTTATTTTATATCTTATATCTCCGTATATCTATCCAGCACCTCACGTAATTCCTGATCTTGGGCTCAACAAATTGTTATTGAATTAAGGAACAAAAGAATAGTTATTTATTGAGGTTGGACTCTGTGCAAGACACTTTACATGCACTTTCTCTAAGCCTCCCAGCAGCCCCACAAAGTAATTTCATTTTCTCCATTTTAAAAATAAAGGAAACTGGGCTCCTCAAATAGTTAAACACAGAATTGTCGTATGACCCAGAAATCCTACTCCTTTTTTGGGTATATACCCAAAGGAATTGAAAACAGATACTCAAAAAAACAAATAACAAAAAACAAAAAACCTCAATATGAATGTCCTAGCAGCACTATTCACAATAACCAAAGGTGGAAAAAACTCACGTGCCCATCAACGGATGAATGGCTAAACAAACTGTGGTCTATCCACACAATGGAATATTATTCAGCTGTAAAAAAATAACGAAGTGCTGATACATGCTACAACATGGGTGAACCTCGAAAATATTATGAATCAAAAAAGCCAGACAGACACAAGAGGCCACATATTCCATTCTATGAAACGTCCGGAATGGAGAAATCCATACAGACGTGGAGCAGCGTAGTGGTTGCCAGGGGCTAGAGGCAGGGGTGAATGGGGAGTAACGCCTTAATGAATGGAGGTTTGGCCTGGGAGTAATTAAAATGTTTTGTAACTGGATAGAGGTGATGGTCGCACAAAACTGTGGAGGTACTGAATGCCATTGAACTGTTCACTTAAAACTGGTTAATTTTATGTTGTGTGAATTTCACCTCAATTTCTAAAAAAGGAAACTCAGCTTAGAGGGTATGGTAGCTGTATCACATTGGCAGCCCCAGCTGCTCTCCTCCTTGGGTCCAGGCCATTTGCCCTCTAGCTCGACAGGCCTCTTCCATTCTGACTTGGGCTCCGCCGAATGATTCTTTGGCTGTGTGACAGCAGCAAACTTAAAGGAGAGGCTTGAAGAGCCCACATGTGTTTCCACTCACTCTCTTGGATTTAAATACCAAGAGAACAATCCCGGACTAGCCTTCTGGAGGTGGAGGACGAGGGACCCCGTGGAGCAGAGCCGACTTATCCCAGCCCAGGCCACCCTACAGCAGGCAGCCCGCAGCCCACCTGCCCACTGCCTGCAGACGCACCAGTGACCTCGGCCGAGATTAGCCAAGCCTGGCTCACGTCAGTAAAACGGCCCAGGCTACTTGTAGATTCATGAGAAATAACAGCTGATTGTTGTTTTAAGCTATTAAGTTTTGAAGTTTTACGGTGAGAGCTAACTGCCACGGGGAGGTGACAGGACTCGCCTGAGGTCTCACATCCAGTATGAAAACGTACAACTGGTTCCAAAGACTGGTTCTAAAGGCACTGCTCCACTCAGCTGTCACCTTCATTTTACAAGTTAAGAAAATGAGACTCAGAAAGGTTGAGGGTCGGTGTCGAGAGAGTAGGAACAAGGGCATCGCCTGGGGGTTGGGGGGTGAGACTCATTCTTCCCTGTCCTTGGCAATGAAGGAACGTCACATACAAACCCTCGCAGCCTTCCTCCAAACCCCAACGCAATGTCACGGGAAGGTATTGAAATGCTGGTTTGGTTTCCAATGTGCGTTTCACATGGCGGCTCTGTGGCTTTCCATCAGTTTCTGCAAGGCTGCTGTCCTGCCCGGCACTGCCATGGGCTCTGCCTTGCTGGTGGAAGAGTGAGAAAGATAGCTTGTCTGTGTGTTATTCTTCTCTCCTAAAGCATTGCCCAGGCACCCTCATGACTCTTCAGGAGACTTAAATTTTGTGAAGCAGTGAGTCGCTAGAATGATGCTTGCTTGACCAGCTGTGGAAACAGGGTCCAGGGGAGGATGTGCAACTCACACAGGCCATACAGTTTCATGGGCCAGGATCAAGATACTCCCTGACATCCCTTTCTTACCAAGAGAATGATGAAACTATCAGTGTCCTCTCACCCCCTGGAAAAAGGGTTCCTTGTTTCAGGAAGAGAGGCCATGTTGATCTGCACAGTCAAGTGCAAGAGGGGGCAGGGAGAGGAGAGGGGGAGGAGGTCATGGTCTTGGGGGAAGGAAGAGCTTTCTCGGGGGTCGAGTGTGTCACACCTGAGCTGTGGGATAAGAAAGAAGTAGAAAGGAGAACGAATGGGATTTTGGTAGGTGCTGCTGGGGTCCATGGATGGGAGTCTCCTTTAATGAGTCAGGAATGGCATTTACTGTGCTCGGGGTCAGACAGTGCTCTGAGATCGAGCCACATGAACCCAAACTTTGTACAGGTTACATCCGGCATGGGGCCCAGCCTATTGCGAACTGGAGATAAGAAACGGGGATTCAATCTCCAATTCATATTCTGGCCATCATTCTGGCCACCAGGGTTTGGAAAGAGGTTTAAGAATATGAGGATTGCCCTCCCACTGCCCACTTATAGTCCCTGGGGCCCTGCCTGTCCACAGGACTCTGTCTGTCCCCTCCTCTCTGGTATTCCGAAGCTGAGATCTGAGGTCACCAGGCTCTCAGCCGTTGAGAGAGCTGCAAGAGCCTGGTTTGAGCTTGACGGGGAGGACTGAGCCCTGTGCTCCCTCCTTGCCATGGCAGCTTTGAGGATGGGGCTTCTCTGGTCTTAGTCTCTGAGTCTCACCAGCATGGGCGAAGGTCCACGCACAACCCAGGCTGAGCAGAGGAGCCAGAAGTGGGCACAGAAAGTGCTTTCTCTTTCCTCCTCATCATGTCACATATGCTCACCTGGTACCCAGCGCCCACACCCCCTCCCCTAAACCTCACACCGGATCTCATACACGCATCAGTCCACGTCTCACAGTATAGGCCACACGTGTACCATGTACCCACACACACCACCAGTCGTTCACCACATCAAAGCACAGGCTATGCAGATGTACCATACAGCACGTGTCACATATGCACCCCATCACCCACAAACCACACCCACGGCACACCCACACTTCAACACGCTGCCTGCAAGTGACCCCCACAATGTACCACCTATGAGACACACCCATCACACCCCAAACACACCTCTCACCCCGCGCACACACGTTATACTCCTCCCACCCTGTGCCCCGCACCTACAGTCTCTATCTCTCCCCCACCGCACACACCATCTGCTGTATCCCGTGACCCACCCACCCACCCTGTTCTCCTTCTCATTCTAACCAGGCCAGAAACCGAAAGGCAGCTCTGTGATCCTCTCCGTGGCAGGAAGCCCCAGCAGGCAAGGTGAGGGTGGAATGCATGCAGGTAAGCAATTGCATGCTTTGGGCGTCAGATAGGCGCCTGGCTACAGTGGAACACTTTATGAGCTTGTGGAATTTGTGCAACTTTATTTAAGTCAGATGATCCTTTTCTCCTCCCTGAAAAGTAAGGCCATGGGTGCAGTGTTGAAGGGGTCACTGTGTGGTCAGAGGACTGACAGGTAAGCAGGTTATGACAGAGCCTTTCCAGAGCTCTGGGGGCCCAGTGCTCGCCGGCCATGAGCATCTTCCTGGGCAGACCTTGTGGAGACCCAGACACAGAGTGACGTGCATCTGTTCTGGGACGTGTACACTAGCTCGGGGGCCAGGATGTAAAGACAGAGCACTGACAGGTCAGCCTGCTAGGGAAGTTCAAGTTCATGGGCAGAGCAAGGTAGTGATGGAGAGGTGGCCTCCACAGCTAAAGACTAGGCTTTGACGGCAGAGGGATCTGGGTGTGGGTCCTGGCCCTGCCACTCTGTGGTCCTCATCTGAAAAGAGGGACAATGGTAGTACCTACAGTAAAGCATTGTGCTGCGGACCAAACCTAAATGAGATGACCCACATGCCTGGTACTTATTAAAGACTCCGCGAACCTCAGTGGCCGTTATCATTCTGACTATTATTATCATTTTCTTTGGTGTCTGGTCCCTGAGGTGACAGGAAAGGACAAGACCCAGCGCTTAGCAGAGGGGTCAGCCTTGGAGAAGGAAAGAACAGGTGGGAAGGAGAAGAGAGAGGGGGAGGACAGAAGTTATGAGGTGGAGGAGAGGGGGCAGACACGAGAAAAATGGAACTGAGTTGGCGGGTATGGACTGGTGGTTCTCAGCCCTGGCTCCTGCTAGAACCAGTGAGGAGCTTTAATAACACCCCGGCCCAGGCTGCACCCCAAGAACCCACGTGGGGCTGGGAGGGCCCAGGCACTGGTATTCGGGAGAGCAACCCTGATGATTATAAGGTGCAGTTAGGGTCGAGAGCTCCTGGTGCAGTTTAAGGCTCCACGTTGGCTTAAGGCGGTCAACCCATGAAGCCTCTGGTGGCATTCCCCATGTGTACTTGGCCTCACATCTGACAGCGCCCTGCCCATGCTTCCCTCCCTGATCTAAGGGATCCATGGAGCAAACTCCAGCTACAGACCCATCCTGTCCCTGGGAGCCCTGTGTCCTTAAGTGAGGGGGACTCTGCAGCTGGCCTGGCTAGGGGGTGGTGTGTGGGAGCAGATAAGCTGCGTGGACTTGGCCTCCTGGACCTGAAGGTGACCTCGAGCAGGCACGTGGCAGCTGGAGGCTTGGGGCCCCCGTGGCAGCACGTGGCCAGGAAAGGACCACAGGAGATGGACCCAGCGGGTACACAGGCCTCGCTCGCCATGTCATCCTGGAAGCTCGCCCGAGCTCCTCGGCCTTGGCCTCGCCCACCTCACTTGCCGCCTTCCCTGGTCTCGCCTTCTGAGGTGAGCAACGTTGAACTCCCTCAGTCTCTCCGGCACACGGTGCTGTTTCCCGGCTCCGTGCGTAGGTCACAGCCCTCAGGCCTGCTGACTCCTCCATCCTCCCAGGCTCAATCTTGCGGGAAGCCCTCCTGGACCAGCTCTCCTCCCTGGCCCCTGTGCTTCCATAACACCTTTTCTCACCTGCGTCTCAGCCTTTTAAACACTGTGGTGCTCTCATCGGACGATAGGCCCTTCGGAAGAAGTTTCTGGGTTACACTTAGGAAGTGGTATCCCTAGACCAGACACCTGTAGGCGCTCAGTTAAATTTGTGGAGAGGCAAGCAAGAGGGAAACGTGGGCAGGACACTGTCAGAGGAGAGGCACGTTCTGCTGGGTCCCCACCTCCTCCCGTGTGAGGCTCATGGTCGCACACGACAGACCACATCACTGCTCTAAGGCCCCAGGCCCAGGAGACTCTGCTTTCGCACCATATGACCCTGCTGGGCTCCTCCCAGCATCTCCCGTGGCTCCTCCTAGAGCTCCTGCTTTGGGGACAAAGAGGCAGCAGTTCCTTCGGTCTGGCCAAGCTCAGGATGGCTGAGACAGGTGGTAGCCCCCCTCCTGCCTAAACAGAGGCAATCAAGCCTGTCTTTTTTTGTGTGTTAATCAATGCCCATGACAAATGGGTCTGCGGGGGAGGGAGCCTGCCCCAGGCATTCTGCACTTCAGTTGTGACAACAGAAAGAGCTGGATTCATTAAACTATAATGCACTATTTGAGCATATTTCCCAGTAACTGGATCCTGCAGAAAGGGGGCTGTCAGGGCCTTCCCTCTCATTAGGGGAGGCGGCTTAGCCCTTCACCGCAAGCGCAGATGGAGTTGTTCCACAGCCTCCTGGTGTGGCCAGGAACGGCTCTCTGTGTGTGCTCCACTGACCAGAGGGCGAGCGGGGCTCGTGCGGTTAGAAGGACGGGGTGGCAGCATGTGGTCTTTGCGGGAACATGTGGGTTTTGGCAAACCTTCGCCGCCAGCAGCAGTGTGACTCTGGTCCTCAGTTTCCTTGTCTGGAAAATGGAGTCTGCAACACCTTCCCTTCTGGGCAGTGAGGGATCAACAAGACAAAGAACAGGAAACCCTGAATCCACGCCGGGCAGAGAGAAGGCATTTCATGAAATGCGGCCAGCACAGCGCAAGGCCTTTCTGGGCACACGGGTGCGGAGGGGATAGGAAGCTGTCCCTCTGTCCTCACAACGAGAGAAAAGCTGGACAAACCAAAAATCAGCAGTGCTTCTCAGAGCCGGCGCAGCATTGAGGTCACCGGGCACACCGCTGCCCCTGAACTGGAAAGAGACAGGTGGACACAGAATCACACCTTAGCCACAGAGACTGCTGCGAGAGCCAGGGCTGGGGTAGGGAAACTTGAACTGTAGCTGGCGAATCGCTGGGGGCTCAGTGTGGACAAGCCGGAGAGATAAGAACTCCGGAGGGACCCCACGCTATTGTGAGCTTTTCCTCTAGGAGCTCTAGCAAGTTCCTATGGTGAAGATTGGAGAAAGGCACCCCGCATCTCTGCTTCCTGAAGGGAGAGGGGAAAAGAAACCATTCTGAGACACTTTGGAGAGCTCTATTCTCAGCGAGTCCTGCCCTTGAGAGAAACCAGTCAACCAGAGCCTAACCTGGGGGCTTTATCAGAGCCTGGCACACCTGCGAGAAGGGAAAAACTCAACTTTAGCCCGCTCTAGCCTTCCTGTCCCACCGAAGGGGGTGAAAAATGACTGAGAAGAGCTTGTGAAGGTCGCAGCCCGGGGGCGTAGGTTCACTGAAAAACAGAGACCTGGTCCTGGGGCTACAGAACGCTTCCTCTCGCCCCACACCCGACCACCAGGCCCCTCAGCACCCAGACCACCATCCTGACGCAGGGCTGCCGGGTCCATGTACAGATGAGGCCCACAGGGGCTAACGGGTCTGACAAGGGCCCCCCAACTAGCAAAAGGGGAGGCAGGATTGGATCCAGTCTTCTCACCCCTGGACCACAGGCCAACAAGGTACTTGCTCTTGCCCTGGAGCACCTTAGCCTGAAATTCTGCCCCTTCCCAAGCCGGCTGGACGCCTTGGCCACACAGGTAATCCAAAGCAGCTGGCACCTGTGTGACTCTAAGCCCCCTGTGGGGAATCTAGGGGGCTTTGGGCAGTGCTGTTGGAAAGAGGTCTGCGTGGTAGGTCACACCCTATGCTCCCCTGGGTCACATCGGCTCCAGGGAGCTGAGGCCCCGTTCCAAACCATGTAAGGGCCGAACCCTACTGCGTTCTGGACGTCCAACCCGAGACCCAGGGGCCGAGGGATGTGAAGATCCCCCGTGAGAGCACAGGGTCTCACAACTCAGCTTCCTGGAGCCAGGCCTGAGCCCACAGCCCCTCCCGCTGTCAGCACTTCATCAGGCCAACCTGGTGGGACAGATGCAAGGACAGCCCTGCCCCGGGGACCCAGTGACCACAGCTGATCCTGCCAGGGCTCAGGGACAGCCTTTCTCCATGATGTGGGAGATGGCCTTTGTTGAGTGCTTCCGGAAACAATTTGTGTTTGCTGGCAGAGGTGAGGGGAAAGAACTCCAGATCTTCCATCTACTTAGGTGGGAATGGGGGCAAGGAGAGGGCGTGGGGTTAGGAGCGCAGGCCCTGCTGCTGCGCAGTCTGGATTCAGGTCCTGTTCCGGCTGTGTGACCTTGAACGAGCTCTCTAGTCTTGGTTTTTCCTTATGAAGAGTGAGAATAACGATGATAAACAATCCATGGGGACTGCTGTGCAGATCAAGGCGGGCTGTTGACAGAGCCTTAGGTCCTGACACCAGGAGGTGATACACAAGCGTTAGTATTATTAGGGCTGGGAGCTTTTTTTCTGGTACGTCATCAAATAGTCAGAGAAGAGTCCACGATAAAGCGGTGCTCCTGGGTCTCCCTGTCCCACTGACTGTGTGCTGGGTGACCTTGAGCCAGTCACTTGGCCTTGCTGGGATGAGCTTCTCCATCTGTGAGCTGACTGTCCCAACCCATCGCAGGAGTGAGCGCACTGGCCGGGCCCGGCGGGGGCAGGGGAGGAGCCTAAGCCCTCGGGAGGCACCACACGGCCACAATTCAAGATATTGCTGTTGGTGAGCCTGACATTTCCTGACAGACACAATGAGCCGTCTGAAGTGAGAGTTTCATTTCCGTTGCTGTCCGGCTTGGCCATCTCCTGGGGAAGGCGCGTGAGTGACAAGCTATAATGAAAGCCTCAGCTTCAGTCTGAGTGGGAGAAGGACAGTCTTTTGGTCAAGCCCATGGTGAGGACAGACCTGCATTTCCACCTGCATGTCTCTGGGGCCTTCTCCCCGGTTGCTCCGTCCGTCTGCTGGAGCAGGCCGCCCCGTCCTCACGACCTTTACTGACCTGGCAGGAGTTCCCCACGTTCTCGGGTTCATCTGCCCATCTGCCTGGTTCGCTGAGAAGCCTGTGGAGCCGTGGAGCCGCTCTGGAACCCTGCGGAGGCCTTTGTGTGGAGATCTGAGGGGGCTACCTGCCTGGAGAAGGGGCGCATGGGCGATCAGCCCCGGGGAGAGCGAGGCCTGGGTCTGGGGACAGGATTGCTCTCTCTGGGTCCTGACTGTCTGCGGCGCTGGGCCGTGCCTTGTGCAGGGTGGGTGTGCCATTAGCCAGAGGGCTTCTGCTCCTCCCAGGAGCCCCTGCCAGCCGGGGTGCCTGTCCAGCCAGCCCTGTCTGCCCCTAGGTGCGTCCGGCCTGAGATTTCTTTTCCTCTGGGCACCTCCCCCTTGGCAGTGTTTTTCTCTCTCTCTGGACTCCTGCTCTTTCATGTGTTCAACATGTTTTTCTCAGGGACCTGCGTTATGCCCCTGAAACACAGCATGAACAAGACAGATGTTTCCCCCAGCTTCCGGAGGGGAGAGAGCTATCAGTGGACAGGGGCGGGCAGCTCAGGAGCCCCACACAAACCCGGATCACCCCCGAGCCTGCTGGGTGACGGGAGCAAGGCTGTCCCCTCCCCACACGCGGGCACGCGGCTCTGTAGACGCGCTTCCTGCTTTAGGACCTACCCACGGAGCCCCACCTCCCGCCCAGGGAGAGAATTTTCTTCTCTCTCCCCAGCCTGGGCCAGACTGTCGAGGCCAGTGGGTCATGATCCTATCCACGTCCTCCTCCCCAGGCCATCTTGACCGGCGGCCTGTTTCTTCTAGCTGTGATTTCTCTGGCTGTTCCTTCACAAGGAAACGGTTCCTATTTTACGCTGAGGGCCTGGGTATCAAGCAAGGAAGGCGGGGGTGGTGGCCCTGGCCGCCCTGCCTGGGGCATATGCTTTTCCCGCAGACTTATTTACTTGTTGCACATGTCCTCTTGTGCTTTTCTTCGTGCATTTGTAGTCACCTCATGAAACCAGAGCGTCCCCCAAAAGCAGAAACTCTTCCTTCCACTTCTTTAGGGTCCCTTCCTGAACTAGCACACTTGGGCAGGGGCCAAGTACCAGAAGCGGGCTTGATTCTGCGCCGAGGGGTCACCGGCCGCCCCACCCGCTCTCAGGAGCTGACAGCTACAGACCGCATCACCCTCTGGCCCGCTGTCTCATCCTTCGGTTCAGCCGTCGGAGACACTGCGGGGACACTGGGAGGGAGGGCTCAGGGCACTGACTGGCCCAGCTCCCTCCTTGAAGGGCAGTGAGGGGCAGTGGCTGGTCACTGCTGCTGTTGGCAGGTCCTGTTCCATGGACCCCGCTCTCCCAAGACTCCAATAGCACAGGCCCCTAGAGGCCTAGGGGTGCCCACAGCTGCCGACGTCAGTGTACAAGTTTCCTGGGGCTGCCGTAACACAACAGCACAGACCAGGTGGCTTAAAGCAATAAAAATGTATTCTCCCACAGTTCTGGAGGCTAGAAGTTCAAAATTAAAGTGATGGCAGGGAGGAGCTCCCTCTGAAGCCTGTGGAGGAGAATCCGTCCTTCCGTCCTCCCGGCTTCTGGCGGCTGGTTGGCGATCCTGGCGCTGCTCGCAGTGTATGCAGCACTTCAGTCTCTGCCGTCCTGGTCCCTGGGCGTTGTCTCCTTGCATCTCTGTGTCTCTCTTCTTCATATAAGGACAACTGTCACTTTGGATGAAGCCCACCCTCCTCCAGGATAATCTCATCTTTGCTAATTACATCTGCAATGACCCTATTTCCAAATAAGGTCACATTCTGAGGTACTGGGGGCCAGGGCTTCAACAAATCATCTTTGAGGGACACAGTTCAACCCATAACACTCAGGGTTGCTTCCTTGTCCACTGTCAGTTCCCTTAGCTCTGCCCCTAGCCTGTTAAAGAATCCTTTCGTTGAACCTTCTTCATTTACCCCTTTTGAGTGTGCGATTCCTGCTCTGAAATGCATCTTGGACCCTTAAGATCTGTGTGACCTTGGGCAAGACACTTAACCTCTCTGAGGTTCCTTCACCTCTAAAATGGAAATAATTTTCATACCTTCCCTACCTAATTCACTGAGTTGCTGAAAGCTCTTTGTAAACCAAAGAGGCCCATAGCACTGACAGGAATCATTATCATTCTGAGGGTGTTGCAAGGTACGGCTAGGAAAGGGCCATGTCTAGATTGTTCTCTTTGATCAGCACGGAACCTAGCACCACGTACCAATACATGCTGAATAAACGCTTCTTTTTTAAAATTAATTAATTAATTTTTGGCTGTGTTGGGCCTTCGTTGCTGCGCAGGCTTTCTCTAGTTGTGGCGAGCAGGGGCTACTCTTCGTTGCGGTGCACGTGCTTCTCATTGCGGTGGCTTCTCTTGTTGCGGAGCACGGGCTCTAGGCGCGAGGGCTTCAGTAGTTGTGGCATGCGGGCTCAGTACCTGTGGCTCTTGGGCTTAGCTGCTCCGCAGCATGTGGGATCTTCCCGGACCAGGGCTCAAACCCGTGTCCCCTGCATTGGCAGGCGGATTCTTAACCACTGCGCCACCAGGGGAGACCCAATAAACACTTCTTGAAGTTGTTGGTGACATATCTTGTGCATCCTGGCCTGGTGTTGAGAGGCTAAACACTGAACTGCTCCCTGGAATACAATTCATCCAGGGCCAGTTTCTTAGAGTTCTTTTGATTTGGACTTCAGCTGAACCCTGACATCATAGACTCCTCCATCACCAGTCCTTGGAGAAGCCAGCATCTCCCTGAGTGGAGCCCTTACTTTTAGTGCGACAGCTATTTTATCTGTGCCGCAGGGGAACAGAGATATTTTAAGATGAGTGTGTCAGCTGGGGTCAGCTTCTGCTCGGTTATCACTCGTGCTGTCAGGAGGAGAGTGGACTCAGCTGTCGGGCGGGAGCCCATCAATCACTCCCGACAGTTCTTAATCAGACAAAGGAGCCCACACCATGGCGTTTCAGAGAGGGAGACTGTATTATCGTTCACACTCAACAAATAATTTTGGACAGGAGTTTTAAGCCCGCAAATAAGATCCCTTGTATCCTTCAAGCGTTTGGATCCTTAAGGTGTGGATGGCCGTCCTCTCAGGTTTGAGTGTCTCCCATTTCTCTTTCAGCACAATTCTCCTCTTCTCTCCCAAAGCTACTTTCATTCATTCATTCAACAAGCATTCATTGAGCCCTCTGTGTGCCAGGACTCTGCCAAGTGCTGGGGATAGTCCTGTAGAGGGGAGAGGCTTATACGTGCAGAATTCCAAAGCCACGTGAGAAGCACTTGAGCTCAAGAGGTCCATCGTGCTGAGGAACCCGGAAGGAGGTGTGACCAGCTCTCCCGGGGTAGGTGGAGAGAAAAGGCTCACAGGGAGAGCAGCTCAGCTGGGCTCCAAGGACTTCTGCAGGGGGATCGGCGAGCAAGGACATTCAAGAAGACGTGACGGCGAAGTTATGGACCTGGAGGGGGACACCGGGGCTCTGAGCGGCTTGATAGGTGTGGCGTGGAGGGGAGAGGGGAGGTAGGCGAGGGCTTGGCCCTGAAGAAGCTGATACACTTGGCAGGGTAGGAGCTCCACCGAGGCGAACATCTTGTCTGCCTTGGTCGCCTCTCTTTCCCTGCACCTAGAATAGTGCCTGCACATGGGAGACATCCAGTAAATACTCACTGAATAAAGGAAGGAATTGCGAGTGCCTGGCAACGAGTCTGATGCTGAACCAATCCCTCCGTTACCCCACCTTGGTCTCGCCGTTCTCCAGGGTAAACATCCTCCAAGAGTCCCATCGGCCATTCACTAAAATTCATTTTTCTCTGGCTGGTTCTCAAGACCTTACTTATTCTATCTCCCATCACCTTCTGCAACTGTATATGCTAAGAAGGGAGTTGGTAAACCATGGACAGCCGGCCAAATCTGGCCCACCGCCTGCTTTTGTAAATAATTTTTATTGAAACACAGCCGTGCGCATTGGTTTGCATGTGGTCTGTGGCTCCTTCCCTCTACAAGGCAGGGCGGAGCGGTTGCAACAGTGACCTTATGGCCCGCAGAACTGAAAATGTTTACTATTTGGCCCTTTACAAGAAAAGTCTGTGGATACCTGTGCTAAGCCTTTGGCCCTAGCACCCTGAACATAGCAGATGCTCAATACATAGCTGTTGAATGAATAAGTGAGCGAAGGACTCGTTTAGCGAGTGAGCTCACCCTGGCACGGTCACCCTGTCCTTTGGCTGACACCCTGCCCTGCAGGTTGTCGTCACCTCCCAGGTGGGGATCTTTCAGCAAGATAGAGCAGAAGGTGCAGGCTGGATGCCCCCCTCCAAGCCACTCTCACGCCCAGGGCCAGGACAGACGATCCCAGGGACATCATTCAGATGTGATTGCTGTGGAAGGTCCCAGGGCCAGGGCAGCCATGAAGTGATGGGAAAGGCTGGGGTATTGTTCAGGACTCTGAGTTACAACTGAGCTTAGGAAAACAGGGACCCTATCAGGGAGGAAGCAGAGGGCAGTTTCCAGCTCTGAAGAAATGCAGGACGTGGGGCAAATCCAGAGTAGAGGAGGCCATGACTCCCTTTCCCTCTGCCCCTCACTCCCTCATCTCTGCTCCTGAGTCTACCTGCTTCTTTCTCTCCTTTGGCAGACAGGATTGCTTCACATGGCAGGACCACCACTAGCCCTAGGTTCCAGCTTTCCTGTTCGTAATCTAAAGGCAGGGGTCTCTCCGCATAAACTCTATTAGAACAGTTTTGGGGAAGGACCCTGACTGGTCAGATTGGGGTCACAGGTGCCCATCCCTGAGCCAATCCGTGTAACAAGAGGCTGGAGTGTTCTGATTGGCCAGGCCTGGGTCACATGCTCATCCTCACCTATGGGCGGGATCTATTATCAAAGGAAAGGGGTTGGTGCGAGCAAGCTAGGAAACAAAACACACGTTCATCAGCAGGTAGCAGTGCCCCAGCAAGTGACGCAGAGTCCCGCCTGCAGAGCTGGGGCGCCAACAGAGGGAGGAGGTGCCTTAGAGACAAGCAGAAGCCCTGCGAGGTTGGCGGACAAGGTCAGCTTCCTGTCAGCAGCGCCAGTGATGTAGCTGTGTTCTAGAACCTAGAGCTGGAGTTGCCTAACTCTCTCCTGCTTCCAGTTAGGATGGGTCCTGGGAACAGAGAGAGGGCGGAGCCTGCAGGGCTGGAAGAACCAATGGGCTCGGCTGAAAGTGTGGGTGGGTGGGGCGGGGGAGGGGATGTTGCAGGAACTGGGAACAAGGCCAGGCTGGGAACAGATCCTGCCACTCTTCAAGCCCAGCTCACATCTCCTTCCTCCAAGCCGCCCTCTCCGACCTTCCTCCCTGGAAGGGCTCTGCTCCACTTCTGACCTCCCACAGAACACTGGCTCTTTTTGCCCGCTGGGCACTTACAATTCCCTGCCCTAGATTGTTCACTGGCCTTCTGTCAGGGTCTCACTCCAACTGGAGACAGAAGATACCAGACACTTGGTCTTCTACTTGTTTATTTCCCTGGAAGGCTCTAGCACTACCCCATGTGCATAACGCAGAATCCAAGAATTTTGGATTTGGAAGGAACCCTGGTCAGCTGGTCTGACCTGTCACCCAGTGAGGACATCTCTCCCTGACCTCTCTGTCTGGCGGCTACTTCGACACTGTTTGGGCGCCTCCGGCGATGGGGAGCTCTCTCTTTTACCAGACACGTGTCCCATGGAGGACAACTCTGAGTCCACCAAACTGGTATCTGCCTCGGTTCTGGCTCTGCATCCTGGAGGATCTCAGAAAAAAATCAAGTTGCTTTTCTAAATCGTAGACTTTCAGATATTTGCAGAACATTATGTTACTTTCCTCCCATGTCTTTTCTCCAGGCAAACTCCCCAAGTCGCGGTCATTTTTGTCAGCATCACACTCCAAATGTGATCTTGCTGGGGCCCCTAGACGGGGACTTACCTGGTCTCAGGCATTCATCAGGATGCTTACAGGTAGGACACAGCAGAAAACCCAAACAGAAGGGCCTTGAACAATTACGAGAATTGGTTATCTCCCCAGAAGTGCCAAGATGGGCTGGTTTCGGGCAGCTCAGTGCCTCAATAGTCGTTAATGACCCCCAGCATTTCCATTTCTCCACCTTATATCCTCCGCATTTGGCTGGTCCTCTAACGCCGGTTTCCTCAAGGTGCCCAGATGGCTGCCACAGTTCTAGGCCTCACATGCTAACAACTCTAAGAGGCAGAAGAGGGACAGGAGCGGCTATTTCTAGGGATTCTTTTTAAGAAAGAGGAAAACTTGGGAATTCCCTGGCAGTCCAGTGGTTAAGACTCCCCGCTTCCACTGCAGGGGGCCCGGGTTCAATCCCTGGTCAGGGAACTAGGATCCCACAAGCCACGTGGCACGGCCCAAAAAAAAAGAGGAAAACTTTACCAAAAACTCCCCCATTTTCAAAACCAAAACTGATAGGGAGAAAGGAATCTGTTAGGAAGACCTGAATTCAAATTCTGTCTCCATCGCTTCGTAGCTTATTTCCAGCAGCTTACTCTGAATCACTTAGTAGCTTGATATGAACCATTCAATCACTTAATAACATTACCAATCCTCAGTCTCCTCATCTGTTAAATGGGATAGTGCCTGCCCCATAGAAATGGTATGCGAGCATTTACAGCGTTTAGCACAGTTCCTGGAACATCAGTAAAGGCTATTTTCTTTTCTTTTTTCCTTCCCTTTACCTGACCACTAACCATGCTATGCTGGCCCCTACCTAGCTGTCTTTTCTGCTTTTAAGCCCTGTTTCTCACATCTGATGTTGATGAAACCTTTATTTTTTTTAAACCTAAATGCAGGAATTTACATTTATCCTTTTTACATGTTTTCAGCCCATTATTTCAACCTGTCAAGATATTTTTGAATCTCGATTCTGCCATTCTTTCTATTAACAATCCCTCTGGCGTCGTCAACTGCACGTTTGATAAGCGCATTTTCTGTTCTGCTTCATTCAAGTGGCTGAGGAAGGGGCTGAGGCGGACAAGGTCAAGGGCTGAGCCTTGGGGTGTTGTTGGAGATGTCTGCCGGCTGGCACCAGGGCCCCAGAGCTGTTTTTGCAGAGCCCTTGCCAGCAGGCAGGCCACACTCCGCCTTCTTGTTCAGGACCTCAGAGGCTTTGACGGATGTCTTCCTCGAGTCACCACACCATGCCCTTTGTCAGTGGCACCCCTGGCCCCGGTCCTTGTCCCCTCAGAATAGGAACTCAGTCGGGCGTGCCTCATCTTTGGTGAACTCACGCCGGCTCCTAGGGGTTGTTGCTGCCTTTTCTGTGAGTCCTCACACCTAGGAATTTGCCAGGGATTGTTATCAGACTTGCCAGCCTGTTGTTACTGGCATTTAATGTTTTGTTTTGTTCGAAAAATCAGGACATGGGCTGACTCTCAATGGTCCGGCATTTCTTCACTCTACAATCCCTCAAAACACCTGCTGGGGTTCTGTACTTGAACCTGAGGCTCTTGTCAAGGAACAATGTGTCTAGAGATCTAAGCCTCCTGAGAGACCAGAGCCGCTCTGGCTTTACACGGGTTAGGTCCAATTTTCTCTCTTACCGCCCCTCCCCTTCCCTCCCCCTCCTTCCCTCCCTCCCTCCCTTCCTCTCTTTCTTTTCTTTTCTTCATTCTTTCTCCTTTCTTTCTCTATCTTCCTTCCTTCCTTCCTTCCTTTCTTTTTCTCCCTCTCCCCCACTTTTATTTCTTGAAATAAAAATGTTTAGATTTTTTCTAATATAATATCATAAAGACATATTCTTTGTTAGAACATTGGGACAATATCCACCTCCAAGACATCACCCGGTTTACAACTTAGTGTACTCCCTTCCCATTTTCCAGACATAGTCTGTTTTAGTTAGTTGTAAATATATGATAATATAGTTCAAATATATCTTATAAATATTCTGAAATGTATGACAGTTTTTCTAGTGTAAAGGTAATACGTGAAAAAGTAGAACATACTCATAATAGAAAACGTGGACTGTTGCAAGCAGGTTTGAGTCCTATTATTTTGTTTTTTACTTAACGTGTGTCAGCATGCATTTTCCAGGATTTTACAAACTCTGGAGGGGTTTTGATGACTTTGTAAGAGTCCATAGGTTAGATGCTCCCTAGGTGCTTAAATAGTCTACCCCGTCCTCCTTCAACTCGTTTTCAGCTTTTCATTAAACACCGCTGAACTGAACATCTTTGCACACACCCCCTTTTCTCCATTTCTGATTACTTTCTTTGCACAGAATTCTAGGAATGGGTCAATTCTCTCTTAACTGTGTTTGTCAGACCTTTGGGGTCTGAATATCCTCCTCTATGATAGGAGCAAAATAGAAAGTTGAGATGTTCTGCTTTCTCCCTACCAACCAGTCCCATCACACAATCTGCTCTGGGTGGCAGACTCTTCTTTTTTTTTTTTTTTTTTTGGTACGCGGGCCTCTCACTGTTGTGGCCTCTCCCGTTGCGGAGCACAGGCTCCGGACGCGCAGGCTCAGCGGCCATGGCTCACGGGCCCAGCCGCTCCGCGGCATGTGGGATCGTCCCGGACCGGGGCACGAACCCGTGTCCCCTGCATCGGCAGGCGGACTCTCAACCACTGCGCCACCAGGGAAGCCCTGGGTGGCAGATTCTTCTCGCTTCCGGTGAAGCTCAGAGCCCTTTGGGTTGTGGGTAATATATTTTACATGTTTCAAGCTTCCCGACTGGAGTCTTCCCTCGTCCTACTGATTTTATCCTCTACGAAGACCAGTTTAAATATTAAGTAGGTCTTGTGAAGGCAGACTCCATCCTTTTCCTGTTCATTGCCAAGATTCTTTTGCCAGAGGAATTTCAAATGAAATTTTCAAAGGATAACAAACATCTCACAGAGGTTTCCGGAGAAGGCTTGGGGAGATGAAAAATAATTGGAGGGCTCTCCAGCTCTGGATTTTATCACCTTAGGGTAAGTGTACGCCTTTCTGTGATTCCACCTCCCTCAAGGCTGACACCTCTGACAGCTAGGCTCGGACCCGCCCTTGGCAACTCCATCGAGAAAGGGCTGACATTTTACTCTCTGTTCCTACAAGTTTGGCTTTTTTAAATTCTGCGTATGTGATATCACACAGTATTTGTCTTTCTCTGTCTGACTCGTTTCACTTAGCATAATGCCTTCAAGGTCCATCCATGTTGTTGCAAAGGGCAGGCTTTCCCTCCTTCTTATGTCTGAATATTATATGTGTATATATATCTCCATATATATAATATATGTGTCTCACATCTTCTTTATCAGGCGTTGGTGGAAATGGGGACACGTTGGTCAAAGAGCATAAACTTTCAGTTAGAAGATGAATAAGTTCTGGGGATCTAATGTACAACATGGTGATTATAGTTAACAATATTGTACCATATACTTGGAAGCTGCTAAGAGAGTAGACCTTAAATGTTCTCACCACAAAAGAAAAATCTTAACTATGTGACATGATGGAAGTGTTAGCCAGCACTACGGCGGTAATCATACCGCCATATACAAGTGTATCAAATCAACACATTGTACACCTTAAAATGACACAGTGTTATATGTCAATAGTATCTCAATAAAGCTGGGAGGAAAAGAAAGGGCTGAAACTATTTGCTCTTCAGCTTTAGGATAGACTCATAGGATTGCAAAGAGTGTGAGGAGAACCCTCCTGGCAGAGCTGATCCAGACACCTTGGCGATGGGGAAGACGCAGCTCAGCTGGGGAGTGTGTGGGCAGGAGTGGGGCAAGAGCTCTGTCCACAGGCCAGGGCAACCTGTCCCGAATGAACTGGGCTCCCCCGGCGCCGACCGCCACTGGGACATTGCCTGTGTCATCCTCAGCCAGATTTTGGGCTCTGCCTGCCAGACTCTTCTCCCTCCGAAGGCACCTACACCTGGATTCGTCCTTCCTGCACCACATCCCTCCACAGGTCAGGTCTAGTTCTTCCCTCCCAAGGGTCTAAGCTCTGCTTCTCTTAGCTGTGCCAGGCTCAAAAGTTCTAAGAAAAGACATGTCCTACACTGCCACGTATGAGGAGTGGGGGTGACGGGGTGGGAGGAGATTGGATGGGAAGAAGGGTTTTGAGGAGCCTTGAGTCGATGATTTGGAGAACTAGGGAGTCATCCAGGTCTCAGGACATAGGTCAGTGAACACATTAGCAAGGAGGGGACTCTCACCACATAAGGCATCTTGGTGTAGTGGAAAAAGTCCCTAGAGAAGGAACCAAAACATCTGGGGTGTTAGTGTCGGCCCTGAGCTCAGCAGCTGTGTGACCTGAGGCAAGTCACAGGAAAAGACACCGGGCCTAGACATGTGGCCCTCAGTATCTTAGAGGTTCAAGACTCCCAGTGATCACTCCTCGTATTTCTATTATCCGTTGCTCGAGAAGAAATGACTATGACTTTGGGAAAGTTGCAGGTGTGGGCTTTGCTGGAGAGCTGTCACTTATGTCAACCTCTTGGAAGTATCTAAAGGGAAGACTCAGGGTCCTGGGTCTGAGGGGACTCTAGAAAGCCTCTCTTCTCCTGCTTCTTCCCATTCTCCCCCAAAGACTGTAAGAAAAAGAATAAGACGATGGGGGTGGGCATGAGGGGAGAGGGGATGGGGGATGAGAAGATGAGGGGATGGGGGATGGAGGTGATGAGGATGAAGGGTTGGAATGAGGAGCTTGGCTATGTACGTGGTGGAGTGGTGTTGCCTGTCCTCTTTACTCTCCTCCTTTTTTCCCCACCCTCATGCATGGGGTAGGTTGTTTTTGATACAATCCATCAAAGTAATGCTATGCAAGATGGTCAGTGTTGGCCCAGAAAGGTGCTTGTCTTGTAGCTGCTCCCCTCTAAGAACATGAGGGTCCCCCAGCCTCTCCCACTCCTATGGGATTCAGGAGAACATCTCCCCAGCTTCAGCTTCCAGGAGCAAAGACCACATGTAGCTGGTTTCCTAGGGGAAGGCAGAGGGAAGAAAGAAAAGAGGGAAGGGAGAAGTAGCAGACTCTCAGGCCCCCATGCGAGGCTCCCCCCAGGCACCCGGGCTCAGGAAGGAGACCGTGGCACCCTCCCATGGACTCGCAGTGTGTTCGTAGATCAGTTACCAGCGAGACCGAGTTCTTCCTGGCTGTGCCTGGGTATCCAGATGGCTCCCGAATGGGACAGGGGGACAGCATTCCCTTGGAAAATGGAGAAGTAGGGAAGGCCAACAGGTCTCGGTGGGGCTGCAGTGTAGGGAAGACTCAGGAAGAGGGGCAGATGAAAGGGAAGGGAGGACACAGACAGAGGTCTATAGCAGAACAGGGGTGGAAAACCCTTGACCGTGAGGATGGCCAAGAGTGGGGTGGTGGGTGGGAAGCCACAGGTCCCACCTGGATTGTCACCTAGGTTCTGCCAATCACCGTCTACATGACTTCAGACACATCCTTCTTCTCTCCCAGCCTCAGTTTCCTCACTTATGAAATGAGGAGACGCAGAGATGAGGCAGGCGGCCCTACCAATCCACAAGGCTCCCTTCCACCCTTGGGGTCTCCCATGCCTGGCGGTCCCCTCTCTGCATGGCCTCTGGGCACAGCCCCCAAGCCTCACCAGACCAGCAGGGGCAGCCCTGGGACCAGCGCTTCATTTCCTCGATGTAACTACCCATTACACGGAGCCGCTCTCTACCAAGCTGGGGCTCTGGCAGCTTTATTATAAGTTTATTACATGCTAATTCAAGCAAATAAATTTGCCCCAGCTGTGAAGCAGAAGAGATTAATAACCTCAAAGATTACTTTGCTGCTTTGATGAGTTTCTTGAGCAGAGTATACTTAGGAAGAGCAGCTGGATTAGTCAAAAGCCCCTTTTATTAGTAGTGACACTGTGCAAACGACTTTACATGACTGGAATACCAACTACTTAACTCCCTGACCTTCGTGTTCAAATAAACACATCTTCTTATAGCAACGCGCGTCCGCACACGGTGGCGACTGCTGGCCGAGCACCCTGCACTGGGAGCTGGCACGCAGACTTCATTGGGGCAGGGGGACAGCCTCCAGGTAGATATCTCCCTTTCCCTGTCTTCACCCTTGGACTGGCTCAGGGACACAGGGAATGCTCTGGGTGTCCCAGGGCTTAGAAGAATCAGTTCTCAGATGAGTGGAAATGATTTGCCCAAAGTCACAGTGAATTAGCCACGTGGGCTCTACAGCTCTGCCACCTGGCTCTCCACTCCAAAATCAGTTTTGCAGCAAGAGGCTGGGCTGGCCTCTGGTGGAAACTGTGAAGGTGACCAAATCAATTCCAGGGGCACTCTGACCCCTCCCTGCTACCCAGGTATATGGGGCCTCTTGTTTGACCCCCTCTTAGCCCTCTTCCTCCATGAAGCCTTACGATGCTCGGGAATCTCCCTTCCCCAGGTTCAGAGAACAAAGGACAGAGGAGGCATTTAACCAGCGACGCTGGCATCTCCTTCCAGGGAAGGGAAAGAGTGACCCTCATGTTGATCCCCAGCTGCCCAACAAACCCAGCACAGGTCCCATCCCTGAGTTCCAGTGAGCCCATGAAGGAGGCACTACCCTTGGGTTTTTCTAGATGAAGACACCAGAGAGTTTAAGCCACTTGCCCTGAAATGCCCTTCCCCGACTTGTCTACTTGGAAAATACCCACTGATCTTTCCCGATTCAGCACACGTGTCACCTCCTTGGTGAAACTTCCTTGTCCACTCCTCCCTCCACCCTGTCTCCAGCAGCACTGATTGCAGTGGATGGTGCCGATTTGCTTATGATTTGTCTCTGTTATTTGATTGCCTCTTAAGAGCAAGCACTGGGTCTCTATCTTCATGTCCTGCAATCCTGGCAGAGGGCCTGGTCGGTACCAAGTGCTCAACCAATATTGACAAAGACTTGAAATTGCTCTGGATAATCTTGGTCCTACGGGTACTCTGTGCAACGCCATCTGTCCCATGTCTGACCCTGACTGGCAATTTGGAAAAAAAATAGCAGTAGTTCCCTGATACTGCTCAACAAAAATTGTAGGTGTAAAAGAAAAAAAACATAATATAGAAAAGAACTACAGAAAAAAAGGTGAACGTGTATCTCAAGTATAGAAACAAAGGCAGAATTCATAAAAGATAGATTTGACTATGGAAAAATTCAGATTTTTTCCACAGGCAAAGTGTAGGTTCCTTTCCCATATTGTGTCTGCCTGTATTCCTGGCTAGCCACTTGGTTTCATCCCAAACTTTAAACAGTATTATCAGGGTGAAAAATTTGCTGGCAGTAATGCTTGGATTATATGATGCCTTATTATTTGGAGGATGTAGCAGGGACAGGTCCCCCGGTATTGCAATCTGTACTTCTTTCCTTGGTAATGGAACTCCAAAATTTTCAGCAAAATATTGCATCTCCCAGTTTTCCATGCAGCTAAGTGTTCCGTGGGATATAAATGGAAGTTGTGTGTGCACCCTCCAGGTCCTGCCCTTGATGAGAAGTGGCCTCCTCTCCCCCTTTCCCCTTCTTGCTGGCTGGCACGAGACAGGCTCTGGGCAGCCATCCGGATTGCAAGATGGGAGCCATGTGTGGAGGGTTCTGGAGCAACAAGGTGAAAGGAGCACCGCGGAGCCATCACATCAGCCCCAGAGAGCTTCCTGGAACTGTTGAGTGCGACGTCTACATTATTGCTATTGCAGGGTCTTCGTTACAGCATCAAGCCTCTATTCTAATTATAGAGCACTTTCATATGAATAACTGAGAATTGAACACTTTCATATGAATAACTGAGAACTGGCCAGTCTCGATATCACAGAACCTCAAGATTCTGGTGCCTACACTACTCTGAGCATGTTTAGGAGCCGCTCTAATTTTATTTTATTTAATTTATTTATTTATTTATTTATTTTGCAGTACGTGGGCCTCTCACTGCTGTGGCCTCTCCCGTTGCGGAGCACAGGCTCCGGACGTGCAGGCTCCGTGGCCATGGCTCACGGGCCCAGCTGCTCCGCGGCATGTGGGATCTTCCCAGACTGGGGCACGAACCCATGTCCCCTGCATCGGCAGGCAGACTCTCAACCACTGCACCACCAGGGAAGCCCTCTAATTTTAATTGATTGGAAGTTAAAGATTTTTTAGGATAACTTCTTTTGTGAATGTGGCTCTGGAACCTTGTAAATATTTTTTACAACCATAAAAAATTTTTTAAACTAATCCATGGAAATTGGAAAAAAGCAATCTATTTATATTATTTTTTAAGGTTATTTTCCATTATTGATTATTATGAGATATTGAATATTGTTCCCTGTTTTATACAGTAAATCCTTGTTGCTTATCTATTTTATAAATAGTAGTGTGTATCCATTAATCCCAAATTTCTAATTTATCCCTCCCCCTTTTCCCTTCTGGTAGCCATAAGTTTGTTTTTTATGTCTGTGAGTCTGCTTTTGTTTTGTAAACAGATTCATTTGTATTATGTTTTAGATTCTACATATGATATCATATACTATTTGTCTTTGCCTGACTTACTTCATTTAGTATGATATTCTATAGGTCCATCCGTGCTGCTGCAAATGGCAGTATTTCATTCATTTTTATGGCCGAGTAATATTCCATTATAAATATATACCACATCTTCCTTACCCATTTATCTGTTGATGGACACTTAGGTTCCCCAAAAAAGCAATCTAAATTGTGAGAACAGAATGAAAGAAAGGAAACTGTGTATTGATTTGGTATGGTAGCATAATTACAAAGAGAGGAACTATGTCAAGTGACTTAAGGACAAATTAATCTGATTATCATCCCAGGGTGGGGGTGTATCCTAACAAAAATAACTGCAAAAAATTCTTAAATTGTTTATCAATATACATTTTACTGATTGATAGTGATGGTGTCTTCATCTGAGACTGTTGGGTGTATATTGTGAGATAAGGAAGTGAGTAATTATGCTGATTTTGTTGGGAATTGGGATGTTCAGTGTGAAAGAAAGGATTATACTATCTAAGACTGATAAGGCTAAATAAAACCCCTGTAATCCTGAATCTGGACTGGACATATCAATATGAATTTAGGAAGTATGTCATTATTTTCTAACCATGTCTGTGCTCTGTCCATTTTCTATCCATCACAAGGGCCTGGGAGAAACAGCCAACCCAGTAGCAGTGAACACCCCTACAGACCAGATTATGGCCTCTAAATAGTATTGCCCCCCAAATGGGGATCCAGGCATTTTGGAGAAATGACAGAGTCTAGTTCTGGGGCACAAAATGTACAAGATGAATCTGGAACATCTTGTCACTTCAAAATTACTAAGTAGTAGCAATTTGAAGAGGCTCCTCCTTGCCAATGATGGGACAATGTGATCATCAGTAAAAATAACAAGTGCAATGAATCGGAGCTTATCATGTTTGGTCCTACGGGCACTATGCAATGCCATCTGTCCCACATCTGACCCTACTGATTGGCAATTTGAAAACAATTAAGATACATTTCAATCCATGAGTTCAGAATAAAATCTAAAAAGAAAAGAAAAAAGAAAACCCACTCATTGATTACTCTTGGAAGATGTTAGGGAACCTATTAATTTTTTTGAAAACTGGCAAATAAAGAGAAAGAATCAAGCATTTACCTCCCTTTCCTGTATGAACCACAGGGTAAACTTATGGTTGATGAAGGGGAAGGATAAAATAGGAACTTGGGATTAACATACACACACTACTATATATAAAATAGGTAACCGAAAAGGATCTACTGTATAGCACAGGGAATGCTACACAATATTCTGTAATAACCTATATGGGAAAAGAATCTGAAAAAGCATGAATATATGTATATTTATAACTGAATCACTTTGCTGTACACCTGAACTAACAAAGCATTGTAAATCAACTCTACTCCAATAAAATTTAAAAAAATATGTTGTTGATGAGAAGTATCTCTTCATATGAGGAGTGAGAAATAGAATTAAAATACTATCATTTTGCAACCCTAAATGAAATTATAGACAACCAGATATCATGCGCTACCTGATGAAACACTACCTATGAAGTTTTATTGCCAAAAAACTGGACCTGAATTTTATCAGACCTCTAGATCTAACTATCCATTTCTTGTGAAGGAGGAGGAAAAACATATTGAAGGACACTGCGGGGATGCAATCAGTGAACTCCCAGCTGCGAAAATCCTATAGAACCAAGAACCCAATCTTTTCAATAAGCAAGGTAGGTGCTTGTGTGGGGATAGGGTGGTGGGCAGGGCCTTGGCATTGGTGACATCAGTCCAGCCCAGGTGTCAGAGACTGAGCAGGTAAGAATGGTGTCCCTGTGGGGGGTATCAGAGGCCAAGCAGGGTGAAGGGAGCCTCTCTGTGGCATGGCACAGGGGGTTAGAGTCTAGGTGAGGAGGTGTCTGCATTGGTGAGTGATGGGTTTTCAGAGGCTGGGTGGGAGTGGGAGGCGGCAACAGCAACAGCCCAGCAGGGGTGTCAGAGCCGAATCAGGGTGAGGAGAGTGTCCTCATGGCTGGGGCATCGCGGGAGCAGTGGGAGGTGGGAGTGTGGAGTGTGGTAAGAGGTGTTGGAGCCCCAGGGGGCTGAAGAGGGCATCTGCATGGTGGGGGAGGGACAGCAGGGGCCTCATGGGGGCTTTGAAAGCCAAAGCAGGGTAAGGAGAATGCCCGTGGCGGGGGTGAGGTGGGGTGGTGATCACCGAAGTGATAGGAGATTGGTTACACACATGCATTCATTCAATAAGTAAATGTGTCCATAATAATGGGAACCAGGTACCCTCACTGCCAGAGTGAGAAATATGGAAATACGGAAGACAGGACAATGGGAATTAACTGGATTGGAATTAGAGGTGTTAGTGTGAATTCACGTTTTTCAATACATAGCTAGATAGATATGGATATAAATATAGATGTAAAAGGGGGTATGAATGTGTATATATACATATACCTGTGAGTGTATTTGTGTGAGTGTGTGTGTGTGTGT
Source organism: Leucopleurus acutus (assembly GCF_964270905.1). Taxonomy (NCBI): domain Eukaryota; kingdom Metazoa; phylum Chordata; class Mammalia; order Artiodactyla; family Delphinidae; genus Leucopleurus; species Leucopleurus acutus. The sequence goes on from NC_139161.1 coordinate 30,769,966, forward strand.
GAGTGTGTGCGTGTATACTTTAGCTTTGTCTATTGAGAGCACCCAAGAGAAGCAATATTCTGATACCACTGAGCACACCTAGTGCTCATATCCTGATTTGTAAATACCAGCCTCCACTCAAAAGAGCCAGAGCTCTGGAGAAATAGATGATTCTCGGGCCGGGGCAAGAGACAGTATAAGATGATCTTAGAATACCTTGTGCTAGCAAACAAGAGAGTGCTCAAAAACCATTGAGGACATGTCAAAAGGTGCAGAAGCCAACCTGAGGGGCTTCTACTGGGACTCAAATCAGGGGAAATTTGAGTATAAAAGTAAATAATAACTAATTATAACCTTTAGATAAGAATCCCTGAAGCTATACCGATATAAATAAATTTCCTGTAGAGTAGAATACCAACTAATAAATATAGAAGGAGAGATGGGATTAGAAAATCACCATTTGGCTACCTTCATAGTGACAATTAACTCAGCCAAGAAGCATTAGCTGATGCCAGACTTAGTGAGTGAGTTTGATGTGGAATGGATATGTACATAGTCTCAAAGTACCTCCCACCCCAAATAGCTAATTACAAAGAAAAAAGAGTAAGTTTACGGACTTCCCTGGTGGTCCAGTGGGTAAGTCTCCGTGCTCCCAGTGCTGGGGACTGGGGTTCGATCCCTGGTCAGGGAATTAGATCCCGCATGCATGCCGCAACTAAGAGTTTGCATGCCGCAACTTAAGATCCTGTGTGCCGCAACTAATACCCGGTGCAGCCAAAAATAAATAAGTAAATATTAAAAAAAAAAAAAAAGAGTAAGTTTACTGTGGAATAACATGGCAATCCCAACCCAATCAAGTGATCAAAGCTAGTATTTGTCCTGGTAACAGGACAAATAGAAATTGTGTGCCACCTGATAGAATACACAAGAAAACAGTGCTACTTAACGTGAAATTCTTCTTAAAAGGCATCACCTAAAACCAATCATGAAGAAACGTCGGAAAACCCAAATTGAGGGACTCTGAAAAATAACTTACCCATAATCTTTGAAAGTGTCAAGGTTATGACGGAGACCAGTGAAACATGACACAGGCAGTGCGTGATTCTAGATTCATCTTTTGCAATAAAGGACATTATCGGTAAAACTTGGATTGTCTGGTAGAAATGAATTGATGTTAATCTCCTAATTCAATGGTTGTATGTGATTATGTAGGAGAGTGTCATTGTGGCGGGAAATATGTGCTACAGTACTGTGTGTATAAGTACAGGGGGGTTGCTAGTGGTGACGGGACATGATGTCAGCCACTCATTCTCATGTGGTTAAAGGGAAAAAGTTCTTCGTACTATTCTTGCAAAATATTTTTGTGAGTTTGAAATTATTTTAAGAGTAAAAAAATATCTTTAGCGTTCAAAAAAAGAAAGCTGTTCATAATAGCTCAAAAGTGGAAACAACCCAGATGTCCATCATCGGATGAGTGGATAGAATAAAATGTGGTGTACCCATACAATGAAATATCATTTGGCAATAGAAACGAATGAGGTACTGACACGATTATAACATGAATGGACTTGGAAAACATTATGCTAAGTGGAAGAAGCCAGTCACAAAAGACCATATATTGTATGATTCGGTTTATAGGAAATGTCTGGAATAGACAAATATATAGAGACACAAAATAGATTAGTGGTAGCCAGGGGATGGAGGGAGGGGGTAGGTGGGAGTGACTGCTAATAGGTGTGAGGTCTCTTTTGGGGGTGATGAAAATGTTCTAAAATTGATCGTGGTGATCACTGCACAACTCTGTGAAGACACTAAAAAACCATTGAATTATAGGCTTTAAATTAAATGGGTGAATTGGATGGTGTATGAATTATGTCTCAATAAAACTGTTACCCCCCAAAAGGGGAAGAAAGCAAACTGCATAGGCATGATTTACCAATATATAAATTCCAGTGTAATCTTAATCTGGTGAGATTTGTTTGGGAAAAAATATGAACCTTCTACCAAATTCAGTTCAATTCAGCATGTATTTGTGGCGCACCTACTGAACAATAGAGTGTTTTTTTGGATTTATTTATTTATTTAAAGAATTTATTTATTTGGCCGCGCTGCGAGGCATGTGGGATCTTAGTTTCCTGACCAGGGATCGAACCTGTGTCCCATGCAGTGGGAGCAAGGAGTCTTAACCCCTGGACCTCCAGGGAAGTCCCAAGGGGAGTTTTTAAAACGTATCGATAGAAAGTGGCCAGGCTCTGTGCTGGAGCTTGAAACTCAGAAATAGAAGACACATGCCATCAAGGCCTTCCCGGAGCTCAGACAGGTCAGCCGTTCCACTGTCGTTGGCTCACTGCTGTCGCAGAAGGGAGCACAGGGGCTGCGGGAACCCAGGAGAGGGGCGCTCCATCCATTCCTCCTAGAAGGCTTCCCGGAGGCCAGCACTGAGAGCTGAGTGGAGAGAGGGCTGAGGAGGGGTGAGTCAGGTGGAAGGGGACACTGCAGAGAGAGGATATTGCAGGCAGAGGGAGCAAGCTGAGCCGCAGGACGCAGACCAGGCCCTGCACTGGGTGATTGGGAAGGTGTAAGGAGTTAGCTGGGAGCAGTGGGCAGATGGGCAGGTGGGCAGAATGGAGGCCATTAGGTGCCAAGGTAAAGGGAGGCCCTGAGTGTGCAGAATGCCTTGTGGGCAGAATGACAACATTAGAGGTCATTCGCAGCTTCTAGTAGGCTAACGGGAGCAGGGAATTAAGAGACAGTAGTCAGTGCCCATCAGAGCAGAGGATCAGGCCACTTTCCCCCAGACTGCCTGTCCCTCTATGGGTTAACTGGCCCCCTGCTGGGCTTCCAGGCTGTAAGGCTTCTCTGTCACTATGGATCAATTGGTCTCGCCATCGGTTCCCTGGAGCCTGGCTGTCACTTGATTCCCCCGGAAGCCAGCTGCTGTGCGCGCGGGGCGGGGAGGGAGAGCAGGGCTGCAGGGGTGGATCTCCTTCGTGCGGAGCTCACGTCCGCTTCCTGCGCCAGATGGAGGTGCCAGCTCCCCGCCCCCCACCTTGAACAGAAGACAGGCTCCGAGGCCAAGTTGGCTCACCTTGGAGGCTCCTGGGAGGGCGGAGGGGGAGAGGCAAATAAAGGAGCCCTTTGATTCCTTGCAGGAGCCCAGCTCAAAGGGTCCCGGGTCAGGAGTTGGGGTGGAGGAGAGGGTGCAGTGGGGCAGGAAGAGTTTGTTTGCATTCACTGGAAGGTTCTGAAAACTATTAACACCAGAGCCCGTGGGCTATAGAAAAGCCTACCTTAGTTCTGATATAGTTGGTGGCATGATTTCCATTTCACAGAAGGAGCAGCTGAGGGGGTGCTGGGAGGTTAAGTAATTTGCCCAAGGTCACAAAACTGGCTTTAGACCCAGGAGTGGCTGGTTCTAAAGCCCACGTGGTACAGGATATAGGACAGAACAGTTTCAAAGATTCTCCCACCTGTGCAGAAACAACAGAGGGTCGCAGGCACGAAAGTCAACAGAGGGCCTTGAAGGCGGCAGGAGATGCTTCAGAGCAGCGGGCCTGAGCTCCATCTCTACGAGTGGGCTAAACGGCCAGATGGTCCATCCATCCACCCACTCCACAGATTTTGCCTAGGGCCTACCACGTGTTCTGAACTGTTCCCAGCAGGGCTGCACCCTTGCGGGTTTCCAGGTGTTGGAACACAAACTCAAATAAGTTGTGGAACTTGCCTGGAGGCTGGGAGGGAAATGGATGTGTAACCTACATGCAGGGGTAGAAATGAGCACTGCCCTCAAAGAGAGGACACCCGAGGGTGGCGGTGGGCAGGCCTTGCAGTGAGGCAGGCATTGCCTTGCGGAATTTACTCCCATCCTGGTCTCGCAGGGCTGCACACCTGGCATCACCAGCACCCTGAACGGACCTTTTTCTGCTCACACACCGAGCACTCAAATGGAGGGACAGTTCCAGAGGGCCAGCCCATTGACATCATCCAGGACTACCTGGGAGGCCAGATTTTAACCAGAAGGTTGCTTGGCGCTTGTTCCATCAGAGCAAGGCAGTCTGGTGGGAGCAAATGTTTTAACTGTGACAACTAAGAGAGGTTGGCGCGCCTGTCTCTCTGCAGGATGAGAATCCTAGAAATCCGTGGGCTCAGAGCCCTGCATCTGCTGCCACCTTGCAGATGTCCTGCCCGTGGCTGCAACGCTTGAAGTTTATAGTGTAAGACTTCCTCTCCCCACGAGATGAACTGTGGCCCCGAGACTCTCTTTGGGTCTCTACTTTCATGGCTAAATGACGCGTCTCTCTGCCCACCTCCCATTTCTAGTTAAACTCCTCCAGAGAGACCTTGATTCCCTCATTTGCCAGGAAGGCCTTACAGTAACTCATCTTCATAGCCCCATAACCATCTCATCGAATGACCAAGTCACCAAACTTACTGAATTTACCCATTTATACACATCCTTTGCTTCTTTTAGATATGGTCCTTACTGCAACTTTTGGTGAAAGAAAGTTGTTCCACACCTAGGCTACCCCCCTTATATAAAAAATTGCCTCCTTTAACCTGAAAGAAAGTCTTCAAATAATACAATTATGTACATATAAGCCTTCAAAAACCTTCAATAAAATGCTCAATTTATAAAGGAGAAATGTAAGGTAAGTGATTTATAATAAATAATGTATTTTTCTATGGAAACATTTGGGAATGACTGTGGCAGAGGATGTAATGAAGTGGTCAAATGCTCTGACACGAGCAGTCACTGTGAATGTGACGCTGTAAGTGCAGACTGACTGAGGGCCGTGGCCATCGATGATGGCTTGATTCTCTGAATTGGTGAATCACTTGGTAAAGTTCTGAATGAAGCAAAGCTTGCTCTCCTCTGTGTGGTAGTTGCCTTCCTGTCAAAGTGGTGTACTGAAATTGTGCAAAACATACTTTGAGCTGATTGTCAAACAAAAGTAGATGAAAGACCCGGATAATTATAGATTGGTTTCTCATTTACATGGATATCCTGGTGGACCCTTCGAGGCCACACCCACATTGTGTGGGACCCAGGACAAGTCATCCGTATGCGGGATTGTCCTACACATCGTGGCATCCACAGCTCTGGCCCTGTTCTCTATGTGTCAGCAGTGCCCTCCCAACATTGTGACCACCAAGATATCCCACAAATTTCCCAAATGCCAACACTGAGAACCTCTTGGAGGGCATGGGTGGGGGGGCAGTAAATGTTTGAGGGGCAGTGACACAGTCAGGCTTATAGTGTTGCAGGGTATAGCCACTCTGGCAGTTATTGAGGGGTGGGTGAGACAGGGGAGGACACCGGTGGCTACTGCAGTAGCACAGGTGAGAGGTCAGCATGGGGAGGGCATCGGCGGCAGGTCTCCAATCTGCAGCAGAGACTGATACACACTGTGGGCCCTAAAGTCCTCCAACACACGCTCAGACCACGGATAGGTGTTAGGGTTAGGGGCAGGGGTAGGATTTGGGCTCTGGTAAAGAAAGACATTCACTTTGGCCTGCAATCCCCAGAGCTGGGTCCACTGGGTCCTTTGGTAATGGAGCCCTTAGCTGTCACCTGCCCCCAGATCCCCACACGGGCTGCCTTACAGCTCTAGCCCCAGCTTGGATACACAGTCTCGCTTCCCAGGCCTGGCTCCTGTGGAGGAAAAAGGATGCCAAACGGAGGTAAATGCAGCTGCCCTTACGACTCAGACCCGGAGCAATTCATTTCTTGGTCCTTAGGGCGGCGGGAGCTGCCCCATCATCCTGCACCTGCCCCAACGATGGAGCACCTTCATTTCCTCCCGTGTCTGGATTAGTGAGAGGTGAGGGCAGAGGTGATGAGCTCAGGTAGCTCTCGGGCTGAATTCCCAGGCTGGCCCTGCACCGTCTGTGTGACCCTGCTGCTGGGCACCCCCTCTGGGGGCACGAAGGGGAGGGTCTCTGGCCCTAAATGGCAGCTTTAAAGCCCTGGAGAAGCCAGACCTTCTCGCTCCTGAATTCCTGCCCCTATTTCCGCTCGGAGGGTGTATTCAAGGAAATATCTACAGTCAAAACTTATCAAAAGGCAATTTAAATCTTTCCAGAAGTGTTCCAAAAAATTCCAAATGATGATTCTATTTAAATTTTCGAGAGAGAGAGAGAAAGTGTGCATGGCGGGCTTCTTAGATCTTATAGCAACCAAACGAGGGAGGTGCTGTTGTCCCATTTCTTACACACACACGCAAACACGCGCACATGCATGCACACACCTCACAATCACAAGCATGGCTCTCTCCTTTCTCCAAAATAAATTTATTTTATTTATTTATTTTTGGCTGTGTTGGGTTTTCATTGCTGCTCTCTGGCTTTTCTCCAGTTGCGGTGAGCGGGGGCTACTTTTCGTTGCGGTGCGCAGGCTTCTCATTGCGGTGGCTTCTTTTGTTGTGGAGTACGGGCTCTAGGCACGCAGACTCAGTAGTTGTGGCGCACAAGCTTAGCTGCTCCACGGCATGTGGGATCTTCCCCGACCAGGGCTTGAACCCGTGTCCCCTGCATTGGCAGGTGGATTCTTAACCACTGAGCCATCAGGGAAGCCCTCCTTTCTCCTTCTAAACCCAGCTCTTGTGGGCTCTGGTCTTTCTTCTCCCCTCACCTTACACATCTGTTCATTTTTCTTTCATCTGTTGAAGGGGATCCTGTCTTGGGCTCTCGGTCCTTTCTTGGGCAGGACAGTTTTCCCCTCACTCCTAATCTGCACAACTGAGACCTAAACTGGCAAAGACCCAGTGTTCCTGGGCTGGTGTGGGAGAGGGCAGGAGCTCGGGAGAAAGGCTGACTTTTCACAGTGTCACATGTTGACCGTGGCAGTGTCAACCTTAGCGGAGTTAGACTTCCTATGAGCCCACGCTTCCACAGCCCCCCGACACACACAGTAATTCCTGCGCTCTCACAGAAATAGCCACATGCACTGTTTTCCATAATCCCCTTCACCTAATTCTTTTATGGGCACTTTCATACTCCTTCAGTATCAAGTTCTGATATTCACAGCCATGACTCTGATTAGTGCAAGACTTCAAAGCACCTTAAATTATGCTCGGGATAGTTTCAGCATTAAGTGTAGCTGAGCTAATTCAGATTCTCTGAAAATTGGCAATATGATAAATTGCAACCTTACACAACCTAGAGTATTCAGATTAGACCCACCTAAAAGCTCAGCAGAGCTAGGCCACTGTGACTAGGCTGTGAGTCCACAGGAACCCATAAACACACAGGTAGGAAGCAGAGCTGGAGTCCCAACCAGCCAAACGCTGTCACTACCCCGTAAATCTCCCAGATATTCAAATAGCCATTAACGTGTGCAGACGTTGTAAGTGATGCTCTCATAATCACTGCCATCTATCTGGGCTTGGCCATGGACAGGGTCATTTGGTTAATGCAAGATTCCATCTTCATTGCTCTGTAACTAGTTTTTAATCAGCGATGATTGCTGAGCTGGGATGCTGTGGGCCAGCTCGCCTGCTCTTTCCTCAGAGAGTGCCTGTAGATATGTCACAGCAATTAACCAGAGACCTGCGGGAGGGGTGGCGAGGGAAGCAGGAAAGCCAGGGCGCTTGGTGCAGCCACAAGCCTCTTCCTCTCCTCTTCCCTGATCCTCAGCCACCTTTGGAGGGTTGGCGGAGGGCATCGGCAGATGAGGGATGCCCCCAAAGAGGCATCTATTCCAACTGTTGCTTTTGACTTGCCCAACAGTTTAATCTCCCAGGAGGTAGAGGAAATGACGAGTGGTCTAGCCACTCTGGAATCAATTCTGACCATCAAAGAAAAATTGGCCGACTGGAAGTGATAAGAATCTTGGAGAAAGTGTCTTTATAATATTGTAGGCTGTAATAGCAGAGGCAGGGAAGGCTTAGCTTACTTCTAAGGGAAGGCAGAGTACAAAACATTCAGAAAATAATATATAATCATTTTTCCATATAACAATACGTTGAAAGGGAAGATGATGTGAGAAGATGCGAAAGCTATTAAAAATGCACTTCTGGTTGGGCAATCTCAATGATCCTGATGAGGAAGACGTGGGGAATATCCCTCAAGATCCCAGTGATGGCTGAACAAGTCTTCCCCAAAAGACCAAACACCACATTTTTAGCAGCAGTATATAGCAGCAATATAAAAAGTACCCTTTATTTTACAGCAGTAGGTATATAGCTCCTTGCATTTTCTATCAGATTAATGAGTGTAACTTTTTTATTCCCCATTTTATTTGTGATTTTGAGCACGTTTTCATATGCTTCATATGTTGAGCCATTTGGTGGCTTGTCTGCTAATCACCTCTTCCTATCCTTTGCCCATTTAGCTATTGGGTTACCTTTGTCTTGTCAATTCATAAGTGCTCTGTGTATATTAACCTTTGTCCTCTACATTCATTACAAATGTTTTTTTTCCCCAGATCTGTCATTGGGCTATTTAAGTTTCTTTGTCATATGCAAAGTTTAAGTTTTTTTTAGTTTTAAAGGTTTTTATAATATATTTTCTTTTATGGCTTTTGGGCTTCTGATTTTAAGTTAAACACTAGATTATGCATGAATGGTGTAGATTTTCTTGCAAGAATTTTTTTTTAAGTTTTACATTTAAATCCTTAATCCATCTGGAATTTACTTTTATGAATAATGTATGTTGGAAGTCAACTTCTATTTTTCTCTCGTTGAAAAGCCAGTTATGGTTGTACTCTATATTAAGTAATCTACCCTTTTTCAACAGAATTAAACTACTCATTACATTTATCATACACTATTAAATTCTTCTATATACCAAGATCTATTTCTGGATTATTTATTCTGTTCCACTTATCTATCTGACTTTTTCTTTACCTTTGGCAACACTGAAGAGAATAAAGTGACTGAGGGTAAGCCTTGATATCTAGTAATACAGGTAACATTATTATCCTTTTTAATACTTTTCTTGCAATTTGGGAGTCATTTATTCTTTTATGTAACTTGAAGATTTATTTAAACAAGTTAAAAAATTCTGTGAGGGTTTTAGAATTGTGTTTTAAATACAGTATATATAAAATCTGGGAGCACTGAAGTTTTATAATTAGATCTCTCCACTTAAGAATGTGATCTTTCCACTTTTGTCAGATCTTGTTTTAATGCTTTTAATAATATTTTATAATTTGCTTATTTTAGATCGTATACTTTTTAAATATAGTTTATCTCTAAATATGTTTTCCTATTTCCAATACCAGATACTTATTACTGGATAGGAGTTCAACTGATTTTTGTATATTTATCTTCTATCCAGTCACCTTACCAAAGTTTTACACCAATTTCAGTAGCAATTTTTATGTTTTTTTTTTTTTTTTTTTTTACTGGAATCTCTTCAATTTCTAGGAATATAGTCATATCTTTATCTTTTCCTCCTAATGTTTATATGATTTATTTTATTATCTTATTGCGTTCTCTAGAACCTCTAAGATAATATTAAATATTAATAGTGACAGCAGCTCCTCTACAAGGGTCTTATTTTAATTGAAATTGGTTTTGTGTTTCACTGCTGAGGATAATTGCTGTTGGGTTTAGTAAATAGACTTTATTATGTTGTATGTAATTGCTTTCTGTTCCAACTTTTCAAGGTTTTATTAGTAATAGCTGTTGTATCTTCAAATACTCTGTGAGCATCTACTGTTATGATCATATTTTTTTTCTCCTTTAGTGTGCCAGTGTAACAGATCATGTTGATAGCTTTCCTGGTATTGAAATATCTTGCAACCTTGAAATAAATCCTACTTGGTCATACTATATTATACTCTTGACACATTGCTAGATTTTCTTTGCTAACGTTGTATTTAGAATTTTTGCATCTGAGCTTGTAAGTCTGTAGATGTATTTTTGGTCTTATTTCTATATTGGGTCTTGACATCAAATCTATGTTAGGAAAGGAGAGCTTCCATATTTTTAAAATCATCTTAAATAGTTTAAATAGCATTGGAATTATCAGTTAGATAAAACTCACTTGTAAACCCAGTTGTACCCAGTCCATATTTCAATATTAGAGCTTTAATTACTTTTTCAACATCTTTTGTGGTAATAAATTTATTTTATTTATTTTTTTTAATTTATTTATTATTTATTTATTTATTATTTTATTTATTTTATATTATTTATTTTATCTCACCAGTTTCAGTAATTTATATTTTCTGGGAAATTTTCTAATTCCTCGAAATTTTTAGATTTGTTGCCGTTAAGTATTCTTTTCTCTCCGTTACTTGTGGTTGTCTCCGTTCTTGTTCCTTGGATTTTTGCTCTTTCCTCTCTTCTTTAGGGTGATTTGTCTATTTTATTAGTGTTTGGAAAAATCCAACTTTTGGATTTATTTATCCCTTTGATGACTTTATTGTTTTCTACTTTACAGCTTTCAGCTTCTATCAGTTGCATCCTTCTAGTTTCTTAGGTGCTGTTTTGCTACTTTAGGATGAATAAAAGGTCCTTCACTGAAAAATATACAATTTTTCCATTGAAGGCCTTTAAAGCTATGCATTTCCCTCTGAGTCACCTTTTGCTGTATGTTATAGGTTCATGTATAATGTGTGCTTTTTGTTGCTTTCTAGACAGTTTGTATTTTTAAAAATTTTCCTCTTTGATCCAACAATGTACAGAATTGTTTCTTGATTACTGTGCAGTTATACTGGTTATAGCCACACTTTGTTTCTAATTTACTGGATTATGATAATGGAATGTAGACTACAAAATTACTACTTGTTTAAGTTAATTAACATTAGTATTAATAATTATTATTAACAATTAATTAAAAATAACAATAATTACTTTGGCCAAGTATTGGATTGATTTTTGTGTATAGGGATAGACAACAAAAAATGTACATTCTCTTTTTAAAGATGCCCTATAGGTCATCAGATTTTTTACTAATTGCATTATTCAATTCCTCTATGTCTTTATTCTTGTCTATTAAAAATGTCTGGTTCTGAGAAAGGTGTACTAAAATCTCTATAATTATAGTTTAATTTTGATCAAGCTCCTTTTGCAATTCTGGCTTCTGATTTAATGTTCAGTGCTTCTGGCAACTGAGGCACAGAGTTCATCACCTCTGAATTCTTTCTGTTGTTGTTGTTTGTCTTCTTGGCTGCACTGTATGGCTTATGGGATCCTAGGTCCCCTACCAGGGATTGAACCCAGGCCCCTTGGCAGTGAAGATCTGAAGTCCTAACCACTGGACTGCCAGGGAATTCTCTATATTATTTTATTTTTTAAAATAAATAAATAAATACATTTATTTATTTATTTATCGTTGGCTGCATTGGGTCTTTGTTGCTGTGCGTGGGCTTTCTCTAGTTGCAGTGAATGGGGGCTACTCTTCCTTGTGGTGTGCAGGTTTCTCATTGCAGTGGCTTCTCTTGTTTTGGAGCTCAGTCTCTAGGCGTGCAGGCTTCAGTAGTTGTGGCACATGGGCTCAGTAGTTGTGGCGCACGGGCTTAGTTGCTCTGCGGCATGTGGGATCTTCCCAGACCAGGGCTCGAACCCGTGTCCCCTGCACTGGCATGCAGATTCTTAACCGCTGTGCCACCAGGGAAGTCCCCCCTATATCCTTTTAATAGAGTTTTTTGTCATTACAAAATATTCTTTTGAGTGCTTTTAATGTTAATACCACTCTGATATTGACATTTCAATTCTTGCCCTTTTTTGTTTACATTTGCCTGTTTTCTCTTTGCTACCCCTTTATTTTCAGCTTTTTTTGAATCATGTAAGTTTCTGTAACAACACATTACTGGATTTTGCTTTTCTAAACACACCTCTCTGTTTTGTAATGGTAGAAAATTCAACCCATTCTCATTTATTAGATAATGATGGATTCCCTGATCAAATTCCTTACTTTGCTTATTATGCTTGTATTTATCTTAACGCTGTTGTTTCTTCTTTTTCCTTTTCCAAGTTTTTGCTGATTTGTTTTCTATTCTGTATTTTTACTATTCTTCCCTGAAAGTTTGGTTTTCTCTGTGATCGATATTTTTTCTGCCCCTTTTGGGGTACATTTCGTTGGCTCAGGTGGGCACTTAGAGGGTCCCCTCCTCCACCCCACCCCCAACCAGGCACACTCAACACTGATACTGACATTTGTTAAGAGGCTTGCACCCAGGGGCAGGATGTCCTGGGTTCTCAGTTCTGCCATTCAGCAATAGCATGACCATAGCCAAATTACCTACCCTCCTTGAACAGGAAAACATAAGACAGGCAGTGGTGCTCCTCCCTGTGGTGTCCCCCCCTTCTGGGCTAGGTTTGGGCCTTGGGCTTCTTGGGCTAGGTTTGGGCCTTACCTTTCTCAGAGCTGAAGAATCAAGAGGAGGGGATGGAGAAAATGACCTTTTTCATGTCTTCGGCCCCCACTCCTCTCAGAATTCTAGGAAGGAAATTCTCAACTTCTCACTGGTCTTTCATTTCTGTGGCACAGCAGGGTTATCCTTTCCTCTCCTGTCCTCAATGTAACAAAACACAGCAGAGTGCCGAGGCTTTGCCTGTGGACATACAAGAGGTGGGCCAGGAACCCAGTTCTCCCACCTCCAGCCTTAAATAAAGAGGGGAATCTTCCATCTTCTTCTCTCAGCCCTTTGAGTAGCAGAAATGCCCGTATGATAAAGCTGGAATAAGCAGGAGACAGGAAATTGGAAGAGGGACCCACAGAGTACATGCCCTGGGGAGTCTGGCTTTACCCAAGGTCTTGAGGAAGCAGCTGCAGGCCTATACTTCATCCCTTACAAACTGCCTTAAAAGCCAAGAAACCCTCTGGTTCAGATCATGCTTTGACTGCTACCGCCAGGTCTTGGGACTTGCCCTCAAAGAACTGTGTCTCAATTCTTTTGTTTTCTCCCAACGATTTGATAGAGCGGGAAGGTGGGAAGTACCGTATATCATCTAGTTCTACACCTTTAATTTTGTGATTCTACAAAATTTTCTTCCATTAGGCAAAACGTTGAACTCCTTGAGGGCAAACGCCGGGCTCCTATACCCCTTCAATCCCTACTCAAGAGTCACGGAAGTTGGTTTGTTGCCTTCTCCTGCAGGCTGTTGATCACTAGCTGAGGCCAGCCACCCGGAAAGCCACTCACCTCCTTCTGCACACTGCCACCATCTGGGTCCTGCGACCTCACAGGACCATGGTGCTTATTTCCTGCTCACCCACGGGTTCTGAGGTACCCTCCGCCTGTTCTTCCACTGCAATACTCTCTTAACGCTTCATAAAAATAGTTGCACGATAGAAAAGAATATATATATATATATATATATATATATATATATATATATATATAAACAGAGTCACTTTGCTGTACAGCAGAAACTAACATTGTAAATCAACTATACTTCAACGAAATAAAAATAAAAATAATCAACACACACACACACACACACACACACACACACACACACGAAAAAGTCCACAAGATCCCTGGGGACAGGGAAAGGGCTTCTTCTCTGCTAGAGGCCCTGTGACCAGTGTTCCCACTGAGGGGTGAGAGGAGGGAGGTATGACTGGTGACACCCTCCCCAAACCAATCAACAGCTGCCCCCCCCCCCCAGCCCTCCTCCACATGTGAAAGAACACCAAACAACTCTGTTCAAAACAGTTTATTTTATTTTATTTTTTTTTTGTCAGACAAACACATTGATTTCTGGACCACAGTAGAGGATGGAAACCTTTCACAAACTTATTTATTTGAAAATACAAATATAAAATTATACTTTCCACATCTGTGATGTGAGAGACTGCCATCCACATAGTAATTTTTTACAACAGGGCTTTAAGAAAGCCACACACAAAGACCTGAAAGATGCTTGAGATATATATATATAGATACATATATATGTATATATATAAAAAAAATACTCACTACCAAAGTTGTCATCAGTTTCATACTAAAGTATAAAAGTAAGGGTGAGGTCAGCCACAGTGCTAGGGAAAGTTTTATTTAGATACATTGATGTCCACATGAAACGCTTAGACTTGCATCCTATTACATATGGAATTCCGAGTTTACAATACACCATGAACGGCAGATTGGCTAGCCCACGCTACTCAAGAGGACACGCACAGATTCCACACAGGATGGTACAGTATGTACAGAATACAGTAGCAGAGAGCCTTCTGGAAGGCTCTGAAACTTTTGTCTCTCAGTCCCCATCCCCCTCCCCCCCGCACGCCCCTGCCTCCTGGAAACAAACTCTTGTCGGAGACAATACATTCTGATCATTTGATAGCCAAGTGTTTGGATTAAGGTTGCGTCCCCAGAGGGGTGGGTTCTACGTATATATTTTTGTTTTAGTTTACTTACTTTTTTTTTTTTTGGTTAAAAAAAAAAAAAGAAAGAAAAAGAAAACAAACATATACGGTATTAAAGTATTGCTTAACGTACAGCGTCTCCTTGTGTAGTGTCGGTGCCCAGGACCGGGCTGAGCTGACTTCTGCTTCTTTTCTGTTTGGAGCAGGGGGATGGGGGAAGCCTGCCAGCATCTCTCTTCCATGTGCTTGCCTGCATCTGTCCCTCTGCTCTCAACACCCCCCACCCTGCTTCAGCCTTCCTTGGCAGGTAGCCGGGCTTGTGAAGCCCATTAGAGAAAGCAAAAAACTCTTCCCTGCCCCACCCAACCCCCCAGCCTCCCTCTGTCCCTGCGCGCCACTCCCAACTGATAGAGAGAAGTATGTTAGTGTTTCTTTTGTAAACAATTTCATATGCAATATAATACAGAAAGCATGGCTGACCTTCAATAAAAAAAATATAGTAAACTATATTGCTTTATTCTTGATTATGCTGCAGTGAGTGAATGGCAGAATGAAGCAGTGTGGTGGGGTGGTGGCTAAGTCCCTAGCCCTCGTTTGCACTAAAGATCAAAATAGGTTTTGCTTTTCTATTTGGAACCAAAAAAAGAAAAAAAAATTTTTTTAAATCCCCAAATGAAAAGAGAACCAAAAAAAAAAAAAGCCCAAGAAACAAAACAAAATTGAAAACAAAAACTGAACACCTTTCAGGTCATTAGAACCAACAATTACCCAATGATTTTTATACTAGTCTAGCAAGATGTGTGTAACATTCACTGGCTGTGAATTGCTGTGCAGTGAAACATTAAATCGACAGCAATAGAGCCATGCTACCTTAAAGTCCAAGCTACGAGTTCAAATTAAGATGAAGGTTATGAAGGATAGGAACATAAAGGCCTGTTGGGACTTCGTTTGAATCAAGCCGATGAGCGACTGGGATAGAGAGCGAGGCTGTTTGGTTTTCCCAGTGGGTGTGAGGAAGGCCACAAGCCAGGCGGGTGGAAGCTCCTGGAGAGGAGACCTGGAACTTGGTCATCCCCACCAACTCCACGTCCAGGTAGAACCAGGAATGGGTCCAGGAGCTTACGCAACTCACTCTCCTCTGTGTGGGAGGAGAGGAGTTTGGGGGCCCCAGGCTGATGGATCTAGAAGCCAGAAAGTCACCCGGTGGCTACTTTATGATTCCGGGGAAAAGCCATCAGCCAAGAGGGTTTCTCCCCCAGGGAAGGAGAAAGGTGGTTCCCACGTTCGCCACTGAGCTTAACTGAAACAAAGACAAGGCTGAACGTCAGTGCGAAAATAATTTACAAAAATCTTCCAAAATGGACTTCTAGATGAGTGGGGGACTAACGTGAACCTTAACCTAGGTAGCCACATTAAAACATATCAGATTTCCACAAGATTTGTGCTATGGGCTACTGGGTCTCTTCAAAAGGTATTATAAACATCTAAAACATATTCACACAGATTATCAATTTCTTCTGAGCATTCTTAAAAAAATATTTTTTCTCTTAGTAAAATCATTTTAATATACCATGCCTTCCTCTTTTAAAAAATAAATTAAAAAAATCCAGTTTTGCATATCTAGCGTTAGCATTTAAGGTAGTATGGCACACCCCTTCACAGCTGGGGGGTGGGGTGGGAATCTACAAAACGCCGTAGAGTCTACCGGCATCTGAACATCGTGAGACCTTGGGTTAGCTGAAACCACATCAGATCAGCAGAAATAAAATTAAAACTTGAAATTGAAAAACAAAATGAAAGGAAAAAACTGCCCCCAAATTATTAGCATTTTTTTCATAAATAAGAGAAAGTTCTATCCTTACTGGTCCTAAATCTGAATAACTATGTCTAATTTTTTTAAACCTTAATTACCTTATACCTATCAATATGTACTAGAAGAAAGAGGAGAAAAAAAGTCACTACACTAGTACCAGGACAGCACGCTTACAAGATAGCCATTTTATACATTATTAACAGACAATGATCAACAAAGAGTCTTCTATGAGGTGATGGGGGATGCAGAGAAAGGAAGGGTAGTACAGTACATCATCAACATGGACAAAATAGTAATTAAATTCCCTAGTCTAGACACTGAATTTCTGGGAATTTATTGTCTCTTTTTTTTTTTCGTATTTTGTGTTTTTTTTAAATAAAACTTCTATTTTGTTATTTTATTACTTGAACAAGTTTTGATGTTTTAAAAGCGCCCAGCATTTTACTTAGCCTGGTTGTTTGGAAATAAAAAAAGAAAGAAAAACAAACAAAAAAAACCCCTCACCAAACAACCTAACATTTTATTGGAAAAAACAAAGAACGTGATTTTGTTTTTAAAAAAATGTTGCTGTTTAATTAAAATTGAAAAAGGCTTTTTTTCTTTCTTTCTGAGTTAGCATTTTGGAGCCTTTTGCTTGAAGATGAGTTTACCCTACCATGTCTGTGAATGTCTACATTAGTCTACTTTGTTAGTAAAATTTATAAAAATAGGAGTGCAGCAGCTCTTTATAATAAATGTCGCATTCAGTGTCTCATACTGGCTGTGCCTTAAGTACCAAATTTATAAACGTAACAATTTAAAAAATATTAATAAAACGTCAATATCACATTTTAAAAAAGAAAAAAATATATATCCACACTACAATATGTTTTAATGCCATCTATTGAGTTGTACTTCTATAGTTGCTGTTGCCGACCTATGACCAACATTAAAAAAAAGTTAAATTAAAAAATATCCTTCATCATAAGTATCTTTCCCCATCTGAGGACCATATATTATAACAGCCAAATGTTCAACATGTGCAAACAGGAAACGGTCAGTTTTTCCCACCAGTCACAGTGCAGCGATGTTTATACTTTTTATTTTTTTAAATTCTGTTTACATCTACAATAAATTAAAAAAAAATTCTTCCATAGCCTCTCTGGTGATACTTGCAGCACTGAGGTATTAAAAAAAAAAAAAAAGAAACAAAACCGAAAGATTGCTTTCCTAATTGGTAAATAGAAAGTGAATGGAGAAAAGGTTTCATTAATGCAGGCTTATCCACTCCTGGCCCACGGGCCCCCAGAGCTGGGGGCAGATGGGGAACAGGGTAAGAAGAGAGGCAAAGTGTCCTAGGGACCTTTGGAGGTGCTGAAATGATTGGACGATAGAAAATGATCAAATATTTAAAAATTAAGACTGAAAAAGAATGTCCCCCCACCCCGCCCCACCCAAGCCAAACAGGTGTGCTTTGAAACATTAAATATGTTAAATATTAAAATTGTAGCTTTGTTTTTAAAAAACGTCTTGGGAAAAGCAGTTTTTCATATTTTAAATAAAAATCTAACTAGACGGTAACGTTGGAAGCTGTGCACAGACGAGAGGTTAATATGCTGGTATGACACTAATACAGTTCTTAGGTCTATCACACAGACAAGAGGAGCTAACCAGTGTTCTAACTTGTCGTGGGGTCGGCCTGGCAGCTGGGTGTTCTCCGGTCTCAGTCACTGACTTGGTTTATTGTTACTCCCCTCCTCCATCCACAGAGCATCAAACTGCCGGGGACCGACTCCCTCACAAAAATATTTTTGATTCTCTCTTTCTTAATAGTTTCTATGTAGTTAATGGAATTGTATTTACAACATTTCTTTTTTTAGAATTCACAACTGCAAAAAACCTTATAATATCACCTCTTTCAACAGAAAAAAAGCACTTATAGAAAAGGAGGACACTCAAAACATCGTCGTCCTTACCTTATTGCCGAAAATAGATATACTTAGGTTAACAAAGAGACAGCACAGAAAAGAACCGCTATAGTCTGTTAATTAGCCTACTACATCTCACTTCTTATACAATGCAAAGTAGAAAGTTGACGCCCACCTCCCGCTCCATATTTCACAACCTCGCTTCTGTGTGTGCTCAAATTCCACCTGAAAATTCATACAGTCTCAGAATTGGTACCAAAATATTGAGAGTAATATTACCATCTCAGCATCCTTGAAAAGTGAGAACAGAATTAAAACAAGCAAAAAAAAATTTTTTTAAGAAAAAAATAATACCTTAATATAACAATTATACTATGGTTAGCTTTTAACTAGATATTAAAGCTATATGACTACTGCACTAAGTCAAAATCACTACCAAATGTGATCTGAAGAGATTTAAAAGGAGAAGGGGGAAGAGAGAAGAGGGAGGGAAACCATCAAGAAAAACAAAAATAAAACAAAACCAAAATCATGGGATATATACACATTTAAAAGCTGTTGTCTTATATTACAGCAGATTCATGAGATGATGAGATGCAGTCAACCCTCGATCCGAAGTGAGCCATCTCTGGTTGGGATGGGGAGTGAGGCTGGTGGGGGAACAGGTCTGATGACATCACCTAAACAAAGGGCCACTCAGAAACTTCGCCCAGTCTTGCCTGGACATCCAGGTATGCTCTGCAGGGTATAGAAGGTCGAGGGTGTCCAGAAGAGAACAAAAAGTGGGGGTGGGAGGAGAAAGAAGAAATGTCAGGCAAGCATACCATTTACTCCAACTTTTTATTTATCTTTTTCCTATTTCTTTTTTTTTTAACATCTTTTTTGGAGTATAATTGCTTTACCATGTTGACTTAGTTTCTGCTGTACAAAAAAGTGAATCAGCTATATGTATACATATATCCCTATATCCCCTCCCTCTTGAGTCTCCCTCCCACCCTCCCTATCCCACCCCTCTAGGTGGTCACAAAGCACCGAGCTGATCTCCCTGTGCGATGCGGCTGCTTCTCACTAGCTATCTAGTTTACATTTGGTAGTGTATATATGTCCATGCCACTCTCTCACTTCGTCCCAGCTTAACTAGAGCTTTCAAAGTATGGCTACATTGGGCTACTGAGGACATTGGAAAACGGCCAGGCTAACCGCTGACTGGGGTCACAGCCTGAGCTGTGACATCGGAGCCACGCCTGCTGCTGGGGAGAGGGCAGCTCTGGTTAAGCTTCTGTTTTCAAAGCTTAATGTTTAAAAACTTCCGTCTTTATGAGATACCCATCAATGACTGTCAATAACTGAAAATGCTAATTTCTACTAAAAAAAATCCTATTACATACCAAAGACTCAAGGTCAGGACACATAAGAACATTCACAACAAATAACCAGCTTTGGTTCTAGGAAATAAAAACAGGCCCGGGATTCACAGACTTGCCAATCGAATCTGCCTGAATTGACTGTGAGCCTGGGCCCCTCCTTCATGGATGGTACCAAATGTCTGAGGGTCACCTCTGTTGGGGACAAAGTGTGTGTTTTGGTGCGGCCATGTGACTCGATTGGCCCACTTAATCATTTTGGAGGGGGCAGGTGGTTACCTCCACTCTCATCTATTCCATCCTTCTGAGTCCTAAAGGTGGATGAGGGAGGCTGTGCTGGAGGCAGCCTCGGCCCTCCCCCGACCCCCATGGACACGCTGCAGAGGCCTTGGAGGGTGTGGGGAGGAGATGGGAGGAAACCTACACCACCCTCCACTTCCAGGGGAGGGAGGGAAGAAGCGCTGGTAGTTGTTCAATCCCCTCATCAACTGATTCTACAAAGGGCTGGTGCCACTTTCCATCCCCAGCGTTCTCGGGCGCATCAGTCTGCCTTGCTCTCAGAGGAATCTTAGTTCCCTTGGGGCCCCCAGACCCAGCTTAATTAGTCGTGAGTAGCTCTCCTTCACACTGTTAGTGGCCTCTGGCTCCGGCCGGCCAGCGATGGCTGGGTCAGTGCTGGAAGGGAAGTGTAGGCGAGGGGTGGGGAGAATTCACACACGGGGTTTATTTGGTTAAGAGAGGCAGTTGCGTTAGTTGAGGTGATTCCTTAGCAGCAATATTAGAGAAATTCAAGAGATTTATGGAGCTCAGCTCCACCTGGTCCCCCGGCTGGGCCCACCCTGCTGAGTCCTGGCTGGCTCAGGGGCCCGAAGCAGCCCTCTACACGAGGGGCATCCTGCCGACTGCAAACCAAAGTGGCAAATCCATCTCCGGCCTTGTTCCTTTACGTCCCAGCTCCTGGAGTGAAAGGCGTTCACGCCCCAGCTGGGATTCTATGAGTGGGACCCATTCCCAGGCCTTGGCTGTCGCCCTCTCTCTTCCAAAGAAACAGACTCATGTCTCAAGACTTCAGACTAACTCGCTAACACGGGTCACGTTTAGCTCTCGCGAGAGAACCGCTCTCCTTGGTGCCCTTCCCGAGAATGATGGATACTCATTTTCAATGAGAACGTGGCAAGAGGCTCCCTCACTGACTGCCGCAACCTCCCCTCTCCTCCACTCCACCCCTTCCGTATCCCCATCAAAGTGATTTAAAAAATGTTTAATTAACTTGAGCTCAGTTTAAAAGGTTAGGAAACTGGCAGGGATCCAAATCCACGTAACGCAGGTGATGTCGTTAATTTAATTTGCTTTTCGTGCGGTAATCTGGATAATTACTCAGCAGTTACTGGCAAAAATGTTTTCTTTTCGCTAAAAGATGGAGTCTGGCTGTTTGACTGCATGAACCCCACTGGCCGAGCCCAGCGAGCTCTGGGGAGCTGAAAGGGCCCAGCAACCCACAAGGCCAGCTCGCAGGATCCTGCCCGCCCTCCCACCTCCAGGCCTGGCAGAAGCCCAGCGGTTCCCTGCCTCCGTCCCCCTGGGACGGGCACAGCACAAAATCTCCTTCCAGTTTCCCATACGCTTGATTGTATTTCAAGACAGAGAAAGATGAGGGGTGGGAAAGATAAAGAAAAGGAATCAAAAGAATCAAAGAAAAAAAGTGGGGTCATGCTTTAAGCTGGAGGAGGGATGAGAGATTAAAAGACTGGATTTTTTTGCCCCCCACCCCCCTGAAAAGGGGTCCAGAAAGAGGAAGGAGAGATGTGGACGTGAGGAGACCAGGGCCGTGCGTACTTGCATGCCCAGGGCGCATACATGTACGGACACGCCCAGCGGGCGAGACACGTGGCAGAGAAGGTAATACCTCAGAGTGAGATGGCAACGAAAGCACCTGCTCAATGGTATCCATTTGTAAAGGCCGTTGCAATCAAAGGTCCCTAAAATTGCACAATTGTTAAGGTCATCAGCACACTATACATGGGAACAGATTGTCATATTCTGGGAAAGGAAATTATCTCTAGGACTAGACTGTGGTTGCCAGCATGAATATGTAATTCTGAGACACCGTGCCACGAGGGGCCAGAATGACATCCTTCCCAGCCCCGACTCCCCACCCCCGGCCTGTCCGCTCACCCAGGGGAAAATTGAGAGCCAGATTCACAGGGGTGGGTGGGTGATAGGAAAGGGGGGCTTGCGCCGAAAACGATGGGCACTGTTGCCCTGAGCCCCAGCGAGCAAAGATAACAGTGTCTCTGTCCACAGTCCCAACGGCTCCAGCTGGGGAGAAAGCAAGGCCCGTGCAGACCAAACGTGACGATGTGCTTATTTCAGAAACCATCACAGCACACAGGTCAGAGACCGAGGTTTTCATGAACAAATAGGGTGTGTGTTTCTGGGCACTGACAATGGAAATGAGCTGTGTTCTACGTGGTGACAGACGGTCTCCCAAATTGATGCAGCTCTAAGCTGAATAATACTACTCTGCTGGAATACTACTCTATTTGGTACTACAGCTGATTTGGTACTACAGCTGATCCGAGGGGATTTGACTTATCAAACTGCCTTAAGTGATATTGGCTCGGGAGTGGAATTGAACAAGGACCCGGACCGCACAGGCCAGGGATGGCAGAAGTGTGTGTGTGTGTGTGTGTGTGTGTGTGTGAGTGTGTGGAGAGTGTGTGTGCATGCATGAGAGTGCACAGACGTGCGTTTGAGGTGGGGATGGAGGACTTCTAACACCAGGGTCAGGGACGGGCTGCCCTGGTGCCCAGACTGTCTGCCCTTGTTCTGTTCTCCCCAGCACAGCTCGGGAGGCAGGGCTCTCCCGACAGGGACATGACCTGGGACAGCAGACACTCCCACCTCAGCTCAAAATCAAACTGACTCCAAGATGGTGAGGTTGGCCGATTTTCTGTTTTCCAAATGGAAGGGACAAGCGAGTAAGTGGGCTCAGGCACATTCATGCTCACACACACTGCGAGGGGGAAGAACAATACAATCTGAAAACAGCATGCAAATCTGTTAAGCAAATTTCCATTGCCTGGATTAGTGAGATTATAGAACCACAGAGCATTACAAATATCAAATGCATCTGGCCTTCGGGGGCAGGCGCAGCTACAGAACGCAAATGGGAACTTATTGGAACCTGGAAACTGTAAGAAACATTAGCGGAGGAAACCTCCTGGGACAGGGCTTGCACCCCACGCTATGTCCCAGGCCCCGGCGCTGCCTCTGGACCTCGGGTGGTGACTCTCCCGACTAAGCTGCTACCCTGTGGGGCGGGTCTGTAGCTCCAACGTCCCAGCGCACCTGAGTCTCCAGGAGGCCGGGATCGAGGAGAGGGGGCTGATACGGAGGCTCTACTGTGAGCCAGCAGCTGACATATCCTGTTTCCATTTATTCTCTCACAATCCTTTGAGGGAGGAACACTTATATTCGTTTGGCAGCCAGGGAAGCAGAGGATTATATACGTGGCTCAAGGTTGCATGGGCTGGACGTGCTGGAGTGGTGATCTGAACCTGACCTGCCCACACTCCCTCCACTCACCCGTGGCTGCACACCGTGCCTGACCCCCAGGTGCTCAGGAAGCACCTAAACGAAGAAGCTTCAGCCCTGGATGGCTGACGTGATGCGGATGGGGGCCCGCTGCCCTCTCCTGGCCTCCCACCTCTGGGCTTTTCTGGCACACCCGCCCCGGGGTGCCACAGGACATGGGCAGGAGGGCAGGGGCAGGAAGGTACTTACAGCTATGCCGTGGCCGAAGCCTGAGCCCGGCTGTGGGCTGGCCGCACTTATGTAATTCCCCACTCCGGAGTCCTGGCTGGCAGGGCCGTAGAGATCGGCGACAGGTCCTGGGCTGTTGGCCCCCGGGAAGCCTCCGGGCCGCGCCGGGTTGGAGCCTGCCGGGGAAGCGGGCGCGCCAAAATTCGGTTGAGCACTGTAGCTATTCAGGACTGGTGTGCAGAGAATAGAGCTGGGTATGAGGCCAGAAGCCACGCATGCACCGGTCATTACAAGCCAAACACTCCAGAAAAACAGCTGAGGCCCAACTTCTAACACTGAACCAAGGCCATGCGAAGACATCAGCAGGGACTCAAGAATACTCAGCCCAGGCTACTACTAAGAAGCTCGGAGCTCCAAAAATAGAGAGAAGAAAAAAAACAATCATTCAACACACTACGGCAACCAACCGGAGGTGCTTCACTGCCCACCAAATTATCACAATAGAAATAGAGGTATATATGGAAGAGAGAGAGAGAAAGAGTTTTTTTTTTTTTTTCACATCTGAATTGATGCTCATGCAGTCTTGTCTAGATCTGGGCACGTTGAGACAGCATTCACATCCCATGCAAACTACAAAGGAACTAGTTTTAGACTACACATTGTGTTAATATTGATATTAAAATGTGACAGGAAACAAAGCAATTTGTGTCCAGGAAAAAAAAATCTTTGGGGAGGGGATTTTTGATTTGCTTTTTCTTTCGCTTTTTCTTTTTTGGTTTGTTTTTGGATCCATTAAATGACAAATTTGTTTTAAACAAAAAAAAAGACAAAAAAGATCTTCAGCGCCCCCCCCCCCCCACCAACCACTTCCCCCCTCCCCACTGGCTACTCCCTCCCTGCCCACCCCTCCCATTTATATCCCTGTATGAACGTCATCAATACTGAACGTGGTCGGAGGATGGGATATGTCATGGAAAATTTGGGCATCTTAACATAACAGTAATGATGTGGCAGAGGGTTCCCTTCTGGGGTGGAGAGCTGGGGATGGAGGGAGGGGATGGGGTGGGGATGGCGAAGCTGGAGGCTCTGGGGCCGAAGCTGAGTGAATGCCAATGATTCTACCGGACACCCACACACTCACCTCCTGCAGTAGAAGGAAAGGGGGGATTTAAACTTTTTTTTTCCTTTCGTTTAAAAAAAAAAAGACAAGTATGAATTCAGAGCATACTGACTGAACCAATTTATCACTAAAGCATATCTGACCGAAATGTCTGCTTTCTGTTGGTTAGCTTCAGATATAGACTCCAGACAGGAAAAGAGCTAGGAATGTACCTTTGCTACAGAGAGATGGGACTTCACACCCACAGACGCTGAGAGTGGCAGTGCGGAGGGGGCAGTGGGAGGAGACACTGCCTCGGGCTCCCTCCCTTAGCCTCCCCCAAATTCCATCATTCCCTCCCCAGCAAGGGCCACAGCCTGTCAACCAGGTTCATTTTGTCTCATCTTCATGTCCCCTTAGTAGCTTAAACTTTTTCTTTTCCCTAATGGAAAAAAAAAATTTTTTTTTTTTAACTGTAAAAATAAGTTCTCATTGATTTTTAAAGCTCAAGGTGAGTCTGGGGCTGGCCAGTTCTGGGCTACAACTAACCCATCTCAAAGAACCAGACAATCTGGCTTCCACGCATTTCCATGGCTCCCAGGGGCTGCTCCTCCCAACAGCCTTCTCCCTCCTGCCCCCCTCGGCACTTCCCTCTGCCTTGTGGCCGCCCGCCCTCAGTGGCAGAAGGGAAGAACATCTACAAGTCTGCTCTGGGCCATGGCCTTGCCCCGCAGACCTGTGGCTGGAGCCCCTCACTTCTGGGCGGGGGATTGAAGAGCCGGACGTGGATTGATTTCTACCCACTTGTTGCCGGGATGGGAAGAGACTGAAGATGCACTCCAGCCAGGCCAGCTGGAGACTGGGACGGGACACGAAGATGCAAAGGGGGGCAAGCCAAGCTGGGCCTGGCTCTCGACTCAGCAGAGAAAAGGCAAGCTGCTACCTTGGGATGCCCTCTAGGGCAGGAGGCCCCAAGCTCAGGCCCCTTGGAAGCTGTGCTGAGAAAGGAAGAAACTGGCCGATGGGAAGAACAGGTTAAAGAGAAAAAAAATCACAGAGGCTTCGAGCAAGTGAGTTGCTGATTTGGGAAGGCACCGGCAGACAAAGGGGACGGGCTTTTTGAATACAGAAGATTAAACTTGCAGATAACGTTTGGCCTTGCTCACTCACGGAGGCTAGCAACAAGCTGCGAGATTCAAAAGGCAGCATTCTCTCGGTCTCACACACTTTCTTCCTCCGGGCTAGGAAAACTGAGGGAGCTCAGACAGCGGACTCCTGGTTCACCCAGGCAGCTGACCCCGCTCCTATACCAAGTAACCAACAAGGTATCTAGCTGGCTCTGTTTCAGGGTGGAGAGCAGGGGTGTGGGCAGTGGGCCACAGTGCAAGAGAGGAAGACTTTTTGACCCCTTTCTCCTGTGTCCAGATGAGGATCCAGGAGGACAGTGGGCAGGCCCACCTATCTAGAAGCCAGGGAGAAGGGACGTCTCCATCTTGGCTTCTTCCAGCAGGGGGAGGGCCATCCAGAGACTAATCCAGCCAGAGGAGGCAGCCTGAGAGACAGGAGGCGGCATGTCCTGAAACACGCCCCTCCGGAGGCTTAGAAGACAGGAGGGCTGGTGGTATTTGGCCCAGCCCCCCGGCTACCTCTCACGAGCCTGTGTGCCCAGGAGGCCTGCAGCTTGAGAGCTGGCCTGAAGGGAATTTCACAGTAAGCAGCTCTTCTTAGGCCTACGTTGCCCCTCCCCTCTCAGTCCTCTTCCATCAAATGACACCAGTATCACGGTTGAGAAGGCACTGTATTAAAATGCAGCTCTAAAACCCCAAGTCTCGCGTGAATAGACGCTTGCCCTCCTAATGCCGGAGCCCCAGCTCAGAGTCACCCTGCAGACAGTCCCCAGCCAAGGGTGAAGGATCAGGCTGTGGGTTCCCGCCGAGGGTGCAGCTGGCAGGCAAGAAGCACCTGGTCCTGGGCTGGTCCTTTCTCTCTAGGCTTCTGGACAGTGGATGCTGCACCCTCAAAGGCTGAGGGCACGGAGGGGCCGGGTCTCTGGGCCCCTTGGTCAATGACTCCCTCTTTCTCTGTGGGCGGAAGACCCAGGCTCCAGAAAGCATGTTAACAAGCCAATGAGATGGCCCGAACCCACGATCTCTGGGAATGCTCTACCCAGCAGCGGCTCTGCTGCTCGGGAAGAAAGGGGCAGGGCACTGCGCACGCCAACGTGCCGGCGGCTGTTCCTGCTGTCTGATGGTGGGAAGGCATTAGGGACAAAGCGATTTTCTTCTTTCGGGAGGTTCGCACTGCACACTGACTGGTTACACAGTAAAGGAGGAGGCCCTCCCCTCCAAGCTGTGACCTTGAGAGGAGAGGCAGGGGGAGAAGCACGACTCTGAGCCCCTGACCTAAGGGTGCTTTCTGTTCCAGTCACCCCTCAGTCAATTTTCAATGGTCTGTCTCCTTGGAGGTTGCCTCCAGGCTCATTTTGAGGGGCCAGAAATGTCCCACAGGCCAGGATCAGGTCAGGAAGAGGGGATGGGACATTATTCTTAATGGGCAAGGACGCCTGTCTCCTGCTCAGCTAGGGGGTGTGTGTGGGGGGGATGGGGAGGGAGGGAGGGGTCTCAGTATGTGCTGCTGAATGAACAGTGCTGAGATTTATACATCGGACGTTCTGACTCCTGTCCCAGAGGAGGACAGTGTCCTGCGAACACCCTGGCATTTCTGCAGCAGAAGCTGTGAGTGCTAAGTGGCCTTGGGCAAGCCCGGGGCCAAGCTGCAGTCTGGGGGCTTACTGTGAGGGAGCAGGGTCACTTCCCATCGGCTGCTCTGGGCAGGCTCCTCTTTACGCCTCGCCCTGTCCCCCAGCATCCTCTGGACTTTCTGGGTCCAGGCAGCAGGTATGCTCAGGGAGGCAGCTATGGTGCAGAGAAAGGGAACACTGGACTTGGAGTCAGAAGACCTGAGTGTGACCCTGGCCCTGACCTCCGGCTACACGCCTGAGTGTCAGCCCCTCACCGGTTGGAGTCCTCACCTGCGACACGTGAGTGCTGCCTGCCCTACTCAGCCTGACTCTCCGTGGGCTGTGGCGAAAACGCAAAAGAGACGGTGCTCTGGAACTTGTCAAGTACAAAACAAATACGCCTATATTTGACATAGCTGTCTATGCAGAGCCCAACAAGACAGGTACCGTACGCAGATTTAGGAAAATCCGATGTAGGAGAGTACAAGTCACTGGCCATACAAATCGGGAAGTGATTCCCAAAAGGCTCTATTTCATCCACCTGGTGCACTTAATCACCTTGGACCTGATGCAAGGACCTGGGGACTGGGGGCAGGAGAGTGAGGACGCTATATCCAGAGGCCAGCGAGGGAAACGCATTGGCATTAAATCTGGAGGTACTTCGCATCAGACAAAAGGAGGAACTTCCTGCCCATCAAGGGAAGAAAACACCTTGATGGCTGACCCAGGAAAGCCATCCAGAGACCTTATCCAAGGTCTGTCCTGCAGGCTCAGACGCTCACCTGCAGGGGCTGGACCCAAAGCTCGTGGGCCCCTCGGGGTTTCACAGCAAACCCAGGAGACGCCTGCCTCATGGAGGGCTTACAGTCAGCATGTGGTTCTGCCCAGCTGTGGTCAGAAGGCGCTGGGCTGAGTGGAATTCGTCACCGAGGGTGCGGAAGTTGTGGGGGAGGGCAGTGAGAATCACGACTCACTGTAGGTCTAGGAAAGGTATGGAAGTCCCAGTACTTCTGTATGATCCCAAAGTGATGCCACTGGACCTGGGGCAGAAAGCTAGGGCCCAGGACTCTAAGGGGGGGGCACCCCTGGGAGGGCGCCTCTGGCTCTAAGGCTTGGAAAGTAGGCTATTACTGATCCAGAGAAAGGAACTGTTTCCAAAGTCTTTTCCAGATGGGCTCAGGCCACATATCTGGGACCAGCCAGGGCCCTGCCAAGTCCCAGCCTTAGGCCTGGGTCCTCGTTTCGTGGGTCTCACGTTTCGCCAAAAGGCAGGGCCAGCCCTCGAGACAATTTCAATCATCTTCTTGGTGAGTTACGTGTTGCGGCCAGGTTTAATCTCAGGAGGGGGCCTCGAGGCCCCCAGGACATTTCTGGGACAGAGTGTGTCCTGCTCACAAGGCAAATGCAGGTGGTGGGCCCGTCCTCAGCCAGCCCAGCTCAGAAGGTAACCTGCTGCCCAGCAGAACTCATTATGCCTCCCACAGGGACAAGGGAGGGGAGTCAGGTCTGGGCTGACGGTGTCGTGGCCCTGTTCCCAACCCCCAGCTCCCGCAGAAGGGAGGACCCGGAGCATAAGCCGATGTGATATTCTTCGAGGGCAGGGCTGTGTTAACTCATCGCACTAGATTTTAGGGGTTTTTGTTTGTTTTAGAGAATTTAAAGAAAGCAACTGAAAAAGGAATGAGTAGAGGGGCTCTGCTCATAGGCTGATGCCAGAGAAAAGAGGCCAGAGTCACCGCCCCTCCGACACTCACCTTGTCTATATCATGCTTCTCTCCGCCCGGATTAAAACTCCACAGCAGCAGAGCCTGTGTCTCATGTCAGTAAGGGACCCCTCAAGGCGGGGGGTGTGTGGAAGGCGGGGACCCTCCGGGTTCTCACGGGACCCTGTGTTCTCCAGAGCAAGAGCAAGCTGCCCGATTCCCCTACAACACGGGGGGCCCAGTGGATGCTGGGTCCATAATGCCAGATGGCTGTCAGAAGCGGAGACCTGCCTCTGAACAGCCCCTCTCCTTGCTGGGGGGCTCTGAGGAACAGCAGCCAGGCAGCCGAGGCCTTCCTTGAAACAGAGTTCACGGCCCCAGTCTGCAGCCTCACGGTGCCCTCTGGAAGGTGTGCCCACTGTAAATTAATGCAGGTGGTCTGATGGGAAAGGTCAGCCTGAAAAGATACACCTGCTTCTGATAACGGAAGGAGAAACCCTCAGCTGTGAATTACCAGCAGGGCAAGGAGGGAATTGCATCCAGCAGTCTGCCAGGCCACTGCGTCCCAGGGATCCTGGCTCAAACTTTCCCTCTAGAGCTTAGCCTGGAGGTGGCAGAGGGAGATAGAGAGGGCCAGCAGTTACATCTAACCTGGGAAAACTGTATGACACACTCAATTTAAGTCAAATCAGTACAGGGACCCAGAAGCAGGGACAATCAATTTTATATACAACATTTTTTTTTTTTTTTAAGCTCTGCTGAAATTCAAGCTATTTCAGAAGGCAAGGAGAAGACATACTTTAAAACTGGGGGAGGCTTGAGAGAGCAATGTGATGGTATTTCTGTCTCCCTGTCTCCATATACAAACCAGTATATTACTGAGAAGGACAAACCCAGCCTGGTATCAACAAGTCTGGACACATCCAGAGATGCCTGGATCATCATAAACACCGCACAGGACACATGCAGAGTGTCAGCTCATTCACTGGGCG
Source organism: Leucopleurus acutus (assembly GCF_964270905.1). Taxonomy (NCBI): domain Eukaryota; kingdom Metazoa; phylum Chordata; class Mammalia; order Artiodactyla; family Delphinidae; genus Leucopleurus; species Leucopleurus acutus. The sequence continues at coordinate 30,799,593 of NC_139161.1, forward strand.
GAGGGAGTCAGCGTCACAAACATCCCGACTGTCGGTTTCAGTGGTGGCAATCTTAGAAGACTGCAGTTTCTGCTTGTTTGCTCAACACCTAGCCTGCTTCAGACTACGGAGGTCAGTGTAGATGTCCGTTGGTTAGTGCTGGCCTATCTTAAGTGGGGAATTGATGGACAGTGGAACCTAAGACTTGCGACTCATTATTTTGTAGAATGGTCTCAGCTTCCAGTCAAATCACATCCCCTAAAGAGATAACTTCACTGCTGGTTGACTCCAAAACCCTCACATCCTGGGTTACTAGTGAGCCGGGATACTCACACTACCACTCAGGTCAGTGTGAGGAGACAGCCCCAAGCACCCGCAGAGGACCTATATCCGAGGAGGGCTTTGTGGCCGGTACTTTATACTTTCTCTTGTTGTACAATCTCAGCAGAAAACATCTCATTCTCTTTCCATCTCGATGCTTTTTTCTTATCAGCCCTGATTTGGGTGTGGGTGTGTCTCTTCCAACCAAAGGACTAGGCTGCGTTAGTCAGGATGGAGGGAAGGGGGAGGAAGGGGGTCAGTGGCTGGCTACCATCTGCTCACGGGGTAAATTCTGGGGATGCAGTAGCCTTGAGTGGGCCTGGGCCTGATGGCCAAAGAAACCAAGCTTTTGTCATGAGGGCAAAGAACGAACTTTCTGGGGCCACCATCAGGTTCTTGTTTCTCCCAGACCCCAGGGGTCTTAAGGGACTGACCTTGTTTGCATGTTCTAAGGAAGAAGGGGGAGAGGGGCCCCAGGGAAGGAAAGGCCACGACGTGAGTCCCTGGGACCTAGGTGGTACTCGCTCTGCCAGGGTGAACTGTCTGCCCGGCTGCAGCAGCTTCCCCAAGGAAGGGACCCCAGTGGCCGCTCCACCTCAGGCCACAGGAGTGAACGCAAGGTGGTGATCCTGATTCCTCTGGGATATAAAGGAGCCTTTCAACAACACTTCCGCCCTGAGCCTCTCAAGCGCTTCAGAAGATGAGGGAAAGTCAACCCCAGAGACAAATGTTTATGGTTTGACTGAAGCAGGCGGTGGGTGTTTTAACACTCACATCCTGCTGCCTCTTCCCTAAATTAACTGGTTTCAGATTCCAGGCCCACACAGGTTAGAATGGGCAAGGAGCAGCACATGGGCGATGCCAGAGCCTCCCATTCTAGCCCTCCCTGACCTGAGAATCAGAAGGAAAGGAGGTTAGGGGGTGTGCGGCCTGGGAAGGGCTCCCTCTCTCTCTGTAGCAGTTCTGCTGCTCCAAGGGTCTCCTAGTTTAATCCTGAGAATCTGCCTGGCTGTGTTTTGCTCGGGTGACCCCCTGTGTCCCCAAGGCACACCCACCTCTTTATCTTTCCAAAAAAGAAACCAGTCTGGCTTCTCCCCGCATGGACCCAGGCGCCCCAGCCGTGCTGTGTGCGCTGTGCGTGCTCGCTTTCTAATTCTCACCCTGCCCGCCCCCCGCCAGAAGGGTCGGGTCCTTGCTTGTGTCTTGTAAGTGATTCCACTCACTGCAGCCCCAGCGTACACTTCCTTCACTGTAACTATTGTTAACAGAAAACGCTATGAAACCCAAGGCCAGAACCACATCCTTGTAGTATCCTCGGTCACGATGAAAAGCTCGGAAGGAATAGGTGATGCCCCGTCCCAGTTAGCAAAGGTGGGGCAGGGGAAAGCCTCATACTAGTTCAGGCAAAACGGGGTCTGGAGGCAAGGGGCACAGGGTTCTAGAAGCTGTGGTCTCTCGGGGTGCCAGGCTAGAAAAGGAACTAAGGTTCACTGAGCACCTACTGCGTGCCAGGCGCATTGGCAGGCGTTTAACACCATCCTGTTCACGCTCCACACAACTTGTAAGATGGGTTTTGTTGCCCCGGGGCTGCAGACAAGGAAACCGAGGGCTGGGGCCACGAGGGGATGCGTCCAGGGTCTCACAGTGCCTCAGACCGACTGAAACCAGCTCTCACTTGGTCTCCAGGCTACTCCCCCGGGCTGCTTTTTAAACCGAATCCCGCTGCCCAGCTGTCCTTCCTCGCATCAGAGTTTGACAAGGTTTCTTCTGTTTATTTGGATATTTCTTGGCCTCACAGAGGTCACAAAATCAAGGACAAGGAATCAAAGCGCCAATGTTGGAATGCCAGCTCCCGAGGGCATGGGTCCTGCTGCCCTTTCCAAATTGGGAGCTCCCTGGTGGCGGGGGTGTCTCCCCCATCAGACCGGGGGCTCCCTGAGGTTGGGCCATGCCTGCCACAGGAGACAGGGGTCAGCCTCTCACCTGAGGACTAGACCACCCTCCTCTGTGCCACATCTCAGAACAAGACCGGGCACGAAGCAGGCATGCGGCATCGCTGGGGTCAGGGGGAGGTGGAAAGGGCACTGCCAGAGAGAAAGGAAGCCCTCCCACCCTAGAAAGTGCAACTAGAGGGCTGGTCTCAGTCCCCGAAGACTCCAGTCTGCTGAGGGCTGTCCTGTGGGGAGCTGGCATGCCCTAGCACCCTCAGTACTTACTGCCTGATCACATTTCATGGAAACTCACTGTTTGGGGCTCCAGCAGCCAGGGGGTGGAGTGGGAAGGATGCCCAAGGGGCAGCCCCTTGAGGACCTGTACAAAAGGCTTTCCACTTGAGCAGCCCGTCTTTAATGATTATAAAGGCACAGGAGTTTAATCCATGTTTGATGTAAGCGCTAATAGCTCTGTGTCCTTGAAGTTCAAAGCGGGCGCATGCATGTCACTAATTGGCCAAGCATGGCGCCATTCGGCTCCCTCTCATGTTTCTAATTAGGTCTCTAATAACAAACAAACTCCGACCTTACCGAAAGGCCCCCATTCATCAGACAGTCAAGGAGGGTGGCTGCTTCCCTGTTTATGGTTGCTCCGGGCTGCTGGTTCTATGGGTACGTGCTCTCAATCTCACCCAGGACAGCGCTGTCCTGGGGGGGGCAGGTATGAGAACCCATCTATGAGGACAAAGACCCCTTCAGCCCATCCTGGAGGGGAGGCTTTCCTGGCCCTGCCAGGAGGACCAGTGGTGGGCAGGAGGGGCCTGGGCTCCAAGGCTGCCGGCTAAGGATCCCCGACCAGCTCGTTAGAGGAGGCTGGGGTGAACCGTCTGGCTTGGCTCTATTTATCTGTCTCTGAGGTAGGGAGGCTGATGACAAAGTCACAGAGATGGCGTGAGGCTCCGTATCTAGCAAGAACCTGATGGTATTTGAGTCCATGGTTACAGGATGGACTTGCCCGGGGAGCTTTTAAGTAACGCTGAGGCCTGCCCGCCGTGCCCCCCACCTCCCGCCATCCCCCTGTAGATTCCGATTTGATGGGTCTACAGTGTGGCCCGGACACTAGGAATTTTAAGAACTCCCTAGGTGATTCTAACATGTAGCCAAGTTCAAGAACCACTGCGTTCGCCCCAGTCCCGCAGCTCATCGACAACAGCTATTAACAGGTCCACCTTTATTAGTGAATACCACCCAGAATGCCAAACCCTAAAGGGTTAACCAACCACACACGAGGATGGATATCTGACTATAGGGTTTGTTTTGTTTTGTTTTGTTTTAATGATACACAATTCTGGAACTATGTCTATCCCTCTCATTGCCTTCACACATTAAAAAAACGTGTGACTGATTTTTTCAAATGCATCCCTGCCAGTTGCCTCAGCACTTGGAAGCCCCTGGCTTTCTCTTCGGTCACTCCTCTCGGATCTTAAGGCACTATCACTGTCAACATTTTGCTCCCAATGATAAGGGATCCAGAGCTTTGGAAACAGCAGCAATACAGAGCTATAGAGCTGAACGGTGCCCAAGACCCCAACAGTCTGAAACCCTTTGCCCCCAAATCAACCAGCTTGCTGTTGGCAGAAGCCAGACAGGAACCAAGTCTTCCGATTCCCTGCTCTTCCTTCTACGTCCTTGTCATCATCTTCTTATTCTTCTTCTTCCTCCTCCACCTCCTCCTTCTCTTCTCCTGCTTCTTCTTAAAAGCTTCTTATCATCCGTATCTGATTAATCCACAAGGTAAACCGTCCCCTTGGATGGGGAAGGGATATAAGGGATGCCTCTGAGCTGTTTCCGTCTCCAAGGCCAGATGCCAGAAGTTGTGGGGTCAACCCCTGAACAACCAAGTAACCTTCTAGCAAGTCATTTCCAAGTCTGATTTGTTTCTCTTCAAGCCAGGTGGGAGGGGAGACACTGAAATCTCAGGGGCTACCTCAGTGGAAGGCTTAGAGACTATTTTATGCACCTGGCGCTGAACAACCTAGACCCAGAAAAGTCGAACAACGTGGCCAAGGGTACATAGCAAAACTGGGCGAGAGGTTTCTTCCAACTCAGGTCCATGTTTTCTGGTTTTGCTGCTGTGTTTGTGGTCTTTTCTCTGGAGGCTGGGTTGACACGACCAGACTCTTCTGCCTGGGTCAGGGACTCCGGGGCATCCTGGGTCCCATGTGTTGGTAAGGCTGAGCATCTCCTCTCCCGGCCAAGACGGGGAAAGCCTACCCTCTGCACGTTACAGTCAAAAAAAACTTCCAGAAAGAGGGGAAAGCGGGGCTGGGCAGCCTTTGCCTCCCACAGTGGGCTCTACCACAGGCGCACAGGTCTGCGTTAACTGGACAGACCATTTTATTAATATTAATAAGTAACTAGGAACAAAGGGCCCATTTATTTTTAGCTTTCTCTAATTGCGTAGTAATTGCTCATCAACAAAACAAATGAGCCCCTGCTCAGGGTACTGTTGCCATGGTACTGGGAGCCCAGCCTCCCTGCAGGACGATTGGCGGAGGAGCCCACTGCTCCCGCCTCCGGCTCCGCCCCTCCCAGCCACTGGCTTAAGGCAAAGCCCCAGCAACTGGGCGGCCAATCCCCTCCCAGCCTCAGGGCTGGGCTGGGCTTCCCAGAGACCTTCCAGATTAAGTCCTCACAGCTCACGTGAAGGGATGTTAACTCATCCCTACCGAGAAGTCTTGCCCAAAGCGTCCTCCCCTGCTTCATGGCCTAGTTTCCTTCAGGCAGTGGCTAACTTCCTTCAGTTTTGTTTTAGCTAAAGGCTCCTTTCTAATAATGATCTTTAGCCTGGCTCACACTTACCCGACCGTGCCTCCTCTGGGCCTCCTTTGTGTGCCTTTGGTCTGAAGAGATTCAGAGACCAGAAGCCAGATCGGAAATGTCAGCTAAAGCCAGACAGAACCGTGATGTTAAGTCTGCAACAGCAGAAGCAGGTGCAAAAACCGCATATAATGCCTCCTGAAAATGACTGGGTTCTCTCCTCCACCAGGGATATGGAGAACTGAGTTGATGGCAGCGGTTGGTTTTTGTTGAGGGTATGTTTCAAAGATGCAGAGCTTTGCAGGTATGGCAGGACTGGTACGATGGAGCATCGGCTGACAAGCGCTGTCCGATGAGACAGACCTAGGCTCAGATCCTGCCTCTGACACCTCACACATGCTAAGCCACAGGTTTTGTTTTGTTTTGTTTTTGCGGTACGCGGGCCTCTCACTGTTGTGGCCTCTCCCGTTGCGGAGCACAGGCTCCGGATGCGCAGGCGCAGCGGCCATGGCTCGCGGACCCAGCCGCTCCGCGGCATGTGGGATCTTCCCGGATCGGGGCACGAACCCGTGTCCCCTGCATCGGCAGGCGGACTCTCAACCACTGCGCCACCAGGGAAGCCCTAAGCCACAGCTTTTAAACCTTAAAAATGGGAATGGGAATGACAGCACCCACTTCCTAGGGCTATGAGAAGAAAATGGGATAAGGGAGGTGGGCTTAGCACAGTACGTGACTCACTCATAATACATGTGAGGTATCATTAACATATTACTGTTACCATTATTTTATTATAATTGGCTAGGAAATGTCTTTAGCATTCTATCCACCACTTGCAAGATATCCTTCCCTCAAGGGGAAACCCAGGTGGGTTTGAATTTTGAGATGCCGGCTGGAACCCTCTGGTCCATGCCATAGAGTGGATATCGCTGTGGCTCTCTCATCCTGACAGATCTAATTGCAACAGCCAATCACAGCTGTTCAAAAGCATTATTTGCCCACCTCCTGTTGTGCAGGATCCCAGGATGGAAAGGGGAGACCTTTGTATTTATTAATGAGCATCCAGGAACAAAGGGCCCCTTTGTTTTCTGCCTTCTCTAATTGCACAGTAATTACTCATCTATAATAAGAACGAGGCTGACTGCCTCCCGGAGGATTGATGGGTCATATTGTTGGAGAAGGCAGGCACCACTCTGAGATAACGTGCAAAATATCTTCCAAAGACTCAAAATCCTGCCTTTCATTGAGGAGAACTCACCAATCAGGAAGAAGACTGAGGACACACGATCACATTGAGAAGCTAGAGCGAAGGAGGGGGCATCCCAGGGAGGGTTAATCGGGTGTGGTTTCCTGGTGTTCTGAGCCAGATTTGAACAGAGGGACCAAAGATGAGGATAGAGGGGAATGGACTGGCAGCAAGGACGAGGGCAGTGGCTGCCATGAGGGCACAGGAATGGGAACCAATAGCGCCGAGCAGGTAATGAACAACAACTTGTGGGCAGAAGCAAAGGAGAATTGCTGGAAACAAAGGTGGACTCCCCATGATGGAATGCCCTCCAGGGTCTGCATTGCTCTCCTCCCCTTGCTCCAGACCACAAACCCAGCGCAGCCCCAGGGATTAAGGGGTCAGATTGGGCTTTGCTGGGCCACTGCCAGGTTGATCTTCCTTACTTGGTTCTGTCTTTACTGAGTTCCACTGCCATAAAGAACATGAGCGTCTCTCTCCCACCAATATGACTGTATCAATCGGGCTTTCAGAGTCTCCCTCTCCCAGACTCCAGCCTCTCTCTACCTCTTCAAGCCTATATCCCCACCGCCCATTAGACAGCCTCCCACTGTCCCCCAACCAGCATGACGTGGAGCCCAGGGTTAATCAGCTAATGGGGAAGAGTAAAAGGCCCACAGCATCTCTTACTGGGCAGCTATATATGAGCATTTGTGGAGTGTTTACAATTTCATGGTTTGCCGCTCGTCCTCGTGCCTCCCTCTTGTCTCTCGAACCCACCCGCTGTCTGGCTTGTCTAACAAACAAATCTGATGGCACTTCTTGGAGCCTCTCTGAGGCTCCCAGTCACCTAGGTGAATCCAGGCTCTTTAGCGTGGCCCTAAGGACCCCCTGCTCGGACTCTGCCCAGCTCTCTAGCTAGCTGTTGCCCTCAACCCCAATGCATTTTATTTTCTAGTCAGAGTGAACCATTTGCAGGACTTCAAAATCACTCTGCTCTTTGCATAAGCTGTTTCCCCAGGCTCCCTGGGGAGCTCCTATCTGTCCTTTAAAAGTATAGATACTCGCTCCCCCGTGAAACCTTCCTCGACTTCCCCCCACAGCTCTGTGCTCCTCCTTTACTGGGCTTAGGCATCATATTGTAAGTACACATTAGTCTCCATGCTAGGCTGGGAGAGCCTCTAGGGCAGGGACTGTGCTCTGGAGTCACCTATGAGCTTCCAGGGCTGCCAGCATCAGTCTCTTTCCCCCCCTTTTATAGTACCCAGATTTGCCTCTGGAAATCCATCCTTCTTCCACCGTGTCGGAGCTCCTTTAGCTCCTTTAGCTGGGTTTAGAGGGGTCAGATCCCACCCTCAGTGACTGCTTCCTGTAACCTAGGCCTTAACCAAATAGCACAAAGTTCTGGACTTTTGCTAGAATCCTGGACCACCTGATGCCCCTCTTCTTCTAGACAGGGTAATGTGAGTCAGGAAACTGCTGTAGCCATTTTGCCACCACAGGAAACCAACAAAAAGACAATATCGAAATGAGAAGGAGGGCAAAGCTAAGAAAACTGCAGAAGATGAGTCCTGAACACATGAAGCTCACTCTTCCAACAGAGCTTCCAGGATGTCAGCCGATAAATCCCCTGTAATATTTCATCACACTGAGCTGGGTTTTCTGATACAGCTCAGAGTACCCTGAATCAAGGCCTAGGACGGTGCCTGTCACATACAATAATAATGACTGTTGTTGAACACTGAATAAATATCTGCCGATTTAAACGCCACGGCAGACGTGCCCTGGGTCTGGTTCTGAAATCTACGTCTGAAAGGTTGGCCTGTGAAGTCTTGCAGCCTCAGTCCTCAGCCAACACAGAGCTGGCAGCCGAGGCTGTTGGGCTTTCCCAGGACGTTCCTCTATGTGCAGGGTGTCTGGGCGGCAGGTGAGTCCTTCAGGAACAAACATGGCTCCTCCCAGGGCTACTTAAAGGAGGCCAAAGACCTGGGTTCAAGTTCAGGGTTCTTTACCCTTGACCAAAGCCTCACTAACCAGGTAACCAGCTGTGTGACTTTGGATAAGTCATGTGACCACTCTGCAGCCCAGCTTTCTCATAAAAACAAACATGTAAAATTGAGCCCAAACCTTCTGCCTTTCTGCCCATCTCACGGGGTAGCTGCGGTAATAGACGTGACAGCCTTAGCTCTGTAGGAACACAAGGAACCATGATGTACCCAGGTATGTGCTCCTTTGATGACTCTCATCAACGCGTGGGTTCACCAACTTTTGGGGCTCCCCAGATCCTGCAGTGCCCCCACCCAGCCCAGAGTACAAGGAGGGGATTCCTTTGCCCCTCTGTATTGGGCTCTATGTGCTGTTATAGAGCTCTCAAGGGCACCATTCTTCCCATCCCTCCTCCAGACAGCAGGGCCTGTGCTCCCAAGCCAGCATGTGAGAAGGCCAACCAGCTCAGGGGGCGGGCACGGATGTGTCACCCACTGAAAGTAATTCCACTGATTTAAAAGACCATTAACATTCTCCCACTCCATTCACTTTAGGATTAACTCATACTTAGGTCTGGGCTTTGAGGCTAGTCACTAAATGCACTAGAGTTGATTTATCAAGTGCATGGTATTTCTATTACAAAATTATTGATTAGAGCTGATGTATTTTATCCTCAACAGAGTTGGTCCAAAAGCCCTTGGAAAATGAATGAAGATGAGGTCAGAGGTGGGCAGCTCTGCACATTATTATAAATTCACTGGGGTTACTGAAATCCAGTGCTGGACTCTTTACGGGCAAAGTCCTGGCTCTCCCAGAAATGAAGATTTTAATGACAAACTGAGAAACAAGGTGCCCATGCCCAGAGCGCAAGGCAGTGACTGGGAGATATATGTTCCGGGACAGTCTTTCAAGTATCTGGCTGGTTAGCAGTCCTAACAGGTCACAGAATTTCTCTCCCTCTGGGCTACTGTGCTGGCTCTATTCCAATGAGAGGGTATCCCCGTGACCTTACCCACAGATGGGCCATCTCGGGGTCACAGCCCCCAGAGGATGCTTGCTGCTAGCACAAGGGAGCCTGGGCGGGAAAGAAGAGATGCCCGCACTGCAACCCTGCACCCCACCCCCCTTTCCTGGACATCGGATTCTGCTAACGGAGGCCTAGGAAAGCCATCTTTAGCAATAAAGGCAGCACAGTGATCCATTTTCCTTTTTTAAATGAAGCTGACAGGGCCAGAAACAACGCATCGTGGGAAATAGGGGCTTTCAGTGGAAGGAATCTAGACTCTCAGACCACTGAAGGCAAGAAGTGTTACCTGCCTTTATATGCCTTGGTGCCCGGCACAAAGCAAACCTATGGTACAGGCTTGTTGAAAGCAACGCCTGGGAACCCTAAGGCTTGTGCCGCGACCAGTGCAGACAATGTCCGCACTCCTCCAGCAGCTGGAGGAGTGAGTGGACTCCCTCAGCCCCGAACACACAGGAGGCAAAGGATTTCACTGGGGACATGGAAGATGTCCTGAGATAAAAGTGGGGCGGGTCTGAGATCTACTCTCCTCCCCAAAGTGTTTACTTTATGGCTCAAGTTAAATTATTTATTCTATCCCCAGACTTGAATTTTACTGGAACAGAAACTCAGGGACGTCCAGCCAAAGGGCAGCAAAGCCAGACCTAGGATTCAGGCGGGGGTGGGTGTGGGTGGGGATTTTCTGCTCTCTCTGCCTCTGTCCCCACCCTCTTCTGCTGCTCCCCATTCTGGGTCAATCTACGGCTTCAGCAGCCCCGAAGCCTGACAGTTCCAGCTTCTCCCTCTGCCATTGCCCACTCCTACCCCCATGAAGACTGGGCTAGAAGGCCGGCTCCTCCCAGATTTCCCTTCCTGGGCCTCGGGGCCCTCAATCTGGCCGACCTGCCGGCTCACATTCAATCCTGGTCCACCCCGACTGGGCCACATGCCACAGGCTACCATTTTGCACACTCTTATGGGGACTTCCTGGGCTTCTGTCTCCTCTGCTAATAGATGACTTGCACCCTGAACGTTCAGATCCCACCTGCGTCCTGCAGTGTTGGGTCACAGCCACCAACCAGCCTGGCTTTAGGAGCAGGTCCCAGGTGGCAACTACTGCTCCATCTTCCATCAACTTACGAAGGTTAGGGATGCCTCCAAGAGCTCTAAGAGACCTCTGTACTGTCTCATGATTTGTCACCACAAATGGAGGGGAGACAAAGTGTCCAGAGATGGCTGACTGCACACGCCCTGAACCCAGGGCAGAGGCTGCAGGACTGGGAAGTCTTCCTGGGGCGATGCTGGCAAACTGTGGCCTCCTCTTTGGATATTACAGGCCCCCTTCCTCCCCTCCCCTCCCCTCCTCATGAAGCAGTGCCAGTAATCTCCACAGCAGGAATGTCACCCCTCTCACCCCACTTCCCTTCTGCCCTTTCTCCTTTTACCTTCAGCAACCGTAAGAACAAATGCCGACCTCGACTAAGACCAAATGCATCCCCTGTCTGCAGACTAAGGATCTTGAGATCTTAATCCCTCTCCCCATCATATTTCATTTCCCCTCCGACCATGCACACAGGGCTGCCACAAGGACCCGAATCCTTGAAGGGCTGGATGTGAGCTGGCCAAGGACTCAAGGAGTAGAGGCCTTGGAGAAGCCTTGCTGCTAGGCCTTAAGAAGTAGAAAAAGACCCGGTCTGTTCAAGAACCACAGGAGGAAGACAGGAACAAGGAAGAACTGTAAGACTCCCTCCAACCCTGATTGCATTCTCTCTCACTATAGTTGGACACTATTAAGAGAGATCTCCGTTGGGAAGGCTAGAGCTGAGGGTGGTGACCCAGTCCTGGACTGGGGGAGCAGGGAGTGTGAGGGGAGGTGGTGGTGGCTGATGGCGGGAACATGGATCCAAGCCCTTTGGCAACGTTGAAAATATGGAGCCCCTTCTCTTCCTGGCCCCCACGCTATCCTGCAGACACAGCCGTGCTGTGCCGAGCTGTCCGAGGCCCTGTAATATCAACTCAACAATGCATGTTCTACAACTACGGCTACGGCTACCAGTACATCTACTACAGTGCATGCATTTAGTTCAGTCCCACAGAGACATACAATCTAAGAACAGGCAGGGGGTGTGAAATGTTTTACTGGACAACAGGTGTTTCAGAGTTGTAACTAATAAAAAAAAAATCGAAAACGAAAGTGTACAAAAAAAGACATTTCTCGAGAGTTGGATATGAGTTTGTTTCTTGAACTGTTTCATCTGAACAAGCAAAAACATGCAAACCAGCTGGTACTAACAGGAAGCTGGACACTGAGAGAGGATTAATAGGTGTGGACAAACCTTCCCGCTGAGCGTGCTCAGAAGAGTGTTTGAGAGGAGGTGTGCAGATCCTAGTGTAAGAGAGGCGGGAGAGTATGCCTCAGAGACACTCTCACCGCAGCCCCAACCAAGCAAGAGAAAAGACAACAGAACATGACTCTCACACTCACCACCACCGTCAGGAGCTCATGTCACTAGATGGGAACAAAGCTGGCAAGTGTAAAGCACAGTAAGGGGTCCTGGCTGGGCGGGGGCTGGGCTGGGGCCGGGGCCTGAGACTGATACACGGACCCACCCGCGATGCCACCCAGAAATCCAATAGCCTGGAGATTCGAACCATTTCCCTCATTTGTCCGGGGGAGCCGTTTACCAAACTGGATTTAGGTTTGGGGGAGGGGCATGATGGGGCCACTGGAACTGAATGGATACGATCAAAATAAACAAACAAAGTCTCGACTGAGCACAAGAAAAGATGACGTTTCTAACTTCCGGGTGAAGGCAAAAGAAAAGTGACACTGATAGTGAAGTCATCTAGGAGTCGCCGGGACCTCCCCCTGGGGGTCACCCGAGCCCACCCACCTCAGGTCCGGGGCAGGCTGGCCCAGAGAAGTCGGCTGAGGTGGGTGCAGAGCTCCAGGCCCAGGGCCCTCCTACCCTGACACCGTAGCCCTGACGGATGCCGTTGCCCAGCTCATCAGAACCGAAGCTGTTTGCTTCCCACCCCACGGCCTCCGGCTGGAGCTTCTGCTCAGGAAGCTCCCCCGGCGCGTCATAATAAGGAAGGGAAAACCCACACAAAACTGTGGAGCTTGAGAAAAATGAAAGTGCAAAGAGGGCCTTTCATAGTCCACCTGATCTCTAAGCCAAGCCTGAGAGCCCCTGGGGAGCAGAGGCCCTGTTTCCCACTGTTCTGAGTCCCCGGCCAGGTTCAGCACGGGACCAAGCCCAAGGGCGGCACTCCACAGACTCCCTAGACCAGCCTCTCCCTAGGAGAGAATGCAGTTGAACTTGTAATGCCCCCCAACAGCCGAGGCTGCGTGAGGGGGGGCTGGGGGGCTGAAGGAGCATCCCTGTCCCCGGGGGAGGAGCTGGGATGGGTGGGGCAGGATTGCAGGAGGCGTGAAGGTAGACCAGGCAATCAGCCCTCCGTGAGCCCCCCTGCTGGCCTGGGCCGATGCGCACACCCACATAAGTCTGTGTAGCCCCTCCCATACATGCCAAAATGCCACCCAGGGGCCACTATGACAGGGAAATAATTGGCCATCCTGCCAGACTTGGAGTCCAGATCATTTTCTAGGGGGAGGGAGGGAGGAAGGGGAGAGTCCTTACAGGTCAAAATGCACTAAGAGAAAGACAGGTGGAGATCCTCCTTCCCCAGCCTTGTGACCCTGCTCCAGGTTCAAAGGGGGTAGGGGGTGGGGGCCGAGCTACCCTGTCTACACGTGGGCAGGTGTCTTCCAGCCTGGGCAGTGTTCTGACTTGGGCAGGCACCGCCTGGTCATCACCCTCGGGCACACCCAGGCTGCACTGGGGGTGCCCTGTAGCTTCCTGGCCGAGCCTGCATCCTGGGGTGGGCACCTCCGAGCTGAGGGTTTACTCCTGGCACTAACCCAGGCTGGTGTGGGCAGGGGGTCTGGGAGCACACTCCTGAAGAGAATTCACTAACAGTGCGGTGATGAGCATGGCTGACCGCGAATGGCCTGTGGGAGACTTGGCTCCGGATGGAAATGGCTACAAATAAAACACCACTGATCCTGAAAAAAAAGGGTGGCTGGAGATGGCTCTGACCTTTGGGGTTAGGAGTTAGAGGGGATGGGGGGGACTCCCGCCTGGCTCTGGGGGTCTGGGAGAGGGCAGGGGTGGCAGAAGGGGGCAGAGACCATGGGGAGACCACTCTGACTCCCAAAGAACCCCATGCTGCCCTTTAAACTTGCCATGAAGTCAAGGAGAATGGGGGTGGGGAGAGAGGCAGGGTTAATTTTGGGTTAAAGTTTAGTTTCATAATCCAAGCTACAATAAGAAAGAAACTGAACGGAGAAAACAACCACCAACAACACTCAAAACTCTCAGGACTTTTCCTTTTGTTGTCCCTTCCCCCAGGCACAGGTAGGACAGAGGCTCGTTTATCCTGATACCAAAAAGCTCTCAAGTTAAAAAACCAAATGGAACAGGGAGACACTAGGCAGCTGTGCAACCCGCCCCCAGGGCAGGGGGACCAAGAGACGCTGGCCAGAGGGCCGGTGGGAGCCTCGGAGGCCGGCTGCGCGGGCGGGAGCCGAGGAAAGGCGCCCGGTGCCCCCGCCCAGCTCTCTGGCTAACGCCCTCAGCAGCCCCCTGAGAATTCCCTGGCCCCTCCAAACAAGCCCCCAGCGGGTGGCTCAGGGGAGTGGGTCCTTTGTAGCTTGAGGCAGTGCCAGTTTGCATGGAACGGATTTTTACTGACATTTCCAAAGGGCCTCACTGTGCCAGTCTCTTACCACCGAGGGTTTGGGTCTTTTTGGCGTTTGCCCTCTGGGCTTTTAATGCCCCATTTCCTGGTACCCTCAGCAGCACCTCCCTCCCCCGGCCCTCCTCAGAGCCCTGTTACATCAAACTAAACTTCCCTGGGTGCTCCAGCGGCCTGGCCGCGGGGTGTTGGGGGAGAGCTGCAAACCATGGCTCCCGGGTTTAGGAGGTGGGGGGCCTCTCGGTGGCCTGGGGGATGGGGGAGCACACAGCAGAAGCCCTGCTTGCTCAGGAAGGCAGAGGGCACCTGGGGGAGAGGGACAAAGGCCCAGCTCCAGCCTGAGCCCACAGTGCCGCTGGGGAAAGGTTCCCAGCTCACCCCAAGGGTCCCAGACCCCCTCAAAGGTTGGATTTGGAGACCAAACGACCTGGGCAACCTCATGGGAGGGAACACCCCCATTCCCTTGGCGGCTAGAGTCTCGGAGCTCTCTGGTCTCGGCTCAGAAGAGAGTCTGGGATGGCCCGGGGGCTTCAGGAAGAGCGGCTTCACGCCCTGGGGTCAGGGTTGGCCTCACGTTGGACCCTCAGGGACTCGGGGTTTAGCCCCGGATCAGCAAGCCCCCTTGCCAAGGGCAGCAGGGGCCGAAGGGTTGCTCCCAGGCCAGGACCACACGGATGGACTCTGAGTCTCCCTTGGCAACCTAGAGCTTCTCTGGCTGGGTCAGAGACTCGAGGCAGGGGGCCTTGTGAACCAGCAAAAGCCAAGGAGGGAAACGCCCACGGGTGCCCTGAAGCCGGCTGTCAGGTGAAGGGGCCCGTCCGAAGTCCACAAGAAATCCATTTTTCTCTTTCGGGGGAGGGAATCATCATCTGCCTTTGGTTTGCGGTCCCGGAACTGACCCCCCGCTGGGGCCGCCCCCCGCCCCCCTCCGGGCTGTGCTGAGAGTGGTGGGCAGACGCAGCCGCACATCCAACAGGGCCTTTACCTTCCCCTGCACACTGGGCATGCCTGGGAGCCGCCGGGCCCGCACACCTTCCTACCTGATCCTCGTGCTGCCGCCACCGCTGCCGCCGCCACTGGTCCATAAGCCGCTGCCGGGAAGCCTGGCAGAGAGAGAGGAGCTGGGGTGAAGGAGGGTCCTGGAAAGGACCACGGACAGACGCGTCTCACAGGCCATGTCCCCCGCCCCGACACAGAAGACAGGGGTGGGAAGGGATGTCCGTGGGTCGGCCTTTAGGAGGGACATGGATAAGCGGCGCTCAGGCTTCTGGAAGGCACAGCATCTTTAGGTGTGTTTGATTGCCACACATTTGTCACCCGGGAAACTGGTTCTAGACGGCACACCAAAATAACGGAAGAGAATGAAGAGTAACTTCTCTCGAGAGCAGGGCGAGCTCCCTGCGGCCCCTGCACGGGCACCTTGGTGATTCCCCAGGGCTTGTCAAGAGCTGGTGGCGTCGAGCATGGCCCGGTCACAGGCAGGGGTCCCTGGGGTGCAGTCAGCCCTGAGCCATAGGCAGGAGGCCCTGAGCGTGGCCTCTTGACACTACAGGCACCTTGGCCGGGAGACGGCTTAAGCCTAGCTGTTCTCCTGAGGCCTCGGGCTGGCTTGGCCGTCTTGCCTCCACACTTCAGTGCCAGCAGCATCACGGCCCCGGGCCCAGGGGTGAAGCATTCTGGGGGTCCAGCTCGGGGAGGAAGTGTGGGGCCGCAGAGACGACGTGGGGTGGGCCTGTGGCTCTGGAGGCACATTAGGGGGATGTAGATCTGGCCCTTCTGTCTGAGCTCCACCGTCCCAATCAAGGTGGCACTGAAGGGTCTCCTGGGGGTTTTGATCTGACAACGCACCAGGCAGCGAGGCTGTCCCAGCAGTGGGACTAAACGTCAGAAGGACAAGGTGACCCAGTGTGGCTGCAGAGTGTCCAGGTGAAGGAAGAGGTGGGCACGTCCCCTCCCCCGGGCTTCTTTCGGCCACTAGCCTGTGCACGCACAGCCACACCCTGGGACACACACAGACACACTCCCCCACGCGTGGGACAATCTACCTCCAAGCAGACCCGTGTCCCGTGCCTGTGGTTTTAAATGATGTGCCGGAAGCCAGCAGCAAGCAAACAGCCCAACGGAGGGGCTCAGCGTTGGCCACTGAGCCTTCCAGATAAGGAGCTGCTACAGGACGAGGGCGGTAAGGGAACATGCACCGGGGAGCAGGGGAGGAGAGAGAGGAGAGGGAGGGCCGTCCCCCAAACACAGCAAACTAGAAGCCCGCTAAACTCTAAGACTATTGCCCTAGCTACACAGAACTACTGGGGAGGAAAGAAGTTCAGAAGGGAAGGAGCTATACTAGAAACGTCAGGCTAAGCTACTTCAAATGCCAATGAAAAGAGACATACTTGCATTTAAATATGGTAATAGGGCTGTTGAAGGGGGAAAAAGAAAGATCCAGGTGAAATAAATGTACACAGCAATGACCCCTGCCAAGACCAGGGAAGGGACTCCCCCACCAAGTCCCCTCCCCATTCCTTCCAGGCAGGATCTAGATTTCTGAAGATGTGGGTGCTTGCGCAAAGTGCTGAAGGAAAATAAGGAAGATGTCAAGTTATTTCTCCCCATCCCAACTCTACACCAGGCTCTGCTGCAGGCCCGGAGCAGGGCTCAGGGGACCCTGAGGGAGAAGGAAGAGGGCGGGGACAGGAGGAAGGTCATTATTCTTTTGTACTCTCTCACTTCTTACTTGAAACAGGTTTCCTTGGAAGCATGAAAAAAATGGTGGTGGGGGGGAGGGAGGGGGGACAGAGCTGGGGGAGGGGAGTTGAGTCAGTAAGAAGACTTTTAACAAAAGCTCTCTTTTCTGGAGTTGAGTGCATTTTGGACAAAAAGTCCAAGAGAAAGAGAGAGGAAAGAGGGAGGAAAAAAGAATCCTGATCCAAGAAAGGAAATCCATTATCCCTAATCTCAGATAAAGGCTCCTGCTGGAGACTGCTCAGCAGATACTGCTAAGGGCTGAATTTAAACTCAACCATCAAAACGGGGCTAAGCGGAGTGACAGGTGTTGGGGGCGGGGAAGCAGGGGAGGGGAGCCCCCCAGTGTGCCCAGAACAGCAGAGACAGCCCTCACAGCACCCACTCTGTGGCGACACAGCCCGCCGTTCCCCCCATCCCCCCCGTGCAGCCTGGCCTCCTTGGGAATCTCCTAAGCGAGAGCGCTGCCCCAGCATCCCGCCCCGGGGCTGTCTTCTTGGTCCACTTCCCCAGCTCCCTGCCATCCCCCTCCTGTCCTGGGAGGCCGCCCAGCCTCACCGCTCACCCCAAATACATTCTCCAGATGACCTGGCAGCTAAGCCACTGATGCTATTTCTAAGGCCGATGGGCTCTCCTTGGTGGCGGGGCTTGTGGGGGATGCGTGAGTACAGATCCAGGAAAGGGGTGTGTGTGTGTGTGTGTGTGTGTGCGCGCGCGTGTGTGTGTAGGTGCTGGGGCTGCCCCAGCCAGGGGCCGTCATGGGCCTACAGCTGTCCCCATGGAGTGCAGCCTGTCTCCAGGACGGCAGGAGGGACCTGGGGACCAGGAGCTTCCAGGGCTGGACCCGGAGGAGGTGGAAGAACAGGGAGAGCCTTGCAGATTCGGCTTGTGGTCCTGTGCTCAGCATCTCTCCCCAGGCCCTCAGGAGCCAGGGGTCACCTGCGGCAGACTCCCTCCATGGGAAACCTCTTATTTTATTTTTGAAGGGATGGGGGTCTGGGTTGCCCTGGCAGGGGGCATTCAGGGGATTACTGCGGGGCATCAGGCAGATCTGGCAGGGCTCAGGGCTCCTTGCTGGGGCTGAGGCCCAGGCAAGCGTGGCAGAGCCCCTGGTCCATGAGTGCCCGTGGCCACCCTAGCACCCCACTGCCCAGATGACCGTCCCCCGTCTGCTGCTGGCAATGCGGAGAAGGGCTCTCTCCTCGACACAGCCTGTCTGGCCAACGCGTGAAGGGGGCAACCAGGCTTCTCCTCGTGAGGCAGGTTAGCCCAATAGCCAAGTGCACAGACACGAAGCCTGTCTGGGTTCAAATCCTGGCTTAGCCACTTACTAGCTGAGTGACTCTGGGCAAGCTGCCTTAACCTTCTGTGCCTTGGTGTCCCCATTTGTAAAAGAGATGGCGATATTAGTCAGAGATTAATAGATGCAAAGCGCTTAGACAAATGCCTGCCAGGAAGTAAGCTTCGACAAGTGTTAGCTCTCATTCTGATGAAGCCCATCAGGTCTCTGTCCAGCCATCAGCCCTGCCCTCAAGACAGGGCTCTCCCTCACGCAGGGCTATTCCACCTTCCCCGGGGTTGGCCACGTGGTCAGATGGTCATTAGCGCACACAGGAGGCCTGAATTCCTACTGATAACAGTGGTCTGGAATCTTTCAGGATGTCCCAACTTCATGATGTCATTTTAGTGCAGCTAAACATCCATGCCTCAAAATTAGAATATGCGTTCTTTTCAGCTCTAACAACTGGGCCAAGCCGGCTGGCGTGACCCCACTGGCTTAATACCTCCCATTTCTTAGCAGTAAATCAGGCAGCAACGAGAAAAATGTTTTGCTAATAAAACCTCAGGACTTGAGAGCTATAGGTTTCTTACCTGGCGACTCAGGTGTTAGGAAGGTAGTATGCCCCTCCTGTTAGAGAATCTTGCATTCAAAAAGAGGCTGCCTGGGTACAAAGAACGAAGCACTAATGGTGGAATTCCAGGCAGGGGCAGGTGCCACGCCTCCTAGGAGCTGTCATTCAGACCTAAAGACCCAATCTCACCAGTCTGGAGCTCCTCGCCCCACCAGCGCAGTAAAAAGATCACTGGGTTTGGCATCAAAGCCTGGCTGCCACCCTCAGCTGTCCCTGGCTTGCTTTATAACTTGAGCACCGTGTTTCACTTCTCTGCGCCCCGAGTAACCAACTCCTGTCTCCTGCAAGGAGGTCAAGCCAGATGACCTCTAAAATCCCTTCAGCTCTGAGCCTGCAAGAGCCTGTCTTGCTGGTGTAAGAGGATGACAAACCCAAGTCCCTCTGTCACTGGAAAGCGGTGCCTCTGGGCTTGGCACTATCACACCTCTGGGGTAAGTAACTCATGTAAGTGAGAGCTGTTGCCATCCCACTGACAGTGAACGAGATGCTCTTCTGGACTTTCTGGATTCTGAGAATTTAGTGCCAGTCAGAAGTCAACGGCACTTTTGGTTTTTTGGAGGCTTCTACGACGCCACACCTACTTTTTATTGCCTCTGTGGCACCCACCAGTTTTTGCCTTACCTAAGCACAGTTATTTTTTTTTTATTATTATTTTTTTTTTGCGGTATGCGGGCCTTTCACTGTTATGGCCTCTCCCATTGCGGAGCACAGGCTCCGGACGCGCAGGCTCAGCGGCCATGGCTCACGGGCCCAGCCGCTCCGCGGCATGTGGGATCTTCCCGTACCGGGGCACGAACCCGTGTCCCCTGCATCGGCAGGCGGACTCTCAACCACTGCGCCACCAGGGAAGCCCAAGCACAGTTATTTTTACGTGCACATCTGATTTCTCCCGCTGGGTGGCAAATTCTTGTAGGGTGGGGACCGAGCCCCATGTCCCACTTGGGACCTAGTCCAGAGTCTGTCCCACCTTAGATTCTTGTGGAGCATCAGCTGGTATGATGATGGTCAGATGCCCTAAGGTGGTGGAGGAGGGCCAGGGCTGGGAGGCACTGCTCTGGGTAAACTGAGCTGAAAGGCAGCACTGCCTGCATGTCTAGCTGCCTCTCCACTCCCGTGACCCTGCAGCCCAGCGGCAGCAAACTCAAATGCCTACAGGAGAGGGCCGGCAACAACAAGAAAGAGCACCTGCTCTGTCTAGCGGACTATCCTTACCGCTGGCCGCTCACTGGACCACTTGGGGAGTTTTCACAAATGCTGAGGCCTGGGTCCCACTGTTGGAGATGCTGATTTATCTGGTTTAGGGTGCAGCCTGGACAGGGGGACCTTTAAGTGCTTCCCAGGTGACCCCAGGGTGCCCCCGAGGGGGAGAACCTTTGGTGTAAGGGCTTTCAAAACTTGCAAAAGGTTGGGGCTTCCCTGGTGGCGCAGTGGTTGAGAGTCCGCCTGCCGACGCAGGGGACACGGGTTCGTGCCCCGGTCCGGGAAGATCCCACATGCCACGGAGCGGCTGGGCCTGTGAGCCATGGCCGCTGAGCCTGCGCGTCCGGAGCCTGCGCTCCGCAACAGAAGAGGCCACAACAGTGAGAGGCCCGTGTACCGCAAAAAAAAAAAAAAAAAAAAAAATTACAAAAGGTTAAATTGAGGTGTACATCTGCGTACCCTGTCTCCCGCTAACCTTGTGGAAGGAAAGGCCCTCCTGAGAACACGGTGGAGAATCTAATCTTTGCGACCATCTCCTCTGAGATCCACTTCAGGGTCTCCATTCAGAGCAGCGGGTTTCTAGCCTGGCTGAGGGAGCTTTAGCACACAAAGCATCAGGTAGGGCCTCTGTCTCTATCTTTTAAAGGCCTTCCAGATGATTCTGACGCGTGCAGAGATGCACAGGATTCCCTGTGGGATCGAGGGCAGAGAATCCTTGATGTAGAGGAAGTCTTGGGGTGTCCTTGGTTTTTAGTAAACACTGAAGGGCCCCACTGTCCTGTCCACCGCGGGGTATTAGGTCACGGACCTCTTACTTTGCGTCCTCTCCCCTTCCTGGTTTGAGAAGATGCCGCCTGGGATACAGTTCTGGCTTGGTCACTCCTTAATTCTGTGACCTCGGATGAGTGAACTCTGAGGTTCCTTATGGCTCTGACAGGCTGTGATTTCTGAGGGGAATCTTTATAAAACTCTCTCTTATAGTGTGCACTACCAGGAAAGACAATTTTTCCTACGTTGTGCTTGCTTTAAGCACTCTCCACCCCCTTCCCCAGCACACCCTGCATCTCCAGGAGGCGTGTAGAGCTGCCCAGGGTCCCTCTGAGGGCGGGCACTCTCACCCACCTGCAGCTGCTCCAGGCAATTCCTCCTGCCTCCCTCTTCCTCTGATGCCTGGGCCCTGCCCCCAGAGATTCTGATGATATGTCTGGGTGCAGCCTGGACAAAGGAAACCTCCAGTGCTCTCCAAAGCATGGCCGGAGCTGAGAACACGGCTTTAGGCACTGCTTGCTGGGGTCCCGGGGAGGCAGGAAGCAGAAAGCTCTCCCTGGGGACTCTGGCCCGACATCTTTCTCCAGGGGGGCCGTATTACCTCCCAACAGAGAGCTGGAGCCCACAGTGCCCTTGCTCACCTAGAACTGTTGCAGGGACCGACCTCAGAGGCCTCCGTAACTCCCAACCCATTCTCAGCCCCTTATGCGCTCAATAAATATTTATTGAGCACCTACTACGTGCCAGGCACTATTCTAAGCACTGGGGTCATAGCAGTGAACTAAACACACACACTCTCTGCCCTCACAGAGCTTCCAGTCACTAGTCCTGACGGGAAAGGGGTCTCCAGCTGCGGGCCCAGGCTGCACACAAACCAACTCCCCGCAAAGGAGAGAAAACTGGCTACCGAGAAGCAGGGTTTTGGGCTAGAGGGGAGCTCTGGCCACTCTGCCAGCGAGAAGGGGGCCTCTACCCTGGGCCCACCTAGCTTGTAGCCAGGCCCCTGACTGTGTGTACTATAGGGTCTTCTCATAGATGAGCTCAAGACGTGGGTGTGGCTACACCAAATCCTGCTTGGAGAGAGAAGCAGCGATCAGAAGACTCAGCGTTGCAGGACGGTGGAGGGTAGGGGGTGGCCATTCCAGCTAATTCTTTTCTCCAAAATCCAGCAAACAAAAGGAAAGGGAATGGAGGCTTTCCCATGGCTATGATCTTGACCTATAGCCCCTAAAGGTCATACCACTTCAATTCAGTTAAAAAAAATCACCAAGCTAGGCCCTTGGTACACGTGACCAAGACACAGGTCCCTCAAAATTCTTTTCAGTCAGGACCGACCGAGCTGGGGACAAATCCTTCCCTTTCTGGGCCCTAAAGAGTTCTAGCTTTGGCCTGACTATCTGGGGCCTTGGGGACAAGGCAAGGTTTCTCCGCAGTGCTGGCCAGAGGGCCAGTATCAGGAATGACTGATACATTACAAGTGCTCCGCCCTGGCTCCTGGCCCTAGGAGGACACTCTGTTCCGCATTGCTCTCTCTCTAGCAAGACTTCAAGGGTGAGAGTGGCCACAGGGAGTTCACTCCAAAGCCAGCCTTCGCCGCTCTGTGACAGCAGTTTGTGGTCCTGGCTAGCCCAGGGACACCCACTTGCCCACAGAACAAACGTCAGCCTGTCAGAGACCAAGACCAAGACCTTCAAAGTGAAGGCGTTTCAGACTGTAGTTTCTAAGGAGACGTGAGCAAACTATTCTGAGAGTTTCTCCTTCTCTCCTGCACCACCCCTCCCCTCACTCTTCATAAAACTGCAATTTCTGCTTTGCAGACACTCTCCCACCTACCGCCAATGGGTGTCAGGGCAAGCCACTGGTCTGACCATTGGTCCTGCTACAGCTCACTGTGCAGATGGCTTTTTGTTTTGTTTTGTTTTTGCGGTACATGGGCCTCTGACCGCTGTGGCCTCTCCCGTTGTGGAGCACAGGCTCCGGACGCGCAGGCTCAGCGGCCATGGCTCACGGGCCCAGCCGCTCCGCGGCATGTGGGATCTTCCCGGACCGGGGCACGAACCCGTGTCCCCTGCATCGGCAGGCGGACTCTCAACCACTGCGCCACCAGGGAAGCCCTGCAGATGGCTTTTTACATGTCCTGTTCTCAAAGTTTCAGATGTCCAATTGCCAGTTAAAGAGTCAACATTTTGCATTCTCCCCGTAGGATCTCTCCCTGAGCCATTTAAGTCTAAATGGCCTAAACTCTCCTGGGCCTCCTCTCTTTGCCTACTTCCCCCAGCTTCGTTCTTCACGGGCCTGTGCAAGGGCTCGGCACAATTCCAAACACCAGCCCTATCGCACCCACGTCTGTGCACCAGGACAGCAAACCTTCGAGTCTTGAGCACCCCAAGACTTTTTGCTGAAAGATCCCAGGCTCCCACCTTGGCCCCATCACTAGCTCTGTGAGTCAGCTGACATCTGTGATCTCAAGCTCTCTCTCCTGTAAATGCAGTCCAGCACTTTTTGACTCCTGAGACAGGCTATTTTAGGTTTCGAATTGGGCACTGACTGGCGGACCATGGGATGGTCAGGGGGTCTTGGGGGAGACTCCCGGGAGGTGAGGGGGAGGCATTCTGGGGGCTCAAGGCAGCTGCTACGTACCCGCCGGTACAGAAATCATTAAAAATGTGAACAGCCGGCAGCTCACGCCACTGCATGTCAGCCCTAGGTGACAAGGTGATGTGTAGAACCTGCTCTGTTCCTTTGTCTCCTCACCTTTAAAGCAGACGAGATGCTGAGAAAATGATCGTTACACTGATGATAAGAAGGGCAGCTGCCACGGGGGCGCTCTCCACGGCCAAGAGGCTCCCCCCGACCATCTCAGTGAGCCCCCAGTGCAATGCCCCCAGGAAGACGCTACTTGGTGAAGGACTCAGGTCCAGAGAGTTAAGCTTAAAGGAGACCATGCACAACGTGGCTAAAAGCAAGGTGGCAAAAATCCCATCTCCCACGCTCACTAGCTGTGCCACCCAAGACGAGTTATGTAACCCCGCCTTGGCCTCATTTTGCTCCTCTGTAAGCGCGACTAATGACCTCCTTTGAGGGCTGCTGTGAAATTCAGCGCGTTGGTGGCTCCGGTGCACCAGTATCTGGCATCGGGTGAGCTCTCAATAAGTGGAATAATAACTTTTATTTCTATTTTTATTATTATTGCCCAAGGTAGTAACAGTAGCGTGGCCTTCCTAGTCTAAAACCCTATTAATTTACACGACATTTCACACACAAAGGGCTTTAATAGATACCATTTATAATTTGCCTGTGAGTGATAAGGATACGTCTTATCTGAAGTACAAGGTGGGTAATGTGACGGCAGGAGGCGAGGGGCTCGCAGGGCCTTCAGGGAGGGCCTGGCTGCGGTGGCTGAAGACCCCCGGAGCTCGCGCGTCAGCTGCGCTGGCGGTCGCTCCTGCCCTTTTGCCCTTGCATTTGTTCAGTCCCTCCCAGCTCCTCTAGGAAGGGCTCAGCCAGAGGGACCTCTGGGGGCCCTTCCATCTAGTGGAAGCCTGCTCTCTCCTCTGTTGCCAGCACGTGTCCCAGAAAGCAGGGCTATGTCTCTCTGCTTCGTCACTGTGTCCCCAGCTTCCGGGGCAGGGCTGTGATGCAGCAGGTACTGGTAAGCAAGTGCGGAATGGGTGGAAGAGGAACGGATAGGTACAACAGGGTGGGCAAGAAAGGGGCTCTACCTGCTCCAGGCCTTACCTGAATCCTAGCTCATTCCAGGGCGGTGCCAGAGGTCAGACGAAGAGAGTGTGGAGAGGCCCTAAACCAGCTCCACTAAGAGCGATGCAGGACAGGCCCCACACCCTCCCCTGCAAACCCAGGCTTGCCCTGAGGCCTGCTCGGGCTCAGAGCAGGGCAGCAGGGCTTCCGAGGGGGGTCAGCAGCTGCACTCTCGCTCTCCTGTCCTTCTCTAGGTGACTGCAACTGGGCAAGGCTCTTGGCCTCAAAGGAAGCCAGCCCTGGGCAGCCAGCGCCCAGGACCCACTGGGCCAGCTCAGTGCAATCCGACAGCGAACAGCCTAAGGCAACGGTGGGGACAGCACCTCTGGTCCACAGAGTGTCTGCCCGTGACTCCCTAGGTCTGGGAAGAAGTGGCATCAGCTTTTCAGTGCTAAAGTCTGTTGTCCAGCTGTCCTGGCCCAGGTAATAGGACAGCACCTGCCCAGATGGGGGCCACAGAATCATCAACAGAGGTAGGAACGCTAGGGAGGGAAGCCACGTAATGCTTCTGGGCCCTTACACTTGCTAATCCCTGGACGTGGAGTACCCTTCCCTCACTGGCTGCATGGCAAACTCCTATTTGCACCTCAAAACCCAGTTCAGATGGTGCCCCTTCTTGAAAGCTTTGCTGGCAGTCAGTGACTCTCCAACCCTGCCACCCCTCCCCCCCGTCAGACCACAGGGGGATACATCTGGCTGCCTGTGCGACGCCCCTCCAGGCTCTGACCTCCTCACTCGCTTTATCAGGATCCCTTCCCAATGCCCAGAGAGGATCGAGCCCCCGGCAGGTCCTGATGACACTGTCCAGCACACTACCGAGAATGCGCTCTCATGGCCCACCCCCAACGGAACGCACCGGCAGCACAGGCAGTGACCCCATTGGTTGGGTCTCTCTGAGGCAGGGGATCCAAGCTGACCTGGACTCGGGGAAGATATCTCGGGGTAGGACTCTGCTCGTCTTTTCAGCCTGGGGAGAAGGAGGGAATGGGGGCCCATCTTGGCCTTCTGGTTTGTCCTTGGCTGTCCTAGACGCATGAGCTGCCCATCCCTCAGGCCTGGCACTGCCGTCTGCCTATAATCTCACACTCTATTATTTGTTGTTGTTGTTGTTTTGGTTTTAATGCCTGGTCAGTGACCCTCTCAACAATCTGTGAGGAAGGGGATAAGACAAGGAGATCAATAGCCCCATTGGACAGATGGGGAAACTGAGGCCCAGAGGTGGCCTTACTGTCCCAGCAAGCTGGGGACAAGAACTCAGTCTCCCGACTTCCCTCCTGAGAACCGGGGTCTCTGGCCTTGGCACCCCGAGTCACGTTTCCCTTTTTCATGCAGAGGAGTTTCAAGAGGCATGGAAACCTGATGGAAAGTGAAACCCGCAATCCCATCCATTCAGACTGCTCCAATTCATTTCCGCAAACATTTATTAAGTGCCTATTAGGCACCACGCTCTGCTTTCATCATTTGGGAATAGCGTCAGCCCCTGATTTTCTATGCGACGGGAGGAGCATGGGAGGGCGGCCCATCCACAGCTCATGCCAGAATAGGGGTGTGCTGCAGAATTTTACTTCCTCATTTTCTTTTAAAGCAGCAGCTACACTGTCCTGACTAAGCCTGGCTTTAATATTCAAATGAGGGATAAGCCCCCAGTGCCCACAGGGCCAGGTGGCGTGGGAGTGGGCTGGCCACAGGAGGCGCTGGCTTGTGATTGCAAATCTGCCTGTGGATCCAATCTGCGAAGGGGGTAATCCCTAAAGACGAAGCTCTGGGCTGGAGGGAGGTGCAGATTAGAGGGCTGGTGACGAAGCAGATGTGTGCGGGCTGCCGTGTCAGGTGGGGCTTCCCTTTACAAGGGAGCATTTCTGTTTACAGTGCTGAAACATCTAGCTGCGGGCGCCTGGGACTGTGGACATGTCAACAGGCCTGGGGAGCCGACCATCCCATCCTGGCATGTCCAGGTGGGCTCCCCTACCCGTCAGGAGCCAGCCATCCCTTGCTGGAGGGCTCCGTTCTGGAACCCAGGCAGAAGCCCCGAGCCAGGCGGCACTGGCAGAGCTGAGGACCTACCGCGTCAGGGCATACCGGGGTTCCCCCTGAGGGCATTTCTGGGGTAGGGGGTGAGGAAAGAGCCCCTTCCAAACGTAAGCAGAGGAAAGTCCTGAGGTTTAAACAGACACCCGAGTGAGGTGGTGGCCACTGGTTTTGTGATTCCACCACAGTGGCCATGGAATCGCCTCCCCTGACAGTCACAGAGGCTGGGAGGGAGGCCTGCTCCTCTCTCTTCAAGAACTTGACCAGAAAAAGCATCACTTTTTCTGGTGGGAGTACGAGCACAGGTTTCCCGAGTGGGGGCTGAGCACGAGGGTCTCCGCCATGTGGGTGGGCTGGGGGAGGGGTGGACGGAAGGCCTCTGGAGTCGCTCCCTGCAGTGGCCCAGGTTATCCATCCAGGCAGGGCCCCAGGCCTTTGGCGTGGCAGCTATCAGCACGTCTGAACACTTCACGCGTGCCGTAAACCGGAGGGAACTGACAGGTTGGTGTGAGCTAGCTCAGGACGCAGCCCCTTGCCCCGGGCTGCTTCCCCCAGTCATCTGGCACAAGGCAAACTCCTTCCCCTTCCAAAAACTCGGGCCCTCTTCCCTCTGCTTTCCACATTCAAGCCACGGCCCTCAGGATAAGACAGACCACTAAGACTTGGTCTTTGCTCAAAGACTAGACGATGTGACCGAAGCTTACACCGCAGAGCCACAACTGAAGATGGGCTACAGCAGCTTCTCCGCCAGAGAGAACAGGGTATCCTTGAGCTATGGCGCCTCTCCTCAGACCACACCCCCTCCCTCGGTGTGGAACAGAATGACCATCTTTTAGAGGGACCAAAACTCAACCAGCACCTGAGAACCATCCATCATTAGACTGGAGACATGGAAGGCAAAATGCGTGGTGAGCAGCTGTGAGTTCCGGATCCAGCAACCACGCAGGCATCACTAATCAACCACAGCTCCCTTTCTGCTGAGCTAAGACTTGGCCTCAAGATCATTCTTAAGCCAGTGCTCCAGGAAGCCAGTCCCCATCAGTCAACATCAGCACCTGAACGAAATCTGCTTTCCATCACTGAGGACGTAGAAACACAAACTGGTACTTCCTGAACCAGAGTCCCAGGGTTTCCCCGCCTGGAACCTGTACCACCCGGCTGTTCCCACACAGTCATCCTAGGAGGGAGATGGCAGCACTGAACCAGGGATGCTAGCCTGACTCTCCGGGCTGCCCCCAGTGCCCTGTGTCTGAGGTCACTTCAGTAGCCAAGGCTGTGGCTCAGACACTTTTTTGACGGTTGGGGCTGCATTAACCCTGCTGTCCCAGTAGAGCTGAAAGACCCCCCAAAGGGCCGCAGCCAACCTGAGGCAGGGGGAGAGGAACAGAGCCCCGAGAGGAAGAGGCAGAGAGGAGGAGAGGCAGTGCAGAAAGAGGGGAGCATTCTTTTGAACTCACCCACATGGGTCCCTCACTGCCCCCCTCCCCCTGCCGCCCCCAACCCCTTCTGACTCACTTTGGAAATCTGACCACATCACTCCTCTATCTAAAATCCTCTAAGGGCTTTTCATGTGTTTTGTGGATCAAATGTGAGTTCCGGAACCTGCCCCCCTTTCTAACCTTGTCTCCCCTGGCCCACCCCCATCCCATTAACTGCTCTTAATCCCTGGGACCTGCACCGCAGTCCCTTTCAGGTTTGTGGCAGAGATTGCTAAGTGTCCCCTAATAAATATTTCACTCTTCTTCCTTAATACCAGAACCCCGTTTTTAGCTGGCACATGGTTACCAGGAATAAAGACATTCCTGAGGTTCCTTTGCAGCTAAAAGTGGCCATGTGACTAAGGCCTGACCAACGGGATCTAAGCAGAGTGCCACACATAACTTCTAAGAAGTGTTATTAAAGGGAAGAGATGTGTTCTTCTGGGATGAGTACGTAATGGCTGGAGCCTGAGCAGCCTTCTTAGTCTATAAGATGGAGTCTTACGTTGAAGAGAATAGGACACAAAGATAAAAGAAACCCAGACCCTTGATACTGTGGAGCCACATCCAGGCTTCTTTCACACTGGAGAGAAAAAACAAATTCTTATTTTGCCTAGGTATTATTATATTGCATTTTCTTTCTTTAAAAAAAATACTTGATTCAGTGTCTAAGCATGTCATTTCTCTACCTGGGATACACTTCCTTCTCTTCTTTCCCCAGCTAATTTTATTTGACTTTGTAAGACCCAGTAGTGGTGTCACCCCAGGCAGGACCAACAGCCCGTCTTTGTGCCCTTATAGCAGAGAGAGATTCCCTCTGTCTAGCTAAGCACCTGTCCCATGATGCTCGATGGGTCTGATCACTGGCTGTCTCCCTCGGCTGGGTCGTGAGCATCCTGAAGGAGCTATAGCCTTGTGCACGTCCAGATATTTGGTACCTGATGATCAGTACATGGGGAGGGAGGAAGGGAAGAGGAGGGGTGAAGCAAAAAGTCCCAGCAACTCCCTTGGGGATCCTCAATCATTCCTTTCACTGATAAGTAGATCCCCCAGCAGGCCGCTTCATCGGGGGTGACGAGGAAGAGAAAACCGCTCTGGAGGGTGGCAGAATAAGAACACCAATGCCCACTGTTTCTGAAACTTCCAGTTGCATAGCATTCACCAATTTACAGGGCATGTTCGCATATACACATCACCCTAGGTAATTCTAAAAACCGAACTCACTAGGCACTGTTATAATCCCGAGGGCTCAGAGGGCTAAGTCCCTTGCTCGAGGTCACGTGGCTACTATGTGGCCAAGTGACCTGGAAATGAGATCTTCTAACTTCATGTCCAGCAACACAGGTGCCTCCTCGGACCTGCACCGTACAGGGGAGTTAGGAAAGCAAGCTACGTGCAAACCACACGTGGGCAGGTGTGCACAGTGCGTGCACGGGCTCACACACACCTGGTGCACAGGTGCGAGGGGCTCCAGGTGTTCGGTGGCATTTTCACTCGGGGGCAGGGGGTGATGGCAGAGGAAGGGGGCACGGGAGCGGACCGAGCAGCTGCTGCATGCAAACGCTCGGCCACGGCTCAAGGACAGGGCCACCTCGAGCAAGTGCAGGGGACACGAGGAAGCAGGGAGGGCTGGGGGCAGGCGGCAGCCAGGGGGAGCGCGCATGCTTTCGGAACCGCGCTAGGCTGTCACTGGTACTGGTTAGTTAGTGCATTCACCTCCCCCGGAGCGAGAGCAGGACACTGTCGGGCTAAGAGACGGCAGCACACAGCATGTCCGTGGTAAACAATTTATTTTTCTACCTCAGTTGCTTACAGGGGTAAAAATAAAACGGCAACAGGGAGAAGCACAGACGAACTATTTACAGAGATGAAAATTCACAAGGGCTAAAACGTCTGTGAGGCAAGCATATACTAGGACAAGTTCACCAAAGCAAAGCAATTCATAGCAGAACAAAATAAAGAGGAAAAAAGCCATACAGATTAAAAAGGAAAAACAGCACTCATGAAAAAGCCTGAGGGAAAATAAAAGGAAAGGAACCAATGATTGCATCAAGCATCTTTAATGAGATGAACACAACTGCACAGGCTGGGTCTAAAGGACACTGACATTCAAGAGGATGGACTGAACGCATCCGACGGAAGCACGCAGGTCACTTCTCACAAACCCTGAGCGTGAACAGGGGTGACTCCCGAGGGCCCAACTGAGCTGTACTTCGTTAATCCAAGAGAGTGGGGAAGTGGACGGAAAGGAAGCCCTTCTGGGGGTGACCATCAGGGGTACCGACCTGATCAGGACAGACCCTCTGTGTTCGTGCCCTCTGACCCCAGTGGGCCAAGAGGCCCTTGATGCCAGCAGGGAATGCAAGGCCAGTAGGCAGCGAGGTGAGGGCAGAGGTGCCAGGGCAAGAGGGAGCCAGTGTGGATCGGGGCCCACAGGGCCTGAGATGTGGCAGCACCTGGGTGCCTCCACTGTCCCTTCCTGAAGACAGATGTGCAGTATTATAGCAACAACCACTGAGGGACTGGCCCCCAAAGACAAAGACAACCAGATAATGTTTATATAATTTTTCTTCCAGATTAGATCGTTCACATTAGTATTTATAGAATAGTCTCTGTGTGTGTGTGTGTCTGTGTGTGTGTGTTCACTTCTGGTTCTGTCCGCCACAGGACACAGGTGCTCCAAGTCACATATCCCCAACCCCTGTGGGCTCCAGCACTTAAGAGCTCACCCATGAAATGCCCCAACAAGCCTATTTGGTGATTATTTAAAATAATTTGAGGCCTTCTTCCTAGATGCCCTTGAGGAAGGCTCTACAAAGTTTGTGAGAAGTTTCCCCCCGGCCCCGTGACATTCTGGGAGGGTGGCAGGTGGAATACGTGGGGAGGTGTCCACCAGTGCATACGAGACGCAAACTGGGAGGGGACTGGAGAATAAAATTGCTTTTAAAAAACTGAAAGAAGCATTGAGGACAGGAGTCTTTTCCAAGAATTAAAAATGAGAAAAAGGACATTCATTCCAACAGGCAGCTACGACAGTGTTCAGTGGGCACTGACAGCAGCGGGGTGGCCCCGGCAGGGACTGTGTCCTCTCTCTAGTAATGGTAGCAAACCCCAATTTGTTATGCCTCTCTTAAGAGCTAGTTGATAAAAATTATGTCTTGTGAAATCGGCAAGTAGTCTGCAAAGTGAAATAAGAACAGAAATTAACAGATTGAACTGAAACGAGGGTCCAGAGGGGGGAAAAGAGAGGAGACCACCGATCAGGATCGTGATAAGTCCAGTCCCCTCACCGACCCACGAGCGCTGGGCTGGGAGTAAGGGGCACGCGGTGGACCATCGGGGCTTGGGAAGAAGGAGCCACGTCCACGGTGGCTGGTCGGCACTCAGTCTTTCTGGAAGAGAACTACTCCCACTCGAACAGTTATCTGAAGCCCATAGCCCCCTTTATTGGAGCAGCTCTCCTTTATTCTCATAGAAGCCTAAGGTGGGCAGAGACAGGCATTTCTTAACACCAACTGTGCAACCGGAAAGGTCTGCAGCAAGCCCGGGTCACACAGGTAAGGCAGGGACACCAGCAGATGAGATGGGGATTCACAGAAGGGGCCAACTCAGGTGAAGAGGCGGCGCCTTCCTGCAGGGGATGCAGGATACTCGGCGTGTGGTGAGGACACACAGGATGCAGCCCTCAGCAGCCCTCCAGGACGGGGGTGTCCTTCCGCTGCTCTTAGCTACCTTGCATCACCCCACAGGATGGATTCAGGAAGGGCTGGGAGGGGTGCGGGAGGCACACGCATCACAAGAGAGACGAGGTGGGCAGTGGGTGAAGTGGGCACCACCGAGAACATGGAAAAGGAAGACCACGAAGAAAAGACACCAGGGCAGCGTGGCGGTGATGAGATCATCTGTGCTGACGTCGCTGACTCACAGGCATGGGGAGGGGGTCAGCAGAGCCACCCTGACAGGGGCGAGGAGAGGGCGGAGTTGGGTTGCCCTCCCCTGGGTCACCCCTCTGCACCCCAGCCCCCCCGGCCAGATCCACTGAAGACATTCCTTACTGGCACAGGGCAAGAGACTCACGTCAGGACGCTGCAAAGCTTCCCCGCCCCTGAGGCCGAGGCTCCAGGAGGAGTCTGGAAACCCACAGGGGCACCTGGGCTCTGTGTGCGAGAATCCTCGGCTGCTCAAGGCTCCTGGACAGCAGACAGAGCTACCTTTCCACAGGAGGCCACGCCTCCAGGGGCAGGGTCACCCCAAGCCCATTCCATGTCCCTTTACCACCACCCTCCCACCGGCTCTGTTCCCAAAGCCCTGGCTTGTGGTGAAGGGCTAGGCACCTGGGGGATCCCATCTCATCCTACCCAGCCTCGGCTGGTCACTCTTGCATCTCTGTCTGTCCTGCATACATGTCCATCTAGGGCAGACCCAAGGATGCAGGTCCCTGGGACACAGTTCAACCAGATATTTCCTGGGCTGGCTCATGGGGCCCCGAGGGCAGGTTCTCAGATGAGACGGGGGCCTGAGCAAGGAGTCCCCCGAATTATACCGGGTTAGGATCCCTAACTGTTTGCTGGGACTAGTGCTACACTGAGGGGGCAATGGCAACCTGATTGTGAAGGGAGGTAGGCTTCAAGCACACAGAGCAGCAAGGCACTCTCACCGAGCCAGGATGTGTGACCCTGCACATCTTCTTATCCCCTGGGGAGGAAGGTAGGGGAGGGAAGGAGAGGAAAGGCTTCCCCAAAACTACCACCAGCTTCTGGGCTGAGCAGGACAGGCAAGGAATGGAGAACGGGGATGGTGACACACAAGGTCTCTCCAGGAGAGGCAGTGCACGCATGCACGTGCATGTGGGGACCAAGCACCCCTCATCATAACACACCTCTTCACGTAGGCTCCGGAACAGCTCCATCCAACAGAACTTTACGCGGTGATGGAAACGTTTATATTCTGCACAGACGGTAGCCCCCAGCCACGTGGCTGCTGAGTAACTGAAGTGTGGCTAGTGTGGCCGAGGAACCGAATTTTCCATTTTACTTAATTTTACTTAAATTAAATGTAAACCTTAGTAGCTGCATGTGGCTAGTGTGATTGTGCTGGACAGACGGATGCTAGGAAGATGATGGGGTATGGCAGTTAAGACCCAGGCCACCTGGGTCCCAATCCTGGCCCTGCCCCTTACTGGCTGTGACCCCCTGAACAGGGTTTCTACCTCTCCAGGCTTCAGGGTCCCCGTCCGTAGAAGGAAAATCTAGAGGAGGTGCAGACCGTGCCTGGCCCGGTGCTGGCTTCTCAGCTTGTGGTGTCTGGTGTCCTGCTTGGACAGGCCCGTGGCCACCTGAGCTGCCACGTGCAGCAGAGAAGCGGTGCGGAGGGCTCCCTTGGGGCAGCTGAGGGGCCCACCCTGGTGGGGAAACCACCCGGCCCAGGGGACACACTTGTGGGCAAGTCCCCCCACGCACCCCCCTCCACCTGAACTTCTGCTTCTGTACCTGCTGTTCTCTTCCGCCTCCCCCGCTATCAGAAAGGTGCACGGACCCCAGCGACCATCCTGCCCAAACCCCTCATTTCCAGAAAACAGAAGAGAGGCCCCGAGATGCTGGGTGACCTGCCTCTGGCCATGGGCAGACAGGACAAGAGCCTAGGGCTTCTGTTGCTGGTTGAGGATCTGTCCCCCACGGAGCATGGCTCTCAGTGTCCCACATGCCTCCTGACCTCCCCCGACACACCCCTTCCCCACCCGAAGCTCAGTCTGAGGCACAGGTGGGACCGGCCCCTCGTACACCGCACGCCCTGCCCTCCACTGCCTTCAGAGCGCCGTCCCCCAGGGCCATGTCCTGCTCGCCTTGCCGCCTTGCAGCTCAGGCCTCCGGGTTTAGGAGGATGACCAACCAGGAGTGGAAGCCCAGCTCCCTAGCGGCCCTGCCAAGACACAGAGCCCAGAGGGCGGAACTCTGCTCCTAGCATCTTCTCTACACCCCCCAGCTGTCCTTAGAACACAGACACCCCCGAGCACCCCAAAACACTCTTGCTGTACTCCAGGTCCGGGGAAGGCTGGTTTCCCCGCTTCTAGGGAAACGCAAGCCTCATAAAACATCACTTCCTTCACGCCCCTCCCCCATCCCCGCAGGACCACGGCCCCCGCTGCCCCGCAGGTGAGAGTCCCAGGCCTCCCGGTTACACGGAAGCTACAGCAGCCTGGGCACGTGAGTGGGTATCACCGGGCGCTCTGCCTTGAGTCTCTGACGCCCACATGGAGGGAAGGGAGGATCTAACCACCCCCCCGCCACCATCACTCAGGACAGAGAGCAGACCCAAACCCAAGAGCACACCCAACACACACGTCAGAAGGGCACCGGAGCCGGACGAGGGGAGGAAGGAAGGTGAGGTCTAGACAGCAAGGCATGTGAATGCTGGGGAGGCACAGGGTGACAGAAAACCCTGGGCCCCAAGTTCAGTCCCCTCCCCAAGGAGAGAGAACGTGGAAGAGGTTTCAGAAAACGGAGGGCAAGCAGAGGTAGGGCTCCTGTCTTTCCCTTCCCCCTACAAGCCACTCTCAGCCAGTGAAATGCTTCAGTTAATCAGAAACTGGGCTGCATCCTGACCTGGATACAAGGTCAAGTGGATCTGAAACTTAGCACCTGTAGGTCATTTCGTGAATGGATGTATGCATGAGTTGGTTCTCCTTAGGGGTCCCCCTCCCCCCAATGCAGCCCACCTCCCATGTCCCCAAAGCCCTGGGAGACAAAGCCACTCACCTGGGAACTGATAGCCATAGCTAGGAGCAAATCCAGGGTAGCCGCGGCCATAGGTTGCCACAAAGTTGGGGTAGCCTTGAACACAGAGAGAAAGACCACGTCGGTTAGTGCAGCTGCTTCAGGTTGCGGGAGTCCGAGGGAGGGCGGGAGTGAGACACAGTCCCAGTTATTTTCCTCCACAAAATTACTTGTCTCCCGTGGGGGTCTTTACCCAGGGCCTGGGTCACCCCTCGCCCGTGGCTGGGGCACTGCTGTCAGCCTGCTGGTGATTAGCCCGTATTTGGGCCGAGAGACCCCCAAAGCCCACGCACTTTCTTGAACCTGCAGAGTAAATGCCACAGGTTAGCCCCAGACCCTCGGCCAGCGCCGGGCGCTGACATTTGCACAGCTTACCCTGTGTGTACTTTACCTTAAGGCTATTGACAGTAGGAGATTAAAGTCCTTCGCCAGCACCATGGACAGAGCATAAGGAATGCGGGGTGGGGTCACAGTCTAGGGGCAAAACTCAGGGGCTGACTCTGTGCCTCTGGAAGTACACTGGGCCCAGTGAGCCATGGCCCGGGGGACGCAGGGACCAAGCCACGTCCAGGCAGGGACACTCCACCGTATCTTCCCAAGGCCCTGGGAGAACAGGGACGGCCTGGCTGTGCTAAATGTGCCCCACAAACATGAACCCAGAGCCTCGACGGGCATTTCCCAGGAAGCACGCTCCTTCCAGGCACCCGTCTCAGCAGATTACCTGGGGGTGCTGGCTAACCGAGGGGTGTCTGTGGAAACCGCTGCTGGACTGGGCATGGGGTGCAGAGGAAAGAACTGGCAAGTTCTGGTGTCCCTGTGGTCGTCTCCGATCAGTTACCAGTTACCAACCCCCCATGAGATGCCACTGCAGCTCCCTACCCTTCGTGGTGCCCACTCAGACCCTCACTCCTCACATCCTGACCTCTTGAGTTCGGCTACAAAGAAGGCTGGGGTAGCCTTCTGGGATGGAAATTCCACTGGCCATAGCAGACCCATGGCTGCCCTGTTCCCAGCCTGCCAGGCTCCCTTTGCTTCCCTCCGCTCAATACAGAAGAAACTCAGTCCATTCACGCTCTTAAGATACCACCCTGGCCAGCCTGCCACCTACTTTACCACCACCACCATTGCCAGCCTGACCTCTGCTTTGACCTCTGAGCGGGACGCCTGTGGCTGTTTTCAGCTGCCCAGCACCTGAACCCCCTTCTCTGTGTCTGAGTCTTGGAGACGGGCCTGCCTCCCATCGTGGAAGCAGAAAGGCCTCCCTCCTGCTCTTGCTGAGCCTGGCAGCTGGGAAGCAGACTGTGAACCCGGGCTGGGCCAGTGCAAGTCTTCTCCAGGTGCCAGTGGGGCAGAGGAGGGCGGCCGGTTCAGAATCTATTCTGGTGTCAGCAGCAGAGCCCGGGGTCCGCTGGTGGCAACAGTGGTCCCCTAACCAGGTCATTGCTGGCTGACTGCCCAGCTCCCCAGTTCCTGCCTGTTCCCCAGCCTTCCTGGCACTTCTGTCCGTTGCCCAAGCCCCTTCCAATAGCCTCTTTTACTGTCTACAGCAGCCAGAGTTATTTCTGTTGCTTTGTCACCAAAACGCTAGTAGAAAGCATTTTGATGGGCAGGTTTAGGACAGCCTCCACGCCCTCCAACCATAAGGCCCGTAAGTGGCGGCTTTCCACATGTATCCTTGCGGCTCCATACAGCAACTTAAACACCCTGAAGCCAGGCTCTGGGGTCTCAGCATCCACTTCCAGGTGGATTCTCACATGTCACAGCATTTTCTGACCCTGCAGGTGACGGCTGAACACCAGGATCGTTCACTAAATTCCAGCTTGGGTGCAGCATCACGACTTAGAGTTTGCGGGTCCTCCTGCTGCCTGTTCATAGCGCTTTTATGCTGAAGGCGGTCCAGAAATGGGACCCACCCACCTTCACTTTCCCCTGCTTGTTGGTATCACAGCTTTCACCTTGACCAGAAGATCTGTCATCAGACCTAAGACATTAGTTTGCTGGACTAGACATCAGGAGATGGGTTCCAGCCCTGCCTCTGGCCCAAGGCCACGTCATCGGGGTTCTTCCCTTCCTTCTGGGAGCTTGAGTCTTGCCATCTGTAGAAAGCTTTGCAGGTCCCCTGAAGTGCGGATGGGCCCCAATTCTCAGAGACCAGCTGTGGCTCCTTTCCCTCGCTTCGGCCAGAGCCTTTCCAAACTTGCAGTCACCGCTCACTGGCCAGTCGATCTGTTTACACCCCACAAGGGTCTTCCCGCTTGCTCTTTCTGCATGAGTTTATTTCCCAGCACTTGGTGCCCTGCTGACAGAGGGATGCCCAGACCAACCAGGATGACCCGGCAGCTTTGTCCTGACTGCAGAGGAACAGACCCCAGTGAGTCGCTGAGCTCTGGCACCCAACGGGGAAAGAGAGACAGAGGGACAAAGTATAGGGACAGAGACGGGGACTCGGGTGCCTTAAGTGGACACACACATACTGGCTCCTTCCTTGGTATTTATCTCATGGCTGGCCAGCCCAATTCTCCTCCAAATTAATCACCTGCTATCAAATCAGATCTTTCAGCAATAGACTTCTTACCATGATTTCAACAATATTGATTAATGAATTATATGCAAACAGCCAAGTCACTGCTGCCCAAGGGCTTTCCTAGTGAAAAATGACTCCTTTGCCTCTAACTTCAGTGCTGGGGGTCTTAAATATTTCAGTGTTAACGTGACAGCAAAAACCTAAGCCCATGTGTCACCTTCGAGACTCCCTCAGGGTGGGTGGGGTGGAGGGTGGTGGAACGCCCAGTCCCTCCCTGATTCGAGTCACCAGTATGATTCCATTGTATCTGCCTACTTCCTGGCACACTCGCAAGTCTTCACCAGGAATGAGGAAAAGCATGGTCAAGTTCACCCCAGTTGGGGGCCTCACCCCAATCTTCCCAGGCATGTCAAAATTGTCTCCTGTTCAACAAAGATGAGAATTTGGCATCTGCCCGAGGGGGGGCTCTTATCTCCGCCCCCCATCGCCGAACATCCTCTGGGTCGGGCAGATGAAATCATAAATTTATAATACAACATTACTTCAATTTTCCTCTTCATTTACTGCTGTGCAGTCCAGCTTTGCTCCAGCGGTACACAGCCCCAGCCACATGGGGGAAACCGGCTGGCTGCGTATCCATAGCACATTACAGCAGACCCACGCGCGCGCTCCATCAGGCCACATCACGTTGAGACGACCCGGCCACCGCTTCCATTAGCAGCCGGGCCCCTCCCTCACTGGCCACTGCACGATTTATTTGCTCCAGTACTCTGGGTGCCCGATCAAGCCCACAGTAATTATCTCTTGTCAAAAAAGGAAAAAACCAAGCCTTCTGCCTGGATGACCACCTTTCTTGCAGACAGGCTTTCCATTGTGGGGGAAAAAAAAAAAAATCAGAAATCAGCAAGAGAATTTGAAGTTGCCAGTTGGCTCATTTGGGGCACCCCCCCTTTTGGGATGCTGGCAGAATTCTCAGAATTGTGGTTCTAGATCTTTGTTCCAACCCTAGAAGATGTTTGCACATGACTCATCCTTTTCCAGGCTCTGTTACTCAGCTATTCAAGAGTCACAGAAAACGGCTCCCACCGGGCCCCCAACTTGAAAGAGACAAGAGACGGGGCTGTTTATCCAGGGAGCTGCCAGCGTGTGACACATCTGCTGCGTGGCGTGCAGAGCATTGCCTGGGGCACCACGGTGGCTCCATGAGGTCTGCATACAGACGCGACACCAAGTGCCAAGGGCCCTTTCCAGGCCATAGTCTACAAGGACGCTGGGCCCCCAGAATCATCCGGAGTTGCAGGGCTTCCTCCAGACCTGTGCTGGCCCATTAAAGTTTAATTTAGTTTAAATGATATAAAAAGCCCCATCTTAAATGCTCAACAGTCACACGCAGCTAGCGGCCACCATCTTGGGCGGTGCAGATATACGACCTTTCTACCATCGCGGAGAGTTCTAGTGCATTGTGCTGCTCTAGATGGAAAATGAAAAGCTGAATTCTGAGTTTCCTCTGTTCACTAGAAAACAGCTGAACAAATGGAGACCTCCTCGGGGATGACCTCAAACAGATATTTTGGGGAAAGACAAATCCCAGTTGAAATTACAAATGAGTCTAGGCATGCGGCTCTATGTTCCAGCCAATCTCCTTCTGATCAGTGAAAACCAGCAGATTAGAGCTCTTCATCCCTTCCAGACAAAAAAAAAAAAATTTTTTTTTTGCTTTCATTTCCAAGGGGCTTAATGTTGGGGAACACTGGGTCAGGATTTCACAGCGCTGCTTAGAATGCCTCTGGCTTTCTTCAGCTGGTCAGCAATGTCTCTCCACTTCTGGGACCGCAGGGTGAAGCTTTTCTTCAAAGCCTCAGCAATGAGGTATTTCTCTATCACTGCTACCAAACATGTTAAATAGTGTGTGCCCAGCGAGGTCAAGATAGTTAGAGGCAGTAGGATTATACGGCTGAGAAGGCCAAGAGGAATCAGATATATCAACGATAATCATGTTTGCTTTTATTAAGTCCACTTTCATTAAGAAAAACCAAACAGATTCTAGTGCACTGGGTGGGCGAGGCAGCGAACAAAGTCTGAGAGCTCCAAAAATACCTTTCCTAAGGGTCTTAGTTGATTTTGGTTTTGTCGAGCTCAAAGACAGGGAGACTGACCTAAGGATGATTCCTCCTCTTCTCTCGTACCCTTTCTTAAAGGAATTCCCATTGGGCTGATTATTCCACGATTCTGTCAAAGGCTATGAAAGCTAAAACCAAAACAGCTGTAGGTCTCCTCCCAAGAACGTTTGCTGCCACAGCAAGAGAGATCAAGAAAGAATAACTGTGACTATACGCTCATCAGCCTCTCTCTGATGAGACCTCCCGAAGTACGGAGACAATCTTAAAGGGTATTTAAAAATTAGTTCCACAGCTTCCAAGTCATTTATAGACCAGTGTGTCTGCCGTCTCACGAGGATGTCTACTCCCTGATATCAGACTTCTTTCTCTGGTGCCTCCTAAGCATCTAGAACAATGCCTGGCACTTAGGGGGTACTCAATAAATATTTGTTGAATGAATGGATTTTAAAGGTTTAATGGGTTACAGTCTCACTTCTAAAAATCCCTAACAGTGTTATGTATTTTTCTGCTCTTTCGACGATAAAAGTTTAAATCACTGAAACCTCATCTCATTAACACACTTAAAAAAAAGTGTTTCTGCGTGAGCCAAGTTCATTAGCCAAACTGTCGGTGGTGGCAATGGTGGTGATTCTAGGACTGATGTGCAGGCCTAGTGCACCACAGAGATGGTGACCCAGGTGACTGATGGAGTCAGGTCAGGCCATCTTGCCAAAGGATTAGACTTCATTGGTGACGTCACGTTAAGGGAAGAAGCAAGAAGCAAGGGCTTCAGTTACAGCACAGCAGATGGCACTCCCCTCGACCAAGAGTCCAGAGGCCCAGGGTGCCAAACTGTGCCAGTGGGTGAAAGAGAGGGCAGCCCTGGGAGTTTCTGGCGAGCGCAGCAGAGAAAGCTCAGTGAAGACCCAAGCCTGGCTGGGGAGGCAACAGGCCAACCAGATCGTGAGACTGTGAGTTTGTTCCCTGGGTGGTGGTCTGATTCCCCCTTCTGCCTGGACCTCAGGCTGAGCTGGTTCCCAACTGGGGACACATTTGGGGACCTCTCAGGAGGCGCTGTCTCAGCAGGCATCTAGATGTCCTCAACACAGTAGCTGGGGAGTTCAGGAGGGCTGGGAGCTGATGAGGGCTGGAGTCCAGCACACAGCTCTTGTTGGGAGGTAGAAATTCAAAGATCATCCAACTCCCTTGGCTGGGGGTCCAAGGAGGAGGCTGCAGGTACCATGGCACAAGTCACACACAGACGCAGGTCTAGCTATGTTCTCGGTCCCAAGTGGCAGGGTGTTGGATACCTACTTGGGTGGTAATTTGCCCGGGGCTCCCCAGTACCTTACTAATAACAGCTCCCAGTTTGAGTATATATTACTGTATTTTGTTGATTAGAAGACACAATTTTTTTTTTCACATCTTAACATCCTGAAAGTGGGATCCGTCTCACAATGTGGTTTCATTAGCAGTATATATTTTTTCTTTCCAGATGGTACACAAGGTGCATTCCGCCACCCACGGCAGCTTGAACCTGACAAAATACAGCACTGGTTGGGCACGATACGGCTTCATTTATCCTCACCAACCCCATGAAATGAGGGTTCCCATATCCCTATGGATGGGGTAACTGAAGGACAGAGAAGACTGTCCCTCCAAAGTCACACAGCTGACCAGACGAGAAGCCCAGATCTCCTGATTCTGAAGTCCTGAGCCCTTTCCTGTGGTCCACACAGCCCGCCTTGGTGGAAGCCGGACCCACACCATCAGTTCCACCCGAAGAGCTCTCTGCTTGCTTGGGGGTGGAGGAGCGCCTCGGTGACCTGAGGGGCCCTGCCTGGGGCAGGCGGGTTTCGCCTGGTGGCAGCCTCAACCAGAGCTACATGGGCAAGAGGCCAAACCCTTAAGTAGCAAGGGTATGGGGGATGGCGATGAACTGGGGGAGGCTATGACTCAAGAACTAATAGACTCAACCACAATGACATTTTAAACCAGATATTACTACCTCTTTACTGCAGCTCAAGGAAGTCATAACTTGAAACATGAGAGAACAAAGTCGGGGAAGATGAGTGAGCACCTGGCATCCATCACATTTCCATCCCTCAGAGAGCAGGAACCAATCAGATGGCATCTGGAGAAGCACGGGGACCATGTGGGTCTGCCCGCCACCAACTGTGGTCCGAGCCACTCGGCCACCACCTCTCGTCACACACGCACTGCCTGGACCTGCCCAGCAGCCGCCTTGATGGCCCTCGGGGCTCCACACCAGGACCCTCGCATTCCAAGCTATTTCTTCTGTCTGCATGGCCCTTGGCTTGCTCATCCTTCTCTTCCTAGCTGAGATGTCACCTCCACCGGGAGGTGTTCCCTGATTCCTCCAACTAGCTTCCATTCCTCATTATGTGCCCATAAAGCACCTCACAACTCTCTCTATTATGAGTAATAACGTACCCATGTGATGAGCTGTTAAATGTCACCTCTCCCACTAGACCACAAGCTCCATGAGGGCAGGGACCACATCTGCCTTGTTAGGCACTGTCTCCTAGTGCTGGCCCTGGGCCAGGAACGCAGTAGGTGCTCAAGGACTATTTGCTGTTGAATGCCTCCTGCGGTCAACAAGGCACCTGCGTGGGCTCCCATTATGAAACCATTGGTCTGTGGAGCCCCGAGCCCTTGCTTGGCATCTGGGGAGAATACAGCTGCCGCACCTTTGCTCTTTGGCAACTGACATGAGCGAGCTGGCTTTGCTCCACACCTCTGCTTCCCCAGGAAGGAAACCTCCCCCAGGCAAGCAGAGAAAACCATGGGGTACATGATACCTCACATAAAGGGGATCAAGTGAGAGGCAGAAGGGTGGGGGCGCTTCCTGAAGATCTGGATCCTAAAAAGCCATTTGATGCCCTAGGGACTTTATACTCATCATTTAAAATTCAAGACTCTGAAAGCCAGCAGGCAGTAATGGGCTCAACTCTTTTCAGATTTTATTTTAAAATTTGGAACTATTAATCCATTTGGGGTTTCTTTTGGTATATAACATAAGGTAAGGGCCACATACAAATTATTTTTAGAGCAAGAGCTACACAAGTATCTTACAGTCAACCAGGAAATCATTCTCATTGATTTTTTAAAATTAATTTCTTTATAATAATTAAACTCATACATAGAAGCACATTTAATTTAGGCTCCTTAACTTTTTCTATCAACAGGTGCCTTCCTATATGCCACACTATTTTAATTACTGTAGTTTTGGACTATGTTCTGATATTTGGTCAAACTCTCTTTTTTCTCATTTCTCTTTTTAAAAAATTTTCTTATTTATTCTCATGTGTTTCTTCTTCCAGATAAGTGTTAGAATCATTTGGCCAATTTTTAAAGAATTACAATAGGAATTTTCCTTGAAACTCTGTTAAAGCTAAAAAATTAGCTTTAACATCTTAGCCATTTTGAGAATTCTCATGGCATCCTTTTCCATTTTTTAAAGCTTCCTCAAAATAACTTTACCTGCCTTGTTACTTCCTCAGACAAATAGATACAATTTTTTTAAAGGTCTAAATTCTAAAGCCAAGAAAAGTTTTATAAATTTAAAACTGAGCCAAGAATGATTTAAACAGCAGCAAATCTGAAAATACATAAAGAGCTTATCAAACAATATAGAAGAGGGACTCTTAGCCAAACCAAATGAAACCCATTAAAACTAGACAGACCGTGTGCCTGAATGGAATTTTACCATTAACTACCATTTATCCCATTTAATTAGTATTTTCCTGACACACAATAACTTGCACTAAAATACCGTTCTCTCGCCTTGAAATTTCTAATTATTGTTGCGACCCACACCATTATGCTTCTCCACTGCTTTCTCCATCTTTCATGCCATTTAAGCGGCAAGATTTTCAATTATCTATGCAGGACGGACAGAGATACCTTTAAGGAAGGGGCATAATATGCAACTCAATTTCTCTAAAAGCCAGGAGAGATCATTTTTCATCAGAACAAACATACTTTGTCTTTCATCATTTTTTTTTTTTTTTTTTGCAAATAAAGAATAAAACAGGTTATTTAAGACATCCATTTAAACACAAATTTGATATCCCAAGAGAAAAACGTTAATCACTTAAATAGACAGGAGTATCGCCCACCATTACCATATCCCCTCCTCTCCCAAGTTTTAGAAAATGTAGCCTCGGCTCACATAAATTAAGCCAGCCGGGAGTCCACAGGTCTTTAAGAACTCCCAGTCAGCAGAGAGGGCTGAGGCAAAGAGAGTAACTTTTCCTCCTTTTGAAAAAGGGAGTGGAAAGGGGAAAAAATAATATCAAGTACCTTCTATGAGCCAGGCATGGGACAAGATGCCTATCTGTCTAGCTGTCTGCCTATCTATCTATCATCTATCTATCATCTATCTATCTCTGCTAACTTGATGGTCACAACTGTCCTGTAAGAGGAATTATCA
Organism: Leucopleurus acutus; assembly: GCF_964270905.1. Lineage (NCBI taxonomy): Eukaryota > Metazoa > Chordata > Mammalia > Artiodactyla > Delphinidae > Leucopleurus > Leucopleurus acutus. The sequence goes on from NC_139161.1 coordinate 30,843,353, forward strand.
CCCTCATATACAGGTAGGGAAGCTGAGCCTCAGACAGGTAAAGCAGTTTGCCCAACTGGAAGGCGACCCAGGCCCCAGGGTCTGGCCCAGACTCACCCAGCATCCCCATGCCAAGCATGAACGCATCCATGGTGTAAGGCAGTCCCCGGGCCCGGCCTCTCGTCCCAGGCGGGAACATGACTTCCTTCGGTTGAGCCTTCTTACATTCTACCTGTTAAACAGAAAGGCGAACAAATGAGATGCAAACGAATTCCATGTAAATGTCAAAGGCAGAACTGATCTGGTTACCAGCTCAGTTATTTTTAGCCTTGCTCCTTACTGGCTGTAAAAATAGTCGCGCCGAGTAAATGGCCTGCAAAATAAATACTGAAGAAAACACACCACTTGTGCAAATCCTGCAAAAACCTACAAGGATGAGATTGGGTTTGGAGGGGCGGCAGGGACAGCGGCTGAAGATGCCCAGGTGTGGGCTGGAGCTCAAATTGAAACCTGCGCAGAAGGCGTGAGAAGGCGGGCGATGGCTGTTGGATGTGTCTGTGACTAATAGCAACAGCAATAGTAATAATCCGTCATTATCGTTCAGCCCTTTACATGTTTACACGTTCCTCTCGGGCTCCATCAGGCCAGTGATTCTTCACAGCAGGCCACTTGCTATGAAGTCTCATTAAATAGACAGGCCAGTCAGTCTTAGCTCCATTTCACAGATGAGAAAACTGAGCATCAGAAGGCTTGTGTAACAAGCTCTAAGCCATATCCCAGCAGGCGCAGGCCCGGAAGCCGGATTTTTAAAATTTCTAGGTCAGCGATGCCACCATCTCCATAAAACCTGCCCCAGCACACTCCCGAGGGAAGTAATGAGATTAAACGTGGATTACCGGTTTCTCACTTTGCAGTTATGTCTTCAAGTGGTTGCTAATCTTTCCTTTCTGTTTCCCCCTCTGCCTCCAAAATTTCTTAATCCTATTCTGCTCACATCCAGAAGTCATTTACTTAACAACCTTAATGACAGGTAATACAAACCCTAAGAAGTAAGTAAAACTGCTGCCTGTTGAAGTTCCTACACTGTTATCACTAGTGTTCCTCAGGCCCTTGGTGGGCGCTTACTTGCTTTTAGTTTACAGATAGATTTAACAAGCCTTGTTAGCCAGTAATCAATCCCATTGCTGATGAAGATGGGATGTTGTAGAGCAAGGCAGCAGTGCTTAAAGCTGCCGGAACTAACAGCACGACAGCCTGATAATGATGGGGAAAAGATGAGAATCAGGTACCTTATTTTTTTATTTTTTTATTTTTTTTGCGGTACGCGGGCCTCTCACTGTTGTGGCCTCTCCCGTTGCGGAGCACAGGCTCCGGACGCGCAGGCTCAGTGGCCATGGCTCACGGGCCCAGCCGGGGCACGAACCCGTGTCCCCCGCATCGGCAGGCGGACTCTCAACCACTGCGCCACCAGGGAAGCCCCAGGTACCTTATTTTAAAAAGCAGTCTGGGGCCATATAGTATAGAAGCCAAAACTTCACATAGCTCAACAGCTGCTGAGGGTCACTATCACACATTAAATCACTATTGCTCACGGCATGTCTGAGAGATGAAGAAAAAGTTAAATTGTGTGCAGTGTACTTTGTTTTAAAAAGGACCTACACGGGTTATCCATTATGGAGATACTCTCATTCCAAATACTTCAATTAAAAGATATTTTAGTGCTTAAGGCTAGGAGGAAGCTTTAATTACCTATAATATTAACTCCTCTTTCTTCAAAGACGCCGGATAATAAGTATTTACTGTCGCTCTTTAAAGAATGATCACCACGCATGCTTTAAAAAAATGGACAAAATGGTTCAACGGTCACGACTGATATGTTTAATACAAAGAGTTTTTATAGAGTAAAAGGAAAGAGATGAGCATCTCCACAGAGAAACGGGTAAAGGACTCGAACAGGCAATTCAAACATGTCTAATAAAGAAGCATACATCCCCACATGTGTGCTTTTTGAAACAGCAAAAGCCGTAAATGTATACACTTCCTGCAACCAAGAGACCCTACTTCCAGGGATTTATCCTGCAGGGAGGAGGCTATTCACCACAAGCATTAATTATAATTTTTTTTTTTAAAAAAGGAAATATCCTAAATGTCCAAGAACAGGGAGTTAGGCCGAGTTTGGTTCATCCAAGCTGATTGAAAGCTACACAGCTACGGAGAAGCAGGCTGATAATAACATACGCGGGTATTGGGAAACCCTCAGTCCCAGGCAAACCAGGACGGCTGGTCACCCTAACTGCGAGAGGTGGGGAAAAAAGCAAATTACAGTGCCTTTGGAAAATAAACAAGTGTATATATCCTGTAGGGGAAAAGTACTAAAAAATTACGCCGAAGTTGTCTTAGTTTGTTCTTTACTTCCATTGTGCATTCTATTGTTGTTTATCCCTCCAATTTTTTCGCTTCGAGCACTGTTGTTGCAAGCGAGGTGGGGTGATTCTCAAGAAATAAATTCATCAGAATTTGGGTCTTTTCGATTTCTCTCATAAGCCCAGAGCTGACGTTGTGCTCCTGGACTCCAGATCCCATCCCTGGGACTCAGAAGCAGGCTGAGAAGCCTCATTTGCAAGAGGCTGCCTGAGCCTGGGGAGATGGGTGTGCTCTGCAGAGGCAGACAGATAATTACCTAACGCCAACACCGGGATCTGGAATAATACGCTAACCAGCTCACTTCCTAATAGCCCTATCGGTGACAATCTACTGCATTGTCTTATGAAAACCTGCTGCCTGTTCCTAGGCAACCTGATCAACGAAATTTTCAGGTTTATACAATTTTCATTTAGGAAACATAAAGGTTAACTGACTGTAATGGGAGTATTTTAAACAAACCCACCTCCTCTTCCTCTCACAGAACAGGGCTGGCAGCTCTGTGGAATTCTGCTCTGTGTGGGCTAGCGATGTTCCGGGCGGCACCGGCTGCGTGGGTTCTGTCAACCCCTCGCCGTGTCGATGGTAAGCGCTCCCGGAGGCCAGGGGCCGTGGCATGCGCTCTCTCTGGCGGACCCTGCACGTCCCGGGCACTTGGAGTGACAGGCAAAGGCAGCAGTCGCACTAGGGTGCCTGGCCTGGCCTGGCTGGCACGGAAGGCTTCTCGAAAGATTTCTCAGGACCAGGAGGCCTGCCCCCAGCCCTCACTACCTTTGATGATCTCATATGAAGAAAATACACAAAAGGGAAAAGAGGTATAGCTTTTCTCTCCCTGGATCCTGAGTCCTTGCAGTGGGCCTGGGGCTTGCTGAGGATGAAACTCTGTCCTACTCCCATCAGACTGTGAGTTCTCAGGGCAGGGATCAGGGTCTGCCTCTACTTCCTGGTCCCTCAGTGAGGTTCCATACAGAGCACGGATTGACCTACAGGCTCCTTCAGGGAGACCCAGTCTAGTCGATGCCACGGTGCTGAGGAACGCGACGGGCCCAGCGAGCACTAGGCAGCGGGGGTGCAGAGACACACAAGGCAGGGCCCCATCCAAGGGCCGTCAGTCTATGAAAAGAACAGGTCCTGACTGCCCCCCGTTCTCCTAACATTAAGGCAAATATTCATCTGTCAACCTGTCCCTTGTCACTTCTGGGCCCGTCAGCCTCTGGTACCTCTTGAGTGAGCCTGCATTTGAGTCACCCCCATCCCCGCTCTCCTCCCACTGGGCCCTGGGCAAACCAGAGAACTTGGCAGGAGCACCAGAGTTACAGTCAGAGCCAGAACTCAGGGAACAAGTCCATCTCCGCAGCTCCACGCACTCAGGCCACACGCTGTCCCAGTTTCCTATTGCTGTGCAACAAACTCCCCCACGCTTGGTGGCTCTGAGCGATAATTTATCATGCTTCCTGGTGGCTCTGAGTGCGGAGGGGGCCCAGCGGGGCTCTTGTTTGTGGTCGCACATGTAGCTGTGGTCAGATGATGGCTGGGGCTGGAGCCAGAGGGAGCCTCCCTCGGAGGACAGCCAAGATGCCTTCTTCCCTCCCACGGCGGGCAGCGGACGCTGCTTTGGCCAAGACTGTGCATCGTGGCTTCTCTGTGGCACTCGGTCTTCTCCCAGCATGGTGGCTGAGTCCCCAGAAGGAGTGTCCCAAGCATGAGCATCCCAAGGGACCGAGGCTGAAGCCACCCAGCTTCTTATCTCAGCCTTGGGAGTCACACTGTTTCTTCCATCACCTTCTACTGGTTACACTGGGCCAGCCTGGATTTGGTGTAGGAGGGGGACACGCTCAAGGACATGAATGCTGGGAGGCCTAGGTCACGGGGGCCATCTTTGGAGACTATCGCACGAGATCAATGGAGAGCAGTGAGCAGACAGGACAGCGGGACCCTTGGTGACGGGCTTGCTGGGGGGCTGCCTTCGCCATGGGGCACAAGGCAGGGCACTGAGGCTCCCTTCCCAGGGCAGCCCCAGAGACACTCATCTGGCTCCCCAGGTAAACAGAAGCAAAATAGGAGTGGCTGTCCTGGTGACCTGATCTGCTGCTCCAGCTCTTTCAGCACCGTCCCTTTTACGGTTAGACCCCCTCATTTACGGTAAATGCTCCCCAACGCCCACACCCAAAGTGTGCACCCTCAGGCAGCCCTGAAGGGCAGAGTCTGAGGGAGAAACGTCTCCGAGGCTTGGGTCTCACGTCTCCTCCATCAACAGCTCAGACCCCACCTCTGCAGCTTCTCGCCACGGCTGCCATCAATACTGTTTCAAATGGCAGCTGGAGAAAGTCATCTGGGTGGGGGGGCAGAAGACGGAGCGGGAGTTCCGTTGGGATCTGTGCTCGTAAGAAGCCTCAGGGGCCACTTGTGGCCAACTGCTCACACCAGGAAGATGAGGCCTCCATTTTCAAGCTTCACGGCTGGCAAAGCCACAAAGTAACCCCACACCGGGGTCCAAATGCCGAGACATGCCAACCCCCCAAAGCTAGATGGGTTTGCCTTAAAATTCCAACCTCCAAATATGCTGCTTTGCTTGGCAAACTGGCCTTGGAGGAGAGGGTGTGGCTTCCCTGTAGCCCATTGCACCCTCTTCAATGACAGAACTTCTAGGCTGGGGGCTGTCCCTCCAGAGGGTGAATCGGAGGCTACTGTGAGGGTGACGTGTGGTCCCTGAGCCTCTGTGCAGCTGCTCGTTGGTGTGGGGTGCCTCCGCCCATCTGGGTCCAAAGCAACTCAGCGAGGAGGTCTGTTTCTAACTTTATGTTTAGAAGGAACTTCAAGAGGATAGCACAAAGGACACTGCACACCCCTTACCAGAGTCACCTGTTGTGAACATCTGGTGGCTTCTGCTCTATCATTTGCACGCTCTTTGTCTCTGTCTATAACCATGTATTTTCCCCTGAACCACCTGAGAGGAGGCTGCGTCCATTACGGTTTGCGTTTCCGAAACATAAAGACATTTTCTTACATGAGCACAGTTCAGTTAGCAACCTCAGGACATTTAGCGTCTATGAAATACTGTACTCCAGTTCACCCAATGATCCCTTTCATAGCAGTATGCCCACCTTGTAGAACAGGAAGCTGCGGCCCACGGACATCATACACGGTGCCTGTGGCTTCAGAACCAGTTTATGTCTGGTGGGTCTGGGTTTGAACCCAGGTCCGCCTGGTGTCACGGCCCAACCAAGGCGGGGGACCCCGTGCCACCCCCTCTCTGGGGGGGCGATGCTTGGCATTGGCTTTGGAGAAGGCGCTGGGGCTTCAGCGGGGACAGCTCCCCTGCAGCTACTCTGAGTGGCCGCTGTTGCCCAGCTGGCCCGCAGCCCCTGCTCAGGCAAGCTCCCTGCCGGGCACCTTTTGGAAGAGGCTGGCAGTCGGAGAAGGATGCCACAGTCTGGGAAGTGAAAAGGCTTTTGTTCTTCCTTGGTCTCTGCACAAACGGCCCTGGTCAGCACGTGCCCCAGGGCCAGGAGGGAAGCCTGGCCTGGCCTCAGTCTGGGGAAACCCAAGCCCCGCAGCCGTGGCCTTGATTTACCACCAAGGACAAGGGAGACCTGTGTGGCCTGAAAAAGCCAGCGTTTGCAGCTTCACTTCTTGCCCCAAACAGGTCACGTTAGAACCATTTACTCCTCTAGGGAGAGAGGGGCCTACTTCAAAGGATAAAATAGGTCTCAAAGAGATCAACCTGGACCATGTGGCTGGCAGGAGGGGAGGGGACAGCTGTAGGTCAGGCCTCTCGGGGTGGGCGAGCGCTCGGGGTGGGGTGGGGGATGGCTTGTAGTTTCTGCTGTGGGCACCATCCTTCTGGGGAGCTTCCCAAAAGACACAGACACCTGACCACCGGCATCTCCTCTGACTCAAGCTGCACCCCCTCCCCAGCCAGGTCCCGGAGGGCTCCAGGCCAGTACTGCCTCTCTGAAGCCCCAAGCTGACCATCTCCTGCAGCCCCCAGGCTCTGAGCGGAAGGGCGATGACACTCAGGTATAAAGATTCTGGGGCCCTGCCCCGAGCCAGCAGCTCCCCAGGCTCTCTAGTGAGGCAGGTGGGGTGAGCTGCACCCCAGAAACCACACACAGCCCCCCACTGTGGTGTCCCCCATCACAGCCCTTCTTCCTCCTGCCCGCTGCTCTCTCTCGCCCTCTCGGCCAGTCACAAGCCTTTCTGGAGACTCCAGGATGGTGGACCCTTCACGGGGCTCTTGCCCTCAAGGATCCTGCAGGGCAAGACAAAGCCTAGACAAGCTCCTTGGGAGGGAACTGAGTCTACTGTCCCGCCCCGCGCATGGTGCCCAGAGCCGGCCTCAAGAGCACGGCGGCTACAGCATGTGCTGGAGAACGTGCAGCAGCTGCAAACGAAGGTGAGGGCCCTTGTCCCACCATCACTCAGAGTTTCAGGACGGCAGCTGGCTGAACGCCTGGCCTGAGACACCATCACGCCGGGGGCAGCAACCACACCCTGGAAATCCTGGCAGCCGCCCTGGGAAGACCCAGCCCTTGACTCCAGCGGGAAAGGGCATCCAGCCGTCTGGCTATACCTGCGCCTCACTAGTGCCAGCTCTTGTGCCCTCTGCCAATGCAGAGAGGACCCCCAGACATCTCCCTCAGACACCGTCCTTGTAGACAGGGAGCAGCGTGCGGCCAAGCACGAGAGGACCCACTTGTATGGATAAGCTGTCTTGTTCCAATGCAAAGGGGTCCTCACAGATAGGGGACCCCCCCACCAACGGAGTCTAAGGAAGAGGCGGTTACTGTGCAAACCGAAATGGAAATGCCAGCCTGGGAAGTGAAGGAGGCCAGCAGAAACGTCTACCTTCAAAGGACACACGCTTGCTATAAGTGGCCCAGACCCATTCGTGACAAGCACTGAGAGTCCCACCGGACATAGAATCCTGACTCCCCTCTCTGGGCAGCAGAATTACTCTGGAGAAGAAGGAATGTATTGTGTATCGAGCACTGCCCATATGCAAGGCGTAGTCACGACATCCTCGTGTGTGTGTGTGTCTCTGTGTATACATATATAATGTAGAACATATGTCACGACACATACATGTCACACATAAAGCACAGCGCCTGGCACACAGAAGTCCTCCAAGAATGCCCAGTGTTCTCGACACCCTCACTAGTCGACTCCCCGTTTCCTCTGTGAGTTGGCCAGACTCACCCCATGGTTAGAGTAGAAAAGGAAACTGAGGCTTTGAAGAAGGATTTGTCCAAGGTCACAAAGCCAGATAATGACAGAGCTAGGATTCAATCCTAGGTCCTCCCATTCAAAACCCCTGTCCCCACCTCTCGGCCTCTGGCCAGCCCTTCCCTACCTCCCTCTATCCACCCGTCAAGGCCCATTCGGAAGTTGTTCCTCCCACAAGTCCATCCCCGATCCTAGTTCCAGAATTAATTTCCCCACCACTTCCGGGACTAATTTCATCCACTGTTTCCTCTGCTCAGTATTTTATTAAAATCAGCGATGGCAAAGTGAAAACAGTCATAAACCAATACCATTAGCACCTCCTACTCAGCAGGCAGGGCTGGGTGGGGACACAGATGAATTCAGGACGTCGCTCAGAGTCTGGGCAAGGAATGGAGAGGAGCTGGTCCCTAACCCTGTCCGGAGACACATGCCCAGTGTCCACCGCAGCCTCCAAGGGGTGCCCAGATCCAAGGGGGCCTTGTCCTGCAGCCTAGCCTCGAGGCTAAGGTCCCTGGTTTTGTCTCTGCTCCACTGCCAGCTCTGAGCTGGGCCCAGCTGCCTGACTTCCCTGTGCCTCAATTTTCTCATCTGTATAACAGAGTAACAGCAATGCCCACCCCACAGGGATGCAGTGAGCTAAGAAATTAAACTAGCTAATCCTGTAAGTGCTCGCGCTGGATAAAGTTAGGTGGGTCACACCTGACTGTCCTCCACATGGAGCCTAGGTGCTAGCCTTTCAAGGTGATAAAGCTAGTTCACGTCTGCGCTTAAAACGTAAATCCCAAAGCCTGGGGAGCACAGCAGAAGGGAGAAAGTGGCCGCCACCCCGCGGGCTGGGAGATCTGGCATGCTGCCACTAACTTTCTCCCTGACCTCCCCAACCTGCTGGCCGGAGAGGCCCGCCTTCCTGCTTTCATCAGCAAGGTGTGCTGAGGGAGCTTCCTAGGCCGCACTATTTGGGGAAAAAGCTGATGGTGGCAGCAGCAGCTGTTTTTTTTTTTTAAATTTCTGGGAACCTGCAAGGGCATTTCAAAGTGAAAAGAAACCTCCGCCTCCAGCAGGTGCCCACATTCTGCCACAAGCCGCGTGTTTATCCCAGTCTGTGGTGGGCGTTGCCAGAGACCCTGCCCAGGCCTAATTTCATTTCTCAATTCAAAAGAAAAGAAAAGAAAAGGGCAGCTTGGGCATCAGCTCACGCGTCCCCGGGAAGTCGGGCGGGGCAGGTGAGTGCAGTCAAAGGCCCCAGAGAAGGGGAGCAGAGCAGCCTCTTCCAGGCGTCTCCAGGCCCCCTCCCGACCCTGTACCCCCTGGGAGGCAGGGGTAGCACACATGGAAAAGCCCAGAGGCCTTCGGCACTGAGATACTGGGAAGGATGCTCCGCTCTCCCCAGCCCCCCTGCGATGACCTCACCAGAGGACAGATGAAGGGCAAACGAGCCAGAGCTCAGGCAATGGGGAGGCCACCTCCCTGCAGGCCAAATTACTTCTGCCTAAAGAGCAACAGACATTTACCACCCAACCACCGCAGCCCTCCCTGCTGCCTTCCCCCACTTCCCTCAACACAGACGTCCCGCTGCTCGCACAACAGAGCTGGTACAAACAGCTGATACACAAACAGCACGCGTGGAGGGGTGCGCACGCATGCGCGATGGGGGGTGGGCGGGGGAAGGACCGCTCCCTCTTCCACGTAAACACGAGATTCATTTATTCGGTGCCTCTCTGGCGTTTCCTTTTTTTTTTTCCCTTCATCCTGCTTGTTTAATGTTACATTTGACGTTCTCATTTTATAGATGGCAACAGAGTCAGAATGGATGGCTAAAATTAGCTTACGAGTGAGAATGACGCTACAAATAGGATGGTGAACGCAGAAGCCTAGTTAATTCCACTCACATTACCTCCCCCCTCCATGCCCCCCACTTTTGGGCTGGTGCCCAACTGAGCTCTCAGGCCTCAGGCTGAGGAGGGGCAGCTGGAGGGAGGGGAAGCATGCTGGGTCACTGGGGCACCCTGCCGGGGTCAGCACCCACCCCAGCCTGGGGCCTCCGCGGACCACCTGACCCAGCACCACAGCCCCGAGTCCAAGAGGCCAACCCAGGACTCTGCTGATCTCTCGTCCTCCTGCCCCCTCCCACCCAGAAGCCCCCGTTCTTGGGGTTAATCCCCCAACTGTGCCCCAGCTGAAGGTGGCAGGCCTGAGCTCCCACCAGGCTTTGACCTTAGAAGTGGGGTTTTTGTAACCTCTCCAAAGGATGATTAAGCGCAAGTGTCCGAGTCAGCTTCTCTGGGACCTAGAAAATCCCATCTGCGGGGGCCCTTCTGCTCTGCTCTGCAGGCTGTGTGCCTTCCCCTCTCCTGCGGGACCCTGCCCCCCGGCCAGAGCATAGGAGTACCCACACTCACCCCCTCCTGCCCTGGAGACTCACGTCCCAGACCTGCCCAGGTCTGCACACCTGCATTTTACTGACTTGAAATCTGTCCAGGACTGCCTTACCTTATGATTACATCTTTGTTCAGTATAATGATTCTAAGAATAATGACAGTGGTGATGATGATAACGAGAGTAAGAAGACTTATCACTTGATAGAGCGCGCTATGGTCTGGTAAAACCCTTCACAGTCCGAGTTCCAGCACTCTCTATGGTAGGTGACACATTACCTGTCGTACGGAGAGGAGGGCCAAAGCACAGAAGCCAAGTAACTTGCCCAAGGTCACAATGAGTAGCAGTTAGTGGCTGCATTGTGGGGCACGCGGCAGTGAGGGGTTCGTGGCACCACTGTCGGGAAGGCCTCTTGGATTTACAGCACTCCATTCTGAACGTTCCTTCACTCCCCACCTGCTCAGTGCTTGGAGCCCTCTAGGAATGAAGGCGCTGCTACTTTCCGCAGGCTGCTACCCCAAACCCTGGCGTCTATTTGCTGTCCCCGCCCCACCCCACCCCCGTCCCCCCGCCAACTAGTAAAATGCTGACTCGATAGTAGTGAGCCTCGGTGACCACCTGGCTGAGAGCCTTTCCTTGGGCCCATTGAGGTAAGCAGACCGCCTCCTCCGAGCTGTATCAGTTTAGGTCAGGAGTTGAAAACTACGGCCCACAGGCCAAATCAAGTAGCCACTTACTTTTGTAAATAAGGTTTCATTTCAACATAGCCATGCCCATCATTTACACACCATGCGTGGCTGCTTTTTGCCCTATGATGGCAGAGTCGAGCAGTTGTGACAAAGACGTAGAGCCTTTGAGGCTTAATATACTTACTATCTGGCCCTTTACAAAAAATTTGCTGGTGCCCGGCTTAGGCGAAACGGAGGAAACTTGCAGTTACTAAGGAGGTTTTCAGGAAGGCCTATTCCTTCAAGGCTACCAGATTATACACCCGACAACAGAGCAGGCCAAGACCTCCCAGGGCCAGAAACTGAACCAGCACTTCCTAAAGCTGCCAAAGGCAGTGGCCATCATCCGTCCCACCTTTCGGAGGAGGAAACAGGTACAGACAGGTGGGGTACTTGCTGGGTCACGAGATAACCAGTGGTGGGTCTGAGATTCGGGCTTGGGCAAGTCCTGGGTGTTTCTAAATGACCCGGCAGGTCCCAACTTGGGGACAAGGACACGTGACATCACTCAAGGATCCAGCCCATCCAGCGTGAGCCTCACACACCTTCAGTCAACACTCCGAGACCCAAGTCAGAGGGGAGGTCCCGACGCGGAGAGCTTCCTTGGGAGGAGATCTGGTCTCTGAACACACAGGGAGTGTGCAGCGGTGCCAAGAGTCCCAGACTGGCCTGGTGACCCCGGGCCAGGCCAGCTCAGCTGGCTCCACGCTCTTCCGGCCTGAGGCCCCTCACTCCCGAGTTCTTTCCTTCTGACACTGGATGGGTGATTTGTGACCCAACCCCCCACGTTATCTCATCAGCAGTGATCCTCGCCAGTGCGTTCAGACTTCAACGTGCGTACAAATCACTGCGCATCTGTCAAAATACAGATTCTGATTCAGTGCATCAGGGGTGGGGCCTGACAGTCTGCATTCCTAACAAGCTTGCCAAGTGCTTAGCAATTTTCATAAATTGGATCACCTTAAAGGAACAAGGAAAAGGCCTTTTTAAAGGAATTCTATAGTAATCCTTATGTAAAGCAACTAAAAACTCATCCTTATATTGACCCGTCACATCAATCCAGATTTTTCAATGATGAGGTTTGTCTAAGGTGGCGGCAGGGTAGAGTGGGAAGGACCCAGGGCTGGAGCCAGAATGACACAGTTTCAAATCCCTGCTCTGCCCTTAGAGCCAAGGACTGTGGAAGTCCCTTCACAGTTCTGAGCGCTACTGTCCCCCTCTCTACAATGGGACGATGACCTCGTGCATGTAAGCTGCTGGCACAGTGCCTGGTGACCGCCGATGTCCTGCTGTGGATCACAAGTGCCCCTGCCTGGCCCCTTTCTAAATGTACCCCGAGATCTCACCCGGTGAGGCGGGCGTCGCCTCCGACTCCTTGGAGACGAGGGCTGAGCCAGGCCTCTGAGCGGCCTGGCAGGTCTCTGTCAATTCCCACCTGCCTCCCTGCAGTGCCAGGAGGCACTGGGAGGCTGTGCTGGTGACTAATCAGGCAAGTGTCCCCGCTGCTTCAATCAGGGCCCGCGGCGGGAGGGATGTGTCACCACTGCACCAGCGCCGGCTCGCTGAGTGTCCAGGGAAGAGCCCCCTCCGGACGGTCAATAGGCGGCCCTGTGCGCGCATCCGTGTGTTTACTGTAAAGGAGCCATGTTTGCGCTGTGCTCTGACTGTGCCAGGTCGGAGGACGGGGCTGAGTCTCTTCGGTCAGGCCCTGAGCTCCGGGGGCAGCCTGCTGCCCCCGTGCCCCCTGCTCACCTGCCTCTGGGGGGTGGGGGAGATGCCTGTGGCCGACAGGGACCCCTTAGAAGCTCGGCCCTTCTTCCCAGCTGGGAATCCGGCCCCGAGCGAGCCTGTGTCCTTTGCCCTTCTCTTAGAAGAACTTGGAACCACCCAAGCCACAGCACGGCTGCCTGGGAGGGGTGGTCAGTGGCCTTGGAAGGCTGTAGCCCGGTGAGATGACCCTTCAGGTCTCTTTCAGCCTGGAGAATGGGGAACAGCCTACTGGGCACCAATGTGAACTCTGGACCCTAGCTTTCTGGGCTTGAAATCTGCTGCTGCCACTCGCTGGCCATGTGGCTCTGAGCAAGCCGCTTAACTTCTGTCTCTGCCTCACCTTGCTGACCAGTTAAATGGGGATGATAATTCGTACCTACATCAGACGTGGGTGATAGTCAAATGACATACATAAAGCAAACACTCAGCAAAGCACGGAGCGAGCTCTCAAAACTACTGGCTATTCGTAGGATCTCGTGTGGGAGCACCAGGTGGGGCTCTCTGCCCATACCCCTGCCACCACCGCCACGGAGGCGGCCTCCTTAAGGCCAGGCCTCTACGCTGGCAGTGGGGGTGTGTCAGCTCCTGCGGTCCCGGCTTCCCCGCTCCTCTGCAGCCAGAAGCATTCGTGCCTGGCTGTCCTGGACGTCAGGGGAGGGCCCTCATTTTAACAAATGTCCAGGAGATTCACCAACCAAATTAGATGGGCAATGGCTTTGGGAATGACAATGTGCCTCACTGTCACGTGGTCCCTCCCCCAATCCTTTATTCGTCACACAATTATTTATACAGGACCTACTGAGTGCCAGGCACACGAGGACTGGGTTAAGAACCAGAAGAGCTGGATTCAGAGTCCTATCTCATCATCAGTGAGACCTCTCCTCTCTGTGAATATGAGAAAATGGTAGCTCCGAGGACTCTGTGGGAACGGAGTGTGTCGGGGGGTGGTCCCCGCAGCTCTCTGTTCCTGCCCAATTCACAGAGAGACTGTGGGGCTTCCGGGAGAGCTGTCTTTACAGTTTCGAACCACAGTCCAGTTTACACAACACTCCTACGTGCATTCTCACAACCGCCCCTGTTTCTGCTTGGCAGTCTCTGAGTTCTCAGTCTTTCCGATCTCTCATTTGAATTCTGTCCATAGCACAGTTTAAATTCATTTCCTTTTCTTTGGGCCTCAGAAGTAGAAACTAGTATCACAGAATCCAAAGCAATTCAAGGTTCGGGCTTCCCTACCGATGCGCTTCACATTCCACCCTTCGGAGGAGGAGAGCTTGCCGGAGAAGTCCTTTCATCGATCGCCATGTGGACCATGGCAAGAGCTGACGTATATCAAGCCTGACCCCGTGCTTTTGCTGTCTCCTCCAGGCCCCAGCCACCCCACGAGGTGGTCATCACAGGCCCTGTGACCAGCAGTGACCCACTGCTTCTCTCTCCCAGCACCTCTAAGTTCCCCTTTAGGGCCTGTACCTGGTGGGGGTGGGCTAGGCACCTGTAGTGACACCTCCATGGGCTTCTGTGTTCCCGACCACTGCACCCCCAACCCATTCCTCTTGCCTACTTCCATTTCGACTTCTTCTCTTAAAGAACAACTACCAGCCCCAGATTCGAAAGAAAACAGAAACCTCACACTTTGCACACAGTTACCTGCCATAGTCGGCCTCCACCTGAGTGGAAAAGAAGGTGACAAGTGTGCAAGATTGGGGACAATGGCTGCAAACCTCTCTGGCTTCAGGCCAGCCCACCGGTTACCTTTCTAGGGCTGGAACTCTTACCTTCTGATTGTCCCCCACGTCATCTGGGGATTCGCCTCCCCACTTCCAAGCTCAAACAATCGTCTGTACAGTTCACCTGGCAGCCAATACCTCAAGGCCTGGGCTCCTTCACTATCTGGGTGGCCCTGGGGCATATCCCCTGGGCCTCTGTTTCCCCACGGGAACAGTGGGGAGAAGAAAGCCCTTTCCCACTTTGTGTCTCAGGCTAGTTGCCAAGCCAGTCAACGGTGAAGGGCCGCACATATGCATTTGTGGCAGCACAGCGAGGCCTCTTGCCAGTCTACACCGGGCTTTCCCGATGAACCATTACGTTAAGTCCTGCCAGGACAGGCGTGGAGGCTGCCAGCGCCCTGGGCTGCCCCCTCCACTCCCCGCTGCCCAGGCAGCCCTCAGTGGAGTCTGTCAATAGCTGGCCTGGCTAGGAGAGACAAGGTCTCCGGGCACTGGAAGCAGGTTTCCCTTTAAGCCTCCTGTCTCTCTAGACCTGGGTTATTCCTACACACTTATCTCCCCTGTACCATTTTAATGCCTGAGCTGACGCCTCCATACCACAGAACGTAAAGAAATAGTATTTTCGTTTCAGATGCAGATAATGGCTAGGAACAATACGAACAATATTATTATTGTAGTGCCCTGGGAAAAAATTAGCAAGTCAAATATTGAATCAGGCCTGTAGCACCACAGGCTAAGCAGATTGCTTTGATCTTATCCATGCTAAAAGCTCTATTATTTAATTTAAAGTCAGTGAACACATATCAGACCAATATACAACGTGTATCTGAATGCATGTTTCAGAAGCAAAGGAATGTTTTGACTAAAGGAAGAAAATATCAAAGTTACAGCTGCAAGTGAACACAAATTTGCCCTCCCTCTTCTCTTGGGGCTGGAGGTGCTGCTGGCCAACCAAAATGTTTTGGCTCTCAAGGACCTGCTTATGGCTCCAGAAACACCTGCTGAGCTCCCATTTTTTCTGGAACCAACAAGGAAGGGGTTTCTCACCCACCTACTAAATTTGAAGAAGGGAGTTTGAGACCTCAAGTCGGCATGCATGAGCTGCACATGGTATGGCGCCCTCTGGTGGCCATTCCTCTGGTAGGCCTGCTGCCCCGCCCCACCCCAAACTTCAATGATCCAACCCCCTCCCTGTTGAGGGTGCCCTGCCCGGAAAAGGGACTTTAAAGGGCCAAAAGGAGGCCAAAGTGGCTAATCATGAGGGTAAAACTATCTAGCTGATCGGAAGGGAAGAACGTTAATCACCCAGCAGGACCCAAAGAGAGAGAGACTCTTATACATGAAGATAAAACTTCATATATAAGATAGACCCCCCCAAAAGCCAATCTAAACAGCAAATGCATACCCTAGGCCAGGGGTCAGCAAATTACAACCTGCAGGTCAAACAGCCCCCCGCTCCCCCTTTTGTAGAGCCCAAGAGTTAGGAATGATTTTTTACATTTTTAAATGGCAATCAATCAATAAAAATTTGTGACATGTGAAAATTACATGAGATTTCAGGTTCAGTGTCCCTAAACAAAGCTTTATTGAAACACAGCCCTGCTCATTCATGTATATATTGTGTGTGGAAGTTTTGTAGCTCGACAGTCAGTTGTATGGCCGGCAAAGCTGAAGATATATCCTATTTGGCCCTTTACAGAAAAAGCTTGTCAACTCCTGCCATTCACAGAGCTGAACTGTTAGTCCGGTCCCTACGCCCACCCTACCCACCTTCTAGCAGGACCAAGCTGCAGCAGTCTGCAGGACAAAGGGTGTATATGGGGGAAGGGAGGCATCACATTTCAGCACAACCCCTACCAACTTACCATTTTATTATTGATTTCATGGAAATGAATCTCACAGACTTTCTCCACAACGTCTTCATTCTCAAAAGTGACAAAGCCAAACCCTAAAGGAAAAAGGAGGGGGAAAAAGACAGAGAGGAGAGGTGAGTTCAGTTCCCTTTGGCCCGCACGGTCTTTCTTTGATGTCCTGTGGTGGTGACAGGTTCCTGGGACGAGGGCAGATGGATCCCTGGGAAGGGCCTCCAGCTTGAGGAAACGATTTCTAATTTGTACAGAGCACCCTTCCAACAGTGAGGAAAAGTTAACGATTTCGTCCCCCAGGCAGCGGGCACATGTGGCTTACATTTGCCCGGAAGCAAACAAGAAATTTACTTGTCTGTTATTTACAAGGGTCAGAGTCTGCGGCTCATGGCAGGAGGCAGGCGGGTGGGGGACGACCGTGGCGGATCACCGCGGGGCCACACTTGCCCCTTCCGTGATTGAATGGCCAGCCCTTGGGTCGGCCTCCAGACGGAGGCGGTTATTTGTCCTTTTCTTCCTGAATTACTTCCTCTAATACCTCATCAGGACATCCTGAGGCCTGGAAGAAACTATTAAAAGTTTCAGGCCTCTGTTCTGCGTAGGCATCCTTTTTCTACTGCTGCTTCAAAAGCGCTGCGGATTTGGGGCAGTTTAAGACTGTTTGATGCCTGCTGTCAGCCTGTCAGCTATGCACTGTATTTACTCGGCTGGAGACAGGCTTTGCTAGACAAGCTGCACTGAAGAATTTTGGCAGGCGCCCGCTGCTCAGCATCCTGAGTGCCTCTGGCTACCCTCCTGCCCCTCGCTTTCTTCTCCTCCCGCCCCCGACTGGGTTCCAGCACGCTGCCCCATCTGTGACCCCACTCGGTAAGCACCGCTTTGACACACAGACCCACTCACAGGAAGGCACCCTGCCTCGGATGAAACAGGATGAAACGCAGCTGCAGTGAACACATGCAGGAGCACAGACACCCTGAGGGGGAGGCAGCAGACCTGGGCTCCAGTTCTGACTTTGCATCGAACTTATGTGTCATCCTGGGAAGCCCCTTCCCCCCTGAGCCTCCAGGTTTGAGACTGGACTCTGGGTCCCCCCCCTCAGGTCACAACCCAAATCTCTGCTATGGACTGAATGTTTGTGTTCCCTCAAATTCATATATTGAAATCCTACGCTAACGTGATGGTGTTAGGAGGTGGGCCTTTGGGGGGACATTTAGGTCATGAGGGTGGAGGCCTCATGAATGGGATTAGTGCCCTTATACAAGACATGAGAGAGCCTGCTTTCTCTGCCCTCTGCCATAGGAGGATACAGTAAGACAGCTGTTTGTAAACCAGGAAGAGGGCCTTCACCAAAAACCTGACCATGCTGGCACCCTGACCTTGGACTTCAAGCCTCCAGAACTGTAAGAAATAAACTTCTGTTGTTTGTAAGCCCCCCAGTCTATGGTACTTTGTAATAGCAGCTCCACTGACCGAGATACTACCTTCTGCAAAGATAGGAGCCTGACCGAACGCAAGTCTGGGCACACCAACCAGGAACACAAAAATCAGAACGGCTCTTTTTGTATTATGATAATTAGTGCTTCCTGTCAATGAATACAAATACAGATGCTCCCTTTTTAAGCTTTTGTGTCTATTCTGGGCCCCAGAAATCCCAGGTGGGGAGAGAATCTCTCAAGACCCTCTTTTCTCCAACCTCCCATTCTACCACCCCCACCTTCTAAGGAACAGCAGGGAATAGGGAGCTGAGGGCACTGCAAACCTATATTACAGCTCCTGCAGGATCTAGAAGATTCCTCGGGAAAGGAATGGAAAAGGCCACTCCCTGCTCTCAGACAATTTCCAGTAAAACAGAGGGCTAGGATGACCACAGAATCGGCAATCATGATCCTTACGATGATATGTAATTTATTACCACACACCAAATACCAGGTTGGTATTCCCAGCCTACACAGCCCATGCCCAGCCCTCTACAGACACGTAAGGCTGGAGGTCAGACCCGTCGTGAGGGGCACACACAAGCGTTCGCTGCACAGGGTCAAAGTTGGCAAGTTTCTCCCAGTTTGGTCCTGGACAAGCTGGGTCTTTGGACACAGTGATATTCTGTTTAAAATGAGGCCCAACAGGAAACCTTTCACTAGGTTTGTACACACTCTCTAAACCAGGTCCCTGCAGAGAGAGCTACAACGCCGACCTGCTCTTTGGCCCTTGGTCCCGTGTGTTATGTGCAGAATGGGACGAGACCACACCCAGAGGCAAGTCTCCGAATGATTTCTCTTTGGGCTTTGCTGTGTTGGCTCCCGAAGCCCCCCTTCAAAGGGGCCTGAAAACCATCAGTTAAACTCTCACCCAGGCTGGAACCCTTGCAGCACACCGAAGGGGACTGGCATTGTTCTGGTTAATCCCCTTTCTGGCCACCCTTCTAGAGCCCAGATCCTAGTAGAGGGATTGAGATGCAATGCCTTCAAAAGGTCCTCCCTCCAAAGGGAAGGTGAGGTGGCCCAGCCCAGGATGCAGGAATCTGCTAGCACAGCTTCAAGGACAACGGCTGGGCTGGGGCCTCGTTCTCTCTGGGTCCCCAGGAGGCACAGAGCCCCTAACACACAGCAGCTGGTGGCTGAGAATGACAGGACGAGCCATTTCTGCTTCTCTAGGGCCTGGGCATCTTGCTAATCTGTGTCACTGCCTCCCCCTCAAGACTGATTCAGCCCTTCTCTGGGCATAGACCGGCTCCCACCTGTGCCAGACATCGTGGAGGACCCCGAGATCAACAAGGCGACATCCCTCTTCTCAAGCAATTCGCTCTCTAAAAGGCACAGGTCAGAGGTTCCCACTCAAGAAGAGCATCTCTCCTGTGCAGACCTCACCCCTCCCTCTCGACCCTCACGTCTAGCCTCTGGGTAAATCTGGGTCTCCTTTGTGCCTGAAGTTGCCCCTCTGGCCTGAACTCAGACTGAGGCAACATGCAAACCCCTAAACGAGCCAGGATGGGCCAGTTCTTAGGTAGGGAGAGAACCCCACTGCTAATTAGGGTGAATGCAACAGGCTGAACAGTGGCCCCCCAAAGGTGTGTCCACGTCCTAACCACTGGAACCTCTGAATGTGACGTTATCGGGAAAAAATGTTTTTGCAAACGTAGTTAAGTTCAGAATCTCAAGAAGAGATCATTGTGGATTTAGGGCGGGCCTGCCACCCAATGGCAGGTGTTCTTAAAAGATAGAGGAGAGGTAGAAGTGAGACACAGAGGGGAGACATCCACGTGAAGACAGAGGCAGAGGTTGGAGTGACAGAGCCACAAGCCAAGGAATGCCGGGAGCCCCCAGGAGCTGCAAGAGGAACGGCTGTCCCCTAGAACCTGCAGAGGGAGCCCGGCCCTGCTGACAGCTTGATTTCAGACTTCCGGTCTCCAGAACTGTGAGAGAATACATTTCTGTTGCATTAAGCCACTCAGTTGGTGGTAATTTGTTATGGCAGCCACTGCAAACGAAGACAGCAAGGTTGCAGGTTATGGCTGCCTCCACACAGGTGGGCAGGTCCCACAAGATCGCTCCAGCCAGACCAAGCACGCGCTTTGGACGGAAGGCAGGAGAGTGTGGATGAATGAGGCAAACCCATCCGTGCCACCAGGAAACAGCATGAGGCAGTTCCAGTCAAGGGCACCCCTCCAGGAGCCGGAGGACAGTGGTTGAATGTCACCTAGCTGCTGAGCCCGTACTTGACCTGCAATAGCACCCAGGTAAGTCTAGTTACCTGGAGGCCACGGGTTGAGTTCCCCCGCCAAGGAAGCTGCTTTCCTGCTGTAGCCCGCTCCTCCCTGGTCCACTGTGCAATAACTATCTGAACTCCAGGCCCAACACCACTCAGGACTCACTGTGGCCCCAATTTCCCATTCCCTGCCACTGCTCGGAGATGGGAAGAGATGTGGCAGAGCTGGCAGACGGGAATTAAAATGCAGACTGTTGCGCTGGGAAGGGAGGGGGCAGGACTCGCGGCGGTCACTTCAGATCCCGACTCCCTGCTGGTCCCTTCCTTAATCCCACAGAACTCAAAATTCGAGTATCACAAAAATGATTTTTCTGATCAAAGGAGAGAGCCTGGATTTGAAGCCCATGTACCACGGATGCAGCACAGTTCAGCGATGTCAAGACTCATTTGCAGTATTTTAAAGATCTATATCGTTTCAATAGCCCTGTCTGTTTAGCCCAAATAGAGAAAACGAACTTGATTATGTCTAAAATATTTGTTCATTCCATCTGGAGAAAGCAAAGAAGCAATGAAACACTTAACTATCAATAAATGTTATTCCTGAACGTATAACCAGATGAATTATCATTTACAATGAATTAGCAACTCAGTGGCGAACAACCCCCCGCCAGAATCAATTAAACTGAGGAGTGAAGGGCAGCACAAGGAAGTCAGAAATCTGGGAGGGATGCGGTAGAGGGCGGGAAAAATCCTTTTTCGGCATCAAAGTCTTTTTCATTTTTGAAATTAATTTTTTATTGGGTAAAATATACGTAACATAAAACTTACCACTTTAACCATTTTTAAGTGTACAAGGTCAGCGGTATGAAGTACATTCAGGATGTCGTGCAACCGTCGCCACTACCCACCTCCAGAACTTTTCACCATTCCAGACTCGAACTCTGCACCCTGTTAGCAGTAACTCTCCCTTCCTCCCTCTCTCAGCCCCCAGTAACTATTCCACCTTCCGTCTCTATGAATCCGCCTATTCTAGGTACTTTGTGTCCTTGGAATCATACAGTCTGTCTTTTTGTGTCTGGTTTATTTCACTATGCATAATGTTTTCAAGGCATCAGTCTTTTGAACAATCTGCCGAATGTACAGATCCTACGTGAGGCTCAGGGAGATCGAGTATTCCTGAGAAGGAGCGGGAAGGACTGATTTATTTCCCTCTCATTTTTTTTCCAAAAGAGCCTCGCAGAGAATCAGAAATGGAGCCTCACGAAAGCCCATCAAGAAGCAGCACAGCAGCAGGTGGAAGAAACACACACTTACCCTCGCTCAAAAGCGAGGACTAGGTAATGAGCTGTGCGCCTCAGGAGCGCCCCTTCACCTCTCTGGGCCTCACAGATGCAGGCAGAACCGGGCGTGGTGCATGGGGGGGTGGGTCCTGCTCTTGTCCCCACCAAGGCAAGGACTTTGACGCACAGTCTACGGGGCCTCCAGCTCCACGAGGGCCCTTTGGGGTGCCCCTGTGAACACCCCTGCCCAGTGTCTCATCTCCCTGGGTCCTAAGGAGGTGTCACCCCGGAGCCAGAAAACACCTCCCTAGAGATTTAAAGTCACGAGCCGTCATCCAGTACGGAGAGGAGCCCTAGGGGCTGTAAACGAGGGTGGGGGGAGGGGGAGTGTCAAAGGGCCAAAACTTGGGGGACAACAGGCTAGAAACCCTCTCAACTTGTCATCAGCAAAATGTCACCTGTCTGGCCTCTCACAAAGTCCCCACCTGAACTGCAACTGAGCTTCTGAGGGGCCCCAGGAGTCAAGAAAACTGGGACGAAGAAGGTGGTGGGAAGGTTAAGCCCAAACAAAAAGGGATTTCAAAACGGATATAATAAATAGGGTAGCGGTTGCCAGCGAGCATTTCAAAATGAAATTCGACAGCATTCCCCTGAATGAAGCTATTATCGGAAACTAACAAGTAACGTAAGAGACAAGCATTTAACAGTCAAACCTTTTTTCCCTCTTTTATTCAAATAAACTAAACTGAATATTCATCTGAACAATTCAAAGCTATGAAAAACCACACATACACAGCAAGAGAAGTCTGAAAACAAGGTACCTCAAAATTAAAATGACCCGCTCCAAAGGCAATCACTGAGGAACACCCAGCAGTTAACTTACAGAGAATTCTTTTTTAGGTCAGGGAGGGAAAGATGGGAACGGCCTCCCCCTAGCCTCAAATATAATTTTCGTCTCTTATCATATAGGTCAATGAACACTAATAGGCAATCACACAGTGCCTAACGCATCTTCAGTGAAAATCAATGCAAGTCAGGAGTTAACACACTTGGGTAGTGGGGAAAAAAATGAGAGAGAAAAAAACCCAGACTGTCAGATTTATTCTGAGTATCCCATGAGGAATTTAAGGTATGTGTACGCAAGGGTATTTATAACCCAGGAAACCTCCCTCTCTTGCTAATAACCCAGTGTTGGGGGAAGCGGCAGCATCCCCGAGCTGCTTCCAGAGAAAATATGAATCCCTTGGGTCTGGGCGTGGGGAGCACTTTCTGGTTTCAAAATGCTTCCCCTACATCATCCTCCCTGATCCCCAAGGCAACCCTGAGAGAGGCAGGGCAGGCTCCTGTGTCGTCATTTCGCTCAACTGCACAGCTAAACGCCTCGTCCATGCAGGCGTGTGGACACTAAGCCAGAGCAGGAGTTGAACCAGGAGTCATACTCGGCTCCTTTCACGACCCCGCCCTGCTTTTCTGGAGAAGGTCATCAATCAGGGCCTTCCCTGGATCAGTAAGTGTTCAAAGATGGATTGGAGGCCCCACAGTCCTGGGAAGGCGAGACCTGGGCCACGAGCATGGTGGTCTGTGGGTTTCAGCACGGAGTCAACCCCCGGTACCTGTGTGTCCGTTAGTGACACTTCATCTTGGGCTGGCCTCCATCCCCAACGCAGAACGTGTCAGGGCCACTTCCATGGGCTACAGCAGGTTTGGCAAATCGGTTTCATCTCCTTGGAAGGGTTTTCCTGGAGCCCTGGATGGGGTCTGAGGGTCCCCCTACGTGGCGGGATGGGATGGCTTCACATGTCCCTGGGTTTGTCCTTAAAAAAATGTAACTCAGGAGACTGATCTGTTCCAAGAAAAAAACGAGCTGCCTTTCCAAAAGAAAGGACATGTTTCTAATGACGGATCCCCATTTTGGGATACTCACTGCGTGTTACCTGGACATCAGTCAAGTCCAGTCTGAGCTGCCATTACTTTCCTGAGCATCTTCAGATGTCAGGTACTGGGCAGGAGGGGTGACCAGTCCTGGCTGTGCCTGTTCTTACACCCAAACGCTAATGTGGATTTCGATCAGATAAGCATGTCATTTCCCACCCAGCCAGGGATGGGATTCCTTCAGTCATGTCTACTGTCTGGTATCCTAAAGGTGGTTATTTATTATCAGCTCACATTCTAATAATAATTATAAAAAGAGAAAGCTTACCGCAT
Organism: Leucopleurus acutus; assembly: GCF_964270905.1. Lineage (NCBI taxonomy): Eukaryota > Metazoa > Chordata > Mammalia > Artiodactyla > Delphinidae > Leucopleurus > Leucopleurus acutus. The sequence goes on from NC_139161.1 coordinate 30,866,629, forward strand.
GTATCGATCAGCCTTCTTTAACTCAGTCTTTACACCCGACCCTCGCCAAGTAGGATGATTGTTCCCACTTTACAAACTGAAGAACTGAGGCCCGGGCAGCAGGGGAGGGGGGAGCCTATGTTCGTTCCACCCCAGCCCCCTTTCTTCATATAAAGGTGGGTTACTCTAAATCCAGTATCTGCTGGATTCTAAACCTGGCTCTGGAACCCCACCCCATCACCTTGCTCTGAGAGACCCTCTACAAACCGGGGGACAGCCCCTCAGCCTAATGACCCAGCAGGAGGGCCAGGAGAGTGGGGGAGAGACGTGCTGTCCGGTCCAGCTGAGTGTTCACTCCTGGGCGTGTGTAGCTGAGCCCTTCTACATAAAGGCAATTCAGGGGACGCCGAGGGTTTTCACAGTGACACCACAAAGATGAATTTTATAAAGAAAAACAACTAGAGCATCACCTAAGCTAGTCTAGCCCAGGATGGGCACAGGGTAGGGACTCCTCTGAACGTTTCCAGACCCCAACCATGGAGCTGCCAGGGGTGGGTCATCAAGCAAGATGCTAGTAGACACCTCTTGCGGCAAACTGGCTCTCTAACGGGTCAGCCGCCCTGGAGGGATAAACAGAGAAGCACTCACGTCCCTGGCCTTAGAAAGAACAGGGACAGGCACACTGACCCGCGATGGACACAGCACTCAGCCTCAGGGCTGGTGGGAACAGAGGTGTGTGGGCCAGGAGGCCATCAGAGGCAGACGCCACCCTCCCTCGTGGCTGGCAAATGAGCCGGTGATGGATTGGATGGTCTGCAGACATCCCTTCTCAGCACAGTCCTCTCTCTGCCCCATACCCTTCTTCCTCCCTGACCTGGAGCCAGCAAGCTGCCTCTCTGGGGGGGTCCTTTCTGACCTGGCCTTTCCTCCCTGCCACGTGCCCTTCAGGGTGCCACTGCAGCCCTTCCACTGTGGCATCACTCATGCACCTGCTTCCTCGTTTACACCAGCATCTGGCAGCTGGTTGCTGTAAACGATAATAAAATGCCTTTCCAAAAAATGAAGGAATGTGACCAGACACGCCAGACATCATGATATTAAGGCCGTGTCAATTAATTTCTCCCCCTGCTTGATAAACGAGCCCCATTCCATCTCTTAATAATGAGGAGAGAAACAAGAAAAGTTGACACTTGGTTTAATTTATTTTCTCAACTTGCCTGATCATATTTCTTTCTGCCTTGCAGAGCTGGCTGTGGCTGTGGGGAATTACAAGTGGCTGGCGTGCAGGCAGAGACTGGATTGGTGTGAATCGGCACGGGTCTCTCTATCCCCACACACCGCTTCATCAGGAGGGGAAGGGACTCTTGGACCCGCGCCTCTTCAGCCACCTTCGGGGGCGGTAGAGTGGAGGCGGGGCAGGGCGGGATCTCAGGTGTTGGGGGCCCGGAGGACAGCAGTGGCACTCTCAGACTCCAATCTAGTGCTGAGGAACTGCTCGAGACCGAATTCCCTAAATTAATACTAAGCTAGGTTGGCGGCATTGGCCAGAGGGAGCCAGTTTCTCAACTGGAAAGGTACTTTTCTGTCCCTTTCAGCCTGAGGATGCTCTAACCAACATCTGACCTTGAAACGTGAGCATCAACCTTCTAAAGGTCAGATGCCAACTGTGAACCAGCAAGTGTTTCATTAAGGCTTCAGTCACGAGTAGGTTTTTCATACGACCACCGTAAGCACCGTCAGGATTATTTACGGAGGCCCACAGACCATAAACCAAGTTGGGGGTAAAAGTGAAGTGTGCTCCTAAACGAGCGCTTCTCGGTGAGGTCCTTCGGCAGAGTCTTCTGATGGGTGAGGGGCTGGTTAAAAATGCAGATCCCCAAGCTCTGTCTGCCCCCTAATGTGGGTGCTGTGGGGGTGGCCCAGGAATCTGCATTTTAACTGGTTCTCTGGTGATTCTGATGCCCACCCAAGTCTGACTCTGCTTTATGTTTCCCAATTCAGGATGAGCCAAGTGAAGACCATTCGGTAGAAAAGAATCCAGAACTTTCCACTGGGAAGAGAATCTTCAGGCCCCCTTTTCAGATGAAGGGAGAGACTGAAGCTGTTCTAAAAAGGCTCTGATATCTCTTTCTCGGAGAACGGGACCTAGCAGCCCCAGGGGCAGTCCTCATCCAAGGCAGGGGGAGATCGGGGCAAAGACGAAGCTCCTCCCCCTCAGACTCAGGAAACGACTGGAAGCCAGTTCATACTAAAGTGTAAATGACTGATCTTGCTTCTACTCCCAGAGGTCACGGTGGTTTACTCAGATCAAATCCTTATGTGAAAGCAATTAAGCTCTACTTTAGAATTCCAAACAGGCATTCAGGCGGTGGGAGATTTTTTTTTTTTTTTTTTACTGATGAGGGGCACCTCCCTGAGTCTGTGAAATTATATGAGTGTATAGAGAGCTTTACAAGGAGGGTGAGGGCGTGTCTGAGAAAACCACCCAGGAAGGAAGAGAGGGAGGTTAAAAGGAAAAGAGAGGGAGAAGAAGGGAAGGAAGAAGGGAGGGTAGGAGAGAAAGAGATTCAGGGGCAGGTGGGGCGGAGGGAGAGAGAGTGATGCGGCCAACCACCCCGAAACCATTTTTCTAAGAGAGAAATCTGCCGTGAATACTGATAGCGTGATTTGAAAGTGCCTGCGGCTACAGCGAAAGGGTGTCTCATCCCAGACTCTTGTTAACCGAGGGGGGAAAAGCACCTGTGATCCGGGCCAGACAACCCCAATCTCATTTCATTCCTAGCGCGCTCCGTAGCAGCGATTCTGTGAATGACACTGGTCAGGGCAGCAGATTGTTCACAGACCTATTTTTTGTGCGTGGTGTTCCATCTTGGTAGGGAAAATAGTCAGTTCTTGGCGAGAGAGACACATATTATTGCTGTTAAGTGCCAATATAAACTCTGGGACGCAGTGGTAAATTCACCAAATTAAATCGCTAGACAACTGGCTCGGATCAGGACCCCGGCAGAAGGTGCCAGGACGGCAGCGCGGGGGCGGAGGGGGCTGAAGGAGGCCGAGGTCGGGCGCAGCTGGAGCGAGGCCTGCTCTGGAAACACGGGGCCCGGGGGGCTTTGGCGGGCTCCACCGGCAGAAGCCCGTCCCTCAAGGCTTCTAAGCCCTGGGGCTTTCTGAGCTCAGCGGAGATGGGGCACCGGCTGGAAGACTCTTACCCGCTGAGGTGGACATCTGGGTTAGGACCCCCAGGCTCTCCCCCAAAGAGTGGGTTTTAAATCTGTCCACTTTTCTGACACTCGCCCTCGAGCCCCACCCACACAGTGCGCCTCCTGGAAGCTTGGGTTCATATCCTGGCTCCAGCAATGACTGGCTGTCCCACTCTGACCCTCAGTATCCTACCCTCTGTGAGACAGAAATTTAAAAAATCGACCTCACCAGCCTGGAGGCTTCCTTGGAAACACCTGTGAGGGGTGAGCTACCCTCTCCCACAGTCAAGAGACTTTCTACGGCTTCTCCCCTACCCCAACCTCTATCTCCACAGTCACCTTTACCCTTTGTCGTGAACCTCACTTATTGAAATTCATTTGACATTGACATGTGTGTCAAAGAGATGTTCCTGGTGCTCTGCCATCACGGTGGGAACAGGATTCAAGACAGGGAGAGTTAAAACAAGTCACATGGTCAAACTCCCATGCAAACTTGTTACTTAAAAGGACCCTGCATCACTTTGGGTTTAAAAAAAAAAAAGGACTGAGTTTTGAGAGGCAGGCCCTGTGCTGGCTGAGCATGGCATTCCCCCGATCCCTGATGCGCCCCCAGAGCCTCTGTGTTCACTCCAGGGTCAGGAGCCTGTGCAGGGCTATTCTGGAGGACGTGCCTTGGTATCTGCGAGGAGGGGACATGAAGGAGACAGAAACAAAGGGGGAAGGGGACGCCGACAGGGACAACAAAACCTGTGCTGCAAGGAAGGAGCAGAGTTAGCCCTGCACCCCGTTCACCCCAGGATGGAGAGAGGACCCCTCGGAGAAGCCCAGTCATCTCAAGATGCCACCGCTTCCCTCTAACAAGTTCTCAAGGAACAGTTACTGGCCTCAGAGAAAGTTCCAAAACTCCATCAAAAAACCACGACTTGGAAGCAGGTTCTCAGCGCCACCACAAATTATATGACTTTTATGATGAGGTATGTTTTCAGAATAGTCCCAACCGACAGAGCCCTGGCTGCACGCCCGCTAGGCCCGCCACCAGCTCCGTGCCCCCTGCAGAGGGGTCATTTCTGCCCACATCGCCAGGACTCCAGCCGGCCGGGCTGCCCGTAAGCCTGCCCGGAGTTTGGGGGTAGGTGGCTGCCCACTGAGGTGCCTCTGCACAAGACACACACGCGTCCCCACCGCAGGCTGGGGGCTGGCCTCTTTTCTTTTTCTGGCTGTAAAGGAACTGTTCTTAACATCTGGAGGTGATTCAGATGTACAGCTGGGTTTAAGAAACATTGGGAAAAGGAAAAAAGCATAATGCTTAATTTTTATTTTTCATCTAAAACTAATTTCAGCTTCACTAATATTTAATATACGGAGTGAATGGACCTAGTGCCCTCATACGTCCGGACGTCAGAGAGACACTGTCTTGGATGGTATTTTATAGACCCCTGGAGAGAAAAAGGAAACGCTACAATGGGGATGAGGTCAGAGCGGCACCTCATGTAGTTACCTGCTGCAAGCGTAGCCGGTACCCAGTGCTGTTAAGGTGTGACCAGGATGTATAAATGGATGTATAGATTATGTGATCTGGCTTTAAGTAAAGGAACCCTTGCAAAATGGGCAAAGAAAACCAGATTGGAGATAACGCTAATGATATAAACCTTGCCACTACCAGAAACCAGCGAGCTGACCCTGCTCTGCCACTTGGCAAGACTCCGCACCAGCCACTTCACACCCCAAAATGTGTTCTGATCAGACGGGAGAGCAGCAGCTGAGTGAGCGAGAAAGATCCTGCTTTTCAACAGAAACTTGTGCTTTAGAGAAAGCACTTGGAAAACGAATGTTTGGAAAATATTTTTGTTGTTCTGTGATTTCATTGCTAAAAATGATATGACTGGGTTATGTACAAAAGCTCTTGTAGCCGCATACTTTTAAAACTTGGAAACAACTGTAAGACTCATTTTTTTTTAAATGAACATTTCAGTGGATTTTGAACCCACTTGTTAAAAATATAAAAATGCAACACTTGATTAATTTGCATGAAAAACTGATTGACATCAGGGAAGATGGAAATTTACAAGCTGAATTTCAACAAAATCCTTTGCATAATTAGAGGATGGGATTGAAAAATTAGTATCGTGATTCAGTCAGCACAGCAAATGTGATTCTTCCACTGAGATCTGTATATCTTGAAGTGTATTTTTCAGTTATGACAGGCATTAAAACCAAGTATCAAAATAATAAGCTAAACTCAGAATCCAACTTTTAGAGCTGAATCGCAAAGTGTTATGAAGTCAAGAATTTTTAAAAAGCATATTCAATCATACTGCTCACCAAAAATTATTTTAATTATTAATAAATAAAATTCTAAATACGGCTTATTTCAAATGTATCCCATCCTATTATATTGCTATTTATATAGGTTTTATATATATATTAGCATAGTAGTACATGTATATAAATTGAAAATTAAATAAAACGTATTGGGGGTTTGTGTGTTAATTTTTTTTCTGCACAAAAAATGTGAAGATATAGAATTAAAAAAAAAATTTTTTTTTGAAGACTCCTGCTCTAGAAGGAGAAGGTGGGGCTGTATGTCCTGAACACTGGTTCTGAAGTCATCCCTTAGTTACAGAGACTACTAAAGCCAGAGGTTAGGGTGGGAATAGGTATCTTCAGTGCCTGCCAGCTGGTGTGGACCCCTCCCACCCCCAAGGAGGGGCCTGCAGGTGGGCTATTCATGGGACTCAAGCACCTGCTGATTCCAGGATCTCCTGGGTCCTCCTGGCTTAGAGCACAGAATGCTTTAGAAGGCATTTTGGGGGTGCATCCTTCAAACGGAGACCCCTCCCCCATACGTTAATGGCAGCAATACCTGAACTCTTGTCAATAAGTTTTTCATAGTGTCGTATCTTCATTAAAATTTTATTCTATTAGCATTCTGAATCCAAACCACTAAGTACATAATTGCTAAAACATGTGTTAAGCGATGACTTAGGAAATGCCAGTTTTATCGTATTGTTAATTCACAGAAAGTAGGATTAATACACTCACAGATCACTAGGATCATTCAGTTCAGTTTCAGCAGCTCTTCAGCGGGAGGGGGGTTGTTGGTGGGCAACCCTGGGAATTGGCAGCAAGGGCAGAAGAGTTCTTTGTGGTTGACCCTCAGCCCTTCTGCAGGTTCTACGAGCGTGTCTGAGAGAAACTCAAGGGACAGGATATCAAGGTCTATTTTGCCCAAAGGAAATTATTGTAAGATCTGATACCACTCAGTGCAGCCTCCTCGAAAGGGCAGATGTGGAAGGGTTTGGATGGGGAGGAAGAGAAAGAGCAACACATCCATTTAAGTCAGACCAGTAAGACTCCATGGACCACTGGGGAAGGTTCAAGTCTTGAACCCACGGATGTAGTTTAAATCCTGGTTGTGCGGCATTACTGGCTGCGTGATTTGGGACAAGCCCTTAACCTCCTTGACCCTGGGTCTCCACCTGAAGAAAGGGAATAAGGATGCCCACCTCAAAGGGCTGGCATGAGGATGCCCACTCCGGGTATCATCCCTGTACAAGCCTGTGGTTTTCATATAAGGATTTCATACCCAATATTGCTTGGAACAAGCGGGCCACCAGCTGCGACTTGAAAATAATGTAGATATCAATAAATGTGGACTGCAGTGGGATGGGCTCTAGTGGGGTCTACCCTGAGGTGCCAAAGCCAGGTGATTAGAAGTGAATTTGGACTCACCTTGCTGTCATCTCCAATGGAAACCAGGACGTAAGATCCCTAGGCCAGAGGGGATTATTCAAACCTCTGCCCACCCTGTCCTGGGAATTACAGAGGTATCCAGGCACGAAATGGACTAAATGTCTTCTCTTTCCCCAGCTGCCCAAATTGCTTTAGCCTGGCCCGATGGTGGTACTCCCAATTCTTCACGCTTAATAATGAAACAGCCTGCCTGGCTGGGCCGCACGTGAGATCAGGGCTGGAAGAGCCACAGCAGACTGGGGTGAAGGAAGGGGCCAGGCAAGGGTGGCGAGGCCACACCTGGGTTTCCTGAAGCTGGAGGGTCAAGGCCTGGGTTTCCTGGAAGCTGGAAGGCTGAAGTCAGGTTGAAGCCCCAGGTCTGATACCAGAGCAGTCAGGGAAAGCCAACAGGCTCTTTAGGTGGGGCAGGAGCCCTTCGTAGAGGAAGATAAGGGACAGGCCAAGGCACACTGCTAGAGTGATGATAAATGAGTCTACCTCGCTGGAGCCAGGATACAAAAATCAAAGCTAAGGGGAAAAAAAAAAAAAAATAAAAAATAAATGCTGACCAGCCTCTGCCAGGCCCAAGTGGGAATAGAGAGAAATCACCTGGTTGCATTTTCCTGGAACATTCTTTCACGGTACTTTGTAAATTAAAGTTCCCTGTGGCGAGGCCTTCTGAAACGGGTTCTCATTTGTGGGTTATAAGTGGAAAGAACACCCCCTTATTTGTAGAAAAGGTTGTGAGTGGAAAGAGCCTCCTTATTTGTGGGCTGTGAGTAGAAGGAGTCTGAGCTTTGGGTTCCCACGTGGGCTGGAACCCCAGTTCCACAACCGATCAGCTGTGTGATGTCTCTCTGTGCCTCAACTTTCTCATCCATAAAATGGGGATGGTAATATTTTCGACTGTAGATCTTTTCAACAAGACGATGCCTGAGACGTGAAGCTCCGCACAGTGCCTAGTACTAATCAGACGCTGACTCATCTGTGCTCTGCTCTGGAGATCTAGCTCTACTTCTGCTGACTTGCTGTATCGATTTAATAACTTAACCCTGTGGGATGCAGCCTCCAGAAAGTAGCTGCTCAGAGGGGAAGCTGCAAGGATTCCTGGGCTTTGAGTATCACCTTTTAGCACCGACCACACGGGGGCAAAGAGGGCTGGAGACAGGCTGAGGGGTGACCCACCCCGGGGGAGAAGGATCCTCAGGGGGGCTTGGCCTGACACCCAGTACAATGCTGCCCCTGATGGGAGATGGGCCCTCCGCTGCCCAGAGCAGCCCCGAGCACACTTCCAGGCCAGGTAGGAAGGCAAAGGCTGGATCCTCCTCTCATCATCAGCACAAGACCCAGAGCCTCTGTTCTCCAGAGAAGGCAACCGAGAAACAGTGGAGCTTCTCCCGCTGTGAAAATCACAGTGCACAGAGCACCATGTTGGGGCCATTCTGCTACTTGGCTGCGAAGACCAGTAACTTCAATTTATTTGTGTCTGGGGCCTTAAAGAACCTCAGCTGTCATCCCTTCCTTAGTTTATTACCAAATTTCTAAAATATTACATTCTTTATTATATCCAAATTCACTTTATTGCACTTGACAATACAGATAATCACATACCATATGCTCTAATGTTTTGAAACCAATGCGTGTTGACAGCGGTTTTTATTCATGATGCATAATTCCATCCCCAGCTCACAATGAGGCCTCCGAGCAGCCAGCCTGGTGTTAAGACTTTTGCCTAATAATAGATTAGCAATACAGCAAGTTTCGGAGACATCCTCGTCCCTTGCCGTTCTCTCTTTACAATGGGAAAAACGTACCTGAGCCGAGAAGATGGATTTATCGAAGAGAAGAGGAAAAAACTCTCCCACCACCCTCCCACCGTTCCCAGAGGGTTTATAATGATTTGTTATTGTTCCACGCTTATGAAACTTGATATTGAAAAGAGGGATTGGCCTTGTGCCAAGTAGCAAAGCAACTAATCACACCAACCACACTGCTGGCCCCTGAGAGCTGAGAACACACGATGCCCCAAAGCTCTCATTAGGAGCCTCTCTTGTTTTCACTCTTGTTTTGCTACAAGCAAATATTTATCACTCCTCTACCTTGGTGAGACCTCCCCCACTCGCATGCCCTCTTCTCATCCCCTGGGCATCCCTTCTCTTCCCAATTAGCCCCAAGCTTCCTGGCAAAATGAACACAGCCGGGGATGATTCCTACCCCTGGCGTCCTGGCACCTCTCAGGCAGAAAGGCCAGCTCGGCAGGAACCGTCTCCGCGGCTCCTTCCACAAAGCCTTCTTGTCCTAGGGTGGCCGAGGCAAAGGGCGGATCATGTGAAGATGATCCTCCAGCTTTGCGGTGGAACAAACAATGCCGTCCACGCGTCTCCTAACTAAGCGCTTTCCTGGGCTCCGCAGAAGCACTCGAACAACCGTAAACCCATTAGATCATGCCGGGCGTTGTGGGAAAGGGCTTGCGCTGTCGCCGGCAGAGAATCAACTCAGATTTATAGATCCTTAAAGCTTTACTATATAGGTATTAGTCTTCCCCTGCAGACAGACAAGGGGACCAGGGCCGTGGCGGAGGAGAGAGAAGAGCAGCCCACAGCTCGGCTGCAGACAGACTGGAGTTTCACAATCATTCTCCTGGGTAATGAGATTTCTCAACAAGGGGAGGAGGGAGAGGAAGGAAAGCCAGGCCTTTGCTGAATACTTGGCTATTTTCCCAAGGCTTTGCTGGGGGGGTGGGGGGAGAAAAGAGATGTTATCTTTAACAGTGCCTCTGGAGTGCCCAGTGACCTGCTGTCAACAGAAGCAATGGGTACCCAGCGAGGAAGGGGCTGGAATCAGATGATGCAGAAAAACACTTACTTAGCCATCTTCCTCCATGTGACTGCTGTATAGATTAGAACTCTTTTTCATAAATAAAAACCTACTTTCCCTTTGGGCTTACATCATGGCTCCAAGAAGGGCCTTTTCTTTATTTCTGAATCATCTTCTGCAGGCAGGGGCTCCTCCTAATATCTCAGGGGGTTTGTGCTGTTTTCTGTTTGCTTTCTGTTTTGTCCTTTTCCCTTGCTTGTCTAGCACAAGCCAGTAAATAGCTGGTCAGTAAACCAGACACCAGAGCTTAGACATAATTTCATAAAGAAGCCTCCTGAAATATTACAGGTTGGTCTCTATGGGTCTGGAAAGGAGACGGTTTCGGCCATTTCAAAAAGCAGGATCCACCTGTGGTTTGCCAAGTAACCACTGAACACACTGGTCCTGGCTCCGTCTCGCCCCACCGATTCTATTCTCTGTTTGACTACTTCTCGGAAAAGGGACACCACCCCTCACCACCCCTCATCTTCACAAAGATGGTTTGTTTAAGAGTTGGGCATCTTGAGGCATTGCTAAAGTTCCTTTTCATCCCGAGGGCCCATCCTTCTCTTGGTAATTTCACAAAGGGCCACCTATAGACAGGGTACCAGCACCAACCCACTTTCCAGAGGCAGGACTCCTGCAAGATCTAACATAGCCATCCTGTTTCTCCTGAATCTGGTCTCCTCCGGTTCCTCCTAAATTTCTCCATCATACTGTTTCCAGCCCCCATCAGACCTCCTCTGATAGTAACCTACCTTGTCAGCGTCCATCCTAACATGGGATACCTGGAAAGGAATATGACATTCCACGTGGGGAATACTGCAGGGTCCTAGATATTCGACCAGACTTCTCTTGATGCAGTCTCTCGTGGCTTTCCCTGCAACTCCATCACCCCACTGCCTCAAAGAAAGCTTATGGCCAACTAAAACTTCCTGCAAACCATTATCCAAATCTCTCCCTGCCCATCCTTCACTTGTTTTCCTTTTGTTAGACTATAACCTTTGATTGTCATCTTCTGATTATAAAAGTAATACACATTTTAGAGTCTTAGAAAATACAGAAGACGTTTATTCCTATGATAAACATTCACTGGACACCTACTATATGGAAGACACTTGGTCCAGACAAGACCCAGCTTCTGCCTTCAAAGGTGGGAGAAACACACACCCCATCATCCCCACAGCTAGTGTGCAAAGAATGGAGTTACAGAGCGTGCATTCCACGACTGCTGTGGGTCTCGCTCACCACCATGTCCCCACACCCCCTTGATGAGTGTCCAGCACAAATGAGGTGCTCAGCAAATGACTGTCACAGGAACGAATGGCTTGGGAGGATGGCCTTCCGGTAGATCAGCCCGTCTCTCTCTGCACATGCATTTTTCTCCCCAAAGGCCGAATCAAGCCAAGAGACCTTCAGTACCAGACCAAGCTTTAAGTAACGAAAAGGACCCTCAGTCCACCAGGCCCTCCTTTTCCAGTTTCTACTCAGAGCCTGGTCCCTGAGCACACAGTCTGCTTGGCTGCAAGACTGAGCTGCAGAGGAATAAGAAAACAGTGAGAAGAAGGGAAGTCAGCTCCAGAATCCCTGGGCCTGGCCGTCTTGCTTCTCTGGGAAAAGCCCAATTGTAAAGGCTTAGGTACCAGCTTCCGTCTCTCCAGGCAGGAGCAGCGGGAAGAGCAGAGCGATGATTGGAGGGTGAGACCGGAGCGCGCGCTTAGCTCCCGTTCACCCAGAGCACCCGCCAAGCTTGCTTCTGCCGCTTCCACCAGCCAGACGGGATGTTTCAGCATCTTGGGGTAAGTGGTGCCGCAAAAAGCACAAGCCAGACAAAACCCTGGACGAATGTCCCGTTCACTGTCTCCCATGAATGAGCTGCCTGGAAGGGAGGGCACCAGCCAGCAGGCAGCCGGCACAGGAATCTACTCCTGCTGCGATTCTTTTTTGGTCCCAGGTTGGGAAGTGAACCTCTGTCTCTTTCTAGCATTTCTGTCTCTTGGAAGGCTGGGAGGGCTGTCTGCCCTGCTCATCCAAAGACTGATGAACCAGAAGCTCGTGGTTACTCGGTAGAAGACAGACAGAAGGCAGGCGCTAGGACAGAACCCACGCTCAGAGAGAAACCTCTGCTCTAGCCATTGTCATCTGGCAAGGCTGCACCTAGAACCCTGTGCCCTACTCAATGCAACCAGCCTTTCCTTCCAAGGAGAGGCTGGGGATGGCTGGCGAGGCTTGAGCACTGGGGAGAGGACCTGAAACAGCTTCACGTGGGGTCAGGGGATTGTCCGTGGCTGGCCTCTCCAGGCCCCAGCCCGGAGCCACCCCTTCCCCTAACCCCATCCCTCGGAAGGGCGGTCCTACCCAACAACCTGTCCTGCAGCTCATGAGAGCCTTGCTTCTGGTTCTTCACTCCTGGCTGGCTGCCAGCCAGAAGGAATAACGGACCCGCTTATTTTATTTCATTGGCTTGTAAAGGGACATGACCAAATCGTGATGGGGAAAGAAGCTGGCAGTGGCAGAGGCCAGCGAAGCCTGGGGAGACGCCAGGAGTTAAGTAATGCCTTGGCCATTCGTTCTCCCTGACGACTAGCAGCGCTGCTGGACCAGGATGGAAGATGTGAGCGCTGGGGCTGGGGAAGCACAGAGGGGCAGGGGCAGAGCTACCCCTGACTCGCTCTGCTCTAGGATGAGCCGTGTTCCTTTCCCACCTGGCTGCTCCTTTTTATTGGGTCATGGTCATTATCATCACAACCACCACCATTTATTTAGCACATAAGTCTTAACCCTTTCATATTAGCTCCAATCCTTCCAACCTGCCCTCAAGGCAGGTAGTATTATCCCAACTTGACGAATGCAGGATCTGAGATTCAGCACAGTGAAGTCACTTGCCACGGCCTCTCCATAAGCGAGCGGCTGAGCTGGGATGTAAGTCCACATCCATCTGTCTCTAAAGCCTGGACCGTCCTCTCCATCAGCCCCGGGAAAGGCAACCAGGATAAATGGAAGATTTAGTGCTAACAGCCCTGGATAAGCCACCACACAATGGAGGCCAAATGACTGAGGGGTTATCCTTGCTGATAAGTGTGGCGGTCTGGGATACTCAGAGGGTCTGCAGTGAGGAGGGGGTTGATCTCCAGCTCCATCCTCATGAGCTGTAGCACCTTGAGTGACTCACGTGACCTCTACAGTCCCAGCGTCCTCACTGAAGCCTGAGATTTCAGTCTGCCGTGCTCACTACCAAATTCCCTGTACCTAGAACCTGCATTCCACAAAGACTTGTCAAGTGAATGAATATGAAAAACGGAAATTTCAGTAACATCCTCGCTACCCATCTTATTAATGAGATAACATAGAACACTTTGCACAGAGCATGACACATTTCTAGGGATCAACAAGAAGTTCCTGGTTATTATCAGTACTATTACTATATACTTTTACTATAATACCATTATTGCTTCACACGGTTATCATAAGGATCAATGCATTTGCGAACCGTGACGTAAGCCAGAGTTTTTACAATAACTAGTAAGCAATGCTGAGCAACCAGGTCAGATGCTGATAAGTGGTCACGGGTAACGCCAGCACAGAGGCATCCCAGGAGGCTGCCCTGGCCTCTCCCTCAGCCCCGAGCATCTGGGGCCTAGCAGGTGGAGCTCCTGCCCAAGCTCTGTCCCAGGTCCCCATCCACCTGGGACCCTCGGGTGGAGTTGCTGGGCACGTCCACGCTTGCACGGCCCGGTGAGAATGCCTCCTGTTACCACCGTACAGGTCACCGAATGCCCGTGAGTTACGCCACGTCAGCCAGGTCTCTGATCAGCTTAGTTAAAAATAGAGTTTGTAACAGAAACCTAAATCCAGTCTCCTCTAAATCAGGGCGGCGGGGGAGCAGGTGCCACCCAAATGTGGCGCTATGACGATGTGCAGAGGTGGCAGCCCCGGGGCGAGGAGGGCCCTTTACACAGAAGGGATGGCGTTCCCTCCCTCGGATTCAGTCAGTATTGGCTCAGCACCTGCACGTGTCCCAGGAGGATCTGAGGCTGAATCAGCTGTGCCTCCAGGTGACAAAATGGACAAGAGAAGTGGGCACAGAATAACTCTAATTCGGGACAGATTTCCGTATGGAAAAGGGTAAACAGATTGGTCTTTTAAAAGGCTGCTCCTCAGAAGCTTGGATTCTGAGACCGCCCCCCCCCCCCCCCCCCCCCCACCAAACTACTGGTAGCCAACCCTGGGCTTGGGAGCTCTGCAAATTCCTCTAATCCAGGAGGCTTGTATGGCAAGTCCTCACTCTTTCCATGTGGCTGGTGCGAAATACCATCATGCTTAGCGAACCCAATATTTCCGGAACAGGGTGAAGCTCAAAATAATTCTCACAGTTAGACTCACTGGGACCTAAATAGCTTTGCTGATTAAACCTTTGAATCCTTATCCGAACCGGTGACATGCCTCCTTAGGGATGCCAAATCCTTTACTGCTTCCCGGCAAGCTCAGGCCCGAGGGAGGGTCTGATTCTGCTGCACACACCAGTTAGGGCCACCTGCCCTCAACTGGTTATAAGCCACTGATTTCCTCTTTGGAATTGCCCATCAGCTTTCCAGTTTCCTCACCACGGCCCCCAAAACAGAGAGGACCAACAGTTGCCCTCATTACACAGCACCCTTGTTTGGGGATCTGGAAAACAAGGGCAGCTGTGCACAGGTTGGGATCACATGGTAGAGGAGGGGCCCTTGCAGAGAGATGGCCTGGGACCCTCTCCTGATTTCGGGGGGCTACAGGCACACTGTCAGCGGTAGGAGGTATTGACTTTCCCATTCGGTGTCAGAGCTCGCCTGCCTGGTGGGAAGCAGAAAGAGAGAGAACTGCCGAGTATCTGGATTTGCTCTCGATGTGCTATTATTATAATTACTGTTATTATGTCACCACTGTCTTTTTCGAAACCGTTCCCATAGGTGGTTTCACTTTATCCTCCCAATCATCCAATGAGGTATCGTGAAAGGGATTATTACCCCCATCTGAACCGCAGAGGAAACCAAGGCATAGACTGGGTGACCCTTGACCTTGGCCACACCATGAATCAAATGACAAGGACAAGAGGAGGCGTCCCCAGTCTCGCCTCGGGCCAGAGAGCCAGTGTCTGGAGGCATCCGAGGTAAAGGCAAGAAAACCACCACTAGGTCGGTCAGAAGCAGGCCTCCAAGACAGACGAGCAGCCCAGGTGACGGGGCCACACTTGCCCTCCCCCCCGCCCCCCCTCACAGTGTGAGGTCAGGCCACTTGGCCTGCGATGCAGGGAGAAGATTTAACAAGCGACACAAGCTCGTGGTGGATTGATTCTCCGTTGCTGGGGGCGGCCTGCCCTCTCCCTCGTCACTGACAGGCAGTGAAGGGTTAGTGGTGCGCTCCCTGCCACTGGTTCCTTGGAGCTAAAAGATAAAATGATGTCAGGACTGGGCAAAAGCTCGACTGCTAGTTAGAGCCACCACAGCTGCAGAAATGAACCTCTGCTCACCATCACCTGCTTCTTCTCAGAAGCTCTGAGCTAGACCTGAGGCATCAACGCGAAGCCCACCGCAGCTGACCGCACGCTCCTGCCCGGTCCTTGCCAGCCAGACGGCGGGCAGCGCCGGCCACGGTGGGCAGAGGTCGTAATCGCTGCCCTGACTGCCGGCCCCACGCCTGTCCTTCTCCCAGAAGTCCGGGGGAGGAAAGCCAAGGCCCGCTGGCCCGGCAGACTGGGTTGGGAGACCCCATCCCCCACACCCTAGGCAGAGCTTGGACACACCCACAGGAGCAAAGGCAGTGGGGACTAGGCCGGCTTCCCCGCTCTGCCTCGCATCAGTTGTTTTAGTTGTTTGTTTTCCTGATAAACATTCTGAATAGGCATTATGGCCGCATCGCTGGGAGCACCAAGATAAATCAACATGATCTTAAGGGCCAGAGAGAAGAAGGAGGCCAAGGAGACTGCCGTCGGGGCCTGCAGTACCATCCAGTTCATACCAGCCGGCAGAGGCCTCCATTCCAGGGATGGCTCCCACGCTGCCTGCAAAGCCTCGGACGACTCGGAAATGATTAAGGCACAGACTTGACTAAACCCACCCGTAGCTCCTCCACCAGAGAAAACCACTGGCAACGGTTTGGAGAACGTCTCTCCTTCCATGAACACTGCTTTACTGCAGCAGCTCTCAGCCCAGGCTGCACCCCGCACTCACCCGGGGAGCTTTAAGGATCACCACGTGCAGATCCCACCCTCAGAAACTCTGATTCACTTGGCCTAAGGTAGGGCCTAGGAATTGGTACGCTCCAAGAACTCCCCAGCTGATTCTAATTCTACTGTGATTCACAGCGTATATACATTTTATAGCTTTTCTCATGCAATATTGTGTCATCAGCATTTCCACATGTCACTTAAACACTCTCTGTAAACTTCACTTTAATGGACGTGTAATAATCCGTCACATGAACGTCCCATAATTTCCTTCCAGTTTGCTTTTGTAGGTGTTCTCCTGGGTGGGTGCTGGCAAGTGGCTTGGGTCCAGACGGAAGACCTCCCCCCAACCCTCAAGGCAGGCCCATTTCACACCCCCTCGCCACCTAGGCTCCTCAGACAGAGCCTGGCCGATGGTACATCCACTCCGCGACGCAGGGACTGGCCTTCTGCACTGCCATCCTGGGACCCTGTGCCACACCCCAGAATTCCTTGCCAGTTG
Source organism: Leucopleurus acutus (assembly GCF_964270905.1). Taxonomy (NCBI): domain Eukaryota; kingdom Metazoa; phylum Chordata; class Mammalia; order Artiodactyla; family Delphinidae; genus Leucopleurus; species Leucopleurus acutus. The sequence continues at coordinate 30,883,100 of NC_139161.1, forward strand.
GGTAACTTGTTTGTCTCTGCCAGGAGGATCAACTTGGTTCCATGGGGAGGATACACCCAGAAGGCCCTGAACAAAGGTCCGGGAAGCAGGATGGGCTACGTTGTTCATTAATTCCTTGTGAGGTCCTCACGGAATTTCCACAAGGCTCACTGATTTGGGATAGTTGCCTCCTTAAAAGACATTTTGAATCTTTTCATTTTGGACCAGAAACTTGGTCAGGAGCTGATTCTTCATCTTCCTACAGCCATTTCCTCTTACTCCTTCCTCTGACTGTCTTGAAAAACCTGTATCTCCCCAGCCATGGGTGTCTTATCGGCCCAGGCACACAAAACGCCTTGTTTTGGAGCCTTGGGCTGAGTCCTGGAAGTTCCAGCTTTGAGGTGCAGCAGATCCTGGATAAGGACGGGTCCGTTCAGAGGATTCTCGTGGCTCCTTTCACGGCCAGAATGTCCAGCTTTTAGAGGATCCACCAGCGAGGCAGTTGACCCCAAGACTCCACACTGAGGCAGAGATGTCTCTTTACCATCCTCCTTCCAGCTGTTCTAGGAAGGAGCAAACACCTGGCGAGCAAACTGGGGCCCGTTTCCAATTCTAAGCTACTTGGTCCCCATCAGGCAAGGCCCCTCCATTTCCCACTCGGGGAACATCTGGCGAGTAGATGATTGGAAGCACATGCTAGCAGTTACCACACACTTCCCAGCAAAACCTAAGCTTCGTCCCAGGAGCCCCATCTTCCCTCTCTCTAATCCAGTGTCCCACCCCCTTCACCTCCCCATCCTAGCTTTGCTGAACTTTACTGCAAAACAGATGTTGCACCTGACCCAAGATCTCCCAGGCACGTGGCCAAAACCAATTTTTTTCAAGAGGCTGCAACATGAAACGGTCTTCCCAAGTCCAAGATAGCTTAGTAAACGTGGCTCCCCCTGCCAGCTCCAGGAGCAGCCCAGGTGCGCTCACTCCCAGCTCCCAGCCTCTTCTCTTGCCAATAAACGCCATCACAGCTCTCCAGCCCCCCGGAGGCCAGCCTCGGTGCAAAGCCTGTCATTCCCACTCAGCAGGCATTACAATAACCAGGCCACAGGTACTGCCCTTCAGTTGAGAGTCGACGTCAAGTTTAATATGAAGGAATGTGCTGAACAGGACCCTCTAGGAGTTTAATATCCCTCATTTCCAGCAAACCAGGTTCAGTTCTAGGGCTTCTAACAGGAACAAGAACCCGAAGGGAAGAAGGGAGATTAGTGGCTGGAACTAGGTGTTAACGGTTAGGAGTGGAGCCATTCAAAGTCGAGAAGAAAGTTCTAGAATCAGAATGGTTTAACCACCTCCTGCTGTGAGGCCCTTGGGAGCCTGCCTCCTACTGGCTTCATAGTTCATATTTGCTATGGACGGGGGCAAACGTGCGGGCCGGGACAGGTCCCCCCGAATCTACCCACTGGGTTATGCCATGGCCAGCGTTCCTCTGGGGTCTTCTCTTTACCCCAACCCGGGGACTCTGTCTTGTATCCTGTACCCACGTTACAGATCGTCCTGAATCATACCCCAAAGTCCAAAGGAGTAGGAACATGATTAAATAATGATTTGCGAGGACAAAAAAATCTAAAGTACACTTCTTTTCCCACATGGTATCCCTCTGTGAATTCAGAACAGGGAGGGCTCCCGTTTCCCTCTGTCACAGACAGCACCTCCTGCACCCAGACCCCAACCAGGCCTTTATTTCAGTTTGTCCTCCTGACCCAGAAACTCTGAAAGAACATAGGCTCCGGAGTTAGACAAGCTCAGATCCCAATGTCAAGGACACCACTTACAGGAAGCTATCAATCTCCTCGTGCCTCAGTGTCTTTATTAAATTGGGACAGTAATCCTTCTCCGGCAGGGTTAGGTAAGGATTCAGTAAAGGTGTTTATTGCAATGCTGGACACACAGCAAGGCGCCCGAGACATCTTCTATCTCCTTTCTCCCCCTCCCATAATCTGATCTGTTTGACAGAGAAAACCGGGCAGCCACGCGGAAGAGGGAGAAATTCATCCCACACTTTTCTGGGCACAGGTAAGCGGATCACCTCCGAGGCACTGGCCTCATCCGTCAGGAAGACACCCGACTGCCCAGTGCTCCGGGGAAGCCTCCAGAGGAGCCCTGCCATCCCGGCATCTCCGAGGCACAGCCCCGTCGCACAAGGCACGCACGTCCCACTGGAGAGAGGGGACCGGCGGTTCCTGGTTAACTGCCGGTTAAGGCAGCTGCACTTTACAGTAGCCCAGCATGGACAATATTATGAATGACACTCGCAAGCTGCCAGCCTGGGGACTCATTACAGTCCAGGTACAACACGGCAGCCTGCCAAGCCCACGGCTTTCAGAACATCCACACACCATTTAATTGCATTATAATTTCAAAAGTGCTTTTCAAACTGGAAAAACGCATTCACTGATTAACCAGCGAAGAGCAAAATTGTTTATGAAATTGAATACAAAAAGCTACAGAAATGTAATTGGGTCGTTCTAGCACCTAATTTTCAAGCCATTTTCCCCACTTATTTAATCACGAGATACAAAAGGAGTGACTGAATTGACTTCATACTAATTAGATTACACCCCGCGATACTCCGGGCCTATATTCCAACTGGTTGATAGCGAGGTTTTAAACAGAAACAAAAACGCTGCTGTAGCTTGTCAGTGGGACAGGATGGGGTGTTTTGAACAGACCCTTCCATCCTGCGTGGGAATGAGCGTTTGTGCCCCAAACCTCCCAAGCTCCCTGCTACGTGGAAGCGTCCTTGCAGAAGCATCACCCTCTGGGGCGTGGACAGGGAGAACCCCCGGGCCCTGCTCCCTGGCAGGATGGGTTAGAGTGAGCCCCTTCTATGACATCCTGCCACCTCCCCAGCGGGCACGGGGCTGCCAAGGCAGGTGGAGAAAGCCACGCGGCGACTCTCCTAATTGGCCGCACAAGGCCCTGAACACTTTCCCTTTCACTGTTTCATACACCGACTGGTGGCCCCAACCTGCTCGGCGGCAGCCTCACGGGCAAGCCCAGCTCCGCTGTGTTCTCTTCTCACTTCTGCCCTGAGCTGCGTGAGCTGGGCCGAATCCTCTCTCCCTCAATTACTGAGTGAATAAACCATTTTCCTCTCGGAAGGCGATGCTGTGCTACACTGTGCGTGTGCACCTCTGAAAACGCAGGCGTGGTCCAGGAGGTTAAACACAGCAGCTGCCCTGCAGGTTGCCCTAGACACTGCCGTGGACTCAGGGTGCGCAGGGTTACCCCTCTGCAGGAGACCTTCTCCTTTTGATATACGCTACAGCCTTCCCGTGGCTTCTGTAGCTCGTTTTACATTTTATTAGGAGCAACGTAATTGATTATATAATCAAATGTAGAACGTACATTATCAAGATATCTCAGCACTTCACAGGCCATTTAATCAAGATATCTGGGGCCGTGCCAAAAGGAATCAACGTACACGAAGCCTCAAGTACGTATTACTGTGCTGCCTTCGTTTCCACGCTGGATCTGGGTCCTGCTCCCTGGGAAGGGGAGCTCCTCCTTCTAGATGGAGCCGTACACAAGCTCTGGGGCTGAGGGTCCTCCGTGCCACTTCTCACCTTCTCCAAACAAGGAGACCCAAAAGGCCGCTCTTCCGCGTACTCTATCTGCCGATGTTACATCTTCAAGTAGCCCCCAATTTCTCTAGTCTGTGAGGAGGTCTGCAGGGCTTTGCCCAAATGCCCCAGCACCGTGCAGGCAACCGAGGAAACGAAAGGGGTTTTCACTCCTCTTCACTCATCCTAAATTGCTACTCCCCCCGGGTAAGTAAACAGGTGTTATTTAGGCGGCAACAGAGGTGTCGCGTGACTATAGCCAATTTTCAGAAAACCCGGGGAGCCCGAGAGAGCAAGGACAGTGGCAAGCGGGGGCGTCTGCCTGAAATGCCTTCCCTTTTGAAGCCAACGCGGGTACAGCGCTACCTGAAGCTGCTCAAACTAACCCTTTGGATCAGAGACCGTCTGCCCCTTGTGCCAGGCACGGTGCTACCCCTGGGGGTGAACACAGGACGGGTCCCTGTTTCCAGAGTGAGCCCTGCCCTTAGCAGGGGAGGCACAGGCAAACAGCCCAACACAAACCCGCCAAGGCTGTGCTGGAGGTGGGACAAAGGATGGATGACTCTGCGAGGACGCAGGGCTTCCGGGCAATGAAGAGCAGAGAAGTGCATTCCAGGTGAAGAGAGGGGCAGGGACGGAGTCAGGAAGGGCTGCAGGAACGTGTGTGTTGGAAACAGCAAGGCAGGACGATGGGGCTCAAGAACCAGGGAGGGGTACGAGGTGCGGCTGGGAAAACTGGCCGGAACTCTGAGAAGGCTCGAATGCTGGGCTAAAACGTTCAGTGCTTATCCTACAGAAAATGGAAAATCCATCATGAACTCTTTGTTCTCCGAAAATGCTATCCAGACATGGCACGAGGGACTGTGGATCCTACAAAAAATCCTAAGACACAGAGCAGTCTCCGGAGCAACAGTGTGCAGCAGGGGTGCAAAAGAGGGTCACTCGGTGCCTGCCATGTGCTTGCACCATTTATTGAGCGAATGAGCAAATGCAATGCATACAATTTAGCAGTAATCACTAACTTGATAAGACTCCTAGCTCTGAAGTGAGGACCACACTCTATACCCCCATCCGCCTCGCTGGGAACAGGCTACAAGCTCCCATCAGGGCGGGGATGCCCTGACGGTGTGTCTCCAGAACCTCTCCTAGGACTCAGGGTGCAACACAGACTTTCAATGCCCATGAGGTGGCTGAAGATGGCCTCAGAGGGGCTCTAACCTCTGGCCTCTGACACCACCACCAACACAAACTCCTGGGCTTACTGGCAGTTTCCAGGCTGCTGTGCTTGGACCTACTAAGGTCCAGAAACCTCCTCCAAGCAGTAGAAGAACCCACACGTCCAGAAATTCCAGACAAAAGAAAGGTATCTGAGAGCACAGGGGCAAGAATGCAAGGCAAAGCCATGCCAACCAATGACAAGGACATAGGAGTCCTGTGACGTCTGCACAGGCGACCTTCCGGCTGCCCTGACCAATGCCCCCAAATACGTTAGCTCCTGGGCAATTCTGACTTAACTCTGCGCTTAAACCCAGGCATCCATGCCCAGTTCCAGCAAGAGATCTGCAAACACACAGCACGCCCCTCGCTCAGGTGGGGAGGGTGGGCAGCCAGGGACACGGGGTCTTTGTGTCTGGAGCACAACGTACTGGCTGTACAGCGCGGAATACCCATGGGGGCCTGCACAAAGGACATCCTATTCACCAGGCTGTGCTTGGCAACGTGACATGTGTCGGGGGAGGCACCCAGGCCCCTTCTGGCTCAGGTGTGCTGTTCAGCGGTGCGTGTACCAGGCCAGACAATGCGACCTTTGCAAATTCCTTAACCACAGCAACCTTGGGGAGGGCGGCGGGCCAGGCGGGCTGGGGCCAGGAGGCCGGGGATGAAAGGAAAATGCAAAACCTCCATTCTGGGGACGGGGCCATCTGCACACTGGGGCCTGTGTGTGTGTCCCCCACCAACATGTGACTGTTATTGATACGTAATTTCTGGCAGACCACAGTCCACATTAGGGAGGACTGGAGATCACCTGACACGGGTTGAGCCTTATTCAATGTTACACTGTTTGTGAAGGCGAGGTGGGACAGCGGGCGGGAAATGGGCTTTGGGTTCGGAGGCCCTGAGCTCACTTTACCACTTTGCTGCCTGGATTGCGATCTTGGACAAGTGGCCTAACTGCTCTTAGCTTTTTCCATCTGGACGAGGGGTTCCCGGCTCACAGACCAGCTAATGTCTATGGAGTGACCAGCATCGTACAAATGGTCCCCAAGGGTGGGGCTGCAGAGGAACAGAACTTTCCATGGGAACCAGCAGGAGGGACAATTAGCTCACAGTGAAGAGAACAAGCCTCCAAGGCCTGCAGCCTTTGGTACGAAAGTATCGAACGTGCAGTCCACACAGCAGGCTTATCTGTCCATTAGTGGAGGCCCCGAGGATCTGACTCGTTAGCCACCAGTTTGCCTGTCAGCGTCTGAAGTGACTGCATTTCTTTATGTTGGTGAAATATGACCAGGCGTATTTTCCCCCCCATATGATATTTTTAAAAGATGGCTCTCCTCCACCCTCCGGGAAGCTAACCAACGTTTGCAGCACTGGGTGCATTCTACGGGAACACTGGCGTCACTGTCATCTGCTGTGACAGCACAGAGCTGAGGAAGGGCTACCGCGCCAGCTCTGTGCTTCCACTCACCCGGTTCTGGGCCACCAGCAAAGCCAGCGAGGATGTGTGGCGTCCCCTAGGCCAGCGTCCAGGGTGAGCCGGCTTGGGCCAGCGAGTGACACTCTTATATATCAGGCGCTTTATATATGCTTCCTCATTTAATCTGTAGCAATCACCATCTGAGGAAGTATTCTTATCCCTGTTTTACAGATGTGGAAACTGAGGCTCAAAGAGGTTAAGCCGCTTACACAGATACAGACAGTTAAGTGGAAAGAACCATAATTTGAATCCAGGCCTGTTGGACTCCAAAGCTGCAAATTCAAATAATGAATAAACTAATTCTCTCTGGCTGTCAGTTTCCTCATCTATAAAATGAGGGTAATGGGGCTTCCCTGGTGGCGCAGTGGTTGAGAGTCCACCTGCCGATGCAGGGGACACGGGTTCGTGCCCCGGTCCGGGAAGATTCCACGTGCCGCGCGTGCGCGGAGCGGCTGGGCCCGTGAGCCATGGCCGCTGAGCCTGCGCGTCCGGAGCCTGTGCTCCGCAACGGGAGAGGCCACAACAGTGAGAGGCCCGCGTACCAGAAAAAAAAAAAATAAATAAATAAAATGAGGGTACTGCCATCAGCTGGTGCTAGAAGGAACCTTCCAGGCCTCTAAAATTCTGAGTAAATATGCAGGCTGACCCCTTTCCGGATAATGGGACACTGCTTGTGCGGGGCAGGGAAGGCTGCTCTCGGTGCCGGGCTGTGGATTTCCCACCTTCCTGTCCTCCCCACAGCTTGCCTGTCTCCTCCTCACGGAGGGGCCCAGGAACAGAAAAGCAGCAACTGGGCAGACGGCTCGGAGTGCTGTTTGTTTGCAGTCTGGATGAAAGGCCAGGAAGGGGTGGGGACGGAAGAGTCTCTGAACTGTTGGTTCAAGCTGGTTCAAGCACAGTTCATGTGGGATTTCCCGGAATCCACTGCACAGACATGGTAGGCTGGGCTGGACACAGGAGACCAGTGAGCCTGAGCAGAGGTGTGTGTGCCGTGCGGGCCCGTTGGGCCGACAGTCCTCGGGGAACCGAGACGCAGGCAAAGCAGCTGCTCCAGGCCGACGGGCAGGAACATCAGGCCTCCACCCACTGCCTCGGCACAGCCTCTCCAAAGCGCCCAGCCCCAGCCCCGCTGGCATTTCTCCGCCTCAGGGTTGCGGTTCTTCTGGGTCATGGGGTCCCTGCATCGTCGCCCAAGAACAGACAGTGGCAGAACTGTTTCCAGACTTGACGCCCCAGATGCGCAGATCGGCCTGGGCAGAGGGATCTCATCAGGGGGCTGAGGCACCGACCTCGCTGCCATTTGCATCACTGGCTAGAGTGGGCCCCGGAAAGTCACTGTGCCCGCCCCCCCCGCCCCCCCAGCAGGGCAGCAGCTCCTGCATGGCCAGGAGGGCAGTGGTGAGCTTTCCATCCACCCACAGCTTTGCTCCCACCATGCTTCCACTGGGGAAAACCCGGCTTGCCTCCTTCCTGGGTGCGCGCAAAACAGGACTCCACAACCCACCACTCGGCGGAAGTCAGGTTACCAAAAGCAAACTGCAAAGGCACGCTTGTCACCGCTGAAAATCACCTCCTTTACTGCGCGCTCCTGGTAGGAGCTGTACAGACATTGTCCGAACAACGCCCCTCAAAACCCTAGGAGGCAGGGGTTACTGTTATCTCATTTTGCAGCGGGGTGAGTCTGAGGCTCAGAGAGGTTATGTAACGTGCCTAAGGTCACTCAGCTGGCACGTGGTTAAAAGCTGGGATTTCTGAAGTCAGGCGGTCTGATATCAGAGTCCTTGCTTCCCAACCACTTTTCTACCCAAACAGAGTGGTTTGGAAGGGGTGGGAGGAAGCAGTACAGAGGGAAGAGTTTTGGACACTGTCCATGAAGCAGACTGTGTAAATCCCCGTGGAGTCTAGTGCAAGTCCTCCTGCGATCCCTTCAGGGTTCCGTGGAGGGTGCAGGACACTGCAATCCCCCTACCACTGGAGTTCCAGCAGAAGGGCTCAGGACATAACAAGTCTCCCCCTCTATCACCACCACCCTCCCAAATATTTTAAAAGAGCAAAATTTCCCCCCAAAGACTATTGCGAGAGGCCAGCTGGCAAGGCAAGTTATGAACATGTCATTACGTAATGAACCGCTTCCACGTACTGTAATAGCTTTTCACGTTTGCTACTGTACCGGGAGACACCAAACAGCAATTTTAAACTGTCTCCTCCGTTGCCCCATCTCTAGTCTTCCACGATCACACATGTTTCTACTTTAAAGCCCGTTAACACGGTATGTTCAGAGCACAAATCCAGATGGCTGGGGGCGCTCAGAAAACCCGCTTGGCATTTTGCAGAACTGATTTTACGACCCCGCCTTCACACCTTCCCACCGACCAATCGTGGCTAAGGAGTCACATTGAAAGGGGGACCCGGCAGAGACTGGAGACCCTGCTCCTGCTTTATGAAGCCTCTGCAGGGATGCAGGACAGCCCGTGATGGTGACCACTAGGCCACTGCAGACAAACTCTCCAGATGCCCAGCTGCCTTGGCCCCTGGGGAGACACGGGCTGGCACCAAGCAGAGGCTGGAGGGGTGCTGCCTGAGGAGCGGAAGTGGGGACAGGCGTCCTTCGGGCATCATCAGTGAAGCTGGGCCCACGTGGTCCCTTTTATATATTAACCACTAGGGTTGAGTATGGGCTGGGAGGCAGGAGCCAGACAGCCCAGCTCTGCATGCGTCCTCAGCCTCCACCAAGGGCCTCTCTTTTCCAGCCAGTCCCCAGCCAGGGAAGCTTGCCTTGCAGCAGGTCACCTGCTGCTGGTCTGGACAGATGAGTTGGGGGAAACCACTGCATCGTCCGGGGAGGTCTGGGTGGGACAGGAGAGAAGGGAAAGGGGCCTTGTCATCTTTCCCCCACCATCCTTGTCATTTCCTTAGCCTTAACTTTCCAAACACTGTCCTCACGTGGGTGTCTTTCAGCCCAAACTCTCCCTGCAAGGTCGGTGGAGCAGATCTCATCCCACGTGGTAGTTCTCTTGATGTACGTGCCTGTTCTGCACGGTAAGTAATGTTCCCTCTGTGGTGCCCATAGAGGCTGGGTATGAATGAAACGGCACCAAAGAGCCTCTGTGTTCTTGAAACGTGTCAGCCAAACCAGGAAGAACCTGGAAGGTTCTGTGACTCGGAACTCCACAGAGACGGTGGAATCCAGCGGGCTTGCCTTTGCTCTTGGCAGGGCTAGTGGTTTAGAATTGGCAGAAGGGCTGGTCTGGGGACGAGGCAAGTGGCTTAGGGCGGTGGCTTTGCTGTTGTGCCACCAGCAGAGAAGCGTCTCCACAAGCAGACGGCGAGGAGGCAGCTCCAGCCGACGAGGGCGTCGCGTCTACCGCCGCCCGACAGGCCGGGTCTCACCCGGACACTGGGCTGTCCAAGAACTCAAAGTCCTTGGGGGGCTCCCAACACTCCCAGGACACAGGGCCCCAACAACAAAGCACAAGGGGGGCCCCCCATCTTTGCTATTGGTTGGAAAGACACTATTAATAGCCCTGATAATTGACTATCTTTTCAAAAAGACTGTTCCGGGGCCATTTTTAGAGCATCTTTGCTCGGATGGCTGCGTGGTGACTAGAAATGGCGGCGCTGAACAGGTGTAATTATAGAGGCGCCTGATACGCCGAGACCATAACTGTGGGCAGCTTCTCTTCGTAATCGAAGCATGTCCCTCTCCCCAGAGCCCTTATTTAAATGTTTTGTCAGCTCCCCACACCGGCAGCAGGCAAGCTCCGCCCCTGAGCGCTCTCGGAAAGCGGCAGGGGGGCCATTGCGAAAAACGGCCACTCCTCTCCCTTCGCTCTTCGAAAAATTTGTCGTGAAAACCAGAAGCAGGGGAGGCATGTGGGAGGGCTCCGTGGCCCGCAGTTCTGGGGGCAGTTCAGAACCCAGCGAGACAGCACTTTCTGGAACGCTGACAATCTGCTGACTCAGCTGCCTTGGTCATGGACCTGAAAATTTAGAAGAAATATTCAGCGTCCAGGAAACACAGCTCTGCTGTTTCACCCCATTGACTCTCGCCAAAATTGGGGCTGCTTCTCTCTCATCAACGGCCTTTTGGAATCAGGGACTCTGCATGCCCAAGAGAAACCCTAGGTCTCCCCCGTCCCCCATCCCAAAGAGGGAACACGTACCAACAGCCTTGCAGAAGGAACACCCCTGCTCAGGGCTGCCAGGGACCAGCCAACCCCTGCTGAGCCTGTCCTCAGCCCCACACCCTCCCAGGCCAGGTTCTCCTTTGGTAAACCAGACCTCCCAGGGAACTTCAGGATGACTTAGAAATGATCCGGGTGGTGCTGGCATTCACGAATTCATTCCAAACACATTAAGCATTAGAGTCAGAAGCAAGCGGGAAACGGGGCAGAGCCTTAAGTCTCCATCATGACGTCTTGGGAAAAGCCTTCAGCTCCTGAGTGATTCCTTGCTTTTTTCAGGAATACTTCTGGTCTCATCCTGTCTAGAAAGAGGTGGCATGACTCGGTTCATAGTAAATAGGGAAGGGTACGCTGGGCAGCAACCTTCTCCGTGTCCAGAGGGAGCCTTCAGCAGCGAGCACAAGTTCCCCCCTCTTCCCGGCCTTAAGTCCCCAGCCCAGCCCCGGAGCCTGCCAGTCCAGCCTCGCCCATGATGGAGGAGGTCCCCCAGTGCGGGGTCGCGCGGCCCGCCCGCCACCTTAGGAAGATGTGAAGTGCTATTCCTTTGCCTCGCTGTCAATTTGCTCGCTCCTCAGGCAGGCACAAGGGATGCTGTTTACTTACAGGGCGCCCTCGCTATCCCTATTGTGGGGTCCCTACTCCACTCACTGGACCATGGTGGACGAGTCTCTCCATCCGTGACATGGGTTAAATCACACACCCCATGTACCCGCACTAGAAGGTGGCTGTAGCAGTGAACATCACCGAACACCGACTAAGGGCCAGAGACTATACGTCTATTAATTTGGGAGGGTTGACCTAGAAGCTAATTTAATTTCTCATTCCTGTTAGAATAGTGCTGTTGGGAGGATCTCGAGCTAGCAAAACTGGACAGGTGAAAAGGACCTTGCAGAAGGTAAAACACATTAAAGATAAGGACATGAACCACCCACGGTGACACACCCCCCTGAGTAGCTTTTCTCCCAGAAGCGAGCCAATCACTTCACTTGGGAGATCAATCACATGACCTTCGCCCCCAGAGGGCCACGTGTGACAGGAGGCGGTGCTGTTCCAGGATGCCCTGACCTCCCTCCCAATACCCCAGAGGCTGATGTGTTGGGACAGACCTGTTCTGCTTCACAGCCCCCCAGCTCTCGTCTGTGCCCCTCGAGAAGCTGTATTCTTGCATTTCTAACTGATGTCTCAGGGCAACAATTAGATGTCACTACTCCAACACTGCATTACAACTTCTCTGCAGATCCTGGAGGAAGGGGAAATGAGTTATGGCCAGCAAACCAAGCTAAATACAGTTGGTAATTGAAAAAGTGGCCAAGGAAAGCAGGAGGGGAAAAGCAAGCAACTCAGACTAAACGGATTATCAATCATTTCCTTTTAGGGCAAACTCCACTGCAACTTAATCAATTGTCGTTGCTTCCTAAATTCAATAAGAAAACTGATACTGTGGGGAAGAAGGAGAAGAAAAGTAGGAAATGTTTCCCATCACATTCTTGATGGACTCTGGACAGCATTCCACGTTCAATTCCACTCCAGTTCTGAGTTGATCAGCATAAAAGAAATTTACAAGCAACAAAACTCAGATCGTGTGTTACCATTACGACCAAGGGTGTAAAGTGTCTCAGGCATGGTCTCCAGGGTCCACTGGGACATGGCTTTAATAGTCACAACAGGAAGTGGTGCTTCTGAAGCTAGGCAGCCTGTTCTGCCTGCAGGGATAGTGGGACTGTAGGTGGAGCTCAGGAAGGGTAGATTGTATGACCTTGGGATCTCCAAGGTCCCAAGTCACTTGACCTCCAAGGGCTGTGGAGTCTGTTGCCATAGCAATCCGGTGAGGATAAACTCTCTCACTCCTCTCCTCACTCCTCTACCTGTTATGTACCAGGTACTAGGGACACCAAGAGGAATAGAACCTGGCCTCCTACTCTTAAGGCTCTTATAGTTCCTGGGGCCGGGGGTGGGGTGGGGAACGCGGACAGCGTGAGCAAATGATGACAGACGAGGGAGGAGGAAGGGGCACCCTTCTAGACGGGAGTGGGTCTGGGCTGAGTCCTGGAGGCCCTCAGGAATTTGTCAAAGGAAAGGTGGGCGGCGATTAATGTGTCCAAAAGCTGAGAAAGACCCTGGTGATCAAGGAACTACAGGGCCACAGAACATACTAAGCAGACAGCCCAGGCTGGTAGGGAGCCTAGAGGCAGGCAAGGCTGGGTCAACCAGCACCTTGGAGGCCACATTAAGGCGCTTGGCTGGGAAGCCACACCCTTGGCACCATCAGGATCACGGTTCAGGAAGATCCCTCTGAATGGGTTAGAGAGGGGCGGACCTGGAGGCAGGAGTCCCTGAGAGTTGCTGCAGGTGCCAGGGAGACGGGACGGGGGCTTACAGCAGGGCGTGATGGCAGGTGCCAAGGACAGGGTAATGCCGAGGTGGGTATATAGACAGACTGGCCAGATGGTGCAGGAGGCGGGGCCCAGGACTAAGCCTCAGTTTGGCTTGAGCAGCTGGGCACCGTTCCCCAGGACGAGAGTCAGTGGGGCAGCCTGGGCATCTCAGGCTAGTGACCCACCCCCCTACATGGCCCTACTTCTCACCCACAGTCCCCAGAACTTTAAAACACACACGAAAAGCATAAGCTTCTCCAAGGAGTTCAGCACAGTGTAACGAATACCACGGAGGGAAAGAACACGAGTGCTAACCCCAGGTTCCCTGGGAAGTCTCAGCACGTCCGGGCAGAAGGTCGCAGCAGGGGCTGCAGGAGCTACTCATGACTCAGGAATGAGGATAGAACAGCAGGCGGAGATGGTTGTGAGTAGGGCCATAAAGATACGGTCCAGGGGCTGAAAGCCCGGGTTTTACAGCCGCTCCTGGGTTCAATCCCAGCTCTACCCCCTGGCTGGCTGCGTCCCCAGGGGCGGGTTCCTTTACCCCTCTGTTTCTTCATCTGAAAACCTGGCACAATAACAACTACGTGGCACAGGGTCCTCCGGCAGGTGCGATGAAACAAAGCGAGGAAAGAGCACAGCCCAGCATCCAGGCACAGGGAGCGCTTCCTCTTACGAGTTCCTTTTCGCCTCTCATCGTTGCTAACAACAGTAACATCCCAGATGTAAGGCAGGTGTAGAACATTCCCTCATATCTTTAAACACCAAGGAGGCAGGAAACAGGGCTTTTTAACAATTCCCGAGTCAGGGAAGGCATGCGGTGACTCGCTGCCAAGGAAGGAGAAAGGGAAGGTGTCTCAGGACGCCGCCCCAGCTTCCCCAGAGCAACGGCAGCAGATGCTGCCAGCTCTTAGCAGTGATGCTGCTTCGACGCTTGACGGAGGGTGACATTGCAGCAACAAGGCACTCCGGTAATGCTCTGTAAAACTATAAATTTACTTTGAGAGCACCAAGTCTAATTACCTCGCCAAGACTCTCTGCATTTTTAAGAACCTGTTTTTTTTTTTTTCCTCCTTGAACTCTTGATCATAAGGACTCTTGTTAGCAATACTCGGTGTCCTTCTTGTTTCGCCTGTTGCCGTGGCAACAAAGCAGTATTTACCAGCCTTTCCAAGCTGGTACATCTTTATTAGCACCCGGATCCCATGAGGAGCAGGAAGCACTGCAGAGGTTTAAAGAGCATTAATCCCCTTAAGCTTTGCAAACCTCTCTAGTTAGGGAGCCCGTAAGGGGGGAAATTGAGGTCTCTGCCATTTTCAGGGCCCTACTAGAATCGTTAAGCCTCCATGAAGCAAAAACTTATCTCTCTGGAGCTTCACTTTAAATTTCTTCCCCTCTTGAAGAAGACAAACTTGTAGACTGCCTGTGCTTCACAAGAAAAATTTGCTCCCCGTCCATCAGAGGAGGGCCGCCGGCTCTTTCCTCTACGCTTCTCTGGCCATGCTGTTCTCTTGCGATAAACACAGACTTTCAAACACTGTTATCTCTGGGCCAGAAGGAGGGACGGCCACAAAGGCCCACCGGCTGAGCTGCCGGGGCACCCTCCTCTCTGTCCCTCCGTGATGAGAATCAACAGATGATGAGGAACTGAGGTAGATTTCCTGCATATTTCAAAAAACCAGCCTCGGCAAGCAGCTCGAGAAAGCACCCCTCCTCTCAGCCTCCCTCGGAAGGGTTTTCAAAGTCAGCACCAGAGCAGAAGAGGGAAAGGAGGGAGAAGAAAGAGTTTCTTCACATCATTTAAAAGCCGTCCAGGGCTTCCCTGGTGGCGCAGTGGTTAAAAAGTCCGCCTGCCGATGCAGGGGACGCGGGTTCGTGCCCCGGTCCGGGAAGATCCCACATGCCGCGGGGCGGCTGGGCCCGTGAGCCATGGCCGCTGAGCCTGCGCGTCCGGAGCCTGTGCTCCGCAACGGGAGAGGCCACAACAGTGAGAGGCCTGAATACTGCAAAAAAAAAAGAATACGGTATCTAAAAGCAGTTCAATGTCCCAATCCCCCTCCTACCAAATAAATGTTTTTTTCATCTTTATCCCAGCCGAGAATATCAAACCCCAGCTAGGGCTCCAGGAAGACCTGTGGTTGAATTCTGAAAAACTGCACAAGTGAAAAATGATGCTAACGTTCATTTTGGCCTCACACACAGCTTTCAAATGGGTAATTTTGAGCTGGCCATGCCTTGGTATTCTTCACGGCCCCCGTTCAGCGTTCTGTGTCCATCAGTCCAGTTCAATCAGGGCTGCTTAACTGAGACACAGGAGCCATTAAGAGCTTGACCTTGGGGGGAGTGTGCTGGCTGGGAGACAGATAGCCAAAGGCCAAGTTTCCAACCAGGCAATGTCTGATGCCACTTTTGAACCTACCAGGAATCTCCCACTATTCCCAGGGATGCTCAAAATTCTTAAGACAAAAATAGTAAGTCATTCAGATCCTTTTTCTTTTCTTGGTGGGATAAAGAGTTCTTTCAAAGACCAGCAGCAGCCTCTCCAGAGTGAGGACTCCGCAGCTCCAAGATGCATCAGCACTAAAATCTTGGGGCTGCGTCCTTCCTCGACTCTACAAATTCTGAGCGGTCCAGCAGTCATGCGATTATTGAGGTGTTTTTTTTTTTATTTGCGGTACGCGGGCCTCTCACTGCTGTGGCCCCTCCCGTTGCGGAGCACAGGCTCCGGACGCGCAGGCTCAGCGGCCATGGCTCACGGGCCCAGCCGCTCCGCGGCATGTGGGATCTTCCCAGTCCGGGGCACGAACCCGCGTCCCCTGTATCGGCAGGCGGACCCTCAACCACTGCGCCACCAGGGAAGCCCTCGTGAGTTAGTTTTTACTCGATGTCTTCCCCATGTTTTCTAAAGCTACTTGAGGTACCTTACAACGCTCAAGCACATACCAAGAAAAACATGAATCAAAGCTGTAAAGGACGAGCTCTCCAGATGAGAACAAGGGCCACCCGCACCGGGGCTCAGAGCAGGCAGGCTGAGGCTCAGGGCCGGAGGATCCGAAGGCCCGTAACTGCTCCTGATGATGGAAAGGCTGGAAGCAGCAAGTTTCTCTGTGAAACCCAGGAAACACGTGAGACTGTCTATAACCTAGAGAGTTGTCACTGGGCAATAGGGTTTTTTTTTTGTTTGCTTTGTTTTGGTTTTTTTTTCATGTAGCTTATTTTATTTTTTTAACATCTTTATTGGGGTATAATTGCTTTACAATGGTGTGTTAGTTCCTGCTTTATAACAAAGTGAATCAGTTATATGTATACATATATCCCCATATCTCCTCCCTCTTTGGGCAATAGGTTTTTTTTTTTTTTTACATCTTTATTGGAGTATAATTGCTTTACAATGGTGTGTTAGTTTCTGCTTTATAACAAAGTGAATCAGTTATACATATACATATGTTCCCATATCTCCTCCCTCTTGCGTCTCCCTCCCTCCCACCCTCCCTATCCCACCCCTCTAGGTGGTCACAAAACACCGAGCTGATCTCCCTGTGCTATGCGGCTGCTTCCCACTAGCTATCTATTTTACGTTTGGTAGTGTATATATGTCCATGCCACTCTCTCGCTTTGTCACAGCTTACCCTTCCCCCTCACCATATCCTCAAGTCCATTCTCTAGTAGGTCTGTGTCTTTATTCCTGTCTTGCCCCTAGGTTCTTCATGACATTTTTTCCCCTTAAATTCCATATACATGTGTTAACATACGGCAACAGGTTTTTAAAGCAGACACGTAGGGCTCAGTGACGCTGATCAAGACCTCCGGAGACGGAGGCAGGACCGATTGGCGACACCTAGCGTCTGGCCCAATTCCTTCAGGCTTAGGCTTAGAACACCTGGGGACAGAAGACGCAGGGTCTGGAGGCAGCAGGGGGTGGAGTTAGGGGGCCAGATGGGGGTGCTGGTCAGCTTCCATGTTCAGAGACTCGAAGCAGGCAGAAAGCCAAGCTGGGCTTCCCAGGACCCTCTCAGAAAGGGAGTGAGGAATTACAGACCCGTAAACGTGACTCTGAACTTTAATTAAACTGCTGCAACTCCCCCATGGCTTATGAGGGTGACTCTGTGGTATCAGCAATAAATCTTCACGGATGATGGTCTGAGGGTCCAGTGAGGAAGTGGGGGGACAGCGCTCCAGTGTGTAGCTAGTTCTGGGACAGCTCGGGGAGAGACCGACTGAAGGTCACATGGCGTGGGTTCTGGGCACCCTCCATCCCAGCCCCTCAGTGCGGCAAGTGGAGGGAAAGGGTCAGTCCTTCTAGAAGCTGGAGGATCTAAGTGTGGGCACTACAGCAGCCGAAGGGTGAGAGAAGGCTGGCGTGGGGATGGCCAGGGCCTACCTGCTGATTGAGCTGCTCTTTTTACAGGACTGGTCAGTGTGTAAGAACACCTCCCAGCCAACCCTTGACCCCAGCAGTGGACACCGCTGTTTCCACCTTTGACATCTGTGGTCCCTTTAAATCCTTTCTTTTCCTTTGGAGCCCAGTGAGAAGCTTCTCTAGCAAAGGGCCAGCTGGGAAATGTCTTGTTATTAACCTCAACACCTGCACTTGAAAGCTAAGATTTCAGCAGTGGGTGGAGAAAGGGAGGTGGGTCATGGCAGTGGCGGAGGGGAGGGTCTGAGAATGCGCTCCTGTGCACACATGTGACCCATGGGTGCATCTGAGGATCGACAGTCTTAACACAGCAACCTGTCTGCTTCACGCACCTGACTTCTACCCTCGGTTGAAGACCAATTTCCAATCCAGTTGCCTCCTCGTGCCGGCGGCAGCCAATCTGCCTTTTCCAGCCCCCCTGGATCTGGGACGCTGGGGCAGGACCCCGCCATCCTGGCAGGAAGCAGTGAGGCTCACACCAGGTCTGGGGCCGATCAGATTCTCCGGCCCAGAAGTCTGAGGAGGGCTTGTCTCTCAACGGCAGACAAATTGGCAGGAAGAATTCAGGATGTAGCCGGGACAGGGAAAGGGAGCCCCTGTACACACACACTCAGGTTCAGCCTCAAAGGAGGAGGCTGGATTTAGCCGGAGAGACAGTACTGCTCCCTTTGCCCCCCTACCGGTTTACCTACAGGCACAAAAGTAAGACGATTTTATTCCTTTCTCAGTTCATGGTTTGCAAAAACCCTGGTGGCTCCACAGAAGCGAGCCACTATGTGAGTTTTAAACCACTTTGAATAAACCAAAAAAAATAAAATAAAATAAAAAAACACTGGGAGAAGGTCATTCATGAGACTAATAAGCATTCTTTCTCTTTAATCGTTATAATAAACAAATTTTAATTATATCTCCCAAGAGCGCCCCCCGCTTTCCTCATCAATTCTTATTCTTTAATTTAACAGAAAAATGGTTCCTGAAAACTTCTGAGAGATGAAGTTCAGGGTGAAAGACGTCTGTAGTGTGGATTTAATCAGACAGAGACAGAGGGATACATACATGTGTGTAGATCTTGGATGTGCAAAACTTCCTAAGCCCACTCGAAGTCTTCCTAGGAAAAGGAAAAAAGGTCCTGGGTCTCCCACTTCCCTGGGCTGAGATTTCCAAAACTTTCCAGCCAGGCTTCAAATATATCAGAGAGATGAAAACAAGAGACGGGAATTAAAAAGAAAAGACAGAGAAAGAATTTGGATTTCTGCTTAACTTTCAGTTCTGCCCCCAAAATCCTTTTGGAAGAGAAAAGGTAAAAAAACGCAAAAAAAAAAAAAAAAAAAATTAAAGAAAGAAAAGAGAGGGAAAGAGACATCATGTTCTTTCCCTCTGACCCCCCCAAACCCCAACCTTGCTACTTTAAACAATGAAAAGCACAGTGTGTAAGGGACAGCTTGCAGACAGCTGAAGCCGGCATTATTGACCTCAGGTTCTTATACTAACTTTTATTTCTTAAGCACTTTTTGCAACAAATGAGAAGAAAAAGAGTAAAAGACCCAAACAGGTGCATATCAAGGAGACTGTGCTCGCATGGGCCCTGAGGGCTGCCCGGATGCTCTCCTGCCCAGGCTGCCCACGCAGCCTCGCCAGCTACAGCTTCCTGATGCCAGCCAGTCATCAAATCTAGGTCCAAAGATGGACCTGCAAGCCCTTCCCCCGCACGGATCCGGCGGCATTTATTCTCAGTCCTGTTGAGATTTCTCCTAATTGACTCAGAAGAGACGGGTTTGCAGACAACTGAGGCTAGGGGAGGGGAGGAGGCAGGCCAGCCTCCCCCTCGCTCAGGGGTGACCACGGCTGGCAGAGTTGCTGCCGCTGCTCCACTGTCAACCAGTGTCCGGTCCCACGTCTCGACTGACCCACTGAAGGACAGTCTCCGAGCCTAACTCCTTTTTCCACTCAGCCGGGCCTTGAGCAACAGCTAAAATATCTTCACCAACTGCAGATGCCTTGTTCCTGAACACAAATGCACGGGCCTACCTGGGGGGTCAAGGAGCTACCGTCAAACAAATTTCATTCTTCGCCTCCCACCGGCTGTGTGACCTTGGTCATGTTACTTAACCTCTCTGAGTATCAATCCCCCATCAGGTAAATGGAGTGGCTAGGTGGTGAATAATAAATTCGAGACTACATGAAGAAGCCTCCAGAGTGCCGAATAACGACTACTGTCATCATTCATCCATTTACCCAATTAAAAAATAATATTCATTCAGCCCTTAATTCTTAAAGGTGAATGGTTTTACAGCTGAGGATGGGGTGAAGGTGAGGTGGAAGAGAGGACAAAGAGCTAACACAACAGGAGGGCCATGGTGGTGAAGACTCTCAGAAATGAGGGGAAAACAGGATTCCTTCTCCACACACTCAACCCAGACTTTATTTGCTGGATGGAAGCCCACACCGGGCACTGTGCAACTAAACTCATTCGTTATAAAAAGGCAGGCGAGGGCTTCCCTGGTGGCGCAGTGGTTAAGAATCCACCTGCTAATGCAGGGGAGACAGGAAGATCCCACATGCCATGGAGCAACTAAGCCCGCGAGCCACAACTACTGAGCCCACGCGCCTAGAGCCCGTGCTCCGCAACAAGAGAAGCCACCGCAATGAGAAGCCCGCGCACCGCAATGAAGAGTAGCCCCCGTCGCCGCAACTAGAGAAAGCCCACGCGCAGCAACGAAGACCCAATGCAGCCATTAATTAATTAATTTAAAAAGAAGGCAGGGGGGAGGCAAACGTATTTTCCCAGAACACAGACCAGACCCACATGACGGGCCAAGCCTTACCTGGCACCACGCACAACTTGGTGCCTAATCCGTGCTTTTTAACAACTGTCTCTGGAAACGTAAAAAGCCTGGGGTCTATGCAGGGCGGGCAGCTTCCAGGGCTGGCGAGAGTAATGACTGTATATTGCAAAGACCGTTTTGGTGGGAGGTGATTTTTTTTTTTTAAGGGAACAATGAGAAGAGGGGTGAGGAACGAACACAGACACAAAATGTGCTGAGTTACCTCAGAGGACTCCTCCAGGTGAAGGTGTGGAAGTGCAGTTCAGGAGCCATCGCTCTCCCTCCCTGCCCCCTCACGCCAAGCTTATTTGACCCTACTGTTTACAACTCACCGCACCACAAATCTTTATGTCTTGTCACCCACTGGTCCCAGCCGTTCCCACTCCCTGTTTCTCCCAGACAAGTTAATAAGACGGAAGGCTCCCTATAGAGGCCTGGAGCCGGTGAACATTATCACTTGGAAGCAAGGCAGAAATCCTGACACACTGGAAATGACTTCAAGCCTATTAAGTACCCTTTCTTCTTCGGCAGATCTTTGGAAAGAAAGCTTGACAAATTGAAAGGAAGGCTAGCCTTCCCCCTCCGCCCCAATTAAGCCCCAATCTCACCTCAATAACGCACATCTGATTTCTGGGTTTTTTTAACCAATTAATTTGTCAGAGTGACACCCACCCCAGGGATCCCCACGTATGAATTGCATGGTTAGGCACACAAAGGGTTAGCCCCTCTTTACGGGCTACGTCTCTGAAATCTAAGAGATCCAGGGGGCTGGAAGCAGGGAGTGGCCAGGGCTCAGGGCCCCAGGGTCTGTCTTCCGATGACGGTCACAGTGAACCCAGACCCCCGGCATACACTCCTGAGAACAATACGGGCGTACCAAAGAGTGTCCACGGGGTCTCTAGTCCCTGCTGCAGCAGATGCAATGATGCTTGATTCTTAAATGCAGCATCTTTCCTGAGACTCCCTGGATGAATCACCAACAGAGAAGCACAGGTGGAAAACTGGAGTGTCGAGGACCAATCGCTCCATCTCCTACTGCCCTGACAACATCTACTCAGGGTTCCCCCAAACCGATCCCTTCCTTAGTGAGGTTTATGCAAACATGATTGGGTGGATTATTTTAATTCTCCAGAGACCTCTTCTTTGGTGCACTTTTGGTATATCCATCTATTCAAATCACCAAATGGATTCTAATGGGAATTTCAAACAGAACTATTGATTTTCTTCCTGAAATGTGCTCCTTCCACCCAAGGAGACCCTGTATTATTGAAGGGCACCACCATTCCCTCAGCTGCTCAACCCAAGAACCTACAGCCACAGCCCTAATTTCTCTCCCCCACCCCCATAACCTCATAACCCCCGACCTATCAGAACATCTTGCGTCTCGTCTCCAAAACCATATCCCGAATCCCACTGCTCTTCTCTACCCTCCCCTGCCTCAGCCCTAGCCCAGGACACCATCCGTTCTCACCCCACTTCTGCAGTGAACTCCAACTGGCCTTCCTGCTTCCAAAAGTGCAGCCCTGCCACCCTTTCTCAATTCAGGAGCCAGTGGTTCTTCCTTGAAGGTAGATCACATGCCTCTGCCCTTCTGACCTCCTTCCGATGGCTCCCATACGCACGCCCAGTTCACAAACCCTTCGCGCTCCAGCCCTGCCTACCTCTCACCCGACCACTCTCCCTCTCAGTTACTGGCCTTCTACCTGTCCTTCAAACAGGCCGCGTTTGTTCCCACGTCAGGGCCTCTGCCTGTGCTGTTGTCTCCTCCTTGGAACGCCTTTCTCGCAGTTCTTTGCCTCCCAATTAAAATGCCTACTCCCCAGGGAGGCCACGGCCACCCACCTACCTAAAGACGCCCTAGGCCCCCTCACCAACAGTATGCTGTTTATCTCTTTCAGAGCACTTGACAGTCCCTGAAATTACATCACCGATGTCCCTTCTCCCCAGAAAAGGGGAGCTCAGGAGGGCTGGGATTTGGCCTGCCTTGTCCCCTGCAGTGTTGCTAGAACTAGAACAGCTCCTGGAGCACAGAAGGTACCCAGCACAAAGTGGTCACAGGACTAGAGCATGAAACCCAAGAGCCTCGAGCACAGGATATGCCTCTGCTGGTACAGCGGGGGTTACTCGGCCCCGGCAAACCCGGGAAAACCCACAGGGATCTCGCGTCTGGATCAATGCAACCCAGCCCCCAGCCCTGGAAATACCAATACTTCAAGCTGGAATCTTCCCACTGGCTCACCATCCTTGGTAAGCATCACTCTTGCCTCTGCAGATTCCATACAGCCTTCCAAGGGCGGCACTCTGGCTTTTGACTCTCTATGCCTGGGTTTGATAAAGGTAAAGGTCACCCACCAGGGCTCTATTTTTCTGATGCTTTTCTACCATATCTCATTTTAAACTCAAAATCTTCAAGCCATTACCAGGAAATCATTAAATCATTTGTTCATTGTTATTAGTGTCGCTGTAATTAAAGAGAATCGTATTCCAAAATCTTCACCTGCACTTATCAAAACTCACCCTCCAACCAATCAATTAGTATTACAATAACCTCGTTCCCTGGTTGCCGCCGCTATTAGCATTTTGATTGAATGTCTGTTGAAAAGTGTCTGGTAACAGAAGATTGTCTTCAGAAAGTAATGTTTCTTTATTCGTCACCACCGAACCTTGTCTGGTTGTCTCCAGTCTCGACTCAAAAGAGACAAGACAGTTTCCGAAAGCAGTCATCTTGGTGGTAGATTATGTTTTCATGAGGCCCATGATCAACGGGGCATAATGGCTCCAGTATCGCCAGCTATACCCAGAGGCCTCCCACTGGCTGTGGCCTCAGCATACGGCAGCCGCAGCTGGACTGCCAGAGCCCTGATGGGGTGACATGTATCCCTTCTGCTGCTATATCCTCCCCACTCCAATAATCTAGGACAGTGACCAGCAGGTCTGCACGCACGACACTCCAGAAGACTCAGATAGAATAACGCCCATGCCGGATAAGCCAGCGGGCACTGGGACTCCTACAAAAAGATCATCATCATTACATACCCCCTTCTCTGCACTTGGGAAACCTGTTATTCTAACGTAAGTCCTCTAATCGTCATCATCACCATAAAAGCACCGGTCAGTAAAGAGAGGGGTTAACAAGCTCCATTATGTGGAGAGAATGCCTGTCTTCTTCTCCACGTCACAGGAATTAAAGAGTCCATTAACTCACTAATATTAGAATCAACAACTTGCTAGTTCAGAGAGCTCTATTTACTGCTGCCCACCCCCCCCCCCCGCAATCGCCGATGCCTTTTGTGGCTAAATGGAGATCTCCAGACACACAACGCTGGCAAACACAAAAAAGTTTTCATCGCAGTGTACAGTCTTACCCAAGGCAAGTCAGCGGCCGCAGCTTTGCATCTAGAGGAGGTTCTGCTTTGACTCGTCTTAAGCAGAGTAGCAGAGGGCACAGGAGAGGGCATGTCCGGAGTTAGGAAGAACATGTTCCAGGATATAAATATGGAGGTGCTTAAATGCCATCCATCCATCCATCCAACCACCCATCATCCATCCAGTTTCAACCCACAGCAAAAGATATGCCCAAGTTTCGCCTTCACTGCAGGTGACCCTTGGCCCAACAACCCCCTCTGTTGTCTGCACCCACCTCCCACCCATTGTTCACATGCAATGGTGAGAGGCATCAACAGGGCTGTATTACTGCGCCAGTAAAATTTAAAAATCTTCCAGAACTCAAGGAAAAAAGCCCTATACGTTTCCTTTAAAAATCTTTCCTTTCTCTAAACTTCGTCTCCTTTTTCTCCCCCCAACTCTTGTTTCTCCCCTGGCTGCCAGCCAGGATTTTATAATAGTGTCAAGTAGCAATTTCATTTTTTAAATGCTCTTATCAAGGATTTAAGGTGAAAGATAAGAACAGCACAGTAAATCATCATAAAGGAGTGTACTGTGAGGCACAGCATTTTACAAATCAAAACAGTTAACAGAACGAAAAGACAAGGACAGGGAAACAAAGTAAGTTTAAGCATCGGCTGAAAGGGGGAGGGTAGAGGCCAAAGTGAATAGAAAGATCATCCTTCAGATTTCCAAGCTCCCTCTGGTAATGATCTTGGCATATTTGCTAAGAATTGCATGAACAGTCCAACTTCCATTTTAAAATAGGATGTTTTTAGAAGGCATATATATTGTCAAACCATTACACACACTTAACTGGGGGCTTTCATCGGAGTCATCTGACCTGCAAGCATGTGTTGCTAATATCACTGCTTTATTATTTATCAAATCAATTTCTTCATGGAATGACTAATAACCTAGCCACAGCTGCTCTCCCTCTTCCCACCCCAGCTGCTACCACCCTGGAAGCAGCAAGATTTGCTGGGCTACCTGCAGTGCTTCACTCCCTACCTCTTGGGAAAGAATCTTATTTTTTAACAAAAGGAAAAGAAGAGGGGTGGACTCAGGAGGTGCCACTCCGGATTCAAACCACTTTGTGGTAGCTGCTTATACTACACCCAGGAAAAGTGAACACTGCTAACTGACCAGGCCAGGGCACCAGTCAATTCTACCAGGGGATTTTAACTACAGTCCCATAATAAAGGAACCACAAACCTAGCATAAAGTAAAAATAGAGACAGGTACCTACTTTCCTATTTTGATCCTTTATAACATCTTTGATTCCAGTCTATTTTTTAAAAACCAACCAAGGGCCACGTCCAATTCAAATGCACACCACTGCTCCCTCACCCTGCCCCCCCGCCACACAGCTGTGATGCAACCCAAGGATGGTAACTCCAGAAAATAGTCATTAATATACTGTTTACTCTTCTTTTATACACTCACCAATCTCTTCTGGAGCCTACCTGAAAATTCACAATAAATAAAAATGTGCAATTAGACGATTTCCCATTTGCCAAGGAATGATTCCATTGTCCATTAGAAGCTAGAATTCTAAAAATACAGAAAGGGAAATTATTAGGTATTGTTGATACATATTTCTGCTGTAAAACAGGATTAGTACCAATTAGTACCAAAATACAAAGCCTCTTTTGTAAATCTTACCAAATTTTTTAAAAAGGTAAGACATCATGGGGGAGGGAACAAATTAAATCGTAATTTTCAGACTATGTTTCCTTATTGTCACTCAGAAAAATTGCCAGGTGTTTCCAGAGTAGTTTATACAGAAATATACTAGCTGAATCAGGAAATCTTTCCAGGGCAAATGAATCAACTTAATTAAAACAAGACTTAAGGTGCCAAGCCTAGTGATGTTGGGAGTGGGGAGGAAATTTAGGAATCCATCTGTAAGTACACACCTTTCGCATGAGCATTTTAAATCCTGGCACAGACCCCAGGTTGGAGTGAGCCTTCTCACCAGCCCACGAGGTGGCACCAGGCATCATGGGTTAGGAGTGCAGGAGTGATCCTTTTTTTAAAAAAAACTGAACCAATATTTTCAGCCTTTCTTCCAGATCAGCTGTAAAGGGCGACTACAACAATACCAATGAACCAACCTAAATGTCCATCGACAGATGAATGGATAAAGATGTGGCACAAATATACAACGGGATATCACTCAGCCATAAGAAGAAACGAAACTGAGTTATGTGTAGTGAGGTGGATGGACCTAGAGTCTGTCACACAGAGTGAAGTAAGTCAGAAAGAGAAAAACAAACACCATATTCTAATGCATATATATGGAATCTAAAAAAAAAAAAGGTACTGATGAACCTAGTTGCAGGGCAGGAATAAAGGTGTAGACATAGAGAATGGACTTGAGGACACGGGGTAGGAGGGGAAGCTGGGGTGAAGTGAGAGTAGCATCGACATATGTACACTACCGAATGTAAAATAGATGGTTGCTGGGAAGCAGCCGCATAGCACAGGGAGATCGGCTCGGTGCTTTGCGATGACCTAGAGGGGTGGGATAGGGAGGGTGGGAGGGAGGCTAAGGGGGAGGGGATATGGGGACACGTGTATGCAGATGGCCGATTCGCTTTGTTGTGCAACAGAAACTAACACAGTATCGTGAAGCAATTATACTCCAATAAAGATCTATTAAAAAAATTAATATTTTAAAGTGAACAATCCATTTTGACTCTAGTTTACAGCAGTAAGTTCAATGACTTACAGGAAATCAAAAAATTCTTTGAAAAACAAAACTTTCTTGTACACTTTGGTGTACAACAGAAACTAACACAGTATTTATTGTGAAGCAATTATAGGCCAATAAAGATCTATTAAAAAAACAACAAGGAAAATACTTCAGTCACTGGGTTACGATCAAGAATTTTTCACTTTAATGAGAATTTTAAAATATAATTATTTGCAGAATATTTTGTCGAAAATATTATCTTAATAAATATCAACTTTAGAAAAAAACAATACCAAGGGCATTTTTCCCCCTCTTAAGAAAGAAAGAACTCCCATGAGTTTGCTGGATAACTGTGCCTTCCTAAGGTGCTGGAAAAACAGAAGTGTTCAGAACCATCTCTTCAGTTCTCCAAAGCCCTCTCCAGAAAGCACCATCCTCCTGACACGGCTTCTACACACCGCCCCTCCTTTTGCTAGAGCAGGTCTCGGCTGGGGCGGGGAGTCGGGGGGAGCACACAGCAGAGCAGTGCAGACTGCGCACTCTCACCTTCCGCCAAATGAGACCAAGGTGAGAAGGGCCTGCCTGTCCGCCAGCCGCCCTCTGGTCATATGTTAATACTGTTTGCCAAGCTCGGGAACTATAAGGGGGAAGAAGACACAGAGAAGAACCAAACCATCAAGCAGATAACACAATCGTTAAGAACCGAGAGATGCCAGCAAGGAATTGCGAGGAGCACAGACATGGCTGGAGCTAACCTTGTCTGCGGTTCGAGAAGATGTCCCCAGGGGAAAGGACACTTAAGCCCAGGCCTGAAAGCTGAGGAGCTGGCCAGGAGTGAGAGACAGACTGTTCCTGGCAGTCCAAGGAACAGCCTGTGTGGGCGGCCCTGTTAAGGAAGGGCCCAGGTCAGCGTAGCTGCAGGGAGCATGTCTGGGGTGAAGCTGGAGACCGAAGAAGGGCCGGAAGTCAAAGACTCTGCAGCGCAGCATCAGCGTTTTAGGCCTCATCCTAACAGTGATGGGAAGCCGGCAAAGTGTTTTGGGAGGGGGTCACTAGATTCACACCCGGCACAATGGGATGGTAGTTTTTCATACCTCCCACCCCCCACATCAATCACCGGAGGCCACCGCCACCCTTCCTGGGCTTACACACCAGGGCACAGGCCACCCCACTGCCCAGAGAAGGGTGGGGTCAAAGGCTTGGTCCGAAGCACAGCTTTTTAAAAGGTTTTAAAGCTGGAAGGGTCCTGGGAGATCACGTGACCCGGGAGTTCCCAGCCCTGTTGGCACATCAGTTTCAGCTGGGGGAAACGTGAACCCTCAGCCAGGGCTCCAACCTCGAGTCTCACTTAATTGATCTGGGGTGGGCTCCAGACATTAGTATGTTTTAAAAACTCCCCGCTGATTCTAACGTGCACTCAGGGCTGAAAACTGCTGATGCAGTCCAGACCTCCGATGTGACAGTAATCATTCATCACACGGGCGTCTAATGCCGGGCTGTGGGATGGCCTATGTCCCCCAGACCTTCCCAACCCTGTCTCCAAGTGAGAAAACCAAAGCTGGCCACAGGAGTTAATGGAGCTCTTAGGGTTACGAGTAAAACCTAAATCCCAACTAAAAGAACAGAAGGGGAAGAGGTGAACTTTGGGCAAGTACCCTCCTCCGCTTTATTGTGCAGCTACTGCAGCGTCGAAACACATTTTCAGCCTCCGACTAAGGAGATACTTCCGACGGGCTCTCTGGGTCCACCCACCACCATTCTACTCAGCGAACACACAGCTGCTGGGTGTGATACGGAAGGGAGCCCGGGGCTGGTGAGAGACAGAACAGGGGCCACTGTTGCCTCTGTATCTATTCTGGGCCCGGGATAGATGATGTCACCTCCAGCAGCAGTGGAAAGCAGAGTCATGAATCATCCATGAACCAGCCCAGCCTCCGAGATAATAAATCGGATGTCGGCACCGCGCGCTTCACAGACCTGGTGCAGAGGCGCCAGCTCCGCCTGGGGTGCTGGGACACAGGCACCAGCGCTGGAAACATTCAGAGAGAAGGAAGCCCTTTCAATTACGTCCTGATATCAAGATGGGGCGGCAAGTTGAGGAAGAAATTTCAGATTTGTAGGGAGTTCTCAAAGGCACACAACTTTGATCACAGTAAAACCATGCCAGTTATTTTTGCGTGCCGCCAGGTTTGCCAGCCAGACCCGGGGATTAAGAGAAGCACATCCGGGGCTGAAACTATTAATTACTGCTGTGCCTACCGGCGTCCTCCGCCCGGAGACCTTGTAGGTGTTACCGCTTTGACCCTCAACAGCATTAATTTAGCTCAGAAACTCACTCTAGGATTGAATTTGGCAATTGTTCCTGCCCGGAAGGGTTGCTGGGACAACATAAAGAAATCAAGAAGTCTGTCTGGCAGGGTTTGAAGTTCAGTGTTGTCTTGCTGTTTTCTTTCTTATGTTTTCCAGGGTGGAAGTCGGGGCAGGTACGTAAGGATGGTAAGGTTTGTGTTGTCATACATATGAGTTCTCCTGATTTCCTTCTCTTTCTCTCTCTCTCTCCCTCTTTTGTTTTTGGCCTTATATCCACTTCCCTAAATAGCCAAGTTGAATGAACCAGCTGGAAATACCAGTCTGCTGGGTATGGTCTGCATTCTCGGAGTTGGGGGTTCCGCCACCTCCTGGGTGTATTGGTAAATCCTTGGCTTAGAAAGAAATGACTGCGCTCCGAAGGCTACAAATTCAACGTTAAACCTCAGAGTTCTTCAAGTGTCTTTCTCTACCAAGAAGTTATCTCTAACACTCTAAGGTCAATTTCATGGTCTTTGGCCAAATTAGACTCGGGCAGGCCGTGAACTACATCAGGATCTGGGGGCTGTGTTCTCTTAAGCAGAAGGTCTTTTGTCTAATTTCTCTTGCACATAATTTTGCGGAGGGAGCAGCTGTGATGTGGACAGGAACCTGCGGGGAGAAACGGCTGTGTTCGCCCATGGAGGCTGCAGGCCACGGGTGAGCAGGGAACTCGCCCGACAGGAAGCACTGCTTTGTCCTCTGCGTGCCGTTTCCTAGGGCTGCTGAACAAAGCACCACCAACTGGGGGGCTTAAAACAACAGCAGTTTATTCTCTCACAGCTCTGGAAGCTGGAAGTCCAAAATCAAGGTGTCGGCAGGGCCACGTCCCCTTGAAGTTTCCATGAGAAAATCTGTCCCATGCCTTTCTCTTAGCTCCACACTCCAATCTCCACCTCCGTGGTCATGTGACATTCTCTGTGTCTCCCTTCACATGTCCTCCCTCTTCTTAGAAGGACACCCATCGTATTGAACCAACTTACCCCCGTTTGACCTCATCTTAACTTGATTACATTTGCAAAGACCCTATTTCTGCCTCAGGTCACATGCTGAGATACAAAGGGGCTAGGACTTCCACATACCTTTTGAGGGTGATTCAATTCAACCCATAAGATGAAGGAAAACCTAACAGCGTCTGCCAACAGCTCTCTAGAGTGTGAATATTTTCTCCAGTCAGCAGGCTTTAGCCTTCATTCCTCAAGGAGTGATAGTAACAGTATTCTTATTAGTAGTAACATAACAGTAACCTAACTTTATTATGATAGTAATAAAGTTAATACTTACAGAGAGTATAAACATCAGATGCTTCACATAAATTCTCTCTTAAACCTCCCAAGTCCATAAATTAATAACATTCCCCATTAAACAGATGAGAAAACTGAGGTCGAGAGAAGTTTAATAACTTGCCCCAACGTCACACAGCTACTGAGTGGTGGCGCTGGAATTTGAACCCAGCAGTGTGACTGGAGACCTAGGCTCTCACCCCTTTGCCACCAGACAACTCATGAGCTTCACTAACTGGGTACCTGCCTTGACTCTTAAGCTATAAGCAACAGGGGCACAGAGGAGGATTCTGTATGTGCCACATTGTATAAGGTCCCCACATGTTTAGTAATCATAACTTGGGTTAGGAAAATGCTTTCAACTCTTTTTTTCTTTAATTAAAAAGACCTTGGACTCCTGGAACGAAGGGGCTCTCTGTTCTGACCTCTCTCACCTCTGCTCTGGGATAAACTAAAGCAAACGGGGCTTCTTTTCATACTGGGGCCGGTCTGGCTATCCTATTAATAGCATGTTGTCTGGAAAAGCAGAAACTACTAAGAAAATCCTCATCTATCCATCCGACTCTCTGTTTATGGAAAGAAAAAGACAGAGGTGACTCAGAGGCAAAGGATTCTCAGCTGCATATAATCAAGTCCTGTTTGGAGCTCCGAGGCCCCCTCTCCCTGGCAGGACAGAAAACTCAGATGACGCGGGACCCATCCCTCATTCAGCGAAGTCTGAGATGCCACATGTTCTACTAACCCCATAAAGACAACCAAGTTTAAAAATCTTTACGCCAGTGTCAGGAACACGGTAGAAGTGACAACAGTTACTGTGTTAGCATACTGAGATGGGATGAACTTTTTTCCTTTTGAAAATTCTCTCATGCTGTTCTATCGCTATATTTACAATTCAACTTGGGATGAACTGTAAAAGCTTATTACACTAAAAAAGTATTTGTTTGACTAGGTAATAAATGCATAGGGTACAAAGATTCGAAAGGTAAATGAGTATAAAGTGAGAAGTTTTCCTGTATCTTTGGACCACTGGTCACTTAATCCTCTTCCCCAGAAGCAAATGCTGTTTTTTATTTATGTATACTTGCACGGATGAGTATATATATTTGTGCATAAAACATATTCGAGTGCTTTCTATAGCTGGAGATTATTCCAAGTCCTTTATACTTATTAACTGATTTAATAAGCCTGAGGCTAACCTGATGTCATCATTCCTGTTTTTTAGATGAGGAATCTTGAGTCACAGAGAGTGTAGGTGACTTGCCCAAGGTCACACAGTTATGAAGTCACAAACCTTAGATGTGAACACCAGCTGTCTGACTCCAGAGCACGTGCTCTAAGCCACTTGGCCATTCTCACTCTTTGTTGCCAGTTTTGTGACTATCCTTTCAGAAATATTCCATGCACAGGCAAACATGTTTCATGTGTGAAGGGGAGGGGAAAACTTTTTTTAAAGACTAGGTCTTAAGAAGTTCAAATAAACATTGTAACTTGCCTAAAGAAGTTAAATCGGCAGTTCTTTAAGGGGGAAAGGAAAGCACTAAGGCTACTGGCATTGACCACTCTGGGTGGGCACTTCGCAAGTGGCTCATTAACTCGTGCAGAGCAGCTGTGCTGCCTCCAGAGAGCGAAACAGGGCTCAGAGCCCTTCGGGGACCACCTGAGATCGCGCCCAGGGAAGCTGGGACTGAAGCCAAGTATGGGCAGCACTAAACTCAGGCTCCTTCCCGTGTGTCCTGTGACAGAGACACAGATGGGCCAGGGAACGTCCTCCGAACACAGGGCCCAAACAGAAGCTCAAGTGCAGAGCTGAACAATCCCGGGGGCTCCTGGAGTCCCAGCAGGAAGCAGGCGCCCCGGCTTCTGGTCCCCCCGCTCAACCCCTAGCAGCGCCGTGATGCTAGGAAAGGGGATGCTTTTAACCAAGGGGCCAGGCTGAAGGCTCCTCTCTCTTCAGAGATCTGAAACCATGTGAGAGTCGGAGCTGGGAGCTGGGCCTCTATGGGAACAGGGCCGAACAAAAGCCTCATTGTCTCTCTCCACAAAAAACCATTTCTGGGTCAATGAAGTGGCTGACCCTGGGCCCACTCCCTTTCTGCTTCCGTGGGCCACAGCCAGGAGGGAGGAAGGAAGATCTACTAGCTCACCACCCTTCTGGTGCCAGGGCTTTTATTCCGAAGGAAAGGAGTTTCAGATTTATCCTCCAGCTGGGACACCAAGGGGCATCCAGGGGGCCATGCCCGCCCCCCACCCTGGCCTGCCCTGTTGCCAGGGCGCTGTGGGCTCCCTGTGAGTCCCCATCCACAGGAAAAGCAGGTGAACAGAAACTGAGCTCCCATGTTGATGAATTATCTCAAGAGACAGCGCCGGAATGGGCGCTTCCGGAATACAGTTAGCTCAGGGAAGAAAAAAATTAAAGTGTGCTTCTTGTTTTCCTGTCAGAAATAAAATTAAGGTCTCAGATCGATGTTGCCAGGGCTGGGACAGCTACAGGCATCTTTAATGGCCTCCTCTACATGTTTGCAAATTCACAGTCCCCTTCAACCCTGCCCTTCTAATTGGTTATTTGCGAGGTCATGTTTGCACCAATTTCTCCGGGAAGGCTAATGGTGTTTATTTAACGAGAAAATAAAATGTGCAGACAGCTCCGGGGGCTGGTCTCTGAGAGATGGCTCAGGGTAGGGGCTGCAGCTCTCTACCCCGCTCCCGTCTTTCACCCTCTGTGGCCGCCCTTCCTCTGGAGGAGGTCCTGAGATGGGCCCGGTGACAGGTCAGGCCTTGAGGGGACTGCGCTGGGGGCCAGAGGCGGGGGGCCAGGCTGCACAGCCTCTGGGCAAAGCCCTAGATGCACCCTCCTGGTGGGGACCACCTTATGCAGCCCAGCTTTAAAACGAGCCCGCTGGGAGCACAGAATCTAGTGGAGGGGCACGTGGCTGTCCGTGTACACCGCTGTGGGGCTTGCCAGTTCTTCCTCGTTCTAACTGAAGTGTGCCCGATTTCAAGCCTGCACGTAATTGTTTTCCAACAGAACCTCTCCAAGTACCCAAAGGCGGCAAATTACACATCACTGCCAGCACCCCAGCCAGGCTCTTCTATCCAGGGGGGATGGGGGAGATTCAATTATATTGAGTTTCTACCCCATTCTAACATTCTCCCTTAGACTCCACATGTATCAATACCTTTTTCTTTTTTTGGCCTCTGTGCGGCATGCGGGATCTTAGTTCCCCAACCAGGGATCAAACCCTCACCCCCTGCAGTGGAAGCGTGGAGTTTTAACCACTGGACCTCCAGGGAAGTCCCTCAATACCTTTCTAAAACAGGTGCCCCACACTGACATCGGTCCACTCTGGGAAGAGACGAGGATTATCACCTAACCTGATCTAACTCTCTACTTGCATGAAAAGAGCCCACAGACATGCTTGGTGACCACATCACAGTACAGCCTAGGCTGGAAGCTCTATCCGACCAAGACCCTTGGTTGGTGCTGGTGGCCTGTGACACACCAGCAGCCTTCCTGTCGACTGGCTTCCAATTCAGGTGCAGAACTGGGATCAGTATCAATAATAATCAGCTACTGGCTTACAGGTTGCCACTAAACCCCTCAACACATCTCAGACTTGCGTTAGAGAGTGATGGGTACCTAACAGCATCAGCGGACGAGAGAGCAGATCTGTGAGGCGGCGGAAACGCAAAGGGCATGACTCCAGCAGGGCAGACCCCGCAGCAAATCCTGCTCTAGACCCTGACCTTGGGCACCGGTGCTGCGCAGGATGCCATCGTGTCCCCTTGGCACAAGTGTCCTCACCAGCTGTGATTCTCCAAACCCTTATCATGCTTTCTACCCCATCCAAAAACCCTTTCCCACCCAGAGGGACTTATCCTCTTTGTCAAACACACTCCTTCCTCCATCCTACAAAGTCACATTTATGGGTTGTAGAGTCCCAACCCTCTCTCCCAGGTAAATAAAGTCAAAATGTTAGAATCTCATTAGGAAAAACACACATACATTATCTTTGACACCCCACACCTACAAATGAAGCAATGCTTTTTTATTTTTAATTTAATTTACGCCTTTGTGAAACTCTTTTTACGCTTCCTCCTCCCCCCTTGGGAAATGGGCATCAATAAACAAACAATTACAGTGTGATTTTTAATCATCTTTTAGTATACAAGAAAAGAGTCAGTCTGGACTTCAGAGGTCAATTTCAAAAGTGAGTGTCTGGCAGGGAGTCAGGACATTAAGGGCTGTTTTTTCTCCTTAGGAAAGCATTATCAGGATTTCCCCGGTGGCACAGTCACTAAGAATCCGCCTGCCAATGCAGGGGACACGGGTTCGTGCCCTGGTCTGGGAAGATCCCACATGGAGCAACTAAGCCCGTGCGCCACAACTACTGAGCCTGCACTCTAGAGCCCACGAGCCACAACTACTGAAGCCCGCGTGCCTAGAGCCCGTGCTCCGCAACAAGAGAAGCCACCGCAGTGAGAAGCCCGCGCACCGCAACGAAGAGTAGCCCCCGCTCGCCGCAACTAGAGAAAGCCCGCGTGCAGCAATGAGGACGCAATGCAGCCAAAAATAAATAAATAAAATAAGTAAATTTATTAAAAGAAAAAGAAAAGATCGTCTTCTATCATATAGCTTCAGCTGCATCACACAGGCACCGTTTTAATAAATAAACTAATTACGCAAATTACGAAGACCTTAAACTTCGGTCAGCGGCTTTTGGGGATAGAGATGCTGTACGAGCTTCTTGGGAGAAGCCAAGCTCAGTCTTGCTGCCTTGAGGTGAGACTGCAGAAGGCTGCTCCCTCCAGCCACAGGGCCCACCACGGCGCCCTTCCAGCCTGGTAACTCCCGATGGGCACAGCCGCCCTGGGAGAGGACTTTCTTTGTCCAGGGAGCCTGCTGGGGATGGCGCTCTCTGAGATCCACAGAACAGGAGACTGCCTCGGAGCTGTTGTTCCTCTCCAAAGCCATTAGCACTGCACTTAATAAGCAACTGCTAACAGTCCGGAGAGGAGTCATCCATCACACTGATCTTTATTTTTCTCTCTGTATCCTGTTCCTTCGCCTCTGGCAACGTTCCGGAGCAAACAGGCCTGCTGGGTAATGGAAGCCACTGGGAGTGAGAAGGCCTGTCCCCAGGTCTCTCCTCTGTACTCGCCAGAAACCACTCCCTCTCCAGCTGACCCTCACCAGGCCACCTGAAAAGCTTCAAAGACATCCAGCTCATTTTCCACTGGGCCCCCAACCGCCCAGCTCTCCCCTGACGCGCCAGACTTGGAGGGACCTGGCTGTGCAGGCCCTGAGGTCAGAGGGAGGCAGCACATCTGAGGCTTCCCTGGAATGAGCTCTTAGGGGGCTCCCTACCCCCATGAAGAGGTGAGTGAGAGATGTATTTCAGCAACCAGCATCCCCGCCATCCACTGTCTCAAACAGGGCGGATACAGGGAGAGTCCTCCAGCCCCCTGGCTCTCAGCCAGCTTCCCCCCAACCGCCCACCAAAGAGCAAATCAGAAAGGATAGCACCTTGTTGCTTCTTCCCTCCCTGCCCACCTCCAGCCCCACTCTGGGATCAATACCTAATGCTGAATTCAAGATCTTATCTGAGTTCTGCAAGGGCAAAGCGACAAACTTTTCCTCAATGATTAAATCCTTTGATGATCGGTCCAATATTTTTCAGCCCCCCTCTAAGAACGTTTAGAGAGCAAATGCAATGACTCAGAAAAGGCTGGAAAGCCACCATTCTCTCTGTCCTTGGGCACAGAGGGTCTCAGAGAAGGCCGCGAAATGAAGCGATGGGCGGGGCCAAGGAAGGCCCTAGCTTCTACCAGCAGCTCAGCTCCCCAGCTGGCTGTAGGAACCTGCTGTGCGGCTTTCCAAAACTCCACATGCCTTAGTTTCTCCATCTGAAAAATGGAGGTACATCGTAGTCCGGCAAGAGGAGAGGTGTGGAGAAGGACTAGTAATAAGGAGGTGCTCAAGTCCTTAAGATCACCGACTCTCCTGCTTTAAACCACTGCCTAGCCCCGTGCTCGCAGAGCGGCTAAGAACACAGGCTCGGGGTGGACAGGGTGGGTTTACGTCTAAGTTCTGCTCGGACTAGTGTGCCACTCTGGGCAGCTCAGTTCATAAAGATTCCACAGTACGTGCTAAGCACCTGGTATAGGGGTGCTCAGAAAGTGGCTGTTTCTACCAGGAGTGCTAACACAACCTGGTTAACACAGAACCCTGTACCACTATGGTGTGCACTCTGATGGGGCGGGGGGGTCAGACCCCCCCTTCGGGAATGAAGGTCATCTTCCCCAGCTGCTGGGAGTGCTGCTGGATGACGGCCCCAGCTGTTGGTCCCCTCCAGGACTTCCCCGGTACAAGCCCAAGTTGACACCTGCTTCCCAGGTGGGCTGCCTCCTATGACTGATCAACATACGGGGGTAACTGGGGCAGCTGAAGGACCACCCTCTCTTCAAACTCCCCAGGGCATCACAGGTCGTCACCTCCGTCTGCCCAGTCCCCGTGAAGAGCATCCCCAATGAACCTCCTGCAGACCCAGCCCCATCTCAGGGACCCCTACCGGAGACAACTGCTCCCCCTCCGCTAGTTAGAGAAAGGAAACAATCTGGAACATACTTCCAGTTAAAAAGCTAAAAGCCAGAAGCATACTTTAGATCCTGGAGCTCAGCGGTCCCAGTTCATGTATTTTCCAGAGGCAGAGCCTGAGGGGTTCAGAGAGCTTAGGAAAAGTGCCCCTGGCTAAACGCAAAGGGGCAGCAGAAGCTGGAAGGCGGTCCCTCTAAGGACGAAGGTGGGAAGACTCCACACTTCTGTGAGAGTCAGATGCTGAACGACCTTCCTGCTTCCAGGACGGAGGATGCACCTCCCTGGAGGGCTCACTGTCTGCCGGACTCTCCCCTGGGCTCTTTCCCACGGTGCTACCGAGGTCCGAGTGCAGATGCAAAGTGGGAAGAAACACAGGCTGGTGCTTCCGTGAACAGGAGCAGTAAACTGAGGGCCACCCTTGTGCCTACGGGACCAGCGGGGACAGGGCAGGAGGCGGCCACCATGGGGCAGGAAGTGGAAAAGCTGCCCCGACCCCTGGCTCCTAATGGCAAGTGTGGCCTGACTCCCAGAAGGCCAGGCCCCGTGCCACGGAGTTTTCCCTGACAGCAGTGGTCGCGGCTCAGGGGCACACAGGTGGTTTTCAAAATCCCTGGGGCAGAGGACAAGTCACCGCCCAGGCTGCCCAACGGGGCTGGGTTAGAAGGTGACGGAAAGCACTAAGCAAGTGTGCCCTGACGACACGGAGGGGTTAATGGTCTGGGCCTCTTTAAGCAGAGAGCTGGCGGCAGTGCCAGCCAGAGAGGTGTCCTCAGCTCCTGCTCCAGCAGCACTTTCCTCTTGATAAGATAATGGAAAACAGGAAGCCGAGGAGGTGAAGGAAAGGTTGGGGCAAGGTGGCTGCAGGAGGACTTTACTTTCCTGTGCTTATCTCCTGATCCCAAGTGCACATTCCATCAGGCCAGGGCTGTGAGGCCTGCTGGCTCCACATCTAGGATTTGTGCTTCTCTCGTGATATGTTCTTTCTTTAGAGAAAATTCTTTCCTCCCCTAATGCTCTGGATCGCTGAAGTATTACCCCAGCTTCAGCACCCCGTCCAGAGAGAAACTCCCCCTCAGCTGTTTGGAGAGGCTGGAAAGCATGCATGGGCCAAAGCCCCCGCCGACACAGGTGGGACAGCGGGACCAGATTTCTGTACAGGAGCAAACGGGCAGCAGGTGTCAGGTCCTTCCCGTTGAAACCTCTGGGCACACGGTCCCTCCTGCCTTCTCTTCCCCGCCCCACCAGCATCAGGCCGGCCACAGGCTGCATCCATTCAGGCCGGCTTCCTGGACGGGCGGCCTGAGCTGTCACATACACCCCGCGCTCAGAAGGGCTCCACTCTTGGTTGAATGCTCTGCTGTCATCTTGAAATTCTGGATAGTTTTTGAATAAGAGGCCCTGCCTTTCATCTTGTTGTTGACTCCATGAATTATGTAAGGGGTCCTGCACTGACCACAGGAATCTTAAAGGCGGGCAGGGCAGAAGGATGCGGGGCAGGCCCTGCCTTGGCTGGGGGAGGGGGCAGCGCCGTGCACGCACCAGGGGCTCTGCCCGCCCTCCATCCTGCCATCGCCACCGGGAGTCCTGACTTGGGGGAGTGAGCGACCACGTTCCTGAAGCTACTCTGAGTGCTGGGCCACAGGTGACCTCCCTTAGGCTCCCAACAGGAAACACTTCCCTCACCCAGTCACAGAGGGACCCCCACCCCATCACTGTGCCCAGTGCCCTTGGAGAAGGGGAAGAGGCTTCAACCACGGCAGGAGGCATCTGCGTTAGAAACAGGGGAGCACTTTCCCTGGCGCCTCCTCTGCAGTGTGTCTGGGCCTGACGTCCTGAGTGTGAATCCAGCTCTGTCAGTTACCAGCCGAGTGACCTGACACGGAGGGTGAGCCGCCCCCTCAGGTCCCTCAGATGACGAACCTCTTTCCCGGCTCAACTGAGAGGGTTCCATGAGATGATCTGTCATCTCTCCCAACACAGGGCCTGACACAGAGCAAGAGACCAAAACTACTTTTTTCACTGATATTCAAAAAAGAATGACAACAATACTGCCTAGAGGCCGCTGAGGAATCTTCCAGGACTATGAATTCTAACACTGAGCACCAGTGCCACGTTCAGATGCACCTCGCCCATCCTGAAAATAAAAGGCCGAAAACACCCTTCTCAACAAACCTGCTGCACGTGGAGACCACAAAGAGCAGAATTTGAGGGCTTCCCTGGTGGCGCAGTGGTTGAGAGTCCGCCTGCCGATGCAGGGGACATGGGTTCGTGCCCTGGTCTGGGAAGATCCCACATGCCGCGGAGCGGCTGGGCCCGTGAGCCATGGCCGCTGAGCCTGCGCATCCGGAGCCTGTGCTCCGCAACGGGAGAGGACACAACAATGAGAGGCCCCAACAGTGAGAGGCCTGCGTACCGCAAAAAAAAAAAAAAAAGAGCAGAATTTGTAATCAGCTGTCCTAGGTGTGAGTCCCTTCTCTGATCCTGGATGTAAGGCACCTCCTCTGAGATGTGGTTACCTCATCCACAAAATGGAGGTGATGGTAATAATAATAATACCTAACATTTATGCACAGTTGATGTGCTTGGCACTACGCTCTCCAAACAATCCTATAAGGAGGTACCCATATTATCTCCATTTTGCAGATGAATAAACTGAGGCATAAAGAACTTAAGTGATTTTCCCTCCGGGGGCTGCTGTGAAGATCAAGGTAGAAGATGCGTGTGGAAGCAGTGCTGGGAAAACCATAAAGATCGACGCAATGCTGACGATGATCAAGGGTCGTCAAGAAACGCCCGTCACCGGCACCACCTTCCTCTCACTCCGGAGCGTTGCAGAAGCAAAGGCAATCATTCCACACCTGTAAGCTCTTCTTTTCTCTCCTTGCCTCCCCCTAACTCCTCATCCTCTACCCCATCCCCATCCCTTCCCCAACATATAACACCCCTGAGGCCCCAGTTTTCTATTTTCCCTTTTAAGGATGCTGTAGGTGGATGCATGAGATGCTTGGTTCCCCAGGCACACTCAGGACAGCCCCTCCTTCTCCCACCCTTGGAAGCATCGCTTCCCACCCACTCCTTCCTCCCTTTCACTCAGCCTGCCTGCTCAGAACAGGGAGACAGGCAGTCAGCACTGGGTAACTGCTTCTAATCACAGGGGACAGCAAGAATGTAAACAACACAAGAAACATCTAAATACCATCCAAGTGGCAAGGAAACACTGATCGCTGGCCCCTTCTCTCTAGAACACTGCTTCCTGCCACCCCCCCTTCAGAAACTCTGTTCATTAATGCCCCGTGAATAGGAACCCCAGAAACCAGGAGCTTCCGGAGAACGGAACGCTAAACCATAACTTTTGATGCTGCTTCCTCTGGGGAGGATTTTCTAGAGTCATCCAATTTTCTGTTTAAAGGAATCATTTCAATGTGTTTGTGTTTTTTTTTTGGAGGGTGGGGTGAGGTGGCAGAGGTCAGAGACCCCTTTGAGAATCTATTCAAGGCTAGAGAACCTCTCCCAAAAGAAACATAAAACATCCCGCGTGTCACTTCAGGGCTTCTTAGACCCCAAGATGAAACCCATTTTCCAAAACATGGACAGGACAGTAAGCACAGGAGAAAACACAAGGAAGTGCAGATGTCCTCCAAGCATCCAAGAGGCACAAAAGGGCATTCCAGGTCTGCACCCATTGTATACATCGAACATCGAATAAACCCAGGATGAGGCTTTTTTTTGGGGGGGGGGGCTCTTTAGATTGACAGTGTG
The DNA here is from genome assembly GCF_964270905.1 of Leucopleurus acutus. Lineage (NCBI taxonomy): Eukaryota > Metazoa > Chordata > Mammalia > Artiodactyla > Delphinidae > Leucopleurus > Leucopleurus acutus. The sequence goes on from NC_139161.1 coordinate 30,923,257, forward strand.
CTTCTCAATGCCCCCCTCCCCAATGCAAATTGAGAACTCAACTGAGTAACTGCTGTGAATAATTTCCACTTCGTGCTGTGGTTCAGCAAGGACTAAGAAAGCAAGGATTGGAAAAGTGTATCAGAACACGTGTTGGGCGTAGCTGCACAATTAAATGACGGTTCCCAAGCCAAAAGGAAATGGTGTTTTAACTGTCCAGTATCAACCCTCCACACTACCGTGGCCCCTCTCTTAATAGAGATCCACAACACACGTCACCTCCACCTGCCTGATTTTGGAACAGTCACTGTATCTTTTGTCTGCAGGACTGGGGGTGAGAAGAGATGGAGGCAGGAGAGGATGAAGGGGCAACCTCCCCACACTGGGGTTCTTACCTCTGTGCCTGTTGGTCGTCTTATCAAACATCAGCATTGCATCCTCCACCTGCAAAACAAATACAAAATAGAGTCTCTGCTTTAGGAATTTTAACAAAATACACAAAACCTTATATATTGGTGGGGGGCGGGGTGGCAGTTTCCGTTATAGAAGTCACGTTGCTTGTTAAAACCTATTTGAGGGCTTCCCTGGTGGCGCAGTGGTTGAGAGTCCGCCTGCCGATGCAGGGGACGCAGGTTCGTGCCCCGGTCCAGGAGGATCCCACATGCCACGGAGCGGCTGGGCCCGTGAGCCATGGCCGCTGAGCCTGCGCGTCCGGAGCCTGTGCTCCGCAACGGGAGAGGCCACGACCGTGAGAGACCCGCGTACCACAAAAAAAAAAAAAAAAAAAAAAATCAAAGAGAGGAAAATACCAAAGGCACCCTCTGTCTCTCCTCCTAGTCCCTTCCTCTGTCCCCCCAAGCACCCTGCAACCCTTTTAGTCATTTCTGGAGAGTCAGGATCCACACTCAAGTCCCACACGGACCTCAAGAAACTCACACTTATGAAACCAGATTTGGCTTTGAATTCCACTCCTTTTACTTATGATCCAATCCTTTATTTGCTCCACAAAAGACACATCTTTAGTGCAGGTGCTGTCCTAAACCAATCAGCCATTCACTTGCAGACCGTACCTGGTTTGGCCAGGCGAGTAGCCTGGTCTCCTCATTCATTTTGTGCCCAAAGTTGGCAGTAAAAATACAATCCGACCACATGGCTGTGGGTGGACAGAACTGTTAGCCAGAGGGCTCCGTGCTTGGAGCAATTTCAACGTGCGTGCGTGCGCGTGTGTGCGTGTGCGCGGTGCGAAGGACCAAGCACTGTTCACTGGAGCTCAAAGGCTCAGAAATGAGCTTGGGGGCCTGAGCTAAGCCAGCTGAGAAAAAGAACCATCGGCTATTCATTCCTCACTCCTCCCAGATGACAGTCTCCGATGGAGGGGAAGACACTGGGCAAAGCAATAAGACCAGGTTTAAAATGGTGCCTCCGGACAAGTCAAATCTATTTTTCTAGACGCCCATCAAGTATAACGGGGAGAGCAAAGCCAAGGCGAGAACGGAAGAAGGCGCAGGCAAGCCAGACACAAACCTCCAAGGGACTGGCCTAGCTTACACATCCCTCTGGAGTCAGGGCCCCTGGTGTTGCTAAGCAACCGGGCCTGAGCAAGCAGGCTCCTGGGGCCTTCCCCTTCTGGTCCCCATCTCTGTAGTCAGTTACTGGGAGGGAAATGGCCTTGCACGGTGACTGTTCCTCCAGCAAGGAGCTGTCCTCTCTCTCCCAGGAACCAGGCTTAGGGGAGTAGGGGATGCTAGTTTGGAGAGGGGGTGCCTTCACCAGACCCCTCCCCGGCCAGGCAGGATTGATGAGTCCCCAAGGCACCTGCTGAGGCCAAACACACCATAGCCAGCTGCCTCCCGTGCACCCCTCAAGCGAAACCACCAGAAGATCAACCGGTTGGTTTCTACAAAGGGCCGTCACGTTTGAGCATATGGCATCGCAGACTCCGACCCGGGGCCTCGAGGAGGATTCCACTGCCTGGGGTGCGGGTGGGTGGTGGGCGAAGCCTGCTGGGTATCGTGCAGGTGAACATGACATCCGTTTCACACCCACTGCCATATTTTCTAAGATGTTTGCCAAGTCCTTATTTTGACCTGAAAATGCCTAACAGTAAGAAAAACAGCCCCCCTTCTGTGTTGGCCATGTTTGGGTACTGAAACTCAGCTCCCCTTAGGAGATAAATAGTTTGAATTAAGAAAAAGTATTTTCAACGCCCCTCCTTTCCATCGTGCGTAATTGGGTCCCTCTTCTCCTTCCTACTTCTGGATGTTTTCTGATGCTGCCCTGCTAATATTTGCTCCACCCTGATGAGTGAGGAGGAGGCTCTGTGTATGTTTTTTGGGGGCAACCACTGTCGTAAAGAATAGAGCTCTTGGGCTTCCCCGGTGGCGCAGTGGTTGAGAGTCTGCCTGCCGATGGGTTCGTGCCCCGGTCCGGGAGGATCCCACATGCCGCGGAGCGGCTGGGCCCGTGAGCCGTGGCCGTTGAGCCTGCGCGTCTGGAGCCTGTGCTCCGCACCGGGAGAGGCCACAACAGTGAGAGGCCCGCGTATCGCAAAAAAAAAAAAAAAAAAAAAAGAATAGAGCTCTTTCCTCTATGGTCCAGTGTACAATGGACCTCACAAAGACCTCCTGAATAGATACAGCGTTGGAGCGCAAGAAAAATTCTATTAACACTTTACAAAATAGAACGTCTAAGAAGTAGCTAGAGAGGAAAGAGAAAGGGGATAAAAATCAATATGGGTAAGTCCCGGTGCTTGGGGGAAAGAAAACTTTTCACGATCGCAAAACACTTATTAATTCAGAGAAGCCATCAATGCGATGGAAACCTGGCAGAACAGCAAGAGCTGAAACTGGAAGAATCCGAACATACAAAGACTGAATAGAATGAAAACCACGGCCTCACATACGGGGCTGTTTCTCACGGTTCTATGTGAATCAAACAGAAGAGGCTTGTGTGAGCCTCCATCGTAGGGATGCGAGGGATACGGGCAAGGCGGCTGGTACTCAGCCCCGGAGACAGCAAACTGGTAACTCTGCCCGTCTCTCTCTCTCTCACACACACAGACACACACAGACACACAGACACAGACACACAGACACACACACACACACACAGACAGACACACACACACAGACACACACAGACACACACACACACACACACACACACACACACACACGTAGATTAGTTGGCTGTGCCGAGTTCAGCCTGCAGGCCAGGCCTCGTTCACGGAGCTAAAGAGTTAGGGGGCTGGACACAGGCGTTTCTCTGACTTCGGGGAGAAAACACCGCTAACCCTGGTGAAATGCTGCTTCAAAGGCGCTGGTATTTATTTTGCGTTGACAGTGCCCTCACCAGCCATACAGATTTCTTTGTACCAGAGGTGAGGGCCCACAGGCCTAGTGGTCCTGGGGGGTCTCCAGAGCGAGGGGGCAAGAAGGGGAGGAGGTGTCTGAACCTGAGCACACTTTGTCCCACGTCTTGGCACCTGCCCGGTCTGTCTGGGGAGAAGGAGCCTGTTCCAACCTTGAGATCTGCCTTCTAATAAAGTTAGGTATAAAAGTCAGGTGTCAAGGCAGGTATAAAACGCAGCCCTGGCATCCTCAGTGGTGTACCCTTGCAAACGACAAAGCAGGGCAAGTGACTTTAAGTGAGCTGGTTGGGGGTGCCCCCGTTGGTGCCCAACACCAGGAGGCCCTGAGCCTGTAATCCTGACTATTGCAAGGCTCAGAGTACGTCGTGACCTCCTCAGAGGTGCCCCACGCACGCCCCGCGTCTGAGAGTCAGCAGTGGGAGCGACACTGTTAGTTTCCATGGCCCACGGGGGTTAGGCAGGGTGTCTCAAACCTCCTCCCTGTCAGAATCTCTTGGAGCACTTGTTAAAACTTAGATCCCCTGGGCCTCAGCCCCAGGGTGTCTGATTCAGGAAGCAGCGTCTGCATTTCGAACAAGCTCCTGGGCGATGCTGATGCAGCTGCTGGCCTAAGGACCCTACTTCCCATGTGCTGCTCTGAGGGGCAGAAACAAGAACAAAAGCTAAAGACACTGGACAGAGCTGCTTCTCCCTCTTTACATCCATTCAGCGCTCAATACATGAACCAAATTACTCTTCCGGGGCAACCGAGACACGCCAGGGTGATGAACGGCTCTCCCGCGCTTTGCTCTCTGTCTCTCAGACGCTTATACTCCAAGATCCTGAAAATGACAGCGGCAGAACCCATGACAGAGAAGATGACAAGAAGAGGGACTTCTTAGTGGCAACCAAGCTGTCCCTGCACCCAATGCAGGAAAAATTCAGATTCTGAAGGAGAAATTCAGATTCTACTAGGATGACAGAAACTTCCCTTCCAACAAACTCCAGCTAATGGCTACATCAGTCAGTCGGCTCAGTTGTGATTAGAAAATCTAATCAATTAACTTTACTTTTATGTGACATGTATTTATTAACTATGCACTACTTGCAAAGCATCAGCCTAAGTTCCAAATAAGAGGCAAATTATATAGGTCCATAGTATATGGATTGCATTAATGACCCCATACCCCTTACCCTATAATTTTGCAGTTCCTCTCAAAAAAGGCCGTCTACCTCTCCACCTTTGTATCTGGACTTGACTTCTTATGGTCGATAAAAAAGGTGGAGAGAATGGTATGTCTGTTTTGGGCCCAGCCTCATGAGGGTCTGTGTGTTTCGCCTTGTTCTCTCTTGCACCTCTGCCGTCACCATGAGAAGGGCATGGCCAGGCTGGCCTGCTGGAGGATGAGAAACACGTGGAGCAGGGCCAAATCCCCTCAGTTGCCCCAACTGAGGCCAGCCTAGATGGGCGAACAGCTGGTCAACCCCAAAACATGCAAGTGAACCCCGCCAAGATCGGCAGAACCGCTCCCAGTGGACTTTCGACTGCAGACTCGTGAAATAAACAGCTATCATCTGCCGCTGAGGTTTTGTGGTTGTTTGTTACATGGCATTCTTGTGGAAACAGGTGACTCATACATGGTCCCTGCTCTCAAAAAAAAAAAACAGCTTTTAGTCTATAAGCAGATACACAGTCTCAAATAATACTAGACACTGAAGAAAGGCAAGAAAATGGGTGGAAGGAGGTGAAAGGCGGAATGTCAGCTGAGTATTAAACGATCGATTCCACCTTCCTAGTGGAATACAGGTACTAGGATGTGAAGGGACCGCCTCTAAATCTCACCTCAGCAGCGAGGATGGAGACCGAGATGCTGGACGTGCCAAGAGAAATTGGCAACATGTTCCTCCCTAAATGAGCACCAGGAAAATCTGCAATCTTAGCACTCAAGTCAGTGGGTGATGCCTCTCTAATCCTAATTCATTTAATGAATGAGCGAACCCTCTTTATAACGAGTCTAAAGATTTACTGTGAGCCCGACCTTCCTGCTGGGTGATTGTAGAAGTAGGCAGAAGATGTGGACCACATCCAGAGGTGAGACCTTAGCCATCTCATGGCAGACAGTGTGGCACAAAGCATGGGCAGGATCCAGGTTCCAATCCCAGCTCCATGAGGAGCTCACTGAGGGGAAGTCACCTCCTTTCTTGGTCCTTAGTTTCTCATCTGTGAACGGAGGGAACTGTATGGGATGGTCACCTAGGATCCATCAGTAGAGATTCTGCCTAGAATGCTGAAACGGACCACAGAACCTGCTGGGACCCCATCCAGGAGCATCAAATTCACCACCGGTCCTTCGCAAATTCTCTGTGACTGAGGATGTTCCAGAGCTTTGCTGTGGCTGGCCAACACACCCTCAGAAATGCCCTACCCCTCTTGGGATACAAATACACCCCCCCACACACACCACAGGTATCAAGAACAAAGCAGGAAAATGCACTTCAAATGATCCTTAAATTATTTGGTCAGACACAAGGCGGGAGAGGAAAAGGAAAAGAAGAAACGCAGCTCTCCAAACTCCCCCAGAACAAATGCCTTTCAATTTCACTTCCTGCTCCCACTCAAATACTTCAAGCGTTAGTTTAAATAAACGCCCATAAATGCGATACCGTGACACTACAGTGCGCAGGGCTGAACAGGCCTGCTGATGCTCTATAAACTCAAGGCACTAAAGTCATAAGAGGGGACTGAGTCTCGTATACGAGGCAGGACTGCCCAGAACAGAGAAGCCTGGGATCCCCACTGGAGACGGAGGCTGCCTTATTCCGGGGATTGTTTCTGCACATAGGACGGCACTGCTCTCCACTCCTCCTCCAACCAGCCTGCACAAAACCAAACTCCGCTCCTGCCCTAGAGCTTGGTAAGGGCGTCTAGCTTATTGGAATGAAACTTCTCAGCATGCTTCAGCCTTGCAGAGGGTAAGGACAGTCTATCTTTAATCACTGCCCAAAAGGAAGAATGGAGGACAAAAGGGAACAGCCAGGAAAATCCCATTCGTTGAAATCTAGATCAGTAGTTTTCAACCTTGACTGCCCACCAGAATCACCTGAGGAACTCAAAAAAAACCCTGCTGCCGAGGCCACACGCTGACCAGCGAAATCAGCGCTCAGGAGTGGGTCCCGGGGATACGGCAGAGGAGTGTTTAAAGCGCCCCCAGGGATTCCAGGGTACAGCCAAGGCTGAGAACCACGGATCTAAATGGCTAAATCCAGAGCTGAGCCTTAATCGCAATGTATGTGTGTGGACGGGCCCTAAATAAAAGGGGCTTTACCTGCACCTTCAGCTGCCCGAAGACTGGCTGTCTGTCCCCCGCCAGATCCGCAGACCCTTTGCCACAGGTGGCTTTTGGGGGCCTCTCCTCACCTTGTTTTGGTCTTAGGAAAAGAGAGCCAAAGTTCTGTTCTGGAAGGAGCTGAGAAGGGCCAAAAACTGAACCCAGGACTTGAAGAAACCTAAAGAAATCACTGGGTTTTTTTCGCGACCATCAATATTTTCACAGGTACTACTGCTTCGGTCCTCACGACAACCCCAGAAGACAGGGATTATTACAAATTCTCCGAGCCTCAGTTTCCTCCCTCGTGGTTCTGGAGATGGGGGGGACTGGGCCCCCAGGACTCAGCGGCTGGTCTTCTCAGTCCAAATCTCAGCTGGCCAGCCCTGCCTGCCTGCCGGGGCTCAGGTTCTGGTACCCCTGGCTGCAGGCACCCGAGCCCCTCGGCGCCCACCTCTGTGCACTTACTCCTGGAAGGGCCGCAGCGACAGCGGCGCTGAGTGGTTTTGCAGCTGCTGCCACTAGGCACTTCTTCCTTCATTCCAAGGCTCAAAAATGTCTAGTTTGCACCCACCTGAAAGCTTGTCTATTTTAACTCACGTCCGTGCCTTAATTAAGTAACAAGACAGACAGTCTGCTTAGGTTCTCTTTTTTGGTTGTAAAATAGACGTAAAATTTGCCGTTTCAACCACTTTTTGATAAACAATTCAGCAGCATTAAGTACATTTCCTCAACTCTTCATAGGAGGCTCCTAAGTCTAACTGTGGCCAGAATGTTCAGTCCCCAGTTGGCAAGACTCTTCTTTACTGGCCCTATTTTTTTACTCTTTTTTAATTCTTGTGGGGTCATTTCATTTTCCCATTTAACTTAAACAAAACAAAACAGAAACGCAAACCCTGGTGTTCATCAGAGAGCAGTTGTGAATTTATAAAATAGATACTTGCCAAAGGGTGTAGGATCAACTCTACTCTGAAGATTCAGATATTTTTACTTACATAAAGGCAGGCAAAACCTCCTACTCAGGGATGCTGATTCCACACGTAAATATCAGACTCTAGGCTATGAAATGTCTGTTCCCTCCGAAATAATGATTACTGTAATAGCTACCATTTACTGGAGCTTAATAGGCAATTTGCAAAAGCTCATTTAATTATCATAATAGCTCTGAGGTAGCTATTATCACACCCATTACATAGGTAAGGAAATTGTGGCTCATTGCAATTAAGTGACTTGCCTAGGATCACACATGCAGCAAATGATGGAGCTGGGATTTAAAACCAGATGCATCCCTACATCTTTCTACTGGTCTCCCTTAATCGTGTTCTATTTTTTGAATGCCTAGGCCTCAGCGCAGCTCTGTTGTCTCCTGAGTGAACCAACAAACACTGCTTTAAAACTCTCCCAAAAAGTTAAGAGAGGTGATGAGGTAGCCAAGGAGATAGCCGTACATCACCTCCAGCAGGCTCAGGAGAGGAGGGGATGGTCAGAGAGGGAAGCAAAGAGAAAAGGAGGCTGAGGGGTCCGCTCTTTGGTCACTAAGCAAGCTGGTGGCAGGGCTGGAACTGGCAGAGGAGTCCCAGAACTCAGTCCAGGGCTCAGACCACCAGAGTCCGTGCTGCACACGAGCCCTAAGAATGCTGAGTGAGCACGCCCCCCGGAGTTGTTAGGAAGCCTTCAGGTGGTGGGTGGTGAGTGCCTGACACACAAGACACTCTCATCATAACATTTATTGCAAGTCACTGCCCCAGCCCTGGCAATCCCCGCATATGTGCACCTACACACACGCCTGTGCACACGTACACACATACCCCACGCAGTTAAGTGGGGGAACTGCACGCAACCCTGTGCAACTTCCCACTGCCAATGGGTCACATCCAGGGACAGCCACTAATGAAACCAGCACGTCCTTGGGGGAGCAGTCCCGGGGGCACCATCTCAAAACCGAGCAAGGGAAGCAAGAGTCTGCCTGTACAGCCTCGGGTGGAGTTGGGGGTCCTGGCTGTGCGGGCAAAGCCCAGGCCCAGCGTTACCCCAGAGGGCGGGGCAGGAGGCTCTCTCTGGGGACACACCAGCCGGGATGAGACAGAAGGCTGCGAAGGAAGGGAGGCGGTGAGAAAGGGACACAGACAGAGGCCGGGCACAAGCTGCTGGAGGAGAAGCAGTTGGTTCCGACAGGCTTGACAGCTGTCACGTGGAAATGGCATCTGGCCTAACGGCCTCTCGTGCGAGGCGCCTTTGCGTGGCGGCTGCTGTGCTCTGGAAGTCCCCGGCCCGTGTGCAACACCGGTTGTGAGCGTGTGTGTGCATGCAGGCATGCGAGTGTGTGCTGTGGGTGGGCGAGGGACAGGCCAGCTTCCCAATGTGCCTCTCCACTCCCCCCCCACCCCGCCAGCCTCTCCCCATCAGGCTCCCCCTACCGCGAAAAAGGCCCAAACCCGCCAGCTCCGGAGGAGACAGGCAAATCATTAGTGGAGCACTGACGTGCCGTAACACTCTCTTGCATTTCCATTAAACAAATACTAAACTGCTAATTGCCAAAATAGATCTCCAAGACTCTGACCAAACAGGGGAAGGGTTTATAATTACCAAGTGTGAAAATGCGCTGCCTGTAAAGAACCACCTCATCTGTCCTCATATGGGCTGATATTGATGGGCATGAAATAAACATCAGGACCAAATGGAAAAATCACCCACATCTCCCGTGGCCAATGCGATCTGGAACGGTGACAAGCAGAGCTGCAGCCATACGCCTGGGGAGGGACCGGGGCCGGGGGGGGGGGGGGGGGGGGCGGACAGGGGAGAACTGGAGTTTTGCAGGCTTGGAGAGTCTAGGTTCCCAGCCTGATTTCAGTCCCTCGGGCTATTTGCATTTTCTTGCAGCCTGGAGTATAGGGAGGGTAAACGGTGTGGCTTGATGACGCGATGGAGGGCTTGCCTGCACCTTGGACCCTCTGGGACAGGCCTGCAGGCACGTTCTATCCTGCCCCCTTTAATAGACTGGCTGACAAGGATGGAGAAGGAGGCAGAGGCAGAGTTTTGCCAAGGTGACACATTTATTCATTAACCCATGCTTATCCAGGCTCTCCTGTCTGGCTGACACAAAGAGTTGGCCGCAGAGCACGGATGAAGAGAATTTGGGTTTAAAATGACCTTTGGCCTTTCTGACACCCCCACGCCATGGTGCCTGCCGACCACTCCATCACTGGGACGGGAGGTAGATGGGTCTATCGGATTCCAAAGCCCCCCTCTCTCTCCTGGACTGCACCTGAGGAGGGGGAGGTGATCTGCCAGAGGTCATAGGAACGGTCCCCCTTTGCTCTCCACCAGCCTGTGATTCTGAGGGAGACAGCGGGGCTTGTAATGAATGCCTGGGGCCGAAGACGGAGGTTCCACTTATCTCGGAATCAATCCTCAGGAATTAGAGGTGACCCAGAGGTCACCTCTTCCCTTCCCACCTGGTACAGGAATCCCTTCTCCAAGGCTCCTTTGAACCCTTCCTGGAGCTTCAAAGACTCAGAGCATCTCTGCCCCATCCCTCAGTCGAATTCAGGAGTAGCAGCACTTAGATGCCTGAAATAACAGCTTCCTCTGATCTGAAGCCCAGTTTTGGCACGCGGCAGAACCCTGCAAACTGCACGGCATCAGGCCTCTGAATCAGGGCACCAAGCACCACTCACCCCAAAACTTCTCAGTGGGGCTCAATGGCATCTCAGGAAGCTCTGCTCCTTCCCCTTTTGGCCACATGAGAGCCAATCTCCTGGGCGCCCTGGTCCCTAAGGTCACCCCCTGAAGTCCTGGGTCAAACGCTCCATCAAACAGCAGCATGAGGAAGGAAGCTCTAAACGACAGACGATTTTTTAAAGGAATTCCACATTGTTACTTTTAAATTCCCAAAGCGTCTTCAAATAATGGCTCACAGAAATAGAATGCTGCCGAGAACAAAGTTCACTTGCGGCAACAGAGCCTAAAGGACTCAGTCACTCAGCAGAGTTACTTTTTGTTCAGATAAGATCATGAACCTCTGAGCTGGAAAGGACCACAAAGATACGCGTCCAGGCCAGTCGTTTTGCAGAGGAGCAAACTGGCTCTGAGCAATGCCGGGCAAACTGAGCCCTGGGGCCAAAGGAGCCTGCCGGGCTCTGATCAGAAGTCCTGGGTCAAATCCCTATCCACCACGTCCACCTCCACACCCTCAGGGGCAGGGCTTCTGGCGGCTGAGTCTCCTCGTGTGTAAAAGGGGCGATGATCGCTGCGAAGCTTCACCCCAGCCTTGGGAAGCAGAAAGTGATGACATCACACACAGGAAAGCACTCGGGTCGGTGGTAAATGACTGCCCCTCGCTATCCCCGGTACTTGGCACACACAGTTTCTCTTTTTTTGTGTGTGTGCGGTGCGCGGGCCTCTCACTCTTGTGGCCTCTCCCGTTGCGGAGCACAGGCTCCGGACGCGCAGGCTCAGCGGCCACGGCTCACGGGCCCAGCCGCTCCGCGGCATGTGGGATCCTCCCGGACCGGGGCGCGAACCCGTGTCCCCTGCATCGGCAGGCGGACTCTCAACCACTGCACCACCAGGGAAGCCCACACACAGTTTCTTGACGAGGATCTGAGGGCTGGATAACGGAGGAACGGACTTCACGTCCGTGACCGCCAAATTCCAATTTAGTGAACTCAGTGTGGATGAGCGAGGGTCACCCTCCTAAGGGTACCTTGCTGTGCTGTAATGAGTCGGATGCAAATAAACCATCTTTTAGAGAGCAAGGGGAATGGCAGAGCCAACCGTGGCGCATCCTACGGTAGAACATTCCTCGGAGTAAAAAGAAACAAACCACTGATGCTCAATGTGGATGGATCTCGAGGGAATTACGCTGACATCTCAGTCTCAAAGGCCGTATGATTACATTTCCGTAACATTCTCAAAATGACAAAATTACAGTGACGGAGAAGAGATGAGTCATTGCCGGGGGTCAGGGGCGGGGGAAGGAACGAACCATTACATGAGGAATTTCTTTGTGGTGATGGAACACTTCTGCATCCCGACTGTGATCAGGGTCACTCGAACCTACACGTGATAAAATTTCAACGAATAGCGTGTGCATGCGCGCGCGGACATACACACACACACAAAACCGATGATGTACCAGCATCCACTTCTTGGTTTTAACAGTGTGCTCTGGTTATGGGAGATATTATCATCGTGGGAAGCTTGGTGAAGGGTACACAAGAGTTCTTTGTACTGTTTTTACAACTTTTTGTGAGTCCTACACTATTAAAAAATAAACATTTAAAATAATAATTTTTAAAAACCACAAGGGGGCTCATTATATCAAGAAACTCAGTGGCAGATCAGTTTATAATGCAAGTAAGTATGCCCGAATTTCTCTTGACTTGGATAGCGTGGGCACAAATAAGGTACACCTATAGTAGAAAGAGCTGGCCCCTTACCTGTGTCCCCAGTTTGGCACTGGCCTTTACTGCTCTGAATTAGTACTGTGTCACATGAGTATCTGTCTTGGTAGTCCCCACTGCCTCTGTCTCACCATCTACCCTGGTCCTCAGGAAACTTCATATACAGCTCTGCACCTGCTACAGTAACTTATACAAAAATGACTGCACACAGTAAGTGCTTGCTGACTGAGTTTCAGAAAGATTTTTGCAGGATAAAGAAAAAACAATTCAGATAGAGAAGAGCCTCAAATCCAGTGGTTTCCATTTTCTCAGCTATCAAGGCCCTCTCTTTTCATTTAGGTTTAGAAAACAGATCTTCTAACTTTTGAGATATTTCATACACAAAATTGTCCTTATTACTACTTATGAGATTCGGAAATGTATTTATCAGCACTTGTCATAATTGTCAATTGGGGCTTTTGGCAGCATGGGGTGACCAGGGGCAGAGTGAGTTGGGTATTCTCCAAAAGCAAGCACACTTGACATTTTAGTTGGTCCTCATGCCGTCTGGGTGGAGTAACCATAAGACCTGACAGGTTTTTTGATGTAATGAAGTCAACCCGAAGACCCGCACTCCTTCTCTTGACCCCGAGGTTGGACCCCTCTGGCCTGCTCAGAGGTCTGGCCTGATCTCTGAGTCAACATCTGACCGTGACTCAGATCTTTGCAAATGAGTATTGACAGAATAACCAACCTCCCACTTAATCCCCAAGCCACACAACTCCCTAAAGGGGAAAATAGAAAGGAGAGGGGAAAAGCCTCACCTACCCTTAAAAAAAAAAAAAAAAAAGGACCCATTCAAGCTGCTTCAAGACCCAACAAGCAGATTTTTCTCTCATTTATTTCTACATCAACACTCTGAAGGATAAAGATCTTTCTCATTTCAAGAGCTGTCAATTCGCTTTAGTGCCATGTTTTTCATCTGTCTGAGGTAAAGAGGAATTACAAAGCAGGCAAGTGAAATAATGCACCGCCATCTAACATATTTTGGCAATTCAATTTGGGACCAGGGTAAGAGGAAATTAAAGACGGACGACAGGCCACACGGCACACCTGTGCTGTACCCCGAGGCCCACCCCGCCTGCCCTGCATTTGCGAACTCTGTGATACGATGAAGCCTTCAGCGCTTTGCTGAAAACTGTACTAGGTGCTGTACCCTAATTCTTCAGATCATTTATACATGTTGCACAGCGCATACAATATTTTGCTTTCTGAAGCAGAAAAACCTCTTAGCTGCTGGTAAACTGTCAGGTGCTGTTACTTTAAATACCCCTGTGAAATAGCACAGAAGCCGGCAGCGTGTTCCTGGATTTACTACCCTTCCCTTCTCTGTGTAAATTAACAGAGACAAATGCTTGCCACATGCCAAACTGTGAGAAGTCCTCACCCCATCAAGCCTAAGGGTTCCATTACCATGGAACTTAATAAGTAAAAACCAGCCTTAATCTCCTCCTCTCATGGCCTCCTCTGCCAATGACGATGCCCCATGAAGACTGTTGGCTAATTCATTTACATTTCTTTTTGCTTTTAATTAAATTGCTCCTCAACTGCTCAGATCTGTAATTTCTCCCTCTTTAGCTCCAGGGCTGGGGATTTCTGAGAGAATGACAGAAATTTCCAGGGCCAAGACGCCTCAGAAGACTTCAGATGCTGTGTGGCACTCAGGAACCTGCCCTTGACCATCAACAGTTGGACTACAAGGAACTGGCCACAGGCTATGAGAGCCCAGGGGGTCAGGCTCCTTTGAGATACTAGAGTTAAGGGGTCCTCACCACCACCAATTTGAAATCAAATGGTAAATGTGAGAAGGGACCCGCGGTACCGTCTTTAGCCAAATCCCATCAGCCTGTGGACACCGTCGGAATCCAGCTAGGTTTATAAAAGGCCTCATGGTTCTTCTGCCAGTGATGCACGTGTCTACAAGCAGTGTTTAGTGGGGCACCTGGACCTGCGTCCCAGCTCGGCAGTGGTGATGAGCAGGAAAGACCAGTAGCTCTGGAGGCAAACTCCCTGGTCTCCGATTCTGGCTCTACCACTCATTAGCTGTGTGACCTTGGGCAGGTGACTCAACTTTGCTGTGCCTCTGTTACTTCGCCTCTCAGTTGGTACCCACCTCACAGTGCTGTTACGAACATTAAGAGAAGTTAACTCGTGTGCAGCATTCTGGCACACAAGGAGAACTAAATGGCCGTCGTCCATTATTATCACTGCCTCAGTGAGCTGGTCAGGAGAGACGTCTAACATTGTTCATTGTACCTGAGGCCTTCCCTATTTCAACCGATGCTGATGCCAAGTGAAATTAAAACTAGAGGACAGGTTGGCTTTACCTGACCAAGCAGGACCAAGGATGAAACAACCTCCCTGGGCTGGTCACTTTCTCAAACATCTGTCCAGCTCTCCCTGCCACAGGCGGGGTGGCTATGCCCTGCCGTGAGGGTTCAGAAGCATGGAAAACCGGCCAAGACAGAGAAACAGGCAGGCGTGTGCGAGCACGAGACAGCTCCTGCTACCTGCTGCCAAGCCTTAACCAAGCAATGCTCTTCTGCTTCTAAGTTCTGTGCTAAAGAAATGAACCCACTGAGGTCACTCACCCTCTGGACCTGAGTCTGAAGCCCAAGGCTAGTCACAATCCCTGTATGCCATCTTGCACCTGAAGAGGTGCTTTAGCCAGATGCCAACAGGCTACAAGCCTTTCAGAGGCCTAGGCTTCCATCCTAGGCCAGTTATGGCCCTAGCAAGTGGGCAGCCCCTCACTTAGAAAGAAATGAGTTTGTCAGAGGCAAACTACTACCTGTAGAATTCATTCATTCATTGTTCATATTCATTCAATCAACACATATTTACTAAGCGGACCATAAAAGGCACAATGATTTTAAAATGAGGAAGACTTTTGACTCCTGGGGGTCCAGGGGCAGAGACAATCACTGCACGGTATGTGAGGAGAGCTCTAAGAGAGACGCAGCCCCCTGCAGGGCACGCACAGACATCTGTAGTCTTTAATCATTCATTCCTGCCCTCCAGGGCTCTGAAAACTCAGAGTGAAAACTCACTCACTTGGCCAGAGGAGACAGACAGTTTGTCATGGGAACGGCAGGACTGCATTCCAGGCAAAGAGGCCCCATGGGCTGGGCACTAGAGCAGCAGGTCTGGGGAGACATCTAAGCCAAGGGAGCAGGGCAGCGGAATCGGTGAGAGCCTGGGCCACGTGAGACACGGAGAGGCTGGGCCTCTACCTGTGCTTTCCTGAAAGGAACCGGAGGGCAGAGTAACATCGGAGGGCCCACCCTCAGTCCTGGCTGAAACCAACCTCCCCCAATGGATTGGGAGGAGATCCCAGAGTGCTGGCTAGGGCTGAGGGGTCAGGGGCTTAAACCTCCACCGCCCACGGTTACAGGGCGGGTCAGAGGCATAGCTGGGGGCTAGCGGACTGCATCAGCTCCAGGAAACGGCATCGCCACGACCGTGAGAACGAGGCAGAAAGGAACCTCCCTCCTCGAGGCACACCAGATCCAAGGAGCATCCCTCGTGGAGCAATGACATCGTTCTGAGCCGACAGGCCTGGAGCCCCACGGCCTGGAACGCTGAGGAGCCCCATCTCAGGGCAGCAGGAAGGAGAGAGCGAGTCCAGCTCAATGAGCCTTCCCCCTGTTTCTGTGCGGGCAGCTGCGGGGAAAGGGGGAAGGGGCGTCAACTCAGTATATTTGAGTGAGGGGTCACTGCTCTGCCTTGCGTTGTATTCACTTCCTGTTCTGAGCTTGTTAACTCCCATTCCTTGCTCCACGGATCAGCACCCCATCGTCTGCATGACTGGGTGTGCTCCCACTGGGGGGTAAGTTCCCTGAGAGCGGGGCCTGCGTCTTCTCCACCTTCCAGATCGTCCTGTCTGCCGGATGAGTGGCGGGCACACGTCCACCGCACCTGCGGGTGAGTGAGATGTTGAGAGGCAGAAGCGGGATGAGAGGGGACCCAGGGGCTTTGAACGGACTGCTCCTAATTCCAGTTTATGTGCTGAGAGCTAAAGGCAGAGAAAAAGGCAACGTGCCATAACCCTTTTTTTTTTTTTTTGCAGTACGCGGGCTTCTCACTGCCGTGGCCTCTCCCGTTGCGGAGCACAGGCTCCGGACGCGCAGGCTCCGCGGCCACGGCTCACGGGCCCAGCCGCTCCGCGGCATGTGGGACCTTCCCGGACCGGGGCACGAACCCACGTCCCCCCTGCATCAGCAGGCGGACTCTCAACCGCTGTGGCACCAGGGAAGCCCCATAAACCTATATTTTTAAAGTTATTTGCAGATGCGTGTACCTGCCCCAGCCAGCTCGAGCAGCTTCAGAGCTTGTGTGACTTTTAAAACTAAGAATCTGGTGGGGAGCTCAGTATTATTGAGGACGCCACACCAGTGGAGCCAGGGCTTATTAGCATCTTGCTAATCAGGGTAGGAAAGAATGGGAGGGCTGTGTGGGGGTGGAGACACCATTCCCAACATCCTCCCCAGGCCTCCTCATCAGAAAGGCCCCAGGAGCTGGGGTATCCTCCCCACCCAGGACCAGCTCCCAAAGAGGCCTACAGAAAACCCTAGCACCCGAGAGGCTGCAGCTTCCACTGAATGACACAGAGGAAAGGGAAGAGAGAGAAGCCGCCAGGGACAGAGCAGCAGTACGACAGCCCAATTTAATAATGAATGGACAATCCAGAAAGAGAAAGACAGATACCATATGATATCACTTATATGTGGCATCTAAAATATGACACAAATGAACCTATCTACGAAACAGAAACAGACTCACAGACACAGAGAACAGACTTGTGGTTGCTGAGGCAGGGTGGCATGCGGGCAGGGGAGGGAAGGATTGGGAGTTTGGGATGAGCAGATGCAAACTATTATATATAGAATGGATACCAACAAGGTCCTACTGCACAGCACAGGGAACGACATTCAATATCCTGTGATAAACCATAATGGAAAAGAATATAAAAAAAGAATGTATATATACGTATAACTGAGTCACTTTGCTGTACAGCAGAAATGAACACAACATTGTAAATCAACCCTACTTCAAAAACAACCAATCAGTGGACAATTAGCAAACACACGGCAGGCCCAACACAGGTCACCAAGGCACCGCTCCTGCCTCCCATGGCCCGGGTGGAGAGGCGAACTGAAACAGACATGTCCAACCAAAGGACAAAAACAGCAGCTTATCACAGCAGAAAGAGTTGCAGGAACAGAGGGAGGCAGAAATTACCGTTCAACCAAATCTTCAAGCACCGTTTCCCAGCAGAAGATGGAATGAAGCCAGGTCTTGAAGGATGGGAAAGTTTAGAAAAACCAGAGAAGACCTTGGGAAAGTGTTCACATTGTTGGGGGCAGGGGGCGGGGGGGGGGGCGGTGCTGAGTTAATATTGGCGGGACTTCATTTGGTTGGGAATGCCTCGGGTCTGGAGTTAAAGGAGCAAAAGAAAGCAGGGCATCCCTAGAGCTTCCCAGCTTCCCCGCGTCACATCCACGTCCGTGACGCCACATTCTTGCCTCCGTGAGCGGGATAACGCCGGGATGAACGCTCCTGCAGAATCTCTCCCTCGCTCCTCCTTTCCACGTGAGAGAAAAATATTTAAGAGAAATACTCTCTAGACAGCTTGAAATTTCTCCCTCGCTGGCCCGATTTAGTTATTTATCAGAACGCTTCAGCGAGGTTATTTTCAGACTTCCACGTGAAATAGTAGTACTGAGCACTTCCAATTCATCTCCCCAGCAGTCTTCAAATGTCAGCTCATTAATCCTCAACCCCCTCGAGAAGCAGCGCTTTGCCCCATCTCTCCGACTGGGAAGACAGAGGCAGGGCTGCGCTGGGATCCCCGTCGACCTCCGCGATGAGTGATGCCTGTCTCACGCAGGCATACTCTCACCTGGAGCCCAGGCGCCGTGAAGACCACGCTGCGCTGAGGACTCAGCACTAAAGGGCCAGGTGCAGGCCGCCTCTCCCAGGACACCCGCTGCCATCAACAGTACCCCCATCTCCTGGGTTCTATCTCCCCCGCATCCCTGACCCGGTGCCGCTGGGCTCATCAGCGTATCTGTTGAGCTGCACTCTTAGTTCCCATGTCACGTCAGTCCCCCACGTCTGATACCTGATACCATTTAGAACTAAAACATCACTCTCCGGGACAAAACACAGGCTTCAGAGAAGGCCTTCTAAAAGGGGACTTATGTCACGAGGTGTGGCTTTTCTCCTCTCCCTGAAGGAAATACCCGTGGACTTCTCTGCAGCCGGCATCAAACCTCCCAAGCCCCACTGAGGACCCCAACCATTAGCCCTCCGATGGGCTGTGTGTACCATCATTTCAAAAGGTTTACGGTTCCTGTCGTTTGAGTCTTCACTTTATTAGTCATTCATGTAGCAAATGGATCGATTTTCCTAGGAGCAGAACGAGGAAGAATGGGCTGTCAGTGTGGATACCTCAATTCCTGTGTACCACAGGGCCGGAAGTCTGAGAAGTCCACGCAGGTGAGGGCAGCAGACGAAGAGGCAGTTGGCCATAGCGTGTGGTCCAGGGGGTTGGAATGCAGAACTGCATGTCCAGCCCACCAGGGTGGCCCTTCCTGAGCTGCCCACAGGGGAGGGAGCGGAGAGGATGCGCTCGGGGTGGCTTTTCCTCTTTCCTGGCCCCTGGTGCTCCCCAATACAGCCCCCGCTAACCTGCAGCAGGAGTTGCAAAAGGACAATTTCTGCTGATCTCAATGCCCCATGCCAGATCTTCACTAACCCATAATGACCCTGGCCCTGCATCTCTCATCAGCTGGCTTGGTCTGATGTCTAACTCGCAACAAAGATTAAATCAAATGCAATCTCCACCCTGTTGCTTGATAAACAAACACACCAGGATGGACACCAAAATAGTCACTGTCCCCTTCAAAGAACTTACCACGAAAAGCCCTGCTTTTACTCATGAACACTTCAAATATATTTTTGAGATTTGGGGGGGTCACGGTGGGTAGGGATTTCCCAAGTCATGCAAGACAACTAGTCTTATTATTTTATAGTCCTGCTGCGTTCCGATCCCAAAACAGCCTAATCAATCTTGGCCACAAGTTATTTGGAGCTAAGGCTGGTGATGGTTTCCAAAAATCACATCCACTTTCAAAGGCCAAAGATTTATCACCAGTGAGGATATTCAGAAGAAAATGCCACAGAGTCTGACTATGAGTTCACAGTGAAAGCTTTGAAAATGCTCAGAGCAAAGGCGAGATCTTTGGAATAAGTACACAGACTCCCACTTTGAAGAGGACACATTGCATTTGTAGGAAAAAGCACTGGTCTTCATGCTTCTAGTCATTGTAGGGGGAGAGGGAGTGGGGGTAAATATAGACAGAGTGAGACAGAAACTGACAGAGACGGACACAAAGAGAGAAACAGAGACAGGAGACAGAGAGAGAGACTGAGAAAGGACAATTCATCATACAAGAATCTTGGGGATGCGGACTTCCCTGGTGTTGCAGTGAATAAGAATCGGCCTGCCAACGCAAGGGACACGGGTTCGATCCCTGGCCCGGGAAGATCCCACATGCCGTGAAGCAAGTAAACCCGTGCTCCACAACTACTGAGCCTGTGCTCTAGAGCCCGTGAGCCACAACTACTGAGCCCACGTGCCACAACTACTGAAGCCCACGCACCTAGAGCCCGTGCTCGCAACAAAGAGAAGCCACCACAATGAGAAGCCCGCGCACCGCAACAAAGAGTAGCCCCGGCTCGCCACAACTAGAGAAAGCCCGTGCGCGCAGCAATGAAGACCCAACACAGCCCAAAATAAATTAGAAAAATTAAAAAAAAAGAATCTTGGGGAGTGAAATAAAAGGAAGAGAAATAAGAAAGGATTCTTCATAGCCTAATACCAAATGAATTACGGATTCAACTGTAAGAAAACATTTGCCATCTTGATGCACAACAACATCAGCGTCCTCAGGATGTGTTTCCCGCACCAGGAGGTTGTGAGTCTGGGCTGGACCCACACTTGGCTTGAAAATCACTCTAAAGACCACCCCCTCCCCCCACTCCAACACACACCATTTCCGTGCATTCCGAGCTGTCAGAAATCTGCCTTCCTGCCCAGCCGCCCAAGCTAACCCTCGTGTACTGTAACCTGTGCACGGAGGAGGGCATCGGAAGGTTTTCCCTCAGCAGGCGTGACGGTCAAGCTCCAGCTTTGCTCAACTGAAATACAACAGGCTGGACACATCCAGATGTTCAAACAGCTCGATAAAGCCTGGCGGAGGCCCTAGGACCACAAGGCCTCCTCCTGTGGGCAACCTTCTCCCCTCCCCCAACTCCAGGCTCCTAGTGCAAAGGGCTGCTCCTTGGGGAGAGCGCAGTGACCACGCACACCCCAGGGGTGGTGGCATTGCAGAACCGCAGGGAGAGGCCGCGGGCAACTACAGAAGCAGCGTTGATCTGCTCCTGAAAGAGGCCACCAGCCAGGTATATCACATCTCTGTGCATACAAATACACCATGGAAAATTACAGACTTCTCACATCTACCAAATGAGCCATAATAACCGCAGATTTTTCCCCAAGTCCTCCGGATGTACCACCTATCACCAGGGAGACAAGTTGGGGGCCTGAGAAACACTTTTCAGAAGGTGGGAACTGGGGCTCGGGACGCAGCTACCTGGCCTGTCAGGGTCTCACTCGGGACAGACCCAGTTGGGGACGTATCAAAAAAAAGCATCCAACCTTCCCTGGCTGCAGTGATATCTGAGGTTCGCCACTGTCCTTTTGTACATGCCTGCTGGGTACATGTGAAGATAAGACGAGTATTACATTATGATGCTTCCTCATGCATGAAAGTCTATTTTAAAGAGAGTCTGGAGGAGGGGAGGGGCCCGAGCAGCAAGGGGGACAGGCCTGAGGAGGGGAGGTTAAAAGGAAGGCTGCTTTACTTAGAAAAGTCTCAGCTACAGAATAAAACTGTGCTTTACCTGCAAAGGAAAAACTCACTAAAGCTTCTCTTTGGTTCCAGAGAAAGAAATCTATAGGCACGGAATTTCAGAGAAACTGATTCTGTTTCCTTATTTGCTTCCCATTTGTCCCCCACCCCACCCCGACTTATATACTAACTCTTAGATAAATATACAAACACAGACGCCACCCAACCCGTACCAAATAGGTATGAACACAGTCTTCATCTTCAACTTCATTCTTAAATTTCACCTTCAATTTAATTCCCTCCCATGCAAAGTAGCATACACACTACAAGTCGTACAAATTCCTGCTCCAGGAACTCTGGTGAGGCATTCTTTTGGAAAGCAAGGAGTATCTGCATGTATCAGGGAATGACAGTTAACTTTGCAAATTTGTCCAGACAAATCTAGAAGCCCCTCCCCCACTTTTATTAAACAGGAAAGTTCAGCATCTCCCACAATCCTTCACCAGCACACTCTTGCTTCCGGGGTCTCTCAAGGCACCATGGCTTCTGCTCCCTTCTCTGTAACCTTGCCCGACTCCTCTTTTTTCTCCCACTCCATAAACCTTCAGGCTGTCATCCACCCTGCACTGTTGCTACCCCCAGTCTCGCCCTCTGAGTTCTTCCCCACGAGAGGACGTGGCTTCCACAGTCAGCCACCTCTCTAGAGTCCCCTCCCACGCCTGTCCCCAGAATGCCCGCCTCCCTCCTCTGCCTGCCATTGGTTCCTGCCACGTGGATATTCTGGGACCTCAAAACCCAGCCCATCCTAACGCAGATGTATGTGCCTTCCCCCTAAAACTCCATTTCCACCAGTGGACCACCACCTCCCACGGGCTGAGCTTTACGCCCTCGCTGACCCCTCCCTCTCCCAAGCTACCCTGCCCCCTTCTGCCATATCGTCCTTGGATGCAACCTTCGCCCCACCCCTTCTTACCTTTTCCACATCCCTCTTAGTTTCAGGACTTTGTCACTGTAAGTTTGGACCTACCACACGATGACCTCTTCCCTGCGATCACTGACCACCCTTGTTCACCAGTGCCACTCAGTGAGGCCTGGTTATCTTTCCCGAAGGACCACTTTGAGCCACCCACGTGTCCGAGTGTAGCTGGCCTCGACCCTGCCTGCCAGCCTCAGGTCTCTCTGTCCCCCACTGATACATGTGCCCCTCGGTCCAGCCACTGGTGGACCACTGTCCCCTGAATTCCCTCCGGCCCTCTTGCTTACAGGGACACACCTTTGTCCAGCCTCTGTGGTGCAGAGAACAGAGGCAGGCCACAACACGAGGACATCCATGAGGACACCAGGGGAGATTGGCCCTGGGAGCCACGTTCTGAAACCACGACAGGACACAGGCTTGGGAGCTTTCAACAAGGAGGCTGGATGTGAGACCAGGGAAGGGGAGGGGAGGGAAGGATTGCGCAGGAAACAGCACGGCCCGGAGGGCAACGACCCGGCACCGGCTCCCCTTACAGCGTCATGAAGGAGAAACCAAACTCTGGGGAAATGGAGAGGACAGAGTCATGGTCTAGGGAAGAGAAAGTCTGAATAGAAACCTCTCTCCCAAGCCATGAGCACCTTGTGAACAGAAACCACATCTTATGCCTTCTCTGCCCCTCACCCCATGGCAAGGGCTCATGGCTTTCTGACTGACTAACAGATGAAGGGCAGCTCTGGGGACAGAGCAGTTGCTCTGGGACTTTCAAGACCTGGACTCTTGCTGATGTGTGGAGTGACCTTGGGCCAGCTGACAAATGTACCGTGCTTAATCTGTTATAAAGGAGGGCTTGCAAAACATTTATTTTTATTTTATTTTTTAAAATTAAATTAATTAATTAATTAATTTATTTTGGCTGTGTTGGGTCTTCGTTTCTGTGCGAGGGCTTTCTCCAGCTGCGGTGAGCGCGGGCCACTCTTCATCGCGGTGCACGGGCCTCTCGCTGTCATGGCCTCTCTTGTTGCGGAGCACAGGCTCCGGACGCGCAGGCTCAGTGGCCATGGCTCACGGGCTTAGTTGCTCCGCGGCATGTGGGATCTTCCCAGACCAGGGCTCGAACCCGTGTCCCCTGCGTTGGCAGGCAGATTCCCAACCACTGCGCCACCGGGGAAGCCCAACATTTATTTTTTAATACATGCATTACATGTACGTAGCAGAAACTGCCAATGAGTTGGCAAAGTTGGCAAACTACAAATCACCATTGTTAACATTTTGGTGTTTACTTTTCCGAGCAAAATGTATCTGTGTCTGTGTGTAACGACATCTTTAATTTTAAAAAAGGAATTAATAGGGAAACAGAGTAAAGCATGCGTATCAACGTGCTGTGCTGATTCCTCATTGCCCTGAATCGAGATCTCATCCCCAAGTGTGTATCACTATCTGGTAGCTGAATACAACAAAACTCCCAGTCAGTTCTCTTCCATCCCTTAGACTCACATCAGTCTCTAAGCCACCCCTCAACTGTGATTTATATGACAGCTTGGGAAAAGCCAACTGGGGACAATCAATGGAACAGACGGAGACAGGCCTGGCGAATGTGCATGAATTAAAAGGGAAATTCCACTGTAATAGGAACAAGATTCTAATCACTACACCTAATTACAAACAGGGGTGAATCACTGCAAAAAAAATTAAGTGTCTCCTACAGAACAAACAAAGCAATTAGTCGTAAATGGAAGCTCAGGGTGTGGCCAGCAAGTCAGAGCCTGGACCCCAGCTATCAGCTGCACATCTGCCCCCCCAGGCCACACTGGGGTGGAGGGTGGGCTGCAAGGTCAGAGCTGGGGAAGGGCGGGAGGCGGGTCCCCATATGCCACGCCTGTACAAACACGCACACACACAGCCTCACCTTCTGACCACAGCAGTGACCCCCACATTAGGTGCTGGAAAACCCAAGCCTGGAGCCCCGACTTTCCTGGATGCCAGAATAGTGACTGGGGATTCAGTCTATGACAGAGCCACCTCCTTCATTCTCTGCCCCATCCCTAGGTTGCTAATAATAACAACACAATAACAACAGCAGTTAATTCTTATTACAATCACCATATACCCAACACCAGGCTCGGCGATGCACAGGGGGATCTGGCTTAATTTTCACATTAACCCTTTCAGGCAGCTACTATTATCATCGTCTCCACTTATAAGTGAGGAAACAGGTCTAGAGGGTTGAGCAGTTGGGCAAATCTCACCCTGCTTACGAGGAGCAGAACCTTGATTTAAATCCCACAGTGGACTTCGGGGCCCTCGCTCTTAAGCTCTGTACCATGTTGCCCATAAAACGGGAAAAGAGATGGCCATCTCACCAACCTGTAAGAAAGGAGCTGTCAAGTGGGAAACGCCTGGTGGACACAGAATAGTCAATAAATGTTACCTGTTGCTTCTCAGCCCTTTCCCTCTCCGCTGTCCCCCCACCCGTCCTCTCTCCCCTGGGTGTCCCTTCCAGAGGCCCTCGGACCCTCTCAGTCTAGGCTACCTCCTTCCCGTCTGCCTTGCATTCTGCAAGGAACCTCCCTGAGAACCCCAGCACGTGCGATGGCTGTGACATAAGGGCAGGGCTTCCTGAAGGGGCCGTGCAATAAAATTTCCAGGTCCATCTCATCACCAAAAGCCGACTCGGGTTCACCCTGTCAGTAATGAGGGGAGTGAATCGGCCAGCACACGCGCCGTTCATTCGGTCATCCCAGAGAACTTCCTGGAGCACGCCAGGATCTGCTCTAGGCTCTGAGAGAGGGGGAGAACAGCACTGAGGCTGCAGGAGGCAGGTGTGGGGCGGCCTGGAGGCAGGGCCACCACTGGGGCGGAGGCGGCCCTGCATCCCTAAGAGCTGATCATGGCCTGGCCTGGGCCGGCGGGCAGGACACAGGTGGATGGAGAATGAGCCATGTCCTCGTGAGGGAGCTTCCCCCGCTTCAAGGTGAACTAGATGAAAAGCAAGAGCTTCTGGCTGAGCGTGTGTGGAGTAAACATAGACAAGTGTTTGTTTCTGACACAGGAGCCCAGTTCGGCCCAGTAAACACCCCGTGGGGTCCTCAGTCCAGCGGGTCCTCTAGACCAAGGCCCAGCAGTGGCCAACTTGGACACTAGCAAAGAGGCCAAGGGCTCGGGCCCCAGGGTCACAGAGACTTGGCCTCACATCTGATGCTGAGGGACCACAGAGTGACCTTGCGTAAGCAACAACGCAAGCTACTTAACTCTGAGCCTCCGTGAATAGATGTCCTTAACAGGGGGATGAAATCAGATTAAATGAGACAGTGCATTTACACACATGGCAATGCATAGAAAGGGCCAGCTGCTGGTGCTATTATTGTTGTTATTATTAATAATAATATCAATATTGGTTAGTCTTATTTAAAGGCCACAGGTGAACCTGTCCTTAACATGCTCAGCATCGCAAGGGACAGGACAGAGCCCCTGGGTGAAGCCTGGTCAGCACACACACTGTATGTACCAGCTGGCCCTTCTCCACCAAGACTGGCTGTCAAACGCTGGCTGGTCTACCGAGAGGGCACCTGCCCACCCTCCTCCTCCCAGCTCCCCCACCTCCTTCTCTTTCTGCACCTGAGAGCCTCAGGAAGAGGAAAAAGGTGCAGCGTCAGCCCCTCATATACAGCTGAAAAGAGATCTGAGGTATAGAGCTGCTGAGTCCCACCCTCTCCCGAATGTCACCTGGATGAGATGACTGGAGGTGCCTTCCTTCCCCACAGCCTTCAGGTAACCCGGTGAATGGGAAGAACGCAGGGTTTAGCAGCTCAAGACCCAGGTTCAAATGACTACTCCGTCACCAAGTGACGTCAGACAAATCGCCTCTCTGGCTTTACTTCTCTGGTTTGTAACATGGTGACAACAACACCTCCTAAGTGTGACAGAAGGTGACCACGTGTAGCAGATTGCACTTTCCACAGATGGCCACATATGTCACCCACCCCACATGCGATATATGACCTTGATATGCTTCTTACCAAGAGAAGAGGTCTGTATCCTCTCCCCTTTGCTCTAGACGAGTTTGTAACTTACTTGTGTTCCAAGACTTTCAAGGCTAGGGCAGAAAAAGTGAGGTCATCTCTGTCTCACGTGCTGGAACACTTGTGCTGAAGCCCTAAGCCGCTCCCTAAGGAGTTCGACTGCCCTGAGGCCGCCATGATGTGAGGAAGCACAAACCAGTTCACGAGAGAGAGACCACATGGAGAAGTGCTGAGACCACAGGAAGACAGAGAGAGATGCTCAGTCAGCCCTCTACTGTACTAGCCACTGTCTGACTGCAACCTCACGAGAGGCCTCCAGCCGGAACTACCCAGCCCAGCCCCTCCCAAATTCCTGATCCACAGAAACCACGAGAGATAATTGTTGTTTTAAGCCAGTAAGCTTTGGGATGATTTGTTCTGCATCAATAGATAACTGGAACACCATGCATATGAAAACATGCTGTAAACTGATGGGTAAATATTAAGAACTACTAATGCTATAATAAGTTTTAGGATCATTTCCTCTTCAAGTCTGCCCTTGATTTTGTCTTTGGAAAAATACGTGTGTTGGGGACGGGGTGAGGAGAATGCATACAGAAAAAAAGCTGCTGAGAAAAAAAGCCCAATTAGCTTTAGCTGCTGAGAAAAAAACGCCCAAATGTCACCAAATGAATGGTGTCAATATGCAAAATGACATCTCAATTCACCTGGAGGCATCGTTAGCAATAAAAAAATCTATGAACTCATTAAATAGTGACTTGCAGCAAGAGGATTTCCCCCAGCAAAGCCAAGCTAATTCTCTGCAAAGATCCTCAAAACCCTAACGTCCCATGTTGTGTAGAGGAGCTGGGTTCCCTGAGCCGCACACGAAGAACCCATGTTCTCTGCCCACAGGAAGAGAGGAGGATCCCTGCAAGACTGAGAATGCAGAGCTGGAGTCTGGCTTCCACCCCACAGCTCGGTGCTGGGCTCAGGGAGATGTTCCCCACCAACCTCAGAACAAGTGTGCCCGGGGAGGTGGGTGTCTTGCTTTTCAAAACCACAGCTTTCGCGTTCTCATCACGGCAGTTCCTGGGCGCAAATTGAGATGGTAAGGCTGTCAGCAGCCTAGGCACTCATCATCTTGACAGATACTTAGCTATTCATTTAAAAACAAGTGAGAGAACAAGCACCGGCTGAATTTTTTAATTACTCCTGGATAGGACTGGGAATGCTTTGGCGTAATTGGTGTATTGAGTTTTTTTTCCCTTTGAAGGCCTTGTTGTAGCAAGAAAAATACTGTGTTTATGCAAATTAAAACCAACCCTTCTTTTAAATCATCTTAGCAATGGCAAGGCAAAGGACAACAGACGTTTATTCTGTATCAGGCAGTGGAGTGACAGTCACCCGGGCTGGATCTGCTGAACGTGTGCCTTTCGCCATGGACCTCTCTTACTTCCAGTCTCAGCTCTCGTTTATAAAATGGGTCTGATGTAACACGAGGTCATCAATCCCACTCGCTGTCTCCACAGCCCACTGAGGTATAACATACCATGGACCAGCTCTCCTGGAACGGAGAGTATTTCAGGGCACGTGGTGCCCAAACTCATCGCTGGCCTCCATGGGATGCCAGGGCTGGAGCGACGAGCTGACCATCTGACGCCGCACTGGTTCCCAACCACCTGCATGGACGTGGATCGCCCGGTGACCCTGTTCCGTGCACAGTCCCAGGCCACTCCCCCGGAGAGCATGAGTCAGTAGTTCTGGGGCGGGGCCCAGGGATCTGTGTTTTGGATAAATACAGGTCTAGGTGAAAAACATGGCCTGCAGACTCAGAAAGTCCTAGTCTCAAATCCCGACCTCCTGAGTAAGGCACTCCACGCCCCTGCCCCTCAACGTTCCCAGGGAGCACAGGAGCCTCCCGGCCCTGCCAGGAACAAGGCCGCCAAGTCCCCGTCCACTTCCTGCCACACGCGGCTGCCTAACCAAGATCGGTTCCCTTCTTGCTCTGAAAGCGGGACGCTGCAGAGCGCCTTTTCAGAATCCTGAGAACAACAAGCTCTCAGAAGACGGGCTGGGCAGGAAAAGCTGCACTGCAGAGGGCCAACGGCAGCTCTTGGGCCATCGAAAATAGCCACGTGGCTCAGTTAATAGTAAAGGTGAGGGGGACAGCCAAATTTAGCCCCCAACAGAAGTTGTCATCCTACATCTGGCCGCTGCGGAATACAAAACAAGAGGATCATGGTCCAAATAAACAGTATTTCCAAAGCCTTTTGGTGCCCCGCCCTGTTCAGTGCAGAGCTGTCGTTCTCCCACCCCTCACCTCTCTCAACCTTCAGAGGAACACGGATGCCCAGCTGGCCCAGGCTTGTCTTCCGGGGGCAGGCGGGCAGCCGGCTTACCTGAGCACGCCCGCGTGCAGCCACACACCTGGGCCGGCCACCAGACGTTTATGAGCTCGCCTCCTCCGCTGGGCAAAACAATTACACGCTGGAAGGTGGCAGTGGCACTACAGCCGAGAAACTGCCATCAGTGTATCAGCCCATCACTAGCCTCAAGGATGGCTCGACAGGCCGGGGGGGCAGGGGATCTGTAAGTGGGGGGACAAGGGAAGGGGCTGTCCACCACGGGACAGGGGAGTCATTAAGACCACCTGGCAGAAACAGTATAAAACCTGGAAGCACCACATGGCCACGGAGGACCAGAGGTCTCAGTCTCCGTGGATCTGTTGGATCAGTGGCCGGGGCTGTGCTCAGAGGAAGGGGCAGGAGTCCCGGCATCCACCAGGCGATTGACAAGCCGGCCCTCCTGCACTTCTACTCTGCTCCAGTAACTACGCGTACTTGTTTCATGCCGAAATGATACAAGTGACAATAATTAAGCCCAGATCTCTGTGGATCGTTCCCAGTGATAATTCCACCTTTGTAATTCAGCTTCAGATAAACCCCTTTTGTTCTGCCTTATAACACAGATTCGAGTATCATTCAAGTATATTAACTGTAGCCTATTACTGTCACAAAAAATGCTCCCTGAGCCATAGCAAAAGACTCCCCAGACAAAACTTTATGTCATGTTAATCCAAGCTTTAATAACTGTGAGGATATATAACTGTATTCTAATTGTGCTCTGCGTTCCCGCATACAAAAACAGAAGATATCAAAAATGACAGTGGCAGATCTCTTCAAATAAAAAAGCGTGAATTCCCCACTCAGGGTGCTGGGATGCTAGGGTGCAGAGATAGATGCGTGTTTACATGGGGAAAGAAGCAATATGGGGCTTCCGAGGATAGGGAAGGCTTTGGGGCTGGTGTGGGACCACCAGCAATCAATGCCACCCAATGCCGAAGGCTGGGTCATGGAAGATGGTGGGAAGTAGCCATGGCGATGGGATGAGACGGGAACAAAGTCAAGAGAGCCACGTCAGAGACACGCAGGGGAAATAAAGAGGCTTTCCAAGGCAGCTATACAAACCTCCGGGTTCATGACCTGGCTTGAACACTAAGTGTTGTGGTGGTGATCTTAGCCAAGTCATTCCCACTCCCCGGGCCTCCCTTTCTGAAAAGAGGGCATTACGTCAGACCCACAGGACTCATCTCCTTGAAGCCCTCTCCTGGGGTCTCGCCAGGACCAACTGACGTAAAACTGCCCCCCGGGCCAGGTGCTCCCAACCTCCTTCACTCTGCTCTACTGTTGCTCCTTTCACATGGTCCTCATCTTCTAACACGCTATGTGATTTACTTAGTTACCATACTTGTCGACCATATGTCTCCCTCCACTTGAATTCCAATCTATAAGGACCAAGATTTATGTGTCTGTTCTGTGTTGATGGACCCCTGCTGACCTGGACGGTACTCAGCACACAGCATGAGCTCCACAGATGTCTGCTGAATGACTGAGTGGTACCACCACCAACCAGGTGTGTGACCCGGGGACAAGATTTTTCAATTCATGGAGACTCAGTTTCCTTAACTGCATAAAGAAAATATCGACTACTTCCTAGCATTGCTGAGAAGATCAAAGAGCAGATGCAAAAGCACCTAGCACAGTAACTGGCACAACAGAGGCACTCAAAGCATGTTATTTTCTAGAGGAAAACAAGACCCTTTGAGGCTAAAGATGCAATGTTCACTGCTCAGACCAAAGGCTGTGGTTTCATTCAGTCACTGGTCTCAAGACCATCAAAATATACCCTTCCTTCTTCTAGAACCTTCGCCTCCTCTACTTCTCCAGCCCCCAATCCCATTCCAGGTCCACAGTCTGGCACCTTTTCTACCACCAGAATAGGGCCGAAACAGCACCAGGCCCTTGCAGGGCACTGCCGCACCATGGACTTCTGGGCACAGGAGTCCAGGAGGCCAAAAAGAACCTGGGCAACACATAAAATCGGGATGCTGTATTCTGATGGGTCTCCCTTACTGTAGGTGGTGAGGATGAAACACAACAAAATGAACATACTCTGAAAGGAAGAATTATTACTCTCTGTTACTTAACCTCTCTGAGCCCTGGTTTCCTTATCTGTGAAAAGGGGGATTATGATAACCCTCACGACCGCATCTCATGGGGTGATTGTGAAAAACCGAAAGCGCTGGTGGCGGCTTCTGCTATTCAGAGAGGCAGACGGCAAGCGGCCAAGCACGTGCAGTTTGTGGCAGGAGACGTGGCATGGAGCACCAGCTCCACGGCGCACGCACACCACTTACCTTCTCCAGAGGGCCACTTTCTTCTCTGTACCTTCCCTGTTCCATCTGCCTCACGATGCTGAGTGATGCAGGGGGCAGGTCCCTCACAGCCTGCCAATCACTTTCACAACCACAGGTACGGGGCATGAAATGCCCCCAGGGCCTACCTGCTCCCTGCGGTTTGGGCAGCTGACAAAGGTTTTACTAATAACAACAGGCAGATTGGAAGACCCGATAGCTAATATTTCTTCCCTCCGAGGACACAGATCTTCAGCCAGTTCAAGACTAGATCCCGCCTAACGTGGGATCCTGAATGCCTTCATCAGGTAGAAGGGACGGGGGAAGAGACATTTTGTCAAACATGTCATGACTCAAAACGCAGGCCAAGCGCCGGTGCCCATCTGGACCAGAGCTCCGCTGGGAAAGGACTGTCCCCAGCAAGCCTTCCGTGACTGAGATCTGAACAGGCAGCCTCTTTATTGATATTTGTGCTGCACTTAACAAGCAAAGAATAAAAGAATCAGGAGGTGGTAAGTGATGACAGTGACCTCATCCATCCCTTTCTTCTTTTCTTCTGTAGATCAACTATGCAACCGGATTTTACCATGAGGCAAGATCAGGAATCCCCAGTGTAACAGCAATCCTCCCTTTTACCTATCTTCTGACAGAGGCAAATGACAAAACCACCCAAAACTCCCACTTCCAAAAACTCCGGAAAGGCAACAGACAGAGTACGGAGGAAGAACGGTTGCTCTCCACGTGTCCACGGCACCCACTTGATCTTGAGCGCCCATCAGCTGGTGCTCGGAATTCTGGGGGCCTGGATGGGACGAGAATCCAGAATCCAACCTTTGGTAGAGGAGCCTGAGTCTCCTTGGCGCCGGCAAGGACTAACTACAGTGGGCTTCATTTTTCAACCCATTCCATGCTGGCTCATCCCAGTCTAACAAATTTCCAGCTCCCCAAACTGGAAAACCGATGGAAATGGAAGCAGGACAAAGATACGCCAAAAAAGAATCCCAAGGGACCACCCCCTCCCACCCAGAGACTGGCCTGGGCATGTCAAACGCAGGGGAAAGAGGTGCTGTATCCACAGCTGCTCCTGTGACAACTTCAATACTATCTGCCCGTCCCCAGTGCCAAAGACTTAGGTATCTGTTTGAGAAGCCTCCGTATTGATTAGGTCAAATGTTACAAGGTTTTTCTTTCCTGATTTCTTGACCTTAGAGGGTCCCAGAGGGCTTACCTAGTACAGCAACTGCTGCAGTGAAAATAGCTGTGGGGGAGAAAGACACTTGGTAATTTACATTGTCCTGATTTTACTTGTCCAATCACCTCCAACGCTCCCGTGGAATCTCACAAATCCTTCCTCCGTTTTGCACGGGGATTACTGAGTCCCTGACAACAGGACGGGATGCCTCGCTTTACTCGAGAAATACTGCTGAGAAATACAAATGAAAGACTGAAGCAATTCAGAACGTTATAAGGCAGAAACGATCTTTTTCATCTCCGTTAATATATGAACTCCAGGCGGCAAACCTGGTTTAAAAAAAAAAAAAGAAAGCAAGAAAAAGAAAAAGCTTTAATCACAACTGGTTTAGGTGGTATCAAGAGCAAATTACAACACTAATACAGTCCTCGGAGAAAGAAAAATAAGTTTTAAAAGAGCAAAATGATGACTTTCGGAGCAATGTTTATCTTCCTTATGGCCAACATTATGAATTCATCACCCATTCAGGGAGAGAAACTGAGGCAGAGGCTGCCATTCTAGAAGGGCTGAATGAATGGCAGGAAGGAGGCAAACTGTGGCCCCATACTCCTATCATTAGTTGAGTTGTGAAAACCTTGAAAAAAATCATCATCGTCACTTCCGAATCCGCCAGAAAGCTCGGTGATTCCTGAGGACCGGCAGGCATTTCCCCCCCCGCCTCGTGAGAGCAAGAACCGCCATGATCAAAGCCCCTCCCTTCCCCAAACACACACCTTCTCTGATGGACTCACGCTCGTGTACACCCCCAGCTGACCTCCACGGTCTCGCAAAGAGCCCCCAGATGGCCAAGACCCTCCGGCTGCCAGAGTCCTGCATCAGGAGCTATGCTGCGCCTACATTCAATGTATCCAGGGTCCACGACCAGCCACAACCGTTTAACCCGAGGCTGGCTGCCTCTCTGCCCCAAGCGTTCTCCTGGGCTGCTTTCCAGCACCTCAACTAGTCTGAAAGTTACTTTCGACGCCAAGGTCAATGTCCGCCGAATTGCAGCTACATAGGATGTGGTTTTTCTAAGAGCTAACTTCCTAGAATCTCAGGGGGTCCTTCACTCGCTCACTCCATGACCCCTTTTCTCCAACTCAGCTCTGTGCCTGGGCACGATCTGAGAGAGGCCTCCAGCCAGGTCTGCTGATAAGTGAACTAGGAAGAAGCAGGTTAGTCCCCTTCGTGGTAGAATCAAAATAAACTGACCAATGTGGGTGCTTGGCAGGAACACTCCTGAGGTCAGAGGGTAAGCCCTTTATCCTGGCGCCAGGGCCACCACGAGCTGTGAGCAAAAGGCCCACGAGGGGCAGCGGGGCCCCTCCCACCCCGGAACCCTGGCCAGGTGCTCGATGGACGCCGCACGCACCTTGGCGCCAAGGAGTCTGAGCCATTCTAAGTTACTGGTTCCAAGCACTAAGCTGCTGCCGCTGGCTAAGGCGAGCACAAAACCGAGGGGAAGGGGGTGGAGTGGGGATAAGAATAAGCAAAGAACGGAACCATCCCCCCAGAAGGCATGTCAGACACTCAGAACAATCTGGAAGACCAAAGTGTTTACTCAAAGTTCTTTTAGGATGTGCCCCCACTTTTACTCTATGGAAACGAAATATCGGGGCATCTCACCAAGACCATGGTCACTTCTGGGCCTTGGTATCGTGAAACAAGAGCCATGACATTTTATTCCAAATGCATCCCCTTTGGCAAGGATAATCTATTTGCTTTGGAATCGGGACATGCGTGTGAATCCAGCCCAGCCGCTGCCCCCTTCTGTGCTCACTCGCCTGTACTAAAGGCAACCACGAGCCCTTCCGGGATGACTGAGGGTGGCTTTCAGAGGCAGAGGGCTACCTGCAGTGTGAGAAAAATTTTAAATAGCCCCCAATTCTCCAGGCTCTAATTAGAAGGTGTCTGCAGAACTCCTGCCAGAGGAGATCTAAGAAACGGACAATATGGCACGTGTCAAGGACAAGCATTTTGGCATGATGGCCACCCCAAGACACTTGGCAAACTTCATCAAGTTTCAACAATAGATCTAAACATATCAGGCTTATTAGCACAGCAGAGGAGAGGTCCCTTGGGTACCTAAAGGAAAGCCTGTTGCTAAACCTTCTAAGTAAGCAAAGGAAAGAACTAGAGTTTATTGAGTGCTACACGTTTCATGTACATTATTTCATTCACATCTCCACTATGACCATTCACCATTTTGCAGGTGAGGAAACTGAGGCTCCGGAAGATTAAGTAGCTTGCCCCAGGAGAGCTCCAAGATCCATGATCTTTCTGCCAAAGCTTGCCCCCCTTAGGAATATTCTTGTTTGCTGGAAGTGGAAGCTAAGAGGGCTTTCCCAAAGAAGTTTTTATGTCTCCGGGTCTCCCATTAGATAAACTGAGGTGAATCTGAAGCGAATACAATTTGTTTCTAAGGTTCCATCACCTGGACATCCCAAACACCCTTTCTTCACCCTCCTGTTGACCCCAATTCTTCATCCTTCAGATAACATATAGCGGTACAGGCTGCAGTACCCACCTGGAGATACTGAGATTTATAAGCAGATCAATTTGCCGCTTCTGTCCTTCTTTCTCAAGTCCTTCTCAAGTCCATCAGGAGAATGGATGGTAACCATCTGTCCCAGGGCAGAGGTCAGCAGCCTTTGGGTGCCCATTCCAGCTGGGTGAATGGCCACCCCTTCCCCAGGTGCCCAAAGGTAAACACAGAATCAGGACGGCAGGTGTGCGTAGTAACCAGGATAAGGAAGGCACACAGTGGGCTCTTTATTGATGCTGCTGCTGATAAATAACTGAGAGGGAGCTGCACATGCTAGGGAGGACGTACAGGAAAGAGGCTTCAGAGGATACAAGAAGAGGGGCCACAGCTAATGGGGTCTTGCCAGGCACTCAAACCACGGTGGTCCTGGGAAAGCTGCTGAGTGGTACGAGCTGGCCACCCGGACGGGTGCGTACAGGGGCTCTGTCCACTGAGAGCTGGGCTGTGCAGTAGCCTCCCTGGCCAATTTGGAATTCCGAAGCTCGCGCTCAGAACCCAGAGCCATCTGGCTCCAGTTCAAGGGCTGCTTCTTCCCTACAGAGCAGACCTGCTCGTCTCTCCCACACCTCTCTCCCTTCCTCTCCTTGCACACGCGCTGCACACGCGCTAGAGAGTATCTCTTCCGGCCCCCCGCAGCCCCTCCCATCCTTCCCCTTGCTGCTGCTCGCCTCTCCTGGTGATACATTCTCCCTCAAGAAGTTTCATCAGGCCCCACTGACAATCCCACACCCTGGGTTTTTCACAAATGCATGGGACTGGGAAGCTGGAAAGCCCTCCGAGATCTCGTCCAACTCTCTCCTTTAACAGACGACGGCTACCTGGGCTCCAGAAGCCATGTGGCTTGCCCAAGGCCACTCAGCCAGTTGGCAGCGGAGCTGGGACGCAAACCCAAAGCTCTTAATGACCTTAATGACTCTGATGACACATAAATGAGCAGGAAGGGGCTGCATCTCTGGGCAGGAATTGAGAGTGAAGGCCTCTGGCCACTGCCTGACTCCCGGACGCCTGTCCCTTCTCAGACAGAGGGCCCACGTGGGAAGGGCGCCTGGAGCCCTCTGCCAGCACATCTGATTTCCTCCCCTGCCCTGTCTGCACCGCCAGCTCTAACGTGCCGTCATCTTGCAGGATCTGAGCACATTTCGAAGCTGCATTTCTGGCTCCGAAAAGTGCGCGACACACAGCACTGCATCCCAAAAGAACTAAAGGGAAGAACAAGCCGGCCCCTAGTCCAGAAACATAAGCTCCAAAGGCCCCCAGGGGTAGGTGGAGAGAGTTAAATACGATAGTAGGAGAAAACGATCTGCCCAAGGAGAGGAAATGTCAGCCCATTGCTTACGATCTTGCATTATTCCACTGAGCTTCCGCAGATGCTGGAAGGGGGCGGATGTTTAGGATGCAAGGAAACATCATTTCCTCCCGGGACAAGGAGTAGGGAGGTGGTGTCGTTATATATGAATGAGTTTTCCCCTGGTCGTTTTCTCCAGAAATCTCGCTACCACCCTCGGGAGGAATGAGGCAAAGTGGGTCCGGCAAGGTTGTCGGGAGAAATGAAGGTGGTTGCCTGCTGCCCTGGGATCCATACGGGTCTTCCTCTGCCTCCCTCTCTCCCGCGCATGTTCCAAGGGGGCCCAGCACAGGGCGAGCCACTGGGAGGGGCTCCGAGGCTGGTGACCCATGGACAGTCCACAGAATAACGACTGAACACTGGGCCGTGTGCACAGAAGGGGCACAAAGTGCTACGGGAACGGGGCTTGGGGGGTGAGCGGGCCGGGGCGGGCAGGGGGGCTGCCATGGCCTCCAGCCGTCTGCCGGCTGAAGGATGGAGAAAATGGGGGGCACAAAAGGAAGAGAGCTCCAAGCAGAGGGCACAGCCCCATCAAAGAGACAGAGGAGAGGGGACATCCAGTTTGGGGCTGGAGCTGAGAGGTGAGAAGGCAGAGGCAGAGAGGGCCTGCCTTGAAGGCCCTGAAGGGCTCCCCGGCCACGCAGGGAGCTGGCTCTCCTCGGGGGGTGACGGGGGCCACTGGAGGGTGTCGAGCAGGGGAATGACGTGGCCAGACCAGCCCTTCAGAACTTTCCTCTGGCAGCACGTGAAGGATGGAGCAGAGGACCAAGCTGAAGGTCAAGAGAAGAGTTGTGGCACTTGAGGAATCGCACAGGTGAGTGATGAGGGAGCAGAGGCCGAGGGCGGAGTAGCTGAAGAGAGACGAGAGTTCAGCAGGATTTTCAGGGATGGAAGGAATGATGAGTGTAGATGGGATGCAGAGGAACAGGATCTGATCATGGCCCTCACCTGGGGACACCCTCATGGTTCCGAACAGGCCAAGTGGAACTCCTACCTGGGCACCAAAGCCCACCACCGTCTGGCTCTGCCGTCTCAGGAGCTGAGGCCTATTCTTCCCTCTCATCGCACCTCCTCACAGAGCCTGTGAGCCAGCCCTTGCCAGGCATCCTGCACTTCCCACACCCGTACCTCAGGCCACGTCCCCCCCACGCACCTGCAGACACTCAACCTATCCTTGGAGTCTAGCTCATGCTGGGTTTCTCCGCCTCCCGCTCCACTTTGCACACAGCCAGTACCCTCCTCGTAGAATGGAGGTGCCACTGTTTCCCCTCCAGACTCGAAGCTCCCTGCAGGTATCTTGGCAGCCCTCGTGGAGTCTGGACACACCAAGTGCTCCACAAGTCCAGCAATACACCGAAATATCAGCAGACGGTGGAAACCCCAGGTGGCGGAGATAAGGGAGCTCTTTCAAACTGATTCTCACTTCCACACTCACGATGCGCCGCCACTTATATCCTCCCAAATCTAAAAGAACCACAGAGCTCGGAATTTACTGCCTAAAAGACAGCCTACCCAGAGGAAACACGAGACACCCTGTCACCAGCGAATACGTTTTCTAAACACTCACATGTGGCGGGTGAGTTTGACAAAAGTGGGTGCTCAGAATCCCATATGTTATTTGCATATCCTGTAAGGAAGCCACCATCAGGTGCCCTGCAAGAGAGAGGATACGGAAACACCATTTCTTTCATGATTCTAACGACCCAGACTACTTTCAGAGCCCAATTCTGGCATCAAGAAAAGCCTTGTTTTGGACTTCCCTGTTGGTGCAGTGGTCAAGAATCTGCCTGCCAATGCAGGGGACACGGGTTTGAGCCCTGGTCTGGGATGATCCCACATGCCGTGGAGCAACTAAGCCCATGCGCCACAACTACTGAGCCTGTGCTCTAGAGCCCGCGAGCCACAACTACTGAGCCCGCGTGTCACAACTACTGAAGCCCACGCGCCTAGAGCCCGTGCTCCGCAATGAGAGAGGCCACCGCCATGAGAAGCCCGCACACCGCAATGAAGAAGAGTAGCCCCTGCTCGCCGCAACTAGAGAAAGCCTGCGCGCAGCAACAAAGACCCAACCCAGCCAAAAGTAAATAAATAAAAATAAATAAATTTGTTAAAAAGAAGAAAGCCTTGTTTTTTGCTGGGTTGCGTTTTGTTTGGTTTTGCCCTTCCCCATAGAAAGGAGACTCCGCTCATTCAGATGAACTGAAGTGAAAAGAACGCAATACCTCTGCTCTAATTCCACGAGGCTAGGAGAGCCCCTTATAAACTCATTTCTGGTTCTCAAATGCTCGTTGATTAGAGGAAGGGTATTATGTGCACTTTCCATGAGGAAAAACTATCGCTGTGATGTTCCTCCCTCAACACCTGGGCAGGGAGAACACTGTGGGCAGACATGTGAGTGTTTAAGTCAGAGAGTAACCTGCAGGAGGGGAGAAACCCCATTTCAGAGGCAGGGGAAAGCTGTTACTCTGGCACTGCATCCTTGGGAGGTGACAGAGGGAGTGAGTCCGGTCAGAGAAACAGACCCCTAAAGGCCTCCCAGAGCTCTGACTGAGGGAAGCCGCGTCTGGGGCATTCGTGTAACACAGGGGTCTCGGCCTGCAAGTGTGGACCGGGCTTAGAACGTGGGTGTCCGCTCTGCTGCCAGGTGCCCCGATAGCCTCCTCCACCCTACGATCCCTTCCCTTCCATGGCCGGAGCAGGTGGCATGAGAATTGGGTCTTCAAGCAAGAATGAGAGCTCTGATGGGGCAGAAATGGTGCTGTTTCCCACACTGGAGTGGCAAGAACAAGCCCGGCAATCCGGAAGAGACCGGAACAAGTCAGGAGAACCATAGTAGTAGCCCACGGGGGCTGGAGAAGTTGGGAGGATAACAGGGAAAGGAGACAGGGTCCTACCACCAAGCAGTAGAGACACACTGCCCTCTGAGAGGCCCAGGCTTTGTTCAGGAGGCCGTGGGGAACCAGCAAGCATTTTCAAGCAGGGAAATGACATGAATGAAGTTGTTTTTCAAGCACAGCTTATTGGATCAACTGGGCAGAAGGGAAGCACAGAAGGCAGGCACTAAGTAGGCTACCGAGCCAGTCTAAGTAAAAAATGTACATAGAGTCTGAGACAATCGGGAAAGAGCTTCTGAAGCGGGTGGTGCCACAGTCAGGGAGGGAAGTGGACTGCAGAGGTAATCGCATTTTTAAAATTAACTGGGGGAGGAGGGTGATAGAAAAAGGAGGGAAATATTTGAGGTTTCCAAGCTTGCCTTAGAGGTTCAGATGTGGGCCCATTCACGTAACGGTGATGCTGGAGATGGGGCTGCAGGGAGAAGATGCAGGGGATGGAGCCATAAGGACATCGACTCTGGGGTCAGGAAAAGAGAAGCAACCACCAATGGAGGTCAAGGACAGCGAGAGAGAGGAAGGAGGACAGCCAGAGAGACCAGTATCCTGACAGACAGACTGCTGGAGCCAGACTCAAGTCCCAGCTCTGCCACCTACCAGCCGGGAGAGCTTGGGAACGTTTGTCAATGTCTCCTTGCCTCGGTTTCCCCAGCTGTAAAATGGGGTCTCAGCTCCAAACCCACATGTTTATTATACTCGGTACTGTGGCTAGAGCTGGGACCCTGCAAACCTCAAACATCTCTGCTTTGCCACTGGCTCCCTGTTAGGCTCTGCCAGTGGGGGGCGCTAGAGAGAGACCCTAAGGCTGGAGGAAGAGACTTGCCCCTTCCCATCTGCTTCCTGTGAGCCTCACCCCAGCAACACTTCATCCCGGCAGAGACGTGCCTTCCTCTACTAGTTGCTGAACCCGGTTTGCTGCTTCTCCCAACGCCCGCAGAACTGGGGACATGGCGCCCATCCCCCTCCTTCAGAGACACCAGTACCAGGGGCAGAGACGCCCTCCTCAGACGTCTGGGGCCCTCCTTCTCCAAACATCGGAGTTTTAATAATTCCAACCTCGTCAGTCCCAGGGTGGTGGCTGCCTCCTGCAGTGGCTGCCTCTGTGGTACCTTAGAGCAGCGGTCCTCAAAGCGTGGCCCCAAATCAGCACTGGTTACCACTTAAAAACTGACTAGAAAGGTGAATCTGGAGGCCCTTCTCCAGACCCACTGAAGCAGAAACTCTGTAGCAGGGACCAGTAATCTGTGTTTTAATAAGCCCTGCAGATGTTGGATGCACCCTAACGTCTGAGAACCTATGCCTCAGAACTTTCTTTTTACCTTCACAGTTACCTAGTTAACTTTATATCCCAAGTCTTTAACTCTCTGCACAAATACCTGGTGTGGTTTCTGTCCCCTAAACAGACCCCACTTCATGTAATAGGGATGACAGTATCTACCTCATAATACTACTACTACGTATCATTAGCATAGAAGCCAAAGGCAGAATTAAGAGATGTTATGGTCAGTAGAATCAAATATAAAAGGCTATTGGATTGGGTTATTATCATTGCCTTTTAGAACAAAATGGGGGTGGGGGGAACCTAACATAAGCACAGAACCAGACTCTCTCTTAGAAAAGACTTCCTTCTCAGTCAGTTCCTTCACGGATGCCATGCAAAACCACTCCATCGATCAAGCTGTCAGAATGAACTGCAAAATTCTGAACAGTCTCTCTCCCACAAAATCCAATGCATCTGGGGGGCCTGGCCCTAACTTTCTACAATGCAGGCACGTTCAGATGGCCTTCAGAAATCCTCACAGCAGCACTGCTGTTCACAAACAGGGAACCTATATAAGTAACAGGCACAGAGTCTCAGACGTTAGAGGAGAAGGGACCACCCAAAATCGTCCAGCCCAAACCCCTCACGCTTCAGATAAGG
Source organism: Leucopleurus acutus (assembly GCF_964270905.1). Taxonomy (NCBI): domain Eukaryota; kingdom Metazoa; phylum Chordata; class Mammalia; order Artiodactyla; family Delphinidae; genus Leucopleurus; species Leucopleurus acutus. Next base: position 30,963,876 of record NC_139161.1, read on the forward strand.
ATGCCGAGACCCCAGAGGTGAAGGGACTCGTCCAAGGTCAAAGGGTTACCAACATCCCAGCCAACACCAGTACCAAGTTTCCCAACTCCCCTCACACCCAAACACCCTTCCACTCTGTCGAACGTGAGTGACAGGCTTGGCCATGGCACTCTTATTTCCAAAGTACAATAATTTATCAATAACAAGCAGCAAGAAACCCAATTGTAAGTGGGGAGAGGAGGACTATAAGAGTAAAGCTGGGAACTGCTTAGGAGGGGGCATGACTCTCGGTAGGCAGTTTTCTCTGCCCATCAAAATAATAAATGAAGTCAGGCTTTACTGTAGCATGGACACCAAAGCAACTGTGAGCCCACGGTGTTTTCAGTTTCTTGGGAGACAGGCAAGTCACTCCAAGACAATGCATTCTTAATACGTTCTTAAACAGATTCTGACTCAAACCCTGAGACAGTCGGGCCTCTTCCAAGAAATGTTAGTCAGTGTGAGATATCTCTTTCAGTTCTCTCCAGCAGATCTCCTTGGAATTTGCCAGATAAAAAGGCATTTGATCGTGTGGCCGAAGGTTATATGGAATACATTATCTGCCTTCCACCAGGATTTGTGCAACCGTGTAAGACCTCTGGTTGGGCCTCCATCTTGAGGTGCCGTAGCAACATGAAATCAACAAGGAGAGGACTGTTAAATGAATCATTTACTGATTTCATAAGAACCTGTCTTGCAATTTATAGTTCTATTATCTTTCCTACCCGTGTCTTAACGCCTTTGTATAACAGCTGCAATCAGACTGAATAACATTGGAGAATCTAATAAGCATATACAACCCTGGACTCCAGCCGACAGCTATAGACTGGTTCCGACGGTAGTTACGTTCCTTTGAGGCCAAGTCCGACCGCTGCTGCCTTTTCCTCGCCCCTTCTGCAAAGGGGTAAAAGTTAGGGAGCAAATGTCCTCCAATAAGCTTTATATTTTCAAATGAAATGTTTTTCTTCCTTGGGACATCTGGAGCCAATCAAGGCAGAGTTGAGTGGCATTCAGAACTATTATATGAAAGATATATCACCGGCTGCAACCTAACAATTGTCACTTTTAAAATTCCCCAAAGAGACCTAGTTACTAGCAAAGGAGAGAGAGAGAGAGAAAAAAGCAAAGTATAGTTTCAATGACAATTGTGCTATTTTCAAAGCTCTTTCAATATCATCAGTGATGCCATTTTAGTGGCAGAAGCACATCTTGTCACTCAACCTCAACTTAAAGGCCGTTTATGAAGAAAATACAATGAAAGCAGACTTATTTGCTGACTTATTTATTTGGGTGGAATAGGTTACGGGTTATTTTGGCTCTGTGCTTTTCAGCAGGACGGATGTATGCTTTGGAAACACATTACCTGCTTCTCTGTAGTCTTCTCAGGAAAATCACCCCGAGAAAAGACCACCAACTATGGGGAGATGCAGACTTTTAATGGTTACAGCCTTGGGGAGGTCACTGTAGAGTGCGCAACGACCACGAACCTAGAGGAAATGGGTCTCCCCTTCTCCAGTGCCCTGTGCACACGTTCCTACCCTTCCTGGACAGCCACTGGAATCCTGAAATGCCATCCGTTTCCCTGTCAAGGTCATTTCCTGCCTCCAAAGCCCAATGGCCACTAGCAATACAAACCCACCCCTTTGTCTCATTTTTTAAATTTAATTTTAAAAAAATTTTATTGACGTAGAGTTGATTTCCGATGTTAATTTCTGCTGCTTATAGCAAAGTGACTCAGTTATACGTATATATCCCTTTTCCTATTCTTTCCCATTACGGTTTATCACAGGATATTGAATATAGTTCCCTGTGCTATACAGCAGGACCTTGTTGTTTATCCATTCCATATGTAACGGTTTGCATCTGCTAATCCCAAACTCCCAACCCTTCCCTCCCCCACCCCACCCCTTTCTCTTAGCTGGTTAGCAAGAAGTGCTGTACGGTCTTCAGGACACTGAGGGTCACGGCTGAGGTCACCTCCTTGCTGACGCTCACCTCCTATTAAGTGACTGCAGCGTGGGCTGGCACGAAAACAAACTCACGCGAGTTACTTTGCAAACTTCACGTCTCCGAGACTAGGACGGCTTGGCCCCAAAGGTAGAATGTGGCGGTTCTGAGAACACAGGATTTTTGTGCTAAATGTCTTCCCCTCGTCTATTTATAGCGCCTGGTCTCTACAGCTGAGGTCTGAAACCCAGCCAAGCACAGGCAGAGGTAGGCCTGTTAAGTCCTGCTCACATGATTCAATGTCAAAATTCTGAATATATTACTCAAGGGCTTAGGGTAAGGCAGGTGCTCTGATGAAGGCGACGAGAAATCTCCTCTCCGGCTTCAAAGACTCTCACGCTTCTGGCTGGAGCCTGAACCTCGGCTAACGTCAATGTGGGTTGTGTTTACTGGCTTTGAAACACTAAGGAAGTTATACTCCTGTTTGGTTTTATTTTGTTTTTTGCTCTTACTCGTTACATTGACAGATGCCTTTACAGGCTGACATTTAAAGAGCTCTTTCTCCTGACGATTGGACCCTAGTGAATCGCTAACGTGCCGTGGAAGGATTACTGGCATTTCAGTGGCTCTGCCCTGGGTGTGGCTGCCAGCAGGAGCCTGGACACATTACTTGCCCTCTGCAAGCCTCAGTTCCCTTGTGTAAAAATTAGATTCTCACTCCTCAAACCTATCATCAAGGATTAAGTGGGGCATGTTTGTAACAGGCTAGGGAAAGTACCCGCCAGCACGTAGTAGGGCTCAAAACGGCTGCTCAGATGTGGCCCCGGAGGACCCTGCTGTCCCTACCACACAGAACAAACACAAATCCAAAGTCCACTGGCTCCGATCGGCACAGACATGCCGGAACCTTTTACCACTGCTTTGCCCTCACTTGAGAACCAAAGAGTCTAATCTTGATACTTTTGACTTGTCTTTCCTGCTCTTTTCTTGGAGGAAATGATGAATTACCCGTTATTAAATATAATGCTGTTTGAGATTAAACCATTAATGTAAAAATGGAACACTGAGGAGGTTTCACACAGAGCACGGATGAGAAAACAAATCCCATTCCAGCAAAAGGCAACGCAGTCAGGATCAGAGAGTCCAGAGAAGAGGGCTGAGACCAAAAAGCCAGGCTTTAGGGGCCCGGGAGGAGCCTGTGCTCTGGGTGACACTCTCTTTCCCCATCTGTGTATCCGCAATGCGGGAGTGAAGAGGGGCTACCACTCCCTATGCCCCATTCCCACTCAACAGCTTCAGGCTGCGAGACTAATCTCAGAGAGCCTCTATCCCTGCTGCCGTCAGTCTCCCCAAGCCCCCGGCAGCCCAGGACCCCCAGGTCACCGACAGGGCTCCATGGGCCAGGAGGTCCCCCCGCCCCTTCCCTGTGGCGCCTGCCCCCATATCCCTCGCCCCCATCGGGCACCACTGTCTTCTACTTGTTTGGCCGGAAGCTCCATGAGGGCTAAGGTTTCACCCGTTTCGTTTGGTGCTGCACCCCCAGTGCCTAGGACATGGGCACGGAGCAGGCAGCACGCAATGGCTATTTGAAAAAGAAGATGAACAAAAGCATTAACAACGAGACCAAGTAGCCATTCTCCCGAAGGATTAAAGTGAAGTCCCTGCTTATTTTCTAAAGAGAAGAAATCCACACTTTAGCGGTGGGAAGAGGGAACAAATAGCCTGGCCTCCTACCCAAGGACGGAAACAGGACTGGCTTGCACCAGAACCTAGCAAGAGATCCCTGAACGCCTTCCGACTCAGAGAACTACCCCGTGCTTCTCCCAGGACTGCCTGGGGCCTCATGGTGGCCTTCCTCACATCTCTGGCTCAATAACATGAGAATTCAGAAACCCAGTGACATAAGTGCTGGCCTTGAACGTAACAGAGAGACGTCAGTAGAACTCTATCTATCGGACTTGGATCTGGGGGGCAGATAACACTATAATACATACTTCAGAGGCCTGCGGCCTTTTCTTTCTTGAGAAAAGAAACTCAAATATTTGGCAGTGCTCCTAAAATCTTCCAGTCCTGTAATTTAAAACAAAACACAAGAAGTACGTAACAAACCGAGGCTTCTCCATCAGATTGAACCCGTGCTTTTGAACCGGGAAAACATCTTGAAGGATGTAAGCAGGAGGCAACAGGATGCTGAATATTCTAGAATCTGGGGCCCACTGGGCACTGTCAGTTCTGACGGGCTGATTCTGATCAATGGGTCCTTCTCTTCGCTAGAGGCCAACCTCCCCAGAGCTCGAGGGGGGCTGTATGATCGGACCTTTTGCTGGCTTCTGGCCTGCAGCCCAGGCATGGCCCATCACGAACATGCCCAGGCGTGGGGTTCACCCTGCTAGGGGGCTGCAGAGCCAGTGAGGAGATGCAAAGCCCCTCTGGGTGGGCGGGTCCTCACAGGACCGGCCTCAGGCCCCATGCTCTCTACGCACTGAACTTCCCCCTCGAGCTGCAGCCAGCATCCTTGCAGGGAGGACAGGGCAGGGAGTCGGGGAGCTTAGCTGTGGCTCCCTCTATGCTCCAGGCTAGGTAAGGGCTGGTCAGATGGACTAAACCAGGGCTGGGACAGCCTCTCGCTTTCAAGCCTTTCCAATGCCTCCCACTTACGATGGCCACATGTTCCTGACCAGGAATCACCCAGGACACCACGTCCCCCATACGGAAGGAGAGCAGGCCTTCTGCAAAAAAGCTCTAGAGTCTGCAGGGGCTGTTCTTTGACCAACCCCACCTACCCTCCAGCCCCCGGCACACAGCATGGAACCTCCTCTTGGCAGCCTCCCTGGCTAAGTCCACTCCCCTCGGGTGGATTCACATCGGTGCACGAGCAGAAGCCACGTTCAGAGGCGTTCGGGAGGCTCTGCAGGAACGTGTGACGCCTCGCGGGGCGGGGGGCCGGGGATCTTGGAGCTGCCCGGGGATGGGCTGCGGTTAACCACTTCTCTGTTTGAGAGCCTCCGCGGCAGCGCAGGGCTCAAAAGGAACCTACTTCGGATCAGCAGCGTCAGGCGTCTGGAGCAGCCCGGCTCATTGGCAGTCGGCTCTCCTCGGAACTGCCAAACCCTGAATCCATTATAGGCAGCTGTGTCAGGAGAAAGCCCAGCTTGTCAACAGAGACTCCTTCCATGGAGGCCACACGCTGTGTTTACCTCTCCAAAGTTGAAATAAACAGCTGCCCTTCTCCACCCCCCGAAACACACACACACATCTGAGGCCGTGTGGGGCTGAACTCTGCACCAGAACTTGGGAACAGTCGGGAGTCCCCTCCCCACCCCACCCTGCCTTTCCAAAGTTTGGTGGGATGCCTCTGTCCCTCCCCTCTGAGCAAAGCCCCCAAACCAAAGACCTGTTCAACCAGTCAAGAGACCATGGGACAGCTGGCCACGTGGGGATGAGGCTTTGTAAAAAGCAGAACTTGGTTTTCAAGTTTTCAGTGGCAAAGAGTGAAGATAGACAGGTCTACCCAAGTGCCCTGTGTTGGGGGGTGGACGAGGGGGAACCAGGTTTCTCCTTACTTGGCTCCAGAGCACCTATGATGCTCCCGTGTGATCCCGGAAAAATGACCTAACCCTTTTGAACCTCAGTGTTCTCATCTGTAAAATGAGAACACTGCCATCTTGCACGAGCCGTTGTGAGGATTAAATGATAGAGTCTCGGTACTTAGCTTCTTGCCGCAGAGACCCTGAGGTCCTCAGCGATGACAAAGCCACAAGATGGAACCTGGATCCCTGAATCACTGCATGGATGAAAGGCCAACCAGGAACTTCCAAACAGAACTGTTAGGTGAGCCAGAAATACGCCTCCATTGGGTTAAGCCTTGAAATTCCGGGGGGTTAGTTATTTCAGCAGCCAGCATTACCCTAATGCAGGGAGCCATAAGGACAGCTTCCTGTTCAGGATTTGAACCCAGGCAGGCAATTGTGGATTCCTTGCTCTCAACTCCTACAAAATACTTAAGTCGCTGAAGGCTTCCACCTACACAAGAGACCCATCCTGCACCTCCTCTTGCCCTCTGATGAGCTCAGAGGAAGGTGCCTGGAGGTGCAGGATGCCTGGAATGCAGTGTGGATGCAAAGGAGGGGAGCCTCATCTTCCCAGGGCTTCTGCTCAGGCTCGCCAGGACACATACAAGGCTATTAAGCAGAGGGAGCCGCTGACGCAAATCAGCTTGGAGAGCCCTATACGTTGTGAGTGGCAGGCGCTAACCGTTTGCGTGACAAACCTCCTACAAGAAGCCGGCTAAACTGCCCTTTTGTGCCAATTAAAGATTCTCCAGAACACAAAGATTACACACCATTCTGCAGCGCTGACAACAATAAAACAATTTTAAAGGCTATTCAGATCTTCAGTTCACAGCTGACACTGTCGGGAGGGGGAGATGGGCTGTGCCTTTGTTCTTTGTTGTTGTTGAGTCTTAAGACTTAACCGAGGATATGGGGGGGGGGGTGGAGGGGAGACTGGCAGACAGCAAGAGTTTGAAATGCATTCTTGGGAGTTTTTATAGGAGAAAAATGAACAACCTGATGTTCTTTTCTTGTGGGTGGGTGTGTACACAACCTTGTGTACACACACACACACACACACACACACACACACACACTCTTTCTTACTAGCTCCTCTCCTGGGGTCTTCAGCAATAATTCCCGAGGAATCCTGGTCTCTCTGGGGGTCTGATCTACCCAGAGATAGGGGGTTATGGGCGGCACTCACAGATATTTTTGGCACCAATTAATTGAAACTACAAGGGCAAAGGCCCAGGAGCTCTTCCTGATGTGTTTGTTTTAAAGGCACATTTCCAAAACAGTGAGAGCTTTTTTTTTTTTAAAGGTCTTTGGTTTTCAGAAATGAAAAATGGAGACTTTATCCTCAGATAAAGCAAAGGGGGACGTTTCTTTTCAGTAACAGTATATGGCCTATTAGATCCTGATGAGGGATGGCTAGAAGCCCCACAGATGGCACATGAGTTTTATTCTTTCCACCCCTGTGTGTACACGTGTCTTGGGGGCATCCCCAGTAGTCACCCACAGTCCTCACCATCCAAGAATGGGAAGCGAGCATCTGTTACCCAATAAGCCCATGCGTGTCCACTCAACTGGACCCTCAGTGAGGACAGGTAGCCCCTCCTAGTTCTTTTGTCCATCCTTTTGCTTCTGGACATAGTCAGAAGCTCCTGTCTATGGTTTCACTCTCAGCCCCAATACCTTACAGTGCCTTGAACGCAGTAGATGCTCAGTGAAAGTTACTGTATTGGACTCGTGTAGACACGTTAGCATCAGGCACCTCAGAGGTCCACAGGTCACCTCAGAATTCAGAAGTCCATAGAGTCCTTCCTATTCCCGCACAGAGCAACAGGGCATGGGGTCGGCACCGGGTAGAAGAAGGAGCATAGGTTCCAAGGGCTGATTCTCAGTCAGAAGCGATTTGGTTTCCCAGGGGACTCTGCGATGTCTGGAGGCATTTTTGTTTGTTATGACTCGGGGCGGCGGGGAGAGGGGTGCTACAGGCATCTAGTGGGGAGAGACCAGGGAAGCCACTAAACAATCTATAAAGCACAGGACAGTCCCACAGCAAAAGGATCATCTGGCCCAAAATGTCAGAAGTGCCGAGATGGAGAAACCCTAACTTAGAACCTGAGCTGACTTAACCACTTACCAGCTTTGTCACTTTGGGCGGGATAACTGACCCCATTGAGACCTGGCTTTCAGACACGTATAATGCGGGTAGTTACAGCTACCCTACGGAAGGATTGAGGAAGATGCTGAACGTCTAGCGCCAAATAACTGTCTATCGCCAAAAAGCCAACTGCTCTTACTGCTAATACATGCCTAGAGGCCTCAGGAAGCGCTATTCCTGGCCCATTTCAAGGGGTAGAAAGGAGGGAACTGTCACCCTGGATACTACCGATCAGCAAATACCCCCAACTTCGCGTGAGAGCTCTTGTATCCCACCTTCTGCCTCCATCCTGACCTCTGTCTCCTGAAGCAAATTCATTCATAAGAGAAACATCTTCCCCATAAAGAGGAGAGGGAAGGAAAAAACAAACCCAAAAAACAGTCAAATTGTAATAAGTCTGGGTCAGCTCCCACCAGCTGGTTGTGATCAAAACAACTCTCATAGTCTGTCTGCTGGGGCTAAACGGAAGGCTTCAGACCATCTCAGGAATCTGAGCTCCCAGCGCCATTCCTACCCCAAAGTTTTACAAAGAGTGGCTTGCAGAAGGCCAGGGAGAAAGAGCTCTCCCGGCCTTGCCACCCTGGGGCGCCTGCACAGACGCGAGGGTAGAAGCTGGATTCCGGCAGCACCAGCCCTGCCCCGTGTCAAGCAGCCCCTTCCTCCCCTGCGTCAGTGGTGAGAGGAAGGTTCTGGAAGAGAGGCCAGCGCACAGCTTCTGCCCATGCCCTCCCCACAGAAACAATTAAGGCGCTCAGGCCATGGCTGCCAAGTTCCTCCGTCCAATTTGGTGGCTATTTTAACAGAGGAGAGAATTCCCAGAGGCCCCCCAGCGGAAATGCCCCTTGTCAGGGAACGTTTGTTTTCATTTCCTTTTGCCGTCAATGAATTCTACTCATGGCAACAGCTTGGGGCTGGATCGCATCCACACAGAAGCTAACCAGAAGCATTTTGTTCCCTGAAATAAATCTCTCTTTGGGGAGTGAGTTATATATACATCTGTGCGGGGGGGTCTACGTATGCATACTCACACACACACATATATTATGCATCACAGACAAAATGCGTGGGGTGAAGCCCCCGCCAGGCAGCCCTGAGCCTCTGGGAAGAGAAGTCAATGTGCCGGCTGGCGTCAAAGGGCATCCAGAGAAAAGTGGCTTGATGAGAAAACCCAATGATGGGCAGTGCCCTGGGAGCGGGGAAAAGGTCACGGAAGCAGAATCCTGTTCGGTCCAAGAGGACAAACAACACAGCAAGAGCCACGGCCACAGAGTGTGTACACTGCACCGAGAACCCGCTAAGCGCTCAGTCACTGGCTCGTTTCAACCTCACAGCAACCCAAGGAGAGTCGATATTATTATCATTACTCTTATTATTTCCATTTTACAGACAAGCAAAGTAAGGCTCAGAAAAGCTCAGGGACGTGCACAAGGTCCCAAGGCTAGTAGGTGGCAGAGCTAGGATTCAAATCCGGATGCGGCCGATCCCAAAGCCAGTCCCCAGCCTCTGAGACCCAGGGACCCTCTTCCCACCACCTTCAGTTAGAGGTCAGGAGGCCTGCCCTGCCCCTCTCCCTGTCTACTGCGGCCAGGCCACTGGAACTTTGGGCCCCCGATCGCCACTCCCTCACTAATGGGACCTGTAGGTTTCTCCCTAGAACAGCGATCAAGGACAGCCAGTGTCACCTGTGCTCTTCTTACAGCCCTCCGAGGAGGTCCGTCCCCAAGGGAACACAGGTATGCCTGCCGACCTGCGTGTGAACCTAATCTCAACTTTGGAGACCTGTGGTTATGTTTAAAAGACTTCTTCCGTAGAATGGATAAAGAAGATGTGGTACAGATACACAATATACAGTGGAATATTACAGATATACAATGGAATATTACTCAGCCATTAAAAAGAAGGGAATAATGCCATTTGAAGCAACACGGATAGACTTAAGAGCTTGTCATACTGGGTGAAGTAAGTCAGAAAGAGAAATATCGTATGATATCACTTATATGCAGATTTTTTTTTCTTTTTTTTTGCGGTACACAGGCCTCTCACTGCTGATACATAAGACTTCTGTGAGATGAAGATCCCCACCTCATTTGTCTTCTGTGGGGCTCCGTCCTTTCTGCTCTCAAGCTTGCTGGGAGCAAGGTCCACTCACAGGCAAGAACGAGAGGCCTTCACCGCCCCACGCTGGCTCTCCCGGGCACCTGGCCGCCTGGCAGTGAGGGCAGCCCCACGCAAAAGGAGAGAAGCCGCTTCACGCTCCTGTTCTCGATCTCTCTGCTTCTCCTCAAATCCAGAGGACAAGCCCGGGGGAGCTGTGAGAAGGGGACCAGGCGTTTTCCCCCTTCCCCTCTCCTCCCTTCCTCCCCTCTTCTCCCCCTCTGCTCTCCTCCCCTCTGAATGCTTTCCAGGAAGCCCGTGCTCTTGGGTACAAGCGAGCCTGCTGCAGAGTCCAGGGCTGAGAGGGTCTCTGTCCATCTGCACTGGATAAGCCAAAATGCTCAAGGGCAGACCTGGAGGCGGGAAGTGGCGGGGGGGGGGGGGGGGGGGGCGGTCCACAGCTGCATCGCCTTGAGCTACTCCCTGGCTCAATTTCTTCATCTGGAAAAAGCAAGATGAATACCAGCCTGGCCGACCTCGCAGGATTAGGGAGCAGATCAAATGTGCTCTTCAAGGCACCTATGCCAAACAGGTCACCTGTGAGTATAGCTTGTACACAGAAGGTGCTCCATAAATGCCTCAGATGGACTGGCTGAGTCTGCCAGGAGAGCCAGCTCGATTCAAGAAGCCTTGGCTGGGCTAAAGGTCAATACAGCAGTCACACACTCCAGCGCCCAGCGGCCAGGCAGGTGTCCTAAGTGAGAGAGCAGGGTGGTGGGGTCTGGGGCCACCTGCTGGAAGGGGCGGCCTCCACCCAGAGGGTCAGCAGTGTGGTCCACGCCACATGCAAAAGCACATTTCACGTGAGGGCCCCGACTTCTGCTCCAAGCAAGGCCCTCAGAAGCCTGAAGGCGGCTGGGGCAGAGCCACCAGAGCAGAAACCCCAAGAACAGCAGCGGCCACCCTGCTCTGCTCACCCCGTTCCAGGCGCTGTGCTGGGCGCTCCACGCACCGGGAGTGTGTTCAGCCTTCGTAACAGCCCTATGACCTCAGCACGGTGATCAGTCCCATTCTGCAGATAAGGGAACTGAGGCCCAGAGAGTTGAAGTGACTGGCCCAAGTCACAGTGGCGGGGCCGGGACCTGAACCCAGGCAGCCTGGCTCCAGTGCCCTTGTCCTTCACCACGTTGCTCTATCGCCTTCCACCCAGGGGAGCTGCTGGCTGTCAGGCACACCACCTGCCCACCCTTGCTGGGGCTCTCAAGGTGCTTGCACCCTCTTTCCCAGCCTGGTCTGGGGACTCATTCGTTCATTCTACAAATACTCACTGAGAAGGTACCACCTGTCAACAGCCGTGCTGGGGCACTGGGATACAAGGAGCTTACACCTGACTGGAGAAGACAGACCAGGCGTTACCATACAGAGTCTGGGGGCTAGAAGAGATCAGACCCCAGGCAGCAAGGGACAGGCGTGCACTCAGGTTTGGAGTGAAGGCAGGCTTCCTGGGGGAGGCAGCGTCTGAGCTGGGTCCTGGAGGATAAAAAGGCCTGAGGCCAGAGGAAGTGGAGAGGTAGGAAGAATGTTCTGGGCAGAGGGCAGGATGCAGCACGGCATGGTCAGGGAACTGCCAGAGGGTCGGGGTAGGAGGAGTAAAGAGGTCCAGGTGGGCACTGCGGGGCAGGGGCCCGAGGGCCACACAGGCTGTCTGGATTTTATCCCAGAGACGCAGGCAACGGGATGCAAAATCAGACGTGCACTACAGAAAGATCCACCAGCAGAACCGCCTGGAAGAAGGGAGGAGCAGGGGACAGGGGAGCCTGGAAACGCACCAAGTCCAAACTTTGGGCTCTCGGCCCCTCACTTCAGCCCTAGCGTCCCATCAACGCTTCCCTATTCCCCTGCCTCTCTCCCAGCTCGGGATACACCAGGTTCCCAAGCCAGGGCCTAAAGATTAACACAGCTGAGAAGCCAAAGACTGGAGCCTGGGTAAAATCGCAATTCCCCTGTAGGCCCTAACCCTCTCCTCACCTCTGACCACGGTCACGCACTCCCCATCAACTAAAACCTGCTGGGGAGACACTGACCGGGCACCCTCGTCATCTGTGTCCAAGCGTAATGGAAAAAATTGACTGTTTGCTTGGAGCAATAGGGCATGACACTGTTTACACGGAAATAATGGCCCAACTGTGATGGATTCTAAATCTCCATTACAGGGCAAGATTTGAAGAAGTAAAGCAGTTAGAAAAATAATTGGTTTTCTTGTTTAGTTTAAAAATCCTTTATGCTTACAGACCATGGTCTTCATACCTCCCTTCTTAAGGGCTGCAAATAGTAAAGAGCGACAGCAAGGGGTGGAAACAGAAAACGCAGAACTTCAGCTTTTCTGGGAGGCTCCCTGGTTGCTCTGGGACTGGGAGCCCAGTGGGGCTCTGACTGGAAGCGGCCGCTGTCTTCCTGAGGCTGCCGCGGACCTGAAAGCAGCCTCTCTCCAGGGCAGATATGGAGGCGAGAGCTGGTCCCAGGCAGCCCGTGTCTGGGGCCCAACCCCAGTGAGAGGCCGCTAGGGGAGAGTTCATGGCTTCGAAACAGTCAGAGAGGGTCATTCAAAAGAACAAAAGGAAAAGGGAAAGACTACGGCCTCAAGGAGGGAGAGGCCGGCTAAGGACTCCTCTTGGGCCACTTTGCAGTATCTTCCCAGAGCCTCCACTGTTTACAGAAACAGCAACAGAGCCGCAGAAGACGCCCAGATGAGGCCCGAGAGGTGTGTTCTGAGCAGCCTGAGCTAAACTAATCAGGTGCCGCCCCTGCCCCACGCCTGAGGACACCTCGGCAGGCTGTGTGCCTGCACAGGACAGGAGGGGGGTCACTGTTGGTGTCCTCATCTCGGCCCTAGGAGACGACAGTCCCCCCCGCCCCGCCGCCGCCCCAACCTCTGTGATAGCAAAGCTATAGGTCACACGTGCTGCCTGGGGTGGGTACCACATGCCTGGCCCACTTATTCAAAGGCTTTGTACACATCACCTCATTTAATCCTCACAATGTCCTTAGGGAGAGACGACTTCCCCCATCGTACAGATGGGGAAACTGAGGCCCTGAGAGGTTACATAACTCGCCTAAGGTCACACAAGAAGCAGGCGGTGGCCCCAAGGGATTCAAATTCAGCTCATCTGCCTCTAGAGCCCGAGCTCTCACCCACTGTGCCTTCCACTCCTGAGCCTGAAGCAGCTGCTCTGGTTAAGCGATCACAGTGCCAAGGATGTGACGTCAGTTGGCTGGTCCCAGAGAGGGTACATCTGGCTCTTTGGCAGGGGACGTCCAGATACTCCAACCATGAGCCAGAGGGTGCCAGCACGCAGGTCCTGCAGGAAAGGGGCGACGGCGACAGGGCACAACACTATGTCCTTTGAAAGGGAAAGAAACTCCGAGAGAATTGCCTTCTTAGGGGTCAGCCAGTAGTGGCCTCTATGAGTATTACAGGACAGGATGTTGTAAGGGTCCCCTGGCACCAGAGTTCTAGGTCACCTCTCCCCAGCTTCTAGAAGCAGGCCTCAGGAATGCCGTCTGGTTGAAAATAGCATGAGAGAACAGATACTAACAGGGGAACCACACACCCACCACCCCTCCCTTCTTCCCTCCATCCATTCTACTCATGCCCCCTCCACATGCCCTTCCACCCATCACCTGTCCTTCCTTCCCTCCATCCATCTGCACATCCACCCTCCACATGCCCTTCTACCCATCACCTGTCCTTCCTTCCCTCCATCCATCTGCACATCCACCCTTCATCTGCCCTCTATCCATCATCTGTCTCCTTCCTTGTTCTCCTTCCTTCCACTCACCCATCCATTCATTCTTCTTCATCCCTTCCTTCCATCCACTTGATACTGATTATCAAGAGGTACAGTAATCTCCCAGGTACAGTCATTTCCACCTGGCCAGCCCGACTCCTGGCCCTAGGACTTCTAAGAGACCCAGAAATGCACAGCTATTTGAGAGCTCTTCCAAGAAGGGCTCTGCCTGTCTTCAGGGGGTGAGGATTGGGTGGATTTGAGGGCTTTCCAACCTGTACACCCTCGTCCTGGTCTAAGCTCCTGGCTAGCTGGAGGCCTGACCACCTCCCTCCCTTCTCACAGTGAGAAGGATTAAAGGTCCAGTCCTGACTAAGTTGCTGGAAGAAGATAGGTAGTGATCCCACATATGAGACATCATTCCCTTCTGCTCACAAGATAAGGAACCCTTTTGAAAAGAGTTAATAGGATGAAAAATCATAGCAGCTATGATTCACTCCACCTTCTCGTTAAACTGAAGAGAGGGGACACAGAACTCAGATGAACGCAAACTTCGGCTGGTCTGACTTAAGGCCAGTATCTCAAATATGATTTTCATTTGAAAGCTGGACCTAAATGTTGCCAGCAGCTACCTTTAAAAAAATTCAATAAAGAAAAGAGGAAATGAGAGTATAGGGAGAAAAATGCAGACATTTATGAGTTCAAGACCCTGTGGGACACTCCTGAATATTTTAAATATCTTGGGAAAAAAAAAAATGAAAACAGTTTCTCCCAACTTAAACCAGAGAAAGGTGTCTCTTTCTAGTCTGAAAATGCTTTGAGGCAATTCTTTAAATTATTTACTAGCTTTTTGATTGTATTTTATGGTGGGGTAGGTGGCAGGGGAGGAGGAGAGGAAAAAGAGAGCCTAGCCGGGCAAGAAGTAAGTGGGAGAACCCTGCTGCTGACATTTTCAATATGTCTGGAATATTTTAAAAGCCGTGTGTCTGTCTGAAATCGCACCGTCTCAGGCAACAATGGGCCGCTACCTCCGGACTTCTTTAGGTCATATTTGCATACAAAACACCGGCTGCTGAGCAGCTATTATGCTGCGAAGCGCCAGGGAGAGGCGAGCTTGCCAGCAAGTGTAAAGAACCCACGGAGACCCCATTAATTTTTCACGAATTCTCAGGCCCTGGCCTTTTAAAGGCCGGTGGGGAGAAATTCCAGCCAGAAGTCTCCCACGGTCACCGCCACTATACGTTGGGTCCCAGTTGAAAAATGAAGAGTGACAGGGCCTCTCCCCTCATTAGGGGAGACCCCACTCTATTGATTCATTTATTTGTTTGTTTGCGGTGCGCGGGCCTTTCGCTGTTGTGGCCTCTCCCGTTGCGGAGCACAGGCTCCGGACGCGCAGGCTCAGCGGCCATGGCTCACGGGCCCAGCCGCTCCGCGGCATGTGGGATCTTCCCGGACCGGGGCACGAACCCGCGTCCCCTGCATCGGCAGGCGGACGCTCAACCACTGTGCCACCAGGGAAGCCCGAGACCCCACTCTTGATGGCCGCGGTGAGCAGAGCCGGGGAGAGGCCACCGTGCGCACCCACGTCCCCCTCCCAGGTCCAGTTTCATAAACTGTATTCCAGCTGTTAAGCCACTAGGTGCCAATTTTCCAAATCAACCTTATGATCCCAAAGCCATGAAAGCGTTTGCCGCCTGATCGACTTTAGGAACCTTCTACAGGGCTCAGAGCCGAGCAACAAAGCCGCGCGTTCTTCCGGTCTTAAAAGGAGCGGTTGCACTGCAAGGACAGCTTGGGTTTCTGGGCTGCTCCAACCCCACAAAGTAGATAGGAGGGGGTGGAGAAGAGGCTGGAATTTAGGAAAGGATGGTCACTCAGGCTGAGAAGAGCTGGGCGCAGCCCCATCTGCACCTCCCACGGGACATAGGACGTTCCCTGTCCCCCAGCCTAGAAGCCCCTGTACAAGGGGACAGACAACACCCGCCACCCATGGGCTCCGGACAAGGTTTAAACGACACACGTGGAGGCCTCAGGAATGCCTGGCCCAGACCCTACCACACAGTGGCTCCTGCCTCCCTTGCCCCGCCCTCCACCCACCCCAGGACCCCAAAGTCCGATAGTCCTTTGAATTGAGAGCAACTTATTTCATGGGAAAGCAACAAAGCAGTTTTTGATGAAAGCCAGGCAGGGATCTACCTCATTTTCCCTGCTTAGGATAAGGAGCCCAGGACACGCAGGTGCGTGTGAAGTGACTCGGGGACGGCTCTCGTCTAAAAATGCCTCCTCCACGCTTTCCTTCAAGGTTTTCGAAACAAGTCACCAAATTACGTTAAACAGAAATATGATGGTAACGAAAAGGATCATCATAATATCACATGCTTAAAATGATTCTAGGCGGTTACGTCAAAAAAATATATTTTTCTTCCTACGAGAAACATTCCCATGGTCCAAGATGGGGGCATTTCCCAAGTAGGTCAGGAAGCAAAGAAACCACACCACTTAAAAGGGAGGCTGCAACCAGGTGCCACACAGGACCTCATGCCAGGTGGGCAGTGTTCACGGGCCTCTGTCCTATCTGATGATGGAGAGGGACTGTTTTCAGCTCAGAATCCAGGACCTTCCAACAAGGTCAAGGCGTCTTCCTGCGTCTTCCTGCCAAGCTGAAGCAGGAGGCTCTGCAGGACGCCTGCTGGACCGATCTCAGGGAAAGAGGAAGGGGTGGAAATCCATCAGGGCTCCTTCCTCACTCAATGTCCCACCCCATCCCCAATATCAACTAAAGAGTTATAATCCTATTGAGACCAGAAAATACTTATGTATGTTTGTTAAACTGAACCAAACTTAGGCCAGGAGACAAGGCGGAGACACTGTGAGGGTGACAAAAACAGAAGACGTTCAGGGCGAAATCTATTCAGTACGGAATATTCCATTCTAAGAAGTGTCCGATAAAGGATAGAGAAGAAGGGCTTCCTGTTTGGGTAATACGGCAGGTGAGTGAACAGAACTGGCTTTGAAGGATGGACCTAGTTTGCCTAGATGGAGGTGGGGGACCGCTCCGAACTGGGCACATCAGACATGCTGTCTGGGACCCGGGGCAGACCAGGGGGCTGGAGCAGAGAGTTCACACTATAAAACCGACGGAGAAGGGGCTGGAAAAGCAGTGTGACTGGACTGGTTCCCCTTTCGGGCTGGAAGGACAGGTAAGAGAATACACTGGAACATGGTGAAGGCAGGGTTCGTGGAGAAGCAGAGTATCTACAGGGGGAGGAGACCAAACCAGCTGGAAGGCTGGGGCAAAAGCCCTGGGGGGATGGGTGATCAGGGTCTGGACTAGAGACAGCCTCAGGAGGAACCAGAAGACCTGGGCTGACGGGATAGATTTTTCAGACAGAAACTGGTGGCTTTCTCAAAACTTTGAGAATCTTCTAGGTTTTACTCACGATGGAAATTCCCCAAGATCAAATTTTTTCAAGTCATTTCAAAACTATTGGTGCTACTCAGACAAAGCTTCTCCCCACTCTGCCCGCTACCCTCCACCCTTCCATCCACAATGCTGGGGGATCTAGCCCGGCCCCATCCCTTCTCAGCGTGGGCTTGGCACTCCAGACAGAAAACGACCTGTCGGGGGAACTGAGCAGACCAGGGCTCCAGCAGGAGGGAGAAAGCAGGCAGATCCAGGTGTCCCTCTGCATCTGTCCCAGAGCTCAGGTCCGGGGTCCACCAAAATGCAAGTAGGAGAGGGTGTTCACAGCTGGAAAAAAAAACTGCATCTCCTTAATCCCCAGACCTGATGGCCTCCACTGAGATGCAGTTAGAGAAAGACCCAAGGTGGAGTCACCTGGCTACTCTCCAAACTCCTTTATCAACACAGGTACACAGGAAGGGAGCACGACCAGGAGCACGTGTCTGTGTGCTAGTGGTTATGACACTGAGTGTAACGGGATGAGAGCAAGGTATTCCCGCGATCAGCAAGGAAAGGAGGAACTCCAGCTACCCAGAGGCCTCTGCTACATTACAGACTTAATGGCCCATAATGCTTCAGGGGCCAACATGCCCCTCTGGCTGAATTTCAACGCTGCGGCTAGCTCTGCATTTGGCCTAAATTGATTGCCTTGGAGGAGGAAATGCTTTAAATGATAAGGCTCTGCCAGGGGATGTCCCTGCCCTGCGCTGGAATATTTCTGATCAACAGAAGGAAATTCTCTCTTAATATAGAGGCTCACATAGACACCTTGCTTTCCTGTCCCCACCTACATAAGCCCCTGTCTGGAAGTGAACTCTGGACAGGGGACTTCTGAGCTTCCCGGAAGAAAAGCTGTGTCTGAGAAGGGCGGGGGAATCTGGTGGCTGCACGGCAAGACGTCCCGGGCTCACGTGGGCACAACAGCCACTCGGCGAAGGCCGGGGAGGAAGTCCTGGTGGGGCTGGCACACCGCAAGGTACCCATCCATCTGCTGTGTGGCCCAAACAGCAAGGAGAATCATGAGGGCTAAGGCAGCAGAGGGGGCAACAGAGAAATGCAGAGCAAGGTCAAGGGAACAGAGGGTGGAGAGAACGAGAGGGTATCGGGGGAGGAAGAAGAAGGGAAAGAGGGGAGAGGAAAAGAAAGTGGCTGAGTCGTGTCCCCTCAAACTGGTATGTGCAAGTCCCAACCCCCAGCACCTCAGAATGTGACCTAATTTGGAAACAGGGTCATTGCAGAAGTAATATAGTTAAGTTGGAGTCATACTGGTAGGGTGGACCCCTAATCTAAGTATGACCGGTGTCCTTGTAAAAAGGGGAGATTTGGACACAGACCTGCACACAGGGAGAAAGCCATGTGAATATGAAGTCAGAGATGGGGTGATGGGCCGACGAGCCAAGGAACGCCAAAGGCTGCCAGAAAACCACCAGGAGCCAGGAGGAGGCGTGGAAAAGGCTCCTTCACAGCCCTCAGAAGGGACCGAGCCTGCTGACACCCTGATCTGGGACCTCCGGCCTCTAGAACTGTGAGACAGTAAATGTGTGCTGTTGGAGCCTCCCCGTTTGTGGCTGTTACAGCAGCCCTAGGACACTAGTACGGAGGGGAAGGGAAGGAGGAGGGAGGGTAAAAGGAGACATCCGTGCAGCGCTGCCACCTCCTTCCTAAAATCCAGCCGTGCCTGGGAGGGGGGCTCAGCGCTGCGCCCTGCTGTTCCCGCAACCCTGGGCCCAACCTCCCTGCACGTTCCCTCCAGCCCCTCGCCGGCCTTCCAAGTCCTCCCAGTGCGGCGGCTCCTCTGCGTTCCCTTGGCCAGAGCTTCCTCTTAGGAGGATTAATTTTTAATAAATCAGCACTCTGTTTTTCTGTACTTATTAAAATTTAAGACAATGAGTCATGGAACCCGCAAGGATTGGGTTGACTAATTACCGCCGAACAGCTGCCTGGGATGACTGTGTGGCCCTCAGGGAGCGGGCAGGGGCTGCTGGTGCGCAGCTCTGAGAGAGGCTGGGTGATGGCTCTGTAGCCGTGTGATCTGCGTCCGAGTCAAGGGCAGGGAGCCACCAGAGGGCCCTGGGGTCACACGCTCAGGCATCTCGGGAGCATCGCCAATCCCAACACTCCAGAGGAAACGGGGCCCTGAGAGGAGGGGAGACCGGCCCTGCCACTGGCCCATGGGGTGTTCAAATCTAACTCTCCACTGAAGTGCTCCAAAAGAGGGGTGCAGGGTCTGCCCTGGAGGCGCAGTGGATAAGACTCCGCACTCCCAATGCAGGGGGCCCAGGTTCAATCCCTGGTCAGGGAACTAGATCCCAACATGCGTGTCGCATCTAGGAGTTTGCATGCCACAATTAAGGAGCCCGCGTGCTGCAACCAAGGAGCCCACGAGCCGCAACTAAGGAGCCCTGGAGCCGCAACTAAGGAGGCCGCCTGCCTCAACTAAGACCCGGTGCAACCAAATAAATATTTTTAAAAAAAGAGAGAGAGAGAGAGGGGTGAGGCCTCTGCAGAGTCCCAGCCCTGGTGAGCGAGCTGGGTACATGGGACACGCAGCCACCCCCTCCTCTGCCACTGAGCCAAGCACGTGGCCTGCACTGGCCAGACTGTCACCCTCCCTGGAAGACACTCAGCCCAAATGCCCTTCTCCCTTTGCAGCTCAGTGGTGCTCTCTCCTCCCCTCTCCTTGTTAGCTCCCTTCCCATGCTGGATGAAGGGCACGTTTCAGCCTGCAACAGCAACAGGGCCGTCACTTCCCACCTTCCTTTTGTAGGTTCAGGCACTGCCTGTAGTTCTGCAAACTCCTCTGTCACCCCTTAAGGCCTCGGCAGCTCCTTCCCTCTGGACACCTCACCACCCCGCCTGTACCTGCTGAATCAGGTTTGTCCTTCTAACCTCTGCTGAGGTCTCATGTCCCTGCAGGGCTCTCCCCGGATGAGCCCTCCTCCTGCGCCTGAACTCTCTGCCTCCCAGACGCTTTTATCAGGGCACACCCCACACCGTGCTTTAATGACTTGTTCTGCTCAAGTCTAGCTTACCTGAGGTCCCCAGGGACTGTGTCCCCCTCTCTGGTACCTAGCGCTATGTCTGACCCCTGGTCAGACTTGACCAGATGCATGAACACACACACACACACACACACACACACACACACACACACACACACACAGACACACAGACACACAGTGGTGTTCACTACAGCTCCTCTAATCAAGCCTTAGGGTTCCAGCCTAACAAGCGTGGGAACCACGGGAGATTTACAGACCTGGAGCCAGAGGCCAAAGGTTCAGGGCCTCTAACATTCTGACGTCAGAGGAGCCGGAGTCACAGCGGATGATTCAAATCTCTCCCTTCCCATCTCTAGGCACTTGATGCCTTTTCCAGAAAAGTGTGAGCACGGACAATGGCCCTGCATTGTGGCCATGTCCTGCCTCACCTTCTCTCACCTCACTCCTTTCCCACTCCTGGCCCCCGAAATAAAGCAGGGGGCACTTGAAAAGAAAGTTGACAAAGACCCAAGTTTAACACAAAGGCAGTCTTCAAAAGGCCCGAAGGATGTCTGTCAGAAACATTTAGCCCAAGTCCCAGAACACGGCGAACAGTTTAACTCTGTGCCTCGGAAGGACCCCGAAACTCAAGTGTTACCACAGCCTTGTTAAATGGGAAGAAAACATGAGGCAGTGCAGGCCTGTCTCTGCTGTGCTCCTACCCAGCTCTCACAGAAAGGGCGGCATTCTCCCGAGTGACGCAGCAAAAGAACCCGTGTGAGACCAGGCTGAGGTCACTTGGCGGCAATTAAAAGGAGCTGCCACATCTTCCCGAAGCAAACAACCAACACACTCGCCTCCCCTGGCCTGCCAGGGTGCCCGCCCCACACACCAAGCCTGGTTCAAGACACGGGATTGGGGGCAACTAAAGGCCTGGTTATTTTCTGGAGTTACGCGGTGGCCCGCCCGAGTGATGCGCGGGCTGCCAGGCTTCCTGCTGACCACTCGGAGGCAGAGTGTCAGGGCTGGAGCGAGGCTCCCACCACTGACCCGGGGGTTCCCAATCAGACTCCTTGTGTTTCTAGAGACGGCACCAACAATGAAGCTTTGCGGCTTCCCAGAGCCAATCCGAAATTACACAATGACTCAAAGCGCTTTGACTCTGCTTTGACTAAAGCATGGTAACAGTGGTTGACCTGACCTCTGATGGCCTTTGAGAGATTGTATTTATATGAGTATATATATTTACATGTTTATATTTGTCATATTTATAACATTATGAATAATAACTTTTAATATTATATAGTATTTATCATATAGTATATGTATTATAGTGTATATTACAAAATTACATGCTTATATGTGTATGTATGGACATATGCACATAAATATGTATGTATATGAAAATTATATAAATTTGATATATTTTTATTTAAGTATACATTTATATATGCAATATGATATCAGATAGACATATCTATATCAACTTGATATAGCTATATCTGATTTGAATCTGTCAAGTCAAAATTCATCTGACTCCCTAATATTTATGAATTGATTTTTAAGAGAGAAAAGTAATTTAAAAAGAAGTAAAGATGTTACAGAACACTGTAATAACTCCTATCATTTCACAGCTGATGAATCTGAAGACCTAGAAGGGGTAGTGTCTTTAGAAAGTTTCTCAAGAAATACTCCAATAGACATTAGTCCCCTTAAAATAAGTTCAGTGGCCAAATAATTCCAGGAAACAGTGTCTACCTGAAACTGATCTTAGAAAATCAGAACACTTGTTAGCAGAGTAAAGGCTCTGAGAAGTCCTGCATTTAGGGAATTCAGCAGTTGCTAAATTTATTTATAAATAAATTTATTTGGCCATAGAGTCCTTGTGTCTCTTAACATTTCACACTGCCTCTGGGAAAACGTAGCCCTAGGGAGAATGTCCAGTCTTCCAGTCTAATTCTGCTCCCAAGAAATGGTGAACTTGGCAGGAGTGGTCAATCTGACCACACACTAAAACTCGGGGCCTTGGAACACGACACTGACAAACTTCCCATTCCCCTCCCCTCCCAATAGCTAGGAACTTTCCAAATGAGATGCCAATAAAAACATAGGGCCCAGGGTGCATGGAGATCGGGTGGGGGAAATATCATGCCTTGTTCCCTTCTCAAGGAGCCTTGGAAGGTTCAGGTAAGTCTCCTGCCAAGGACACTGAAATGGTTGAGAATGACCTAGAAGGCAATCATCTGCCCAAAATAAACTACGAGATGATGCAGCCCTGAGAACTATATCAACGTTCTGCGGTAAAGATTTGCTGACCCACAGGCAGCAGGCCTGAGATTCAGCCCTAACTACGCTCCTGACCATGGCCCTTGCCCAAGACCATACCTCTGCACACCCAGCTCCAAGACAGGGGAGTCAGCTCTGGCGCCCCTCACTCCCTCTCCCAGACACTATGAGGCTGAGAGGAGATACAGATATAAAAGCGCTCTGCCCTCATCCCATCCTGTCTGTGTCTGTCTCCCCCGCCTCCCAGCCCGGCACCACGAGCTCTCTGCCAAAAGCAGGAACCACTCTTCAACCTCCTCGTATTCCCAGGGACCCGCTCAGAAATGTCGAGGACGGCTCCTGTTAAATGGTGGTGGCTGTTTGATGGTTTTAGTCGACTGCCTGGAAATCCCTCACTCTGCCGTGGCTGCTTCAGGTGAGAGTTCATGAGGGTCGCCTCCGTGGGGCAGCTGGTCCATCTTCACACGTGATGACAAGGCATGCAATAAAAAGCTTCCTGGTGATGTTTCTACCACATCTCTGCCCCAATTAATCTTTAAAGCTTTGTCCGGAGAGCCCAAAGCCTTTTCAGACATCAGCTTGCACAAAATACCTGCACACGGGCAAACACCGCGATGGGACTGTGTGTGCGCGGGGGGATGCCTGCGTGTGGAGGGGAGGGGAGAAGCTTGAAGTTTCCCCAGCATCAGGCAGCAGATCAGCCCGGGGCAGGGTCTACTGAGCTCTCCCGGCGTCCTGTCTCAGAATACAAACAGGAGGCCGACGACACAACCTGGGACCCCCACCCTGGCCCCTAGATCCCTGCACTGGCCCAGTTCTCCTGCTGTGTTGGGTTCCAGCTCACCACATCTCTCAAGGCATCTCTGTTTGTTTTGGACTCACTCTACACAAAAACTTAAACACTCAGGGGGCATGAGGAGTGAAAATGGTGCTGGTTTACAGTTGATCTCTTTTTAACGGCTGTAATCTTTAATTCATAACAGTCTCCTGAACCAGGCAGGCAGCGGACAAGGGCTGAGGGCCACCCCCTTCCTTGGGGGGCAGTTTAAACACAAGCGGCTGTACAGGAAGTTGGTTTTCACAAAAGCAAAAAAGAGAAAAACATGCTCATTTACAAGCAATGGCTTCAAGCTCCCCAGTCTTGTTATTGTTGCCAAGGGGTCCGACAGTGACCATGACCACAGCTCCCTGCGCATGAGGTGAGAGGCAGGGGTGTCACTGCATTATTCAGGGGTGATGACAAAACCATCTCTCCTGCAAAGTTACCACAGAGAGACAGTTTCATATCCGAGGAGCAAGAGACAGCTGTCTGTACTCGAAAAGAAAAAGAAGTTCTTTTCACACACGGGCCCAGAGCCATATGAAGAGGTACGAGGAGGGAACTCACAGTCACTGGGCAGCCCTCGCGCACCTGAGCACGTGCTAGGTGCTTTATGGGACCTTCTAAGGTAAGCGGGGAAACCCAGGCTCTCAGAAAGTTACTTGACAGTGTCAAGGTCATGAAACTGACAGCGGCAGGAGTAGGGTTCCAGCCAGGCCCCCTGATCCCACCGCAGGGGCAGCCACAGGCAGGGCCAGTACGGAGGATGGGTTGGGACCCCCAAACGGAGCCATGCCGGCACCCCTGCTTCCCGGGCCGGGGGCTGGACTACTAACACTGCTGGTTTTAACCTGGTCAAGAGTTCAAGTGCCACGTGAGCTAGCTGGCTGTGAAGAACTGTTCCATTCTCTGGCCACAGTCCAAAGCGCAGACCTAGGCTGAAGCGAGTCTCAAAACAATATGCCATTGGCAGCTGCAAGGAGAGGGAGGGGGGCCTGGAACCACGCGTGATCACCCTTGAGAACAGTCAGTGGGTGCACATGGCCACCCGCACACCCGCAGCAGCGTCTGGACCCCTGAAGGAAGCGGTCCTGGCTCTCTGTGGTTCCTGGTCTCAGGGGCCGGCAAACACGTAGTAATCGTCGCTCAGCCTGAGGCTCCTTCAGGTCAATGACACACTTAGGGAACGTGCCCAAGACCCACACAGAACTCCTCAGGGGTGCAGTCCTCTCCACTCAGCTTTCGGTGGCCCTTTATTTCATTGAGGGTTACGCCCTAGGAAGGAGGGCTCCCCTCTAGGTGTTGGTCTAGGCAGCCAACTAGATACCAGAACACGGGGCCATGCAGCCCGTTCTGCCCAGCACAGCAACTCATCCAACCAGCGGTGTTTCATGAGGAAGATACAGATAGGAGCCCTGGGGTCAGACGGTTTGGATCCAGGCTCTGCCAATTCCCAGCTGTGTGACCTTGAACAAGTCACTCAGCCTCTCTGTGCCTCCACCTCCTCCTGTGTAAAGTGAGAAATAATAACAGTACCAACCCCGAAGACCGTGTGAGGACTAAAGGAGTGAATACGGAAGAGTCCACGTGCTCTACACGGGCAGATGTGTTTGCTCCTGCTGCTATTCTTTTTTTTTTAAAATAAACTTATTTTTGGCTGTGTTGGGCTTTTGTTGCTGCGCCTGGGGTTTCTCTAGTTGCCGAGAGTGGGGGCTACTCTTCGTTGCAGTGCGCGGGCTTCTTACTGTGGTGGCTTCTCTTGTTGCGGAGCACGGGCTCTAGGCACGTGGGCTGCAGTAGTTGCAGCACGTGGGCTCAAGAGCGCAGGCTCAGTAGTTGTAGTGCACGGGGTTTAGTTGCTCTGCAGCATGTGGGATCTTCCCGGACCAGGGCTCGAACCCGTGTGCCCTGCACTGGCGGGCGGATTCTCAACCACTGCGCCACCAGGGAAGCCTTCTTGCTGCTATTCCGATGCTGGAGTTGAGCTTCTTGCTTTGTCCCTCTACCGCACTGGGAAAAGCAAAGGAAATCAAGTATCCTATGATACCACTGAATCCTCACCACGCAGTCATTTTAGGGATACGGCTCAACCCCAGATTATCAGGTTACAGACGGGAGCTGTGGTGCCCGTTGCCGGGGCAGCAGGCCTCGTGAGCTGCACAAGTTGCCCCCAAAACCAGGAAGGTGGTACCACAGTGATTACGTGCACGGGTGAGAAGCCCCTCGGTCAGGACTGGCCAGGAGGTCATGGCACATCTGCCATGCAGAAGCCCCCTCCTCTCTGAGGTTAAACCCTGTGTCCAAATCCCACTTCCGCATGTCTCAGCTGTGTCAGCTGGGGGCAGGACGTGAACCTCCCCCCAGGTCCTTATCAGTGAAACAGGGATGAGGACAGTACCAGCCTCATGGGGGCAGGTGGGAGAAATGGGTAAGATGATGCCCAAGTAGTGTGTGGCTCAGAGCCTGGCATGTTGTGGGCACTGAGTAAAGGGTAGCTGTTCCAACTGCAAAAATGAGAGAAAGCAGGCCTCCTCTCTACAGGTCAGAACCCTCTCAGAGAACAGCCTTTTCAAGAACAACATCCCTCTTTGCTCTTTCAACCTAAGTCCAGAAAAGACAGTCCACGTTTAACGACCCTAATCTACAGAGAATGAAAGTGAGCAGAGGATCACGACAAGAACTTGTCTGCCCCTCAAGAGTCCGGGACACATAGGTCGGGGGTCTCTGGCCTACGGTGGGGCACGCACAGCCAGGAGGCAGAGGTCTGGTTTCTAGACTTGACTCTGCCACCGGCAGGCAAGGCGGTCCTGGGCAAGTCATTTTCCCTCTGGTAGGATGGACACAGGCCCCTGGGGCCCCTTCCAGCTAAGAGTGTGCACCTGCCCCCCATCTGGAGGAAAGGGTCCCTCATGCCCCAGTGGAGATGGCCGGAATCTCCCAGCCAGACCCCAGCTGGACAAACCCCCGCTGAGCGTCTAGGGAAGTTGCTAAGCTGGTTTGCAAGGTGCTGACCATGGAAGCCCTTACCATGCCCTCTACCTGGAGCCTGATGAAGTGGGTGTGGTCAGAGGGGCCCACCTCCAGGTCAGGTGGATGTGCGCACACAGGAGAGCTACTCTCCAGGCAAGGAGGAAAGGGCATCACCGTTGGTCATGGTCAACAAAGCTTGGAGGGGTCCAGGCTTCTCATTTTCACAACCCCCAGACCCCTCAGCTCTCTTCTTCCCCCTGGCAAGCTGGGACCAGAGAGCCAGCTAATAGAGGTGACAGATCGCACTTGTCCCTTCCCTCTTTCTGAAAGGCCCAAGTGCCCCTGCTGGGCAGCAGTTGTGAAGAGTCTTAAAGACTGTATGCAGCCCTGTAAGGCGGCGAGGAGGAGGAAAGTGGGCCAGGCCAGACAGCTGTGCCAATTCCACTGTCATTCGCGAATCACACATCCGCCTTCCTAAGGCTCTGCATCTTCAACATCCCACCTTAAATCGCAGAGAGAAGCAAAACACCAAAGCAATTTTTCTCTGCTGGCCGCGGCAGAGGCACAAGCAGGAGAGAAAGAGATGAGGGACCCGTCCTCCGCGAAGACCCAGCAACGGCCACAGATCTCTGCTCTTGGAAAAAGGGCAAAGTGTCTACTGTTCAGAGACATGAGGCCCTGACTGCTGCTGCCGCAGAGATGCCACAGGACAGGCGGCATGGACGCGACCGCTTGCGGAAGGTCCTTGGGCGTCCACTACGGACAGATCGGCCCGCTACTTCAGCAGTAACCACCAGCTCTTTGAAGGAGGCGTCCTCAGGCACCATCATTCATGTCTGAGGACTGACTTCCCCAGCTCAGGGTCTCATCTGTGCACTCCAGGACAGGACTGTCTGCCGAGGAGACGGAGCCTTCTCCATAAAATCCCTACCCTAAGCGTGTACCCCATACGCACGCACACACCCACACTCTCACATTCACACACTCAAAACCATGCCATGGACACTACTACTGTCTGGCAGACAGTTTTGGGCCCTCCCGGTTCAAAAGACTGTCAGGGTCTTAAGCAAAGGAAGCTTAAGGCTAAATACCCGGCCCTCAATTAACTCCCCGACACTTTGCTACTTCTGGACACTTACCTGCATCGTACAACCACCCATCTCCCCAATCTTTTTTTTTTTTTAAATAAATTTATTTACTTATTTATTTTTGGCTGCATTGGGTCTTCGTTGCTGCACACGGGCTTTCTCTAGTTGCAGCGAGCGGCGGCCACTCCTCGTTGCGGTGCGCGGGATTCTCACTGCACTGGCCTCTCCTGCTGCGGAGCACGGGCTCCAGGCACGTGGGCTTCAGCAGTTGTGGCACACGGGCTTCAGTAGTTGTGGCTCGCGGGCTGTAGAGCACAGGCTCAGTAGCTGTGGTGCATGGGCTCAGTTGCTCCGCGGCATGTGGGATCTTCCCAGACCAGGGCACGAACCCGTGTCCCCTGCACTGGCAGGCGGATTCCCAACCACTGCGCCACCAGGGAAGCCCCTCCCCAATCTTCTTAACCATCCATCTTCCCGGATTCGTAACAGTGAGGAAGCTTCATGGAGCCCAAGGAGAACTAAGAGGGTAGAAACAGCACCACCACCTGCCAGGCCACCCAATCCCTACACTGGTCCATCCAAGCTCCCTCTTCTCCCAGCTAAGTCTCAGGAAAGGAAAGAAGAAAAAGTGAAGGTTTGGGGGAAAGTGGAACGCCTACCACAACAAAACAATACTGTATTATTTCCTCTGAGTATATAGAAAAGTACATAAATGCACAGAAAAAGCCCTGTATGAATATTCACCGAAATGATAAAAGCAAGCTCGGGGCGTACGGATGAGGCAGAGAAGGGAGAGTAAACCGTCCAAAGGGAATTCGCCTTTTCTACAGGGCTTCATTTTTCCCAAGGAGACTGTCTCCCTGTATTACTTTATGTAATTTAACAAAGCTTTTTTTCCTTTCTTTAAGCTGGGGGTGCCATTTCCAGTTGCTGCTCTAGCCCCAGAAGGAAATAAATCTTCCTCCCTCTCATTTTTCCTCTTGAAGAGGGAAAAGGAAACCCTGTTCCCTCTAATGTTGAATTTGCTGAAGGTCAAACTCTAGTGCCTATAAGCTTTGATAATGTCTCCATAATTTACTATTTTTTACAGGCTCTATAGCTTTTAATAGCAAAAGTGAGTAATTCTTCACTGTTCATTTGCAGCATGGGAAGGGAAAAAAATCTGCCGTGTCTGACGCGTCTGCACTAAAACACTTCATTTTCTTCTCTAGTCAGTAAGTGAACTAGAAATTACTTCTTGCAAACAGATGCAAAGGTCTATAATGGACACACAAAGTACGCGTCTATGATCAAGCCTGGGCAAAGACGAGGAAAACGAAGGCAGCCACCCAGGGGGCAGTTAGCACCCTCCAGCAGCCGAGGTACACTTTACGAAATGAATCTCTGCTGGTCTACAAAGTCACAGATTTCTTTGGTCATCAACAAGTTAAAAACAAACAAACAAACCCAGCAACCCCAGTCCTTCATAGATGTGAAAACAGTTCCAAAGTGGGGGAGACCTGTTACTCTGGGGCTACAGACCAGGACGTGGGTGAGAAGGGATGGAGGTGGAGATGAGACAGGGAGAAAGCATGGCAGCCTCACCCCTCCCAAGAGGGGCCTCACCCCAAGCAGGAGTAGGCTGAGTGAGTGCACCTGGCACCCACACGGGTACTACGTGTGCATTCCTGTAAATCAGGAGCTGCGACGGGGGCGCACAGGATGGGTGTGTGGTATCGGCATTGGCGCATCACGAAAAGGGCATCGGCCGGGGAGTCAGGTATCTGCGTTTCCACCCTAGCTTGGCTTTCAGTCAACAACCCAATAGTGAAGCCTTTAACGATGACAAAGGCTATTTAACTTTTACTGAGCACTTACTTCCTGGGTGCCAGACTCTGATCTCGGTTGACCCTCTCTCCAATCCTCCACTCATTCCTAACCGTGACCCCCCATTTTGCGGGAGAGGAAGCTGAGGCTCAGTGCAGCTACGCAGGGGCCAGCCCAATGTCCAAGCCAGTGAATGGCTGCTGACACCGCGACCGCGCCACCTCAGCCTCTCTAGGCTTCCTTTTCTGTTCCTCACCGGGTCTGGAGGCTCCCAGAGCCGCACAAAGTCAAGTCCTTACAGGGACAGCCACGTAGGACCATTCCTCGAGCCATGAGACCCTTGGAGCAAGCATGCCTCTGCCCCAAAGACGTGAAAGCCGGACAGGCTGTCCTGGACCTCACAGATCCAGCCTTCACCCCTCCCCAAGCCGCCCCCCACCCCGGCTTGCTGCGACAGGGAAGCAGCGTGGGATTTTTGTTATTAACCGTTCCGAGAGCAGAAATCCGTGTTCCCCGCCGCTGCGTCGTTCTACCGGGGGTGAGGGGGACCCGCTCCACAAACCTACGGGCAGGGTCCCTGCCAAAATCCACCACACACTGTCTTCCTGTTCGTTTCGCCCCACGGATGATCCTTAAAGCTTTTTAATTGTCCTTAATAAATTACCTACACGCGCACGATTGTTACAATAGTTTCATTAATTTTTCTCGGTGCGTCTAAGCTGTTTATCGCAGAAGTGTTAATGGAAAAGAAACACATGCCAGGCAGGCTCTTTCTCACGCGCTCTGGGCTTGGGCAGATTGATGCTTGTGGGACTGCTTTCCCGCACCACAAACAATTAGGGACGTATCTTACTTCACCGCAGCAAATCGGCTTTCAGCAAGGCCAGGAAGAGTGTGCCCACCAGAGGGCCCGGGGACCGCCCGCTCTGGACCCGGCACACAAATGCCTGCCTCGTGTTCCGTAACTTGTAACCTTACCTCGGCCCTCAGGCGGCTGAAACCTACACTGAGAGTCTAGCAGTTCACTGCTCGCCCCACACCAGCCAGGAGAGGCGTGTCAGAGGACGCGCTTCTTGGCTTTCGACCAGAAGTAAATGATCGGGGGGACGGGTAAGAGCATCCTGATGGCCAGAACGGACGTTCTGGAGGCTAAGCAACAAGACGCAGAGGACGTGGGCCCTGGGGTCGGGCAATCAACAGGGGACTGATTGTCTGGCCTCCCAGGGGCTGGAGGAGAAGGGCACAGAGGCTGCTGGGAGTGTAGCTATAAAACCTGAGACGGCCTATGTCATTCCACACACTCACCATCTGACCGAGAGCTCGGCAGGACAGCTGGGTCAGCTGGGCCTTACTCATGTGACAGCAGCTCGGGCAAAACACGGACCAGCCCTCCACCACCGGTCCATCTGTCCAGGGGCCCCCCTTCCCGAGCAGGGGGCTTTACAGCTTAGAGCAAACTGCTGCAGCCGGCTTCAGAGCTGTTGAGGGTGACGGTCAACCTCCTCGGAGCCGACGGATTTGGCGGATTCAGGGCTTATGGATCAACGCGGCATCAAAGCATACGTGAGCGCAGCTGAACAGTCAAGTCCAAAGCTTCAAGGCGTGGCCCACTCTGATCCTGGCGCCTCCCCCCAGAAGGCTCAGCTCTTGCCCCGCCAGATGACTGGGCGCCCCCAACACACTTTTGCCCGAGTGGGTTTCTTCTTGCCAGAAAAGTTCTTCCCATTTTCATCTGTCCACCCTTCAGATCCCAGATGGAGCCATTCAGAACCAGTGATGCTCCCAGAGCGCGTGGAACCGTCCCTTTCACAGCCTAGTGGGCGCCTGCAGAATATTCCCTGAGCTGAATGGACGCCCACCCTTTTCTCTAACTGGTGTTCCTCGTGGTGCCTTCGCTCCTGTAACGGACTAGATCCTCAAGGAGGAGCCCCACCTGAGAGCACCTCTCCAGGGCCTAAGAGGCTCACCTCCAGGGAAAAACACCTGCTCTGTGCACTTGGCACCGCTGATGTGGAAGCCCACGTGGCGGACAGCACCAAGGGGGGCCATGTGGGCAGAAGCAGAATAGCTCCCCAGCGCACTGAGAATAAATCCACACTCCGGACGATGCCCTGCCCACCTCTCCAACTCCACCTCCCAGCCCTTGCTCCCTTGCTTACTCTGCGCTCCAGCTCCAACATCCTTCCTCCTGTTCCCTGAACTCACAAAGCTTGGGCACTACACAGGCTGGCCATCTGCCTGGAAACCCCAGTCCTCAGATGGTCCGTGAGGCCTCTGCCCGCTCTGCCTAAATGAGCATCCTCACACCCCCAGCCCGACCCTCAGTCCCTCTCCAACCTAACACTCTATTCCATTTCCTCTTCACCCGGATCAATATCAGTAAGTAGCACGTTCATTTATCTTTCTTGTCCACAGTCTGACTCTCCTTTAGATTACAAACTTCATGAGAGCAAAGAGCCGGCTGTCTCGTCCACATCTACACCCGCAACGCCCAGGACCACGCCTGGTACAAGGGAGACACCCCTAAACAGCTGTTTCACGAATGAGGGAAACATGCTGTCGTAGAACAAAGTTTGGTCTCCTAAATCCCTAGAGAAAGGCTCCGTGTTCTAAGAAAGTGGCGTGGTTCAGCTGAAGGCAGCCCAGGCAGCGCCGAGGGACCGGGAAGACTTGGGAATTTGGGGAGATACCTCCGGGGAGCACTGGGAAACACTCGGCGTGAATGAACAACAACTAGTTGCGTGTTAATATATGCTGCCTCTGCCTTATGAAGACTGTAATTTTCTTCACTAAAACACTGTCTAACAGAACCGACTCCCCTAATTACAGACGTTTGCATGCATTATAATCTTTATACAATTAAACCTACTTAAAAGAATAAATGATTAAATGCCCCCCTTGCCCTGTCACCAACCCATCCCTCCTCTACCCACCGCCACCAAAAAACAAACAAGAACAACAACAACAACAAAACAGGGTGCTAAATGAGAACGCCAAGTGGAGTTGCAGACACACAGAAATCCCAGGAAATTGAAACTCCGGCTGACGCAGAACATTGTCGCTACAGGGGGGAAAGTCAACTTTCAACTTCAAACCCGGCATCTGACAGCTCAGCATCTGACTGCGATGTCAAATTAAAGGCTTGCACGGATCGTACAAAATGTCTTATTCCAGGAGCAAACATCTTCCCTTGCACAATTCATCTCCAGACACAGTTTGGTGACCAGCGGAGGCTTTTCTGGCATCAGCCCCAGGAACAGATCACAAAAGCATCCCTGGCCCGCGGGTGCTCACCAGGAAGTCAGTGGGGACACCTCTGAAGGCAGGCAGGCTTAAGGGATAAATGTCCCTTTGGGACCCTGGCTGTGCATCCTGGGGAAAACAGCCATCACGGAATTTCTGTGACAAAGGCCCCGATGTCAGCTACTCATCTGATGCTAACACCCCGCTTTCTAAACATTCAGCCTCAGGGAGAGAAAAAGGGGGCACCCCAGACCAGACCCGTGTCCTCCTGTTTCAAGTACTGAAAGGGCCCTGTGTGCAAAGCTGTGCTATCTGAACCCCTGAAGAGCTGGTGCTTGAAAAGGAGACCAGGCAGGGAGGTTTAATTACAGCCACAGAGGGGACCCGCCCCCACAGGGCCTTCTCTCATCACTCTAGATGTGCCTTGAAAAGGCCTCTTTTCTGCCTGGGCCTCGTTCAGTGCCAGGCTAACCGGATGTGGTATGTGGAGGGCAAGCCAGACCCGGGAGGTCTTCAGACAGCCAGAATCATCTTCCCGCTCTTCTGGGGAACAAAGTTCCCAGCAGAGAAGAAGGACGGCTTCGTGGAAGGATCTGGGTCATGTCGCGGCCCTGCAGTGACCACCGATGGGCAAGGTGCACCGCGCACGCTGAGCCTCTGCGCTCTGGTCCGTAAGCTGGAGGTGACAGCAGAACCTGCCTCGTAAGGCTGCTGACGTTCCGTGCGTAGCAGCTGTGATCGTCGGGCAGAGTGCCTGGCCATTCTTCGGGAATTCTGTAAATGTGGCAGGAATTCGGGCCCCTCGCTCGAGTCCCTTCTACGACTTGAAAGCAGAGAGGTTTGGGGAGCGGGTAAGAGGGCAGGAACCAGCAAGCACTTAGTTTCTCCTGTTTCCTTTCCCATCTCCTTCCCTGGCTCTGCGCCTTGCCCGTCCGCCCCCCCCAGGGCTAAGCAGACGGCAGCTGCAGTTCCTCAGATGGTCCACGAGGGCACCGTTGGATTTATGGGGAGACAGGCATCCAGCCCAGTTTTTCAGTGAGAACGAAAGGAAAGTGGCTGTGCCGGGCACATCCCCTTTGGCCTCTGAGGAAACTGAGGCTCAGAGAGGTGAAATGCTTTGTCCGAGGACACACAGCCGGTGAGCGATGGTGTGCAGCCTGGGACGTCAAATGAGACCAAATCCATGACAGGCCTGCCTCACCGAGGGGGAACGGCTTAACTCAGAGGGCTGAGAGCACACACAGCTTTAAGTGTCAGCTCAGCCCCTAACTTGCCCTTTGACCTCAGAGTCTCTCCTAGGCACAACGGAGGCGGGCCCTCCCACCGTTCTGTGGATCCCTGGGTCACCGAGCTCCTGGGCTTCCCCACACGACAGCCTCTGTCTGCACTTGGCCCGCAGGCGCCTTCCTCGGGTGCTCCGGGTAGGGTGGGCGGTGGAGAGAGGCCGCCGGAGCCAAGTGTGCCCAACGCAGCTGCCAGGAAGTCTCATTAGTCAGCACCAACAGCTGCTGCCACGGAACACGTGGCACCGATGGGGACGCGCCCGAGACGCGGCTAAACCTCGGGGGTGGCTGCACCGCAGGCGCGGCCAAGCTAAAGCAGCTTCCAGAACCTCCACGGGCTCCGTGGGGTCCTCCTCTCGTCCATGGCTCAAGCCAAAAGGCCCCCCAGCGCACGCTTCCCTCTGCCGCGGCGCGGAGCCTGGCTCCAGAGGGGGCCCGGGCATCGTCAGCCAGGTGGACAGACAGGCTGCCAGAGTCACGAGGTGCCTCCAGGGGCCCTGTTTCCCAGGGCTGGGAAGGAGCCAGTCGGGTGGGAAGCGGCTCCTGCCTCTCTCCGGTTGGTCTGAAAGAATATGAGTGTCCCTGCTCACCGCCTTTCCTCGCCCCCTCACGTTTTGACAAGGGCAATTTCTGTAAGCACTCTGGTGCCCTCCGGTCCTCCGAAGAGTCTGAGCGTCCGATTTCCTGCATTGTCTGCCAGACATAGCCCGGGCCCCACGGAGGCCGGCAGGAGATGCCATGCTACACACCTGCCAGAAAGAAAGGGAGGGGAACGTGGCCCCAAGCCGGCGCCACCTCGTGCGTGCCCACCTCCGCCTGGGCTCCCAGCCTCCCACGGCTCTTCAGCATCCTCTCTCCATTCTCATCCACTCTCATCTCGGGCAACTGAACCCAGCCCGAAGAAGAGAGGACAGGAGAGGCCAGTGGAGGACAGAGCGCCCAGTTCCTCCGGGGAGACAGCAAGGTGGCTAACTGGACAGGCTGCATAAAGCCCTACAGAAGCCAACGAGCCCCACGCTGTTAAAGAAAAACAAATCCCCAAACAAAAACCTCTCCAAGTTCCGAAACTTACAGCCTCCCCTTTAGGGAAGGGAGGTTATCCATGCTTGAAAACCAAGAAGGTAAACATCTCCAGAAGGTTCGTCGAAATTGGCAGTGAACGTGACACGGAGCCGAGTTTAAAAGTGGAGCCGTCAAGGGGGCCGCGTTGAGGCAGATGGAGGGGATGCTTCCCTTAGAGCCCTCTGCCCCTGAAGCCACCAAGCTGCTCTTCACCAAATGAAATCGTAATAAAAGAGACCCTGCAGGTGTGTCCCTTTTACCCAAAGAGACAACTATAGATACAATGACTATTGTTGCTTGTGGACCTACTGTGTGCCAGGCAACCTGCTAAGTGCTTCTCATATCCCAGTTAACCAGCGTAATGCCCCTGATAACACTGAACTTAAATGAATACGTTTAAATAAGGACACCACTAAGGAAAAGAAGGACTAGAATCAGGCTGAGAAAAGGAAACCGAGAGCAACCCTGAGAGGACATGCCTTCTGTGCACCGTGCAGGGCTCTGTCTCACAGGATCCCCTTTTCCTCAAGATGAAACAGACTCCAAGAAGCTCACAGATGTACAAAATGTCATCCTGAAGCCGAGGTTCAAAGCCAGGTCCATCGGCAGAGGTGTGTCTGCATGTTGATGTTTATACTTCTCTTAAGAAAAACAAACAAACGAAACCCACCAAAACCCTACTTCCCTGCAGTGACAACCAGGCGCAGGCTGCAGGGCGAGCGACAGGAGGCTTCTGCAGCACAGAGACACTTCCCAGGGGGCTTGGACTCTAGGAGAGGCAGACAGGAAGGCCAGACTTCACAGATACGCGAGAGCCTCAGGGCTGAAAGTCAGTGTCAAAGGTCTTAAGAAGCATCAGCTTTGGGCCTTGGAGGGGGTGGGCAAATCTCTTTTAATGCAGACCCACTAGGTGACAGACTTACGCCTGCACACCATCCTCTCTGAGTGGCAGGAGGCCTCCCAGGGCTGTAGGACCCCCTCCCACTCCCCGGTCAGCCATCTTGCGCACATGTATCACCGGGACCAGGCAGGAGTGTGAGTGTCTCTGCAAACCCATCCTGGTCGGTGGAAACAAAATACAAAGACCCCATCCTCCCATCAGTGGACTGCCCGCGTCACTGCCTCCTACAAAGAGCCTGAAGATGGGGCCTGCACACACTCTGTCTTCAGGGCGGTGAGGTCCCCGCAGCCCCGGCAGAACAGCAGGGGGCAGTGTTGTCAGGAACAAGCAGGCCGGGCCACAGCCCCCCCTGACCCAGGGGGGCCTCTGGCCTGAGTCTGCTTCTGTTTCCCCAGCAGTAAAGAGAGATGGTCCAGGCCCACTGCCTCACTGGTTTCTCCAGAGATGCCAGCTCTTCCCCGCACAGCCTGCGCCCCCAGCCCCTCACTCCTCACCCCGGGCGGCTGGGAAATCATGTCCACTCCCAGGGCAGAGACACATAAAGGAACAAACACACTGAGATCCAGCACCTGCACAGACGGCCATTCATCAAAGGCCCCTGGCAGCAGCTCAATTAGAAACAGACCGGCTCATCTTGAAGATGACCAGCCCTTCAGCAGAGTTCTCTGGCCTTTAGCAGTGGTATGAGTCTGCCTCCTCTTAACCTCTTTTAGCTCAATGCCCCACAGACAGGCCAGTGCCAACCCAGCCAAGCGCAGAGAACGGTCGTGCGTGTGCACACACACACAACAAACCCGGGTGAGACTTGATAAACAGGAGCTGATTGACGCGAAGCCCGGAGAAATGGGGTCCAAAGAGGTCTCCAAGTCCCAGGGATGACAAACACAAAGCTGTGTCCAAAGGAATGAGGGGCGTGGCTTCTTGCACCCCGGCCGGCACTGAGCAGAGGGACCCAGCTGGCGATCCAGCCGGCTCCAAGGACCCTCATCTGCACGTGGCAAACCCACGGCCGCCGCTCCGGCTCACAGCTCAGAGCGAGCCCTGCCTTGTTTCCAAGCACGGTGCAAACCGCCTCGCACGGCTTCCAGGACGAAAAGAGAGGTGATCCCAGGTTGACACAACCACCTAACTCTGGAGAGACCGGACGGGGCAGACTGCTCACTCTGATCACCATCCACAGCCATGGACAGCCTGCTGGTATCGAGCCTGAGCCAGAACAGACCCCCTTCCCTCCCCACGCCAAGCATCACAGGAACGAGTTTTACGGTGTGCATCTAATTGCAGGAGGAAGGCGTACACACTTCCACCCAGCTATCTGCATTCAAACACATCTATGGTATCAGAGACACATGATCAACATTTATATTCCAGGGAAGCAGGCGTGCTAGGATCCCTTCACCTGTGGGGTCATCAGTATGGATTGAATATGCGTCCCCCTCAAAATCATATGCTGAAGCCTCAACCCCTAATGTGATGGTACTTGGACGTGGGGCCTTTGGGAGGTGATCAGATTTAGATGAGGTCATGACGGTGGAGTTCTTGGGATGGGACTGGTGTCCTTATAAGAATAGAAAGATTCTGGAGCTGGAGCTCTCTCTCTGCACCATGTGAGGACACACTGAGAACACGGCTGTCTGCAAGCCAGGAAGAGGTTCCTCGCCACAGCCCAAAGACACACCCTCACCTCAAACTTCCAGTCACCTTCGGAACTGTGAGAGATAAGTTTCTGTTGTTGAAGGTGCCAGTCTATGGTATTCTGTTACGGCACCTAAGCTAAGACAGTTATAGACCTCCAACTTCTCTTCACTGCTCCAACTTCCCTCTCTGGCCCTCAAACACTAACCCAGACTTTGGCCCATCCCATAAGAATCCTGGAAATTTATTCACTCATCAGATTCTTAGGAAATGCCCCAAATCTGGGCCACCTTCTACGCTGTGAGCTCCTTCAAGACAAAGGCCATTTTGCCAGTGCCGAGCACATACCTGCAACAGCCGCCGTCCGTTTGTAAGTGCGAGTCACCTCAGGACACATCTTTGTGGTCCTGATGAGGAAGACTTGGGTTGGCCCAAATCTTTGCCCCCAAAATGTCCACTCTCTATATAATCAGCCTAAGGAGAGCCTTCTGCAGGGCCCTCCCACACCCTCTGAGTCAGGCTAGGCCACAGATTGACTAGAAAATTCCACAGATTTCTGGATGTGAATCTCACCTGTCAGCCTGTACCCTGTGGAATCCCATAAACTCACACAGGCTTGATCAGATCAACCATAAATCTCGAGATAAGCCAGGACCTCTGCAGCATCACCAGCAAGACAGAGGACGGGTCCTCCGACCGTGTGTCAGGAGCCTGACACCGAACATCAGCTAATTGACAGTGACAACTAGTAGACACCTCAGATCTACTCAACAGGTCTCAGATAACCCAACCGCACGCACATACAACCCAACCCTCTCTGATGGAAAAGCTGAAATTCTCAGGCCCCGGTTCCCGACTGGTCTGGGCTTTCCACAGCCGTGACCTGCTCCATCTCCACGATCCTCACCTCAATTCACTTCCATTATTTCCCCTCATATATTGCAATTTTTAATTCCTTAGGGGGAGTGTTTTGTTTCTGTAACTGAACTGCGGCTTTCAAACTACTCTTGACCTTCCGGCTCCCCGCCCCCTGCCCAGTTGCAGAGCAACAGAAATGAAATGGATTCCGCTATCAGTGCTCTGCATCTCAGTGATTACGCCCAGCCACCAGGAGTCAGCTTTCTGCTCCATCCCAAGAACAGGAACCCGGTTGCTAAATCTAACCCCACAGGCTCAGGAAGGAGGTGATGGAGGAAAGAGGGGGGTAACCGAAGGGCACAGGTAACAATTTATGGCCCCCTTGTCACTGCGGTCTTATCTCCGTGGCCAGCCCCTTCTAAGAAATGGTGCCCGTTACTGAACCCCCGGGAGGGCTGCCCCCTGGGACCCAGCCGTTTGGGGACAGGTGGCCCAGCCAGGGTGCGGAAAGATTGCTGTGAAGAGCCCGCCTCGCCCTAGGCTAAATCCTCCTCTTCTCAGCGTGTCACCCACCAGGCGCCCTAGCTCAGACGGCCTCTAACGGTGAACAAGCAGGGAAGGGAAAGGAGGCAGTGCAGAAAGAACGAAGGCTAAACATCTTCGGAGAGACCCTTCCATGACCACCCAACCCAGACTAGGCCTCCTCTCCCATTCAGAGAGCACACTGGGCTCTCCCTGCAAAGCAGCCACGGCAATTTAACCGCATGTGTGTGTCTGTCTGATGTCAGTCTCCCCCACTAGACTAGAGCCCCTGAGAGCGGACCCTGACCGCCTTCTTCCCCACGGTATCAAGCACTCGAGAAATATTTATTGAATAAATAAGTATAAAAAAGAAACACTCTACCGCAGCTACTAGAAACAGGATAATAACTTATTTTTGGTTAGGCCTCTTTGGGAATCGTTTGGTCCACGCCGCAATGCAGGGAACAGACTAATACGAACTTACAGAGTTCTCTTTTTTTCTTCCCTCGTACCTCTCCTTATTTTTGACGAGCTAACATGCCAGAAAAACGTAACCCTGCCCCACACTTAAGAAAAGACAGAGCCAGTGACGAGCGTTTCAAAGCTTCATTGCAGCGAACACTGGAATTCTACCTGGAGACATGAAAACATCCTCTCCTTCTCCCCAGACCTTTGTGCACGTTTCCCCCAATTCAACCCCCAATTCACTGCGCTCCGTGCCAGGATCACGAGGAATGGCACACCCACTGTCGAACCCTTCCCTGAGTTGGAATTCGAGTTTTGACCTGACCCAAGCTCGTTACTGGCATCTAACAGGTGTGGCTCGGGGAGTCATCCTTCTGAGGGCCCAGGAGCAAAAGCCAGGAGACTTCATGTATTTATTTACTTCTAACCTCATTTTGTTCCAAAAGGGATTGGAGGTATCAGAAGAATGCCTACGGCATGATAAAAGGAGATGAGGAAATGACTGAGGATGGGAAATAAAATAAATCCAAAAGCAAGGTTACTGCCCAAAAGCATACATCATAATTGATAAAGGCATTCCCGGGACATGAGCTCCACAAGGCTCCCTTCCCAGATTCCACCCTCAACAGGAAGACGGGAAATACTTCCACTGATATTCCACAGACACTTCACCCACCCTACGAGTGTCTGGGCTCGGCCTTGGAGATTCATCCACAGGGCACACACCAGGCTCCAGGCTGCAGGTGTCTCTGATGCCCTTGAATCCCATGTCCAACACTCGCAGTTGGGAGTGGGGGCAGAGGCAAGTTGCTGGAGTCAACCC
This sequence comes from Leucopleurus acutus, assembly GCF_964270905.1. Taxonomy (NCBI): domain Eukaryota; kingdom Metazoa; phylum Chordata; class Mammalia; order Artiodactyla; family Delphinidae; genus Leucopleurus; species Leucopleurus acutus. The sequence goes on from NC_139161.1 coordinate 31,003,650, forward strand.
AGGAGAAGGGACAGAAGGGGTAGGGGAAACGTTTTCTTCTAAAACCTGGGCATGTCAGCACTCAGCTCTGCCTGCAAAATAAACCCTGTCTGACCTCGGGCAGGACTGGATGCTCTCCTCAGTCCTCCCAATTCTAAAACTTTTATGATTTTCTGATTCACGGTTGTCATGTTCAGAGGAGCGGTTTTATTGGAACACCCATGGCAGTCAGTAGGCTTTCACTTCCACATTCAAGCTCAGCTCTGCAAGCTCTCACGCCTCTGCCTCCTGTTAGGATGGGCTGCCCACACCCAGCGGCTCCTCCATCCCAGTCTCTTGACTCTCTAAACTTCCATTCCCACGTCTGCCAACCCGCATCTTAGCGGAGCCAGGCCCAGGCTTGGATGTCTCTCCCTGCATCCCGCAATGTGACCTCAGTTTTCTTTTGTCCAGAGTTTGCAGAACACCCAGTACACCCAGGACACAAGTACAACAGTTCATCCCAGAAAATCTGTGAATGTCCATTCCTCCCTCTTCTATAATCTGTTGCTAGTCCGTGTCATAACTTACCGAGCACGTATTCTGCGCTACACGCTGTCCTGAGCCCCTTTCATGAATTCTCTCGTTTAATCCTCACCACACCCCAGTAAGGTAGTTACTTAACTAGCATTCTTCTCATCTTACAGATCCGTATACTGAGACTCCGTGAGGTCAGGTCACTTGCTCAAGGCCAAGCCAGGATTCCACCCCATGTTATTTCATTCCACAGCTCTTAACCACTGCACAGTAGTGCCTGCTTCTGCAGTCCATTAGGAAATTTCCCAGTGTTAATCGCTCCCTCACTCAGTTACAGGTTTTTCAGGCATGCACTCATCCCAAGAGCTAAGCCTCCACCTGTAGCACTGGGGTGCAGGGAAGCAGATGTGGGCTTCAGGGTAGAGCAGACCTGAGCTCTAATCCTTATTCAGGGCCCCACAACGTCTCAGAGTTTCAGTTTCCCATGTGCAGAGCAGAGCTCATAAGCCCCCAGGTCTCAAGTCCCAACCTTGTTAGCACACGAGTCCGGCAATTCTCGGACAGATAAACAATTTTCTAGGAGGGATGAGCATACGCCCTAGGCTTTGGGAAACTCCACAGAAAACATGAATCTGTCACTCAGTCCCACCTGAAGAGCAATGACTCCATCACCAATGCCACAGGGCATTCCAGAGGAGCCATATGTGCAACGGCACAGCCCTTAGGCCCTCCCGGCTGGGGAGGCCCCTTTAACACAGGGAACCGATTTTCTAATCAAGTGGTGTATTGACTTTGTGTGTAAGAGTAGCTCAGGGGAGGATTAGAGACCCACAGAAAAGAATCCTGCTGGGGCACTAAGGCCGGATCACCTTTGGTGGCCCAGCTCCCGCTACCCAGACTCTGAGGACAGTCCGAGTAATGTTTAAAAATGCTATCATGTCATCTGTCACTTAAAACCTTTCAGAGAACTTCCTGGCACTTAGAGCACAATTCAAACTTCCTTCCATGGCTCACAGGGCTCAGTGTCACCTTCTGCCTCCGCTCCCACTCTCAGGCTCCGTCACACTTGCCTTCAGTCCTGTCACAGGGCCTTTGCACTGCTGGTTCCCTTTGCCAGGGTGATCATTCCCCAGATTTGCACACATCTGGCCCCTTTCTTCATTCGGGTCTTAGCTTCAAAGCCAGCTTCTGAGAGAGCCAGCTTCAAAAGCAGCCCCAAGAACTCGCTCTTACGTTATCTGATATTATTTTATGCATATTGACTGTTTATTTGCTGGCCACCTCAATGCCTTCCCCTCAACCCTCCATGAAAGCAAGAACCTTGACCATCTTTTATCCCCCAGGGCCTAACACAGCACCTGGCATATCGCAGACGCTCAATAAAAATTTGTTGGGAGAGAAGGAGGAGGGGGCCACGGGCATGAACCACAGCATGTGCAAAGGACAGGAGGTCCAGACGAGCACAACACGTGGAGAAGACGCACTCCTTTGGGGCTGATCGACTCCAAAGACAAATACTAAAGACTCACTGCCATTAAGACTTCACGGGGAGGGTTTGCATTAGGGAGGACCATGAAACCAGGCCGGCGGTGGGGGCGGGGGGATGGCTGTGTACAGTAAAAAGACCCCTGGACTCAGAATTGGGGGACCTGGCTTTAAAACACAGCTTTCCCACTGTATTAGTTTCCTAGGGTGGCCACGACAAAGTACTGCCAACTGGGTGGCTAAAAACAGGAGAAGTTTATTCCCTTACAGTGCGGAAGTTCCTTCCGGAGGCTCTGAGGGAGGATCTGTCCTGCGCCCCTTGCCCAGCTTCTGGGGGCCCCACAATCCTCGGCGTTCCTTGGCCTGTAGACGCATCACTCCAATCTCTACATCCGGCTTCACCTGGAGTTCTCCCTACGTGTGTCCTCTATGTCTACATTTCCCTGGAGTTCTCCCTATGTGTGTCCTCTATGTCTACATTTCCCTCTTCTCATAAAGCCATCAGACATTGCATTATAGGGCCCATCCTAACCCAGTACAACCTCACGTTAACTAATTCTACCTGCAAAGACACTATTTCCAAATAATGTTGCATTCTGAGGTTCCAGGTGTACATGACTGCCCACCCAACCCAGAGCACAATCTCACCTACAGCATCTGAGCCTTCCTTTCCCCATCATTCCACCACCGGTCTCAGGTCCCTCCCCTAAAGAGAGGGGGCGGTACCGATCTGGTGCCTGTGCCGTCGGAAGGCTCGTCTACGTGAGCTGAGCTGGGGAGACTGCAGCTTTGCTGTGGCGGGAAGCAGAGGGCCACCGCAAGTTGGGAGCAGAGGACAGTCCAGTAAAAACAAGGTTTAAGGGAGGTGAGTGGGAGACAGATTAGAGCAGGAAGGAATGCGGCGAGGAGAAGCAGCAGTGAATCAGCCCGGCTTGGGCGAGAACAGCAGGCAGAGGAGACAGGCGAGCACAGAGCCACTTAGCAGATAAACATCAGAAGTGAGTCAGGAAGAGCCCTCAGTAACGCCACTGTTCTCCCAGACAGGAATCCGGGCAGGAGAGACCAGATGGGAGTGGGCGAGGTCAGTCGGAGGGGGTTGGAGGGACGAGAACATTCAAATGGAAATGGCTGGCGGTCAGGAGTGTTCGGAGGTCAGGTGGGGAGGAGCCTAGGCTGCAGCTGCAGGTAGACAGTGTGGAGGGGGAGGGATGGTGGCTGAGGCTGGGCATTTCTAGCAAAGGGCCAAGGGCAAAAAAAAGAGGCCCTGAAGCGTCTCCTCCCAAGGGCAGACCGCCTGATTCCAGACAGGAGCATGAGAGCTCCAAATGATGGATGTGACTGTCTCCACCTAAACCCAACTCTAATGCTGGAAACAACTAGAAAAACACAAACGGCAGAGACCTGAGGAGGGCTATGCCCCGGGGAACAGAACAGGAAACAGGGCAAGCCAGGGGAAGAGAGGCCACCGACCTGAAGCAGGCTGTCGCCGGCCCCGCTGGACCCCACACACCCTCTAAGTCACAGAGGAGGAAACTAAGATCCTTTCCGATGCTGGAACTCTTGTGTTTCGCATCCACCAGAGCCACATTAAGTGCCTGGTAATTCAATAATTCAATTAAGAAAGGTCGATTCTTTAAAAAAGCTTAATATTTAACGGAAGGGTTAGGAATTGCTACACAACTCGGGGTGATTAATAGTTACAATTAAAGGCTGAACGTGTTGAGGGGAGAAAGGCAAGGCTTCATAGAAACACATGTGTGCTGCAAGGGACACAGCAAGTCACACCCACAGACTAGGGGAAGCCGATCTCCATATTCCACGCCCCAACCAGGTGCCCAGCAGACTCTGTGCTCCAGGGGAGAGCCCTGTGGACAGAACTACCTGGCAGATTCACCCAGGTACAGCAGGACACTCCTGGGGGCAGAGTGCCAAGTAGGGCTTCTCCCAGCCTCCCCAACAAATCAGAGCTTATTTGCTGCAGAGCTGGCATGAGGCCCACTCTGACCTGTGGTCCCATCTTCTTTCCAGTGCACTCAAGTCTTCCAGGAGGTCGTATAAGTCAGAGAAGAACTATGATTGGTCAGAAGGGAGAGGGGATGGGCTGAGCTCTGGCAAACCGCTCCAGGGGCAGCAGGGGGTTGTTTTGGCATCTCTGTCTTCTCATGTCAGGGAGACCCTCACCCCTAGACCTCCAATGTCGCATGCAGAGGGTGCGTGAGAGGACAGCCACACTATACCTGGCCTCCTGCCCCCATGGCTGCTTCTACCCGTCAATTCAATGGAAGATGTGACACCCAGAGTGCAGTACTCAGGGCCGGAGTCCATCTGTGACGCACTTCACATCTCAGGGGCTGACCTGGCCAGGCTGCCACATGGCCCCACGTAGCAGGAGCCATGCCACATCCCACATGGTGGCCATTTCGACCCACAGGGCTCAGATTTCTGTGCTCAGGAGAGGCCTGGTTCTGATCCCCAAAAAGCAGCCTGCCTTCCAGACTGTGAGTCTGTGTGGGTGACAGCAAAGCCAGGCCTTGGAGAGACTGATTGTTCAAGGCAGGAGGGTCACAGGAAGGAATGGCTCGGACACCCAAAGCAATCAATAAGAAACAGCTTATGTTCAGTGTCAGCATGAAAACATCTTCCCCTTCTGGAGTGACTGCAGAAGGCCACACCTGTTCTTTGGTGCACCCACCTTGGGCCCACACGGGACAACCTGCTGATCAGAAACTGAAGCTATGCAGCTACGAGATGCCCAGAGGCAGGACCGAGGTCCAGGGCAAAACAGGGTGGGCAAGGGTAATGTCCCTGGAGCTGCGGGCTCACCGATTTCAATCTCTTGCCCTTCCGTTAACCAAGAGTGGTTACTTAACTTTATAGTATCAGGGAGAGCAATTCTAATGGGCAAGAGAACAAAGTCTCCACTCCCCAGTTGAACCAAGGTGAGCTGGAACTTTCCATGAAGGCAGTAGGTATCAGGCATGCTAAAATACCCCCATCCTCATACGGGTATTTGATGAGAAACCAACACGTACTGAGCATCTACTATGAAGCAAGAGCTGGGACGGGGATTCTGTTTAAGTTCTCTCTCCCGAGCCTGACCCCCACCAGGGGAGGGAGGGGACTATTGTCTTCACTTTTCAAAGGGAGGTAACGGAGTTCAGAGGAGTCAAGGAACTCCCCCAAGGTCCCACATCCCACAAGTGCTGGCTCCCAGCCCAGGTCTGTTGACCTCAGAGTGTGAGTTCCAACAGGGGCGAGGTGTCCAGGCCCAGGACAGCGGGAGCGCCGTGCTAGGGTTGCCATGCCTCCCACCTGCCTGGCGGTGGGACTTCTACTGGCCTTCCGTCTTACCATCCTCCAGCTGACCGACAGGGAAGGGGGCTGCTCTCAGTTACCACTGGACGTCGACTGGGTCTCAGCAACAGAGGGGCCTTCTATCTCTAAGAGTGGAATAAAGAACATGGTTTCCAACTAAAGGCTTTACAGACAAGGGCACAGCAAATGGAGTTTCCTTTGGTTTGTGGTCCTTGGAGGACCTTCTGCGTGCCCCTGAGATGATAACCAGGGCCAAATTCAGGAAGAAGAGGCAAGCAGGACAGCCAACCCTCCTGACCTTCTGAACAGCTAAAGCGCTTTGACTTTCGTGACCAGAGAACTAGAGCTGCCTCCTGCCCTCACTCTGACCAGTCCACCAGCGCCCCACCGTGGCCTGGCTCCGCTTCTTCTAATTGCCCCAACGAGGCACAGACACCCATGGGTGAGACAATGGGCCACAGTCTCAACCCTCAGGCAAGGTGCTGCCAGGAAGGGTGATGAGTGGGTGCTCAGAGACCTTCAGCCTTGAGGAGCAGACAGACAGATGGACTCTGTTGCGGGCAGCCCCAGCGTCTCTTACATGGCCAGATGAGGGGCGAAGAGCAGGAATAAGAAAATTAAGTCCAATGGAAACAGCACTGTTGCTGTTAGGGGTCTATGTGTTAGGTGAAGACCTGTGAGTGAATACGAACAAACGGACCGCTGTCCTGGATCACTAACATGTCTTGAACCCCAACGTGCCAGACCGTCAGGGTACAAAGGAGAAACCACCATTCCTGCCCTTGAGACACATGCCCACAAGGGCGGCAGCAACACCGTCATTACTGATACTGTGGGGAACCACATGAGAAGAGAAAGTGAGCTTGGATTTGGCTGCAAAAATATTTTAAAGCAATACTAATTAATTATAATCACTGACATGAACTGTTTGCCATTCATGTCTAATTACCGTGCAGCAAAATGATGGTGTTTACCATTAAAACGCATCACGCTGTCACTTTGGGGCGAGTCTTCTTTGGTGGCAACAGAATTTCCAGTGAATGGGCAAACGTGTAGATGCTTTTATTCACGGTCATCTGCTAACAAAACCTCCAGGCTTTGGAGGGAGTCCCGATCTTACAAATAATAATGCACGTAAGATTTAAATGAACATGGTCCTGAGCACTCACTGTGTGTGACGTCCTCTGCTGAGGACGCATATGCAGCCATCTCCTTTAAGACTCCTCATCCTAGGAAGTACGTTCTACCAAACGGCAGCATTTTATGGAGAAATTAACTTGCCCGAGGTCACACAGCTGGGAGGTAATGGGGCCAAGAACTGGCAGCCAGCATAAGAAGAAACGAAATTGGGTTATTTGTAATGAGGTGGATGGACCTAGAGTCTGTCATACAGAGTGAAGGAAGTCAGAAAGAGGAAGACAAATACCGTATGCTAACACATATATATGGAATCTAAGAAAAAAAAATGTCATGAAGAACCTAGGGGTAAGACAGGAATAAAGACACAGACCTACTAGAGAATGGACTTGAGGATATGGGGAGGGGGAAGGGTGAGCTGGGACAAAGCGAGAGAGAGGCATGGACATATATACACTACCAAACGTAAGGTAGATAGCTAGTGGGAAGCAGCCGCATAGCACAGGGAGATCAGCTCGGTGCTTTGTGACCCCCTAGAGGGGTGGGATAGGGAGGGTGGGAGGGAGGGAGACGCAAGAGGGAAGAGATATGGGAACATATGTATATGTATAACTGATTCACTTTGTTATAAAGCAGAAACTAACACACCATTGTAAAAAAATTAAACTCCAATAAAGATGTTAAAAAAAAAGAACTGGCAGCCAGGCCCGCCTGCCTCTAGAATCCACATGCACCACCAATACGACAACTGCAGAGCGAACGCGCAGAAAGCAAGTGGGGAAGGGCGCACACCCACGTGCTAATGGGGGCTACCTCTCAGTGAAGAGACTGTAATTCTTCCTTTTGTTGAGCTATATATACATCATTTTAAAATTCTACAGTATAATGAATATGAATTACTGGGGTGGGTGGGTGGGTGTTGGGGGGTTACCATTGGGGTGGTTTGTTATTAAGGACCACAGTCACACTAGCCATGACGCTCCCTGTCCAGAAGCCAACTCAGTGGCGGGGAGGTGGCAGTCCAGGCACGCAGGGCATGAAAAATCCTTGCTGGCCATCTAGACCAACCTTCAGCGTGTGCAGACGTCCTTGCTGTCTGGCCCTAACAGACGGTCCTCACTTCATCACAGCCTCCCCAGATGCTGCATGAGCGGATGGAAGCTCCAGAAACATCTAGCCGGGCAGGGCGGCAGCAGCGGGGGCCACTGGACGATCAGTGCAAAGATCGTCTTCTACAAAAACGCCTTTCCAAGAGCCTGCCAACACACGATCCGCGTCCCTTCCTCGTATTAGAAGGGCACAACTACGGAGGTTAATCTCTTAGACACAAAAAAGCAAAAAGCTTCCAGAATCAGGGCCAGCCTCTTTCCCCAGTGATCTTAGAGCAATGCTGCGTATCTGGTGGCTGAGTAGAATAAGGCTGAAATTCACACAGGGCTAACTCGGAACGGCCCAGGTACCACTAGACGGTCCTAGCCACCTGCAGCCAGGTCTGCCGGGGTCTGCCCTGGCTAGACTGAGGACATTTCTCAGATCCAGGAAGGACCGCTCCCCACTTTAGGAAGAGCCGGGTATGCTAGGAGAGGTCTACATGACCCCACAGACAAGGGCTCTGGCTAAGTCGCTGTGTGTGGGTTGGGAGATTTCTTTTCCGGACGCTCTGAATCTCCAATGCCCAGCCCTGCATCCGGCCCACAGAATGCATCACAACTGACTCACAAATATATACTAAGTGGCAAACAACATGTTCTTACCCAGGAGAATGGAGGGCACTCAAAATCATAGCATAAGAACTCAAGTCACTGGGGCTATTTACCTTAGAAAACAGGTGCTGTGACAGAGGTGGGAGACAAAGGGGAACTCATAATTGTGCTTCCAGAATTAAGCTTCATGATAAAGTGGCCAAAACGTGGTTTGAGACCCAGCTTTTTGCTACTGAACTAATTTTTGTATGCCCCCAGAAGAGTTATTCTAAATCTGGAAACAGGTGATCAGTGGTTCCCCACCCTAGCTGCACATTGAGACTTTTAAAAATAGATGTCCAGGCCTCACCCGGTCCTACCACTTCATCCCCAGAGACAAGTCCGTGAGTTTGTATTTCTTAAAAGCTCTTTAGGTAATTCTGGTCCACAGCCAAATTTGAGAACCACTGCCATATATATAGCAAACCACTGAGATATATATATGTATGTGTGTGTATATATATATATACACACACACACACACACACACACACATATATATACATACAATGTATATACCTATATATATACATACTTATATATGTAAATATGGCTATATTTATATCTATACATATTAGAACACTGTTCATAATACACTAAATACAGAGTTGTTCCACTGCAAACCTCAGAAAGCCAAAATAAGGAACTACGTGCTCATCAAAAGAGGGAAGCAGGTTTTTTCCTGGAAAGTTCTTCCTTAAAGCATTAAAAGGAGTCAAAAATGGAAGTTAATGCCTTGGGAGGTTGAAAGAGACACGTAACAAATCAAACGTGGGAATACTGAGTATTGCGGAAGAGATTCCCATACGGATTGGATGAACGGGGCGGACTAAATAACTTCACTTTAATGTAGTAACAGTGACACCATAACATGTATTGACCCCCACTTCCCATCTGGCACCTTACCTATGTTGCCTTGTTTAATCCTCAGAACCGTCCGATGCGGAAGGTGGTTGGACACCTTTCACTCATCAGCTGGGGAGAAGTTGGGTCCCCATCACACCTTCTACCCCAGCCAGGCTGCTTTCCTCACATCCGAAGAGGTCCCTACACACCTTCTCGCCTTTGCTCATACTAGTCTCGCCCCGGAGAAATTCGGAGTTTCTCTCAATCAGAATCTTGCAAGGCAATCACAGTACCTTTCCTGGATCCCAGCTCAGCCCCAGTTCAGCTGTGGAAGCAGAGATTTTAGAATTCAGGAGCCCTGGGGCCTGGGGGCATCTGCCACTGCTTGCTTTCGGCTTGGATGAAAGGAGTCGGCTTCCTCTTAACCCCTTCCCCAAACACTCCTCCACCAGGCCCTACACTTAACTAAACCTTCACTCTATTGAAATAAAGGTTCTGTGGACCCTGAACCTTTAGCTGCAAAGGTTTTTTTAATCAAATGCAGGCATAAAAACTAAGGAGATGAGGAAGGTGGTGTGCGCCCAGGGCGGTGCGCTGCATGCCAGGCCTGGCTTTCTGCCCCCTCACAGCACTTTTGACCATCCTGAAGCCCCTTCTGCTCTGTCTGTAGCTCCCATGAAGGTGGAGACCCTGTCACAGCACAGTCCCCTCAGCACCTGGTACACTGAAAGCACTCCACAACTATTTATCGAATAAAACAAATAAATTTAAATGGGCAAAGGATGAAAAAACTTTGTGACTGATTGGACAAAAGTCAAAAAATGGACCCTGGGCTCTACTGAGTGTGAGGCACTGTACCAGGGCCTTGGGGACACACACAAAAGCAGAGGTCTGTAGTCCCCACTGAGCTGGAAGGAAAAGATAAAACAGGTAACAAGCTGAATCTTTATCTTAAAAGAGCAATGCACAATTTAAATAACAATAGCAGTGTATTCACAAGGCAGGATGGAATTGCCAAATGTATTATACGGAGGAAATAAAGTCACCATTTGTCTTCAGTTATATCCTTTCTAGGACAAAACGGGTCGGAGCTAGGAACGATGATCAAAAATCCACCAAAAAATCACAACTGCTCCCTCTTGCATCTCCCTCCCTCCCACCCTCCCTATCCCACCCCTCTACGTGATCACAGAGCACAGAGCTGATGTATATGCATATCTGATTCACTTGGTTATAAAGCAGAAATAACACACCACTGTAAAGCAATTATACGCCCATAAAGATGTTTAAAAAATAAATAAATAAAATAAAATGAAAAAAAATCACAACTGAACATTCCCACTTGAAAACATTTTATCTGCCGCCATTTTTGTTTCAAGATGATGGCCTGAAACACACACTCAACTCTGGGTGGATCCTGAAACCCTCCCAGTAATTCACGACTTCAAGGGTCAGCAGCGTAAGGCATTTAAAAGTCACGGGGAAACAGACGCCTCACTCTCCGATATACTGTTTTCGATGTTTCAAATGACAAATTTCAGAGAAATGTAAATTTTAGGAAAACTTGGGTACAAAATTTGGAGCACCAAAGCTCAGGATCGCACCTTGACCACCAGTCACTGGTAGAAAGGTAAGTCAGTACCACCTCCCTGGGGGACAGTTTGACACCAAACAGCAAACTGTGCACTGTATTATTATCTGCTTATTGTCAGTTCCTAGAAGTAGAACTGCTGGGTCAAATGTATAGCACGAGCAGGAGAGAAACGCATTCACAAGGGCAGTCCTGACAGCACTGGTTATGAGACCAAATAATGATAACGATACAGAAAACAACCTAAACGTTCCTAACTAAGGGTTTGAGTAAGTCAGTCACGGTACGTGGGTGTCACAGAAACAATACAAGCGTCCAATATGGTGATACGGAAAGATGTCTCCGACATATCACTGAACAGAACAAGCAGTCTGGCAAGCAACACAGAGGATCCCATTTCTCTAAACGTGTACACAACCATTTATATAAACATACGTATGTTTACGTACGTGCAGACTGATCTGGAAAGCCACACCAAAACGTTACCGTGGGTTATCTCGGGGCAATGAAATACGAGGGGAACAGTTTTTAGTTCTTTGCTTACTTCTGTATTTAATTTTTTCCAGTACGCCTTTTGTTTTTAAACAAAATCATACCAGTGTTAAAAAATAAACTTCCTTCACGTACGGATCACCCAGTGCAGCGCGAAGTGTTGCACTTGCCTCATTCCTGATCCCAGCGGCTGATTTCCAGCTCTCGTTTTGGAATAGTCCAGGACACCAACCACAACCATGGTATACATATAGGAAGCTGAGTGGGATTGAAAGTGAGGGTAACGCAACTCTGCCGCCTGGGAAGAGATGCTCGCAGGAGCCAACTGGGATTTTCAAACCACTGCAAGTGCTTCCTGAATCCCCCGGGGCCAGGTCCTGTAGGATGACTAACCCTGCCCCAGGAAGGAAAAGGGGCCTAAAGACCAAGAGTTGGGCCTCATCAAATTGCAAAGATCCGGGGTCAGTTCCCAGGCACAGCCTCCGACACGGCCCAGAAGCTCTGCTGGGCCCGGCCCCGCAGGCCAGGGAGGCAGCTGTCTCCCCCTGTGCCCCACGGAGGCACTCCCATGCACGTGGCAGGCGTAGCCCTTAAAACGCAACACAGAAGCCCCCGCCTCCGGAGACCACAGCACACGCAAACCCCACAGCTCCAAGCCTCACGCCACATGCACCCTGGGAGGCTAGGAGGCAGCTCTTCCTCCAACTTCTGGAGCTAGGAGAATGTTTTCAAGGGAAGGACAGAGGGTGGGAGAGGGGGGAACCTGTCAGTCAAGCCCCAAGATGCACAGAACTACCGTCCCTCAGCTAGGAAACAAATGCTCAGAGAAACTAAGAGACGAATCCAAGAGCACAGAGCCACTGGGTAGAACTTCAAAGGTACGGCTGCTTTTGATCTTCGCCCCGCAAGGCAACCTGGCAGGAAGGAGAGACAGCATTCCTCTCCTCCTGAATCATTCAGTCCTTCATTCTCTGGTTTGAAGAGTTTTAACAGAAGACGGCTACCATACATGGCTCTTTCTTTCCACGTAAAAAACGAGCTCTGAGAACATCCCAGATAGTTCAGGGTTCACGCCGCCCCAAAGGATCTGTGAGAAGAACTGGCCCTCAACACAACCAGCTGGAACATCACAGCGATTGCCCCTGCAGGAGATGTATATAATAAAAATTGAACGCTGCAGCATGAACTTCATACAAACTTGTCCTCTTGGTTTATTCGTCAGAAATAATTATCCGTGCTTGCTTTCGCAAGAGCACATATTTTATAGGGTACATTAAAATGTAATGGATTTTTAATAATATCGTAACCGCCACAAGAGAAAAAAGCTGAAAGAGCCACAGCACACGTTTTTGCCGCGTTTGGGTGGTTTGGCTCTTAGCGCTGCAAAGAAAGAACTGATTTGGCGTGGAGCGGCGGGCAGGAGAGGATGGAGGGCCCTGAGGGGAGCACGAGAGGATGGAGGCATGAAAAGTTCTACAGCTCACCACTGGCATGGGAGGCCTGTGCCAGGGGCAGGAAATTGAGGCGGACAAGATGCCAAGTTAACAGACTACCCTCCATGGCCAATTCTGCTTGATTTGACCTGACTCTGGGCCACGTGGGATCCAGTTCAGACCCAGAAGGAAGCAATGGTCATGCATAAAACAGACACTTCAATCGTGTCCCAGCCAACAGAATACAATTCTAGGTCCAGAACAGATTCAAACTGTCATTTAGCCCAACTTTATAGAAGGGAGAGCCGCAACCCAGAGAAGATAGATAAATGCTGCCCAAGATCACAAAAGGGGGACTTCCCTGGTGGCACAGTGGTTAAGAATCCGCCTGCCAATGCAGGGGACGTGGCTTCGAGCCCTGGTCTGGGAAGATCCCACATGCCACGGAGCAACTAAGCCCGTGCGCCACAACTACTGAGCCTGCGCTCTAGAGCCCGTGAGCCACAACTACGGAGCCCGCGTGCCACAACTACTGAAGCCCGCGCACCTAGAGCCCGTGCTCTGAAACAAGAAAAGCCACCGCAATGAGAAGCCTGCACACCGCAACGAAGAGTAGTCCCCGCTCACCGCAACTAGAGCGCACAGCAACGAAGACCGAATGCAGCCAAAAATAAAATTAAAAAAATAAATACATTTATTTTAAAAAAAACAAAAAACAAAAAAAGACCACAAAAGGAACTAGCAGGTAAGTCTTCAAATTTCTGCTGGGGCTTTTTCTATGACCTCTGTATGGCCCAAGTTAAAAGCATATACTTAAAAGCTAACTCTGACGGCAAAGATCATGCCAAGTCTTCAATAACCTGCTGGATTTCAAGTTTCACATTTTTAGCCATTTCTGAGAACTATTATTTTTCATGAGTCCCCCAATGGTTTTTAAACTTGACATGCGTCACCAAAAAACCACTCTATTTTAACTTTTCAGGGAAAAATTTTTTCTCTCTCCCTACTGGACTCAAACCCACACATTTGAGGAACTCTTTACAGAACAGCATCCTGTCCCGAGGACAGGATGAGCTGCTTCCCTTTGTGCTCGCAGAAAAGCTCCTACACAAGTGCCTGGTGCCGCGGTCCAGGGCTCCTGATGTGTCACCGGCACAGACACCGACATCTAATTCTGACCGAGGAAAGAAACATGTGGTAGCCGGCCACCAATGATACATCCACAACCAGGCTGACTCACCCATTCGTGAGCCTGCTGCCAAAAATAACACCTCGCCAAATCTGTGTTTCCTAATCATTGACAAAGAAACGTCCAAATTAAAATGAAAAAGGCTTCGATGTCAAGTGAGGATGGTGATTTATCCTGTGCTTATTTATATAATGCACCGTGTCTCGGATAGGCACAGTTTTCCATGACATCAATTCAGGCAGCAAGTGGGCTTAACGATGACAATGACGACTCCAGAACGAGCGCGGGACTGGAGTTCGCTGGCCCTAGACTAAGAGCTTCCTCTATCCCTGGGCAGCTCGGGCCACTACGCATGTACCTTCATGCCCCGGGGCCTCATCTTCCTCATCTACGACAAGGGATGTAAGAATATGCACCTGGCACGGGCACTGTAAGAACTATATGAAGAATTATATTATTTAAATTATATAAAATGAATTATACTAAAAAATTATGTAAAATAAAAGCTGTCAGCGCAGTGCCTGGTACACAGCAAAGACCCAATTAATGATAGTTGCTATTAAAAATACTCAGCATTTACTATCACTAAATAGGACTTGAATGGGTTGATAGTTCCTTCCAACTTTCCTATCTCGAACTATAATAGAAAAACCAGTAAACCGCTGTGTAATATTAAAGCCCCAAATATTGAACGTTGCAGCAGTAACTGCCTGCCGGGCCTCCAGATGCCGCTTTGCCAACTTGTGATTTTGATTTATTTTGCTTTATTTATTTACTTCGGTAGCAGAAGAATGAATTGGGGAAGAGGGAGAGAGGGAAAGAAGGAGAGAGGAAGGCCAACGACAGTCCAGAAGGTTCTACATGTCCAGGCCTGCCTCTCACTGCTACCTCCAGGGAAAACCCCTCTTCCCATCCTCTCCCTTCCCGCACCGGCACCAAGCCTCCCCCGTGACACCGTGCACTCCCCCCATGTGCACATGAGCCATAACTGTCTACAGCTGGAGATAGCAAGTCAAAGCAATCACGTGACCTCGCGGTGCCCACAGGCGCTTCAACTGAGGGTGAGAAGGACGGCCACGGGGCCATTAAGTGAGGACATTAAAAGCATCGATGTAGCTAAAACACATTAACCTGTAGAGGAAGCGAGGCTATAAGCTGCAGCTCCAGCGACATCATAAAATGAGGCCTCCGTAATGGAACCAATATTACAGCCATTGATATAAATTATACCTCAGAACAGGGGAGAAGGGGGTGGGATGTAAAAATGGAACAAGTTCAAACTTCTTTTATTGTAATAGTCTCCAGTTGAGCATAATCACCAAAGCTATAGTGCGATACGATTGCCAAAACTAGACAAACATCTGTGAGATGGATTCATCTCAGAGGGAAGGCCAACAGCTTGTTATCATTAAAGCAGCGATGCTCGCTCTGCGCCTGAACTGCAGGCTGCCTTGTTACTGCATTTGCAGAGGCAATTGTACCAGATGTTGGCAACTATCTTCAGATAGATGAGAGGCACCTGCTGCGGAGGAAACTTAGCTCCTCGTTGGCCTCCCTGAGCAGGGCGCAGGGAGGAAGGGGCAAGAAGGAGTGACCCTTCCAGACATCACTGGTGAGGCGCTGGTGACCAAAATTGACCAAGAGGGTCGGTTAAGCCTGCCTGCCCACCTGCTCCAGCTCGGCTCCTGGTGCCAAAGACCCAAGAAGCGTCCACAAGGTGCTGGAGGGAAGAGGCAGAAATGCGGGAGGCATCTAATTCAGGCAGGGGAAGTACAGAGCTCTGCACGACCAACTCCCTCCCCAGGTTGCTCTTGGTAACGGTCTCCCAGACTCTTGAAGAGATCCTAAATTTGAAACGTGGCTATGGACATTAATCATCATTAAACGGCAAACAGGCAATTTTCAAACCATGTCATGCTGACTCAGATGGAGACAAAGGCTCTGAAAGCAGGGAGAACAGGGACAAGAGAGATAAATACCACCCATGCCACCATGGACAAATAAAAGTCACGAGCGTCCGTAATTCATTTTTCAGGGCGCCCGGCACATCGGCCGCTAGTTAGCGGGCGGAAATGATTCACTCCAAAGTTGGCGGGGCCCACCCAGGTCCACCTTGCTGGGGGGTGGCCTAGCAGAAAGACATCCATAAAATGCAACCACAGACCCCGGGGGCAACCTGACTCCTTTTCAGCCAACGGGGGTCACCAAGAGCCACCCAAGGACTCAGCAGGTAGGTTCAACCCTGGTGGGCTGACGTTCTGCTGGTGAGGGGAAGTCAAATCATGGTTGCTGTTGTTAAAACATTCTAATGTGGCCCCGCAGCTGGCCTCAGGGACGATTTCTGAACACGTGGTGATTCCCCTTCCTCTTGGGATTATCAGAGTTGAGCCAGGACACCTCATACTCCACTCATTCTTACCATGGTTGCTGAGACAAGAACACAAGACACTGAAAACTGTCTCCAAAAGAGGCAGTAGCTGGGGCCTGGGGGTGGAGACAGGCCCAGCCAGGACCCGGGGGTCCTCATCTGGGCAAGGTCTCCAGAGCCTTCTTTGGAGGTCTACACAGCTAGGAGCCCTAGACTGTCCTAGCCACAGCTAAAGAAATTTTAAGTGGCCTGGTCCAGATAGTTGAAATATTTAATATACATGTTAAATTCTGTTTTGTACATCGACCAGTAGCCCAATCTGGGCGTACTCTAATATTTAGCCACAAAACAAAACATCTCTTTAGCCTGTAATTAAGGTTCTGTCATATCCTTAACCAATAAGAACTTCTTCGCTCTGTTAAAAAAAAAAAGCAACCCATACCTCAAAGTTCCTAGGGCAGAAATGACAAATTTTCAGAAAAACACTTACTAGAGAATACAGAAATCAAGGCATCAATTTAATTTCACACTCTACCTGCCTCGGACTAATTTGTGTAAATTACATTTCATACTAAGAACCTCAGCCCACGTGACCACAATGGAGAAGTAAGCAGCTGGCATCCAACTGCGTTTTTCAGGTCTAAGTGTACAGCTCTTCCTAGCGTGAGGACGTTTAGCTGAAAGTTCAATGCAGGTTTTATATAAAAATTTCCAAGTGTTAACTTCCACATTTTCATCAACATGTCCGTGTCACGGGGTGTTTTTACAGACCTGAGGAGTGCAAATTAATCCACATGGACCAGGTTTTTTCTTTTAGAAAAAATGATTATAACCAAAGTCTCAGCTCGTGGGTGTGAGTTTGCAGGGTAGAGGACGGCTGTAAGAAGCCGCACACAAGTTTTCATTTGGGCCTTCCGCGTTTAGGCACGTGGCGGAGCAGAAGCCACCAGCTAGCGTTCCCACGCACGCCGTCGGGAAGGAATCCTCTAGGGGTGGCTGCTACGGCCACAGAGAGCGCCCAACACGAAGCAGCAGCACCGGGTCGCCCAAGAAGAAGCAAGACCCCAGGGTCCTCGCCTGTCCACCCTAACATTGCTTGTGGGCTCTACTCTCTCTAGCTGGCCTTGTAGTTGCAGCTACTTACGTTGAAGGAGTTTTCCAAATGGATTGGAGGGGCAGCGTGAGACCACACGAAGTACCTTTCTGATGCATGTCTCCATTAAAAGGGCAAGTATTCTTCCAAGCAAGTATACGTATGCCCCCCCAAAGCAGTTTATGAAGGGCCCTAAAAACATCCACGATTCTGGGAAATCACTGCTTTCTTTGAGACTCCAGGTGGGGACTAGACATGTCTACAGCAACTTGCGCCAAATCTGGCCCGCTGCCTGTCTTTTTTTTTTTTTAAATAAATTTATTTATTATTTATTTACTTATGTCTGTGTTGGGTCTTCATTGCTGCGCGCGGGCTTTCCCTAGTTGCGGCGAGCGGGGGCTACTCTTCATTGCCGTGCACGGGCTTCTCATTATGGTGCTTTTCTTGTTGTGGAGCACGGGCTCTAGGCACGCAGGCTTCAGTAGTTGCGGCGCACAGGCTCAGTAATTGCGGCTCGCGGGCTTAGTTGCTCCATGGCATGTGGGATCTTCCTGGACCAGGGCTCGAACCTGTGTCTCCTGCATTGGTGGGTGGACTCTTAACCACTGTGCCTCCGGGGAAGTCCCCCGCTGCCTGTTTTTGTAAATAAAGTTTTACTGGAACACATCCACGCTCACTCATTTGTGTATTTCCACGGCTGCTTTTCTGCTACAATGGCAGAGAGTCTGGCCCACAGAGTCCTGCTATCTGGCCCTTTACAGTCAGTGTGTCAACCCCTGCTCTACATGAGCGTGGAGCTAGGAATGAAAATATGGATAAGAAAGTGTGACTCTATGATTCCTAGAAACTGGGAGGACTCAACACGTCTGAAAATAAATGGTATTTTTTATTGTTGCCTTTAAAAAAAAAGGTATCTAGAATTAACACATTTGATCTGGAACATTCTATATAAACTTTCACTCCAGCAATGACAAGTTATGGGTTTTGCAGAAAACCACTAACTTCAACTATCATTTTGTTCTAGGTGCACCTGAGGGAGTCATCTTTGTCAAATTTCTTGGGCTGCCAAATCTATCCACTGGCAGGGCCCAGGGTAAACGCATCTGGGAAGCAATAATGAGAAGGAATATAACTGAGACACCCTAACTAATGTTCTGTGAGGTTCTCCAGCGCTGAAAAGATACTGTTCACTGTCCCACCCATCGGTCAAATAAACAAACTGGGCTTGTAGTTTCTGGTGGGGTTGAAGGGTAAGATCTCAGAGGGGAACTTTAAACTTGGCAAGAAGGGGAGATTCTTTGGCGAAGGCAAGGTGACTCCAACTTGAACTTCGCCTCCTTCCCTGCCCTCCAGCCGATGAAGAGTCAGATTCGCTGTTTCAAGATCTACTGAAGTGAACATTCTCCTTTGGTTCTTTCCAGAGTGGGCACAGGCAGGGCTGCTGTCCTCAGGAGTGTGTGGACAAGACACACAGTGGGCTGCCTCCCACCCTCCATGCGAACTCTGATGGAACCCAGAATAAATGTCTGTCAAGCACCTCTTCCAGGTCAGCACTCAGGTTGGTGCTCAGGCAAATGAAGATATGACCCACCTTCAGAGGCTGCCCTGGGCAAGAGGCAAGATGGCAGCTGTAAACCATGGGAGGCAGAAGAGCGCAACGGCGGCCACTACATCCCCACCCATCAGTGATGGTCAGCAGGCTCCTGGCCTCTCTGCACTGCACTGCAGTTTTGTTTACAGGTGTCTCTACTCCTTGACCTTTGTGGGCAGGGCCTCTGATCTCTGACCCCAACCTGGTGCCCTATACCTAGTAGGCACACAAAAATCAGGTTACGGAATGAATGGAGGGTTGGACAAGCACAACCAGCTCAGGGCCTTTGAACAGCTGACGAAGACCTCCTTCCTCTGCCTCCGTCTGGCCCCATGGTCCCAACCGGCCAGGGTCCTGACTGGCCCTGCATCCTTAAGAGCTCCTGAGTGTATTCTGCAGCCCTCCAGGAACCACCCCCCACCACCACACTAGCCTGCAGGTGTCCCTGAGCACAGGTCTACGAGGTAGACCAGCTACACGGAACAGGCTGAGACAAATCAGCGTAAAGCACCCCCAAAAAGGCAACCAAAAGCTGAGAAGCCCTTTGAGGGAGTGGCATTGAATTAAATACAACCAGACATGGTCTTCCCTGGTGGCACAGTGGCTGAGAGTCTGCCTGCCGATGCAGGGGATGCGGGTTCGTGCCCCGGTCCGGGAAGATCCCACATGCCGCGGAGCGGCTGGGCCCGTGAGCCATGGCCGCTGAGCCTGTGCATCCGGAGCCTGTGCTCCGCAACGGGAGAGGCCACAACAGTGAGAGGCCCGCGTACTGCAAATAAAAAATAAAAAAAATACAACCAGACATGCTGTTGTCAAAAAAGGGGGCTACAAATAGACAGTTCTAGAAAAATCCTAGTCCATGAGAAGGCAGAAATTCCTATCAGAACAGGCTTTTTGAAATAACTTGCAAGTGAATTACAGCAGCTACTTCCTACGGGAGGGGAAATTATTTTAGGCGGCTTTCCAGTCCCACATGCTCCTTTAATCTAAGTCATATGCAAGAAATATTTATTGAGGGTGGAAGTCTCCCCATAGGTGTGTTTTGAGTGCAGGCCGCCCTGGAGCACTCCAGTTAGCTCTATAAAGCTGCCTAAAAGAACATTTTTAATGCACTGACTCCTTTGCTTTAAACTGATTTCTCACTGCAAACAAATAAACCCCCCTACAAATAGCTGCTTTCCTGCGCCGACGGCCTCTGCTGCCAGACATGCGCCAGGTTCTTGGGGACGCCACCATTAAGATGGTGGTTTTCCATAGAAACTTGGCATTTATCATAGCGAGAGCATTATCTTCTCAACAGACGCTGACAATTTGTCCTATTCCTCCCTTGAGAGAATCCAGTAAGATCACGTTTGCTTCCCCTGCATGCCGTTTCTCCGACTACAACATTTCTTTGCCTGGAAAGAAAATATTGTGACTCCTTGCCATGTTCACTTCATTAGCATAAGAGGAAAAAAAGCCAAATCCTCCCGTTGGCCTCCCCCCACAGTAGCTCCAGCTGGGTTAAATCTAGCAGGATCTCAGATGCAGGACTTCTGTGGCTCGGGATTTGTCATAGAGCTGTTACAGAGGGACGGGGCAGAGGCTGGGAGAGGCCGAGAAACTAGTCCTTTTAACAACTGAAAGACATCCCATTTGACACACAGGGGGTGTGTCGTGCAGACTGTGGTGGGGAGTTTACAGGATGGGGGGGCGGTGAACCTGGTGAAGTCAGCAGTTTGGGACTTCGGACGCAGGAGGGGCAGGGGGTGTGAAAAACGGAGAGAGAGAGAGAGAGAGAGAGAGAGAATATGAATGTGGGGAGGGGAGATTCTCATGGAGCAGACATCGGCAAACTTGTCTTTTAATTCTCACACTGCTTCTCCCCACCCTCACCATAAATGACTTTGTATTCTCACTTAAGAGACAAGAAATGAATCTCAGGACAGTGAAATCACCAGCCCCAGGGCACACCACTAGTGGCAAATGATGGCATCTGGATTCAAACTCAGGTCTACCTGATCCCAAAGTCCAGAATCGTCCAATTTCATCCCACGCAGCCCTGACAATTCCCAAGAGCCCGGCAGTAAACGCCAGCGGCATCCCTCTGTTCTTTCGAGAGGGAAAAAATGTGCCCACAAATGAGTTCTCTCTGTCCACAGCCAGATTTCCCAGCATCAGAGATGTCCGTGCTTTGGCTTAATGTTGTTGAACCCGTTCTCAACCCCCAGCCTGGCTGATCACAGAAAGGCAAGTCCGGGGAGAAGCTGCGAGAGCCCACCTGCTATCTCCACCCCAGGGAGAGCCAAGCGTCCACGGCGCCGCAAGCTCCTGCCGGCTTCTGAAAACCACAGACCCTACTGGACACCTGCCACTCAGCAGGCCCATTGTTTTTCTTAGACCAAAGACAGAAAGAGGAGCAGGGGAAGATGCAACCTGAGATGCATGAGAGCCCACTTCCCCCTCCTCTGATCCGTCCCTTCTCTGGGGCAGCTGCGCATCCACCCTCGACACCAAGACCTGCCTGAGAATCTACCGGCTCCGGAAAAGGCCTTGCTGACCTGCTCCACCTGCCCAGATAGCCTCTCAGTTCTAACAAGCTTTTACTCCATGGTGGAAATAGCTCATTTATCCCGGGCTTCAGGGGAAAGATAGGATCCACATAAGGAAATGCTCCCGATGACTGAATATATTCTCTTAAAGCCCCATTTCATAAAAGAAAAGTCATAATTTTACCATTTGAAATGCCTCCAATGTCTGGCATAGCCCTGCCCTCTGATACAGAGGCCCACGCATCCCACCACTATTTACTGAGTACCAACTACGGCCCAGCCCCTGGGCCCACGCTGGTGCTGCACACGGTTAGGAAACAGACCCAGCCCCGCCTCAGTGGAATCTGCAGTCTCCTCGGGGCAAAGAGGTTACATGTAAATTTGATTTTTTTTTTTTCTGATAAACCAAGATCCCCTCTTTTGTTCTCCTTTATGGAGTCTTCCAGCTCCTGGTTTAATTTCTTTATGAGACAATCTGTAGTTACTTTACGTTTACTATTTACTCGTTTGCTCTTCGCTGGTGCGCTCCAACCTCATCCGAAAACATCTACAAGGAAGCAGGGACCTTGTCTGTTTTGTTCATGGCTGCGCCCCTGGCTCCTAGCTCAGGGCCTGGCATTCAGAAGATCGGGTGAATGAATCAATGAACAATGAACGACGTGCGAGGCTGCAGACGAGATGCCTTCTGGACCTAATGAGGAAGGATGGCTGTTTCCCTGCACCAAATGGTCCTACAATGTGGTACTTTTTTGTCGTTGTTGTTGTTGTTGTTGCGGTACGCGGGCCTCTCACTGTTGTGGCCTCTCCCGTTGTGGAGCACAGGCTCCGGACGCGCAGGCTCAGCAGCCACGGCCCACGGGCCCACCCGCCCGGCGGCAGGCGGGATCCTCCCGGACCGGGGCACGAACCCGTGTCCCCTGCATCGGCAGGCGGACTCTCAACCACTGCGCCACCAGGGAAGCCCCAATGTGGTACTTTTTAAGACTGAAATCTTTTTGTTTTTATAGGTTTCTCTCCCTCCTCTTTACATTGAATTTATTAACAACATCTTCCCACCCCTTAATGTTTGCAATAAATTCGAAAACCAGAAGACCAAGCTTATTAGACTCAGGAAAGAAAACTTAAATGAGGATGTGGAAAGCTCTCTCAAGAGGCTAACTAAGCTCAATAAACAGGTTAGTAGACAATATATATAAATTTATTTTAATAAACACCGGTTAAGTGATACTGGGACAATTTCCAGACCGTATCCTCTATTCTTCCCCCCCGCCCCCAAAAACAAAACAGTTTATGTATTCAAGCAAGTTTAAAGAGCTCGTCAGCAGGGTCCAACCGAAAGAATTCTCTTTTGGCCCGTATCAGTTCAGTGTTTTCCATCAAAGCCAGAGCAGCCTGAAGTCAGTTCCACAAGCTCGAGGCATCAGGGTAGCTGGAATGAACTCAAGATACGTGCCATTAAAAACTAAAGAAAACTCAATCTTCATGTTCAGGTGAAGAGGACCCAGGAAAGACTTTCAATTTGTGTTATCCCCGAGGTGGGAGGAAGAACTGAGTGGGAAGCCCACCCAAAAGACAGATGGGAGAGATGGAAAAGCGAGAGAGAGGAGAGAGGGGGGGGGGGGGGAGAGAGAGAGAGAGAGAGAGAGAGAGAGAGAGAGAGAGAGAGAGTGTGTGTGTGGCGGGGCTACTGCTGGAGAGGAAGGGAGCGGCAACGCCAGAGGCGGAACCTGAATCTTAGGATGAAAATAACAGCAGCTCATGTTTCTACCGTTTATTAAGCACTTAGTTTCTGGCAGGATCCTAAGAACTATATATGCCTTAGTTCATTTACTTGTCTCGACAGTCCTATGCAGTATCATCCCCATCCTACAGATAAAGCAACTCAGGAAGAAAGGAGTTAAATGACCTGCCCACGGTTACAGAGCTAATAAATAGATGAGCTGGATTTGACACCGGACAGTCTGAGTATAAAAAAATCTATGTCCTTATTACCAGGCAATATGCTAAACCAGGGGGTCGGCAAACTCTGGATAAGAGCCCAATCCTGCAGCCTTCTGTTTTTTGTAAATAAAGTTTTATTGGAACACAGCCACAACCACTCATTTTCATACCGTCTATGACTGCTGTCATTCCTGCTACAATGGCAGAGTTGAGTGGTTGTGAGAGACCATCTGGGCCACAAAACTGAAAACAGTTATTATCTGGCCCTTTACAGAAAAAGTATGCCAACCCCTATGCTGAACAGTAGCGATTCTCAGCATTTCTACCCAAGTACTCCTAGTGATCAAGTAAATCCTGGGACAGCCCAGAATGACGGGGTACAGAGCCTAGTGCAGCAAGGAGCCTATCCTGAAATGTCTCCAAATCTCAAGGTTTTTCAAAAACAATTATGCAAATTTTGCAGTCCATGCCAAAATATTTGTTCTAATGTAATATATGTTTTAAACAAACAACCATCAAGTCACAGTCGGCTTCCTGCAAGATATGTCACAGAAATCCTACGGCCCAGCACACTGCTAGGCACAAGCGCTCACACACCTGAGGGAGGTGGCCCAGCCCAGCAGCCCTCATGGAGCTACAAGCTCAGGCCTTCTGGCCAGGGCTCAGGTCTGCACCTCGGCCCACCGCTGTCTGGCTGTGGCTCCTGCGCAAGTCCTTTACACTCCCCCAGCCTTCCTTTCCTAACTTTCAAATGGGGATAATCCCCCCACCCCACAGGGCCGTTGGGACAATTACAAGTCAAAAGGCACATGAAAGGTTTGGGCAAACAGCGATCTCTGAATCTGAACATATGCCAACTTAGTTGGAATGGAGACCTGCGACGTCAATAAATCCTCCTTTTTGCTTCTAAAACACATCTATCAATAAAGGAAATGGGGTGGTCTTTTTATTTTTTTTAATTTTTTATTGAAGTATAGTTGATTTATAATGTTGTGTTAGTTTCTGGTATACAGCAAAGTGATTCAGTTTTATATATATGTAAATATATATATTCCTTTTCATATTCTTTTCCATTATGGTTTATTACAAGATATTGGATACAGTTCCCTGTGTTATACAATAGGACCTTGTTGTTTATCCATCCTATATATAATAGTTTGCATCTACTAGTCCAAACTACCAATCCAACCCTCCCCTGCCCCCCCTTCCCCTTGGCAACCACGAGTCTCTTCTCTACGTCTGTGAGTCTGTTTCTGTTTCATAGAGCTCATTTGTGTCATATTTTAGATTCCACATATAAGTGATACCATATGGTATTTGTCTTTCTCTTTCTGACTTACTTTGCTTAGTATGAGACTCTAGGTCCATCCATGTAGCTGCAAATGGCATTATTTCATTCTTCTTTATGGCTGAGTAGTATTCCATTGTGTTTATATACCATATCTTCTTTATCCATTCGTCTGTTGATGGACATTTAGGTTGCTTCCATGCCTTGGCTACTGTAAATAGTGCTGCAATGAACATAGGTGTGCATGTATCTTTTGGAAGTATAGTTTTGTCCAGATATGTGCCCAGGAGTGGGATTGCTGGCTCATATAATGACTCTATTTTGAGTTTTTTGAGGAACCTCCATACTGTTTTTCATAGTGGCTGCACCAATTTACATTCGGGGTGGTCTTTTTTTTTTTTTTTGAGGTACGGGGGCCTCTCACTGTTGTGGCCTCTCCCGTTGCGGAGCACAGGCTCCGGACGCGCAGGCTCAGCGGCCATGGCTCACGGACCCAGCCGCTCCGCGGCATGTGGGATCTTCCCGGACCGGGGCACAAACCCGTGTCTCCTGCATCGGAAGGCGGACTCTCAACCACTGCGCCACCAGGGAAGCCCCGGGGTGGACTTTTTAAAGGAGAAAAACTTTTTTTGTTTTTTTTTTAAATCAGAGAATCGGCGAGCTCCCCCACAAACCAGCCCAGCACGGCTCTCTCTGGCGCTAACCCTGCCCTTCTGCCGCTCCCTAAGAACACTGACAATAAGATCAGAAAGACTGCCTCTGGTCATTCCATACGCTCGTTTATATTTCCTGAAGGGAAAAGCACCTTAAATTGTTTTTTTTTTTCAAATAATAACACTCTACAAACAATAAGGAGGTCTGAAAATATTTACGTCTGCTGCCAATTAGAAAGGACAGTTAGCGACCTCAGCTACCAAAAATCTCTAATTTACAACTAATCTGATTCTGCAAATTACATTTTCTACTACAGACCACCTAAAAACGACTTCCTGCAAACAAACCACTCTGCTGGGTTGTTTTTTTTTTTAATATAATTAAATCCTTATTTTGCTCTTTACACGAAGCTCACTCTTTTGGTACATGGGGCAGAACTGTTTATTTTCAAAAGATGTAGAAATAATCCCCAAGGAGGAGCCCAAATCGGAGCCCAGAGGAGTCCTACACTCCAAGTCAATGATGAGCTGCCCTTGCCCGGGACTGTGTGTCTGTCTGTCTGTTCTGCCTTCCGCAGGCCACTTCACGTAACACTACACTTACTGGCCTGTTCCGGCTCCTGACCCCAGTGGCTGAGTTAAATCAGGAAGGCAGATTGTAAATAGGCATGAAGTAAGTGTTCTGGAACATGCAGGAAGGAATACTTAAATCTGCCTGGAGGTGGTCAAAGGTTTCATGCCTTTTGGAGTTGGAGGCCAAGCGTCTCGACTTCTCCCAACTCCCATTTATTTAGGGTGAGCAACTTATTCTCGTTTGCAAGTCCCGAGTTCCTGGAAACCCCTCAGTCCTAGGCAAACCAGGACAGTTGGCCGCCCTACCTTTATCCAGCCTAGTTCTTCTCCTTACCATCAGGAATCCATCAATAATATTTCTTGTTTGCCTGCTGTGTGTTACCTTCCATCTGTGCCCACCCCCTATCCCCAACCACTGCACTTTGGAACCAGTAATCATCAACCTTTCACAGTAACGGCCCCTCCACCCAGATTCCTCCATCCTGGAAACGTCCTGGTTACGCCAATGTCCCATGGAGAAGAAAGGACCATCACCCTGGCTGCAGAAGGTATGTGGACTTAGGGCAAATCACATCCCACTCTGCTAGCAACTCAGCTCAAGGAAGACAATACGAAGTGGAGAAAAATGGAAATAGCAAATACAAATTCAATCTATCAAATCTCCTATTTATTTTATGCAAAGTTTTCCTGCTGCTTATTAATGCCAGCTTTCCCTCTACCATTTAATCTCTGCTTCCATTTCATTCTTGGAGGCCTGCGATTATTCTAATTCAGCATTCGGATGACTTCATTTCCGCTCAAGTACACCCAGGTCAACTTGGATAGAAAAGAAAGAGGAGGAGAAGAAAAATAATCAGCTAAAAGCTATTAAATATCAGCCGTGTGCCTCATGATTGGTTTGAAAGGCAGTGGTGAGGTTAGCAACAGTCAGAAACTCAACCCTTCTGCCTCTTCCTGCATATTAACGTTTCTTCTGGGGCTCTCACTCTTATGGCTTCGAATGTAAATAGAGCACCGACTGGCAGCCCACTTTCGGCTAATTCACACATACCAAGTCTGAATATACAGAGCTGGAAAAATTTACAGGGTGGTAACTTGACAAATCCTGCTCCTCTACGGAGAGCCTGATTCTCAGAGGACAAAGGAAGCTGGAGAAAAAAAAAGAAGAGAAAGAAAGAAAAAAGAAAAGCATATGCGACCCATGTAATGGGGTAACCTATTGATGGGCTGGGGGGATGGGCAGGAATCTCCATATCAATGTTCACGCCACGAAACAATGGAATCCGATTTCTATGCCAAGTCTAAATGAACTGAGCTTTCTCCTCCATAAGAACCACTCCTTGCACCCACTGGCACAAGCCTGAACCGTGATTTCTCAGACACTTTCAGTTCCCACTGAAGTACATCCAGGGGTAGAAAGGCTTTCTTTCTCATGCTAACAACTCCATTGTAAGTGACGTCCTCAGAGCCTGCCAGGAGGGCTCTGGGAAGGTAAGCTGGTGGAGCCCTTAAACCCCTTCTCCCTCTGCCTCCCCAGGCTCATTAACTCCTTCCTGCCCAAGGGCTCTCCTGCCCCGGGTCTTTCTCCTCATGGCCCCCTACAAAAATGAAACACAGTTAAACAGCAGAGCCAGAAAGTTCGAGCCTTGCTCCCCTAACCTTACTACGCATACGCATGTGTGATTAGCAGAATCTCAAACTTTTCCCAGCTTGCTACCCAGAAGGCATCCTATTTTTCTGTTTGTATATTTTAAAACACTGTTAACAGGGCAATAATAATGTCTGATGCATTTGCCTAACAACAGCTGGCTATATTTTATACACTAAAAGGGAAATGGGCAGTTTTCCTAGAAACCCACTCATCTATTTCAGGAACTCCTTTTTGAAGCAGAATAAAAATAGAGGATTTAGGAGAAGTGAGGTTGAGGTGTTCAATCTGTTTCGAGCGCAGCTCTCCCCACCGGCTGCAGCAGAAACGGAGGGAAAAGTTCATCAGGAAGACACAAAGTCCTCTGGCAAGAGGGTTTACCTGCAAAGCCCAAGGCTCATATTACTTGTGGGTCCTGCTCGCTTGTTGGCCACCACCTGGCCCAGGAGGCCGAGGCAGGCAGATGAGGCAGGAGTCTCCTGTTTGCTAACTGAGACTTTTTGCCCTCAGCAGCGCTGCCAGGGGTCACAGGGCAAATCAAGTCCCCTCCCCCGTATGAAAACTTCCAAAGGGAGAGACTGACACGAACCAGGCAGAGATTTAATCAAACACCAGGACAGTGTTGGCCTTGTTCTGGGCTATTTTACAGGAAGAAAGTTTAAACCTGCAGGTAGCCTTCAGCGTGACCGGCCAGGGAGGGGAGAGCCAATGGTCCTTCCTGGTCCACTCTAGAGTTCTAAGTCAAGGTCTGAGGAACGTCACGGCCCTCCAGAGCAAAGGCCAGCAGGTGACAGGCGAGGCCCGGGCACACCGACCGCTTTCCAGTGAGTCCGCCTGTACAAACCACTTCAGAAGACGCAGGCCTCGTGGGAGCTGTGAGGCCCACGAAGGACAGACAGGACTTTTGTATTCCAGGCCCGGTCGGAAAGGACCGCACACCTCGTGGAGCTCTGTTTATCTGCAACTTGCATCAGGAAGCAACAAAATCAGGGTCCACTCTCAGGAATACGGTTAACTTGCTTATTCATTTTCTCACAGATCTCCTGCCTTTCACATTTCAAAGGCTTTATGATATTTTTATTCTAGATCTTTCTCTCCTCACACATACAGCATCAAAAGGGGCATCTGAGCGGTGGCCGGGGGTGCCAGCATTGTACCTGCACATAAAGCCTGGAGCTAACACACAACAGGCAGCCAACACTCCGCCAGAGGGCCCTCGCCCAAGACCTCTCCCAAGTGCAGTCAATGAGATCTCATTATATTAAAAAGCCAATTCATTCTTGTCTTCCACTTTTTCCCCCCAAAAGCTTTCAAGCACCATTCTCTGTAGCTCAAGTTAACTTTTATAGCCCACACACAACCCCAACCCAACAAAAGGACTCGAAGGCCCCTTTTCGCCCCATTTCCACGGGGCTCCCCTAAAGAGCTGGAACTTTCTAAACCACCACCTCCTCCTTTAGGGCCTTGGCTTCCCATCCGCCACAGTGAGGGGCTGGCCCAGGAAAGGGTTAAAGCCCTCACGTCAAACCGCAAACTCGGGCACTGGCCCAGAAGGGACATGGGAACCAGGGCAGCCAGTGATAAAGGCCGGATTGTAGCAGCCCACTGAATTGGAAATGACTTGTAGGCCTAATGAAACAGAACTTTGGCAGTAAAACAGAATGAAAGGAATGAGACAATAAAAGGCTGGAACAAAGGGTGCAGAGTCGGTTCAGCTTAGCAAAATAAGCTCACTTTGTTGGTGGGGAAAGCCAAAGCCGATTAGGATAAACCAATGACTAAGCGTAAGTCTTCCAAACTAATTACACAGTTCACCATGTGAAGTATAATTGGGAGCCTCCAGATGCGGCCCGCTCTGCTTTCACAGGAGTTATATAAAGTGAGAATTACCTAGCGAGCTCGGCACCGAGCAGCCCTCTCATCGAGGTGAACAGCTGAAAGGTGCAGAACTGCTCCATCCGGGACGAAGCCGAGAATTCATTAATTTAAAGGCCTCTTTTTGATCTCGCAAATCCTATAAGTGAGAATTTAAGAAGGAGGGGCCTACGGGGAGAAGGGAGGAAGCCCTGGCACTTGGAGTTGCTTTGATCCCAGGGCTTTTTAATTACCACGCTGGGCTCGTCCGGATGGCCGTGCAGGGGGAACGGAGCAGAACAGCCCGACGGACGGTCTCGGTCTGTATGTGCGCATCTAGAGCCCTGTTTACGTGCCATTTTTCGGAACGGTCTGTATACACCGTTCCTGTAGGCACGAAATCGTCAGCACAGGTAACGTCCACTAGGAGACCTGAAGCAGTAAAATAAATTGCCATAGATCAACGTTCTCGACAAATGAACCAAACCTGCTCCCTCTGAGGACGGGGCTGCCCAGTGGTAAAGTGGGAGAGGAGGTTTGACAAATGCTGAAAATGAGTGACTCTCCAGGTTACATGATCTTGGACAACTCACTGACCTTTCTCAACATCAGTTTCGTCCTCGCCTAACAGATATTTCACCTACCTCACTTGACATCCCTGAGAACCAAGTTTTTAAGTGCATTAAGAGGCATAGCACAAAGCACACGACCCTCTAATTCAGAAACATCAGAACACCGCAAGAGAAGTTCACGCTAAAATCCGAACTTCACAAACTCTGCGTCTTCACTGAGATCTAGTACATGTAATAGGAAATTGGAAATACTTTATACTCATAGGATGAAGATTCCAGTTTATAAATGGTAGCTTTTTCCCAGTAGAGTCTTTCATTGCCCTTTGATCTTGAAGTGCAGAAATTAACTCTACCACAGTTACGACTGTTTTATTTGTTACATCATGCTCATGACTACCAACGACATCTTGTCTTGGTTACAGTCTATATGTACCGTAGATACCTATCTATCCATCCACCTATATGTATGTTTATTTAAACACTTTCTAAATTATTCAATTTTCAAGCTTGAAACCAACCATAGGAATAATCTAGTACAGAGGTTGGCAAACCACAACCCATGGGACAAATGGGGTCCCAAACCTGTTTCCATAAAGTTTTATTGGAACTCAGCCACACCCAATGGTTTATATGTTGGTTACAGCTGCTTTCTCCACGTGACAGAAGTGAGTAGCTGTGACAGAGCGAAAAATATTTACTATCTAACCCAAGTTTTCCACGCCTTTCCCTCAGGTGAGAAACTGAGGCCAGGAAAGAAGTGGCCTGTTACGGTGCCTGCCTCGGTGGTATCACCATGCGGTCATGCCCAGTACGAGGGTCTGGGACACCTCCTCTTACCTTCCTCCAACGAGGGCACCAGAACAGCTACCCAGGGGTGAGGACGGCACCCAAGTCAGCAGAGTCCTTACGCCGATGGCCGCACTTCATGATCTCATCTTAAATATAAACAAGTAATGACATCCCTAGCCTGGGGGGTCAGGGGGAGGGGGCGTAAAGCTTCTGGGAGGAAGGTGGGAGAAAAGCAAAAAAGGGGTTACGAGCCTCCAACTTGAGTCATTTCAAGCTCTCAATGTGCCGTCCTGCACCCACTCCTCTTACAGTAATGACATGTTTAGACTCCCTCAGCTCAGAGCCCCAAGACATCGATCTTACCCATCTTGATCGCCACCTGAAATAAACAGCCGGAACAGCTGCCGCCTCTGGCAAGACGGGAAGAGGAAGAGGAAAGAAGCCTGACAACGAGGGAAACCTAAGAAGAAGGTGGCAAACTCTGATGGAGCCTGTGGAAAGATGGACAGTTCTAGACTTGGAGGAGGTAGGGTGTGAATTCTGGCTGTTATACTGCCTTACCTGGGTGACCTTTGCTGAGACTTCACCTCCCTGACCTGTACTGTCCACCTTTGTCAAATGGGCTGGATGACACCAAAATCCGCTGTGCAGAAGCAATGAGGCCATGTAGGCTCAGGTTCCTGGCACTGTCCCTGGGCACCCAGAGGGGACACCATTTTTCCTTCTCTTTTGCACCCTCCCCACCCTAAGTCTATCTTGGGGGGGATCAGCAGCTGGAACGGGCCCAGGGTTTGGGTTCTATTATCAGACAAGCCTAGAGGAGAAGTCTGTGAACTTTCATAAGGCTGTGACCTTGAGTCAAAGGTGCAGTCCCACCAAGGCTCCATGTAACAATCTACAAAATGGGCAGTACACCCACCAGCATTCCAGAGAAGAATTGAGTGAGATAACGTAAGTCAAGGGCCGGGCCGTATCCAACACTTAACACATACTCACTAAATTACTCACTGAATGACACCTTACTAATGTGCAGTTAACCAACTGAAAAGAGCCCCTAACAGCTTGACACAGTCAGGAGTGTGTGCCTATGCGTGAGTATACTTTATGCAGGTGTGTGTGCGTGTGTTTTCCATCTCCTTCAATCAGGTTGTCAATTTACTGTAACTCCTTTCACAGCCACTGGATTTACTCAGCATCCCTGAGGCCCAGTAGCAGGGCCTCCCCTCCTTTGACCATTCTGGAGTCAAATGAATTATACCAGAATCCTGAGAGGTGGTGGGCTCTGCCCAAGGGAACACACATCACACCAGCCGCCCGCCGAACGAGGAATAAGCTATTCTGAAGACAGACCCAGATAAAGCACAGAGCATATGTACGCAACAGGCCACTAACACGTGACTATACAGAGCGTGAGGGTTGTGAGACATTCAACGGCCTCCTTAGTCCTTTAGTAAAACACTCGATAGGTTTATGCATCCTGCAGGAGTCCGCCGACGTTACTGCAAAATTAACTGAGCGGCTTCAGACCCGGCGAGTGCCAAGCCAGGGGAGAGTCTGTGGCCGCCTCCCAGTCAAGAGGACGGCTGTTCCCAGGGCAGGGATGGTCACTGCTGTGGGCTCGCACCCCCCCACCAACTGCCGGTGGACTGAGTCACAACGCTAAGTGTTAAGGAAGAACAATGGAAAGACAAAGAGAGAGAAAGGAGAGAGAGAGGGAGAGACCCAGAGCTGGGCATGTGCGGAGCTGTGGTGAGTATGAGCCTGTGTGGAAAATTCTAACAGCCCATCTGGGCAGCATCAACTTCCCCGACACCCGCAAATAGGCCCAAGAGGTTCCAAGGCAGGTTACGGCTCGAAAAAGAAATCCCACCTCATGTTTGCAAACACTACCTCCGGCCTGGTTTTAAAGGCAGAACGGTAGTAAAGAGGGTTCGCACTCCAGAGCCTTCCATTACGCAAGCTGGATTTGTCTCATTAAATTATTTCCAGTCTCTCTCCCTAGGCAGGGCGGGGCTGGGGGATGGATCAATCCCCCTTTAATGCTTTAAATCAGTCTCGAAGAGAAGCGCCATGGTGTACACAACCACCAACACACCCAGTTATTTTTTAGAATCTGCCAGAATGAATCAGCCCCCAACCGGCAATGCCAGACAGTGCCGTGGGGAAGGAGTCTTTCATAACCGACCCAGAAGGGCAGCTGAGTGCCATTCCAAACGCAAGGCTGGGCTGGAGGAGGCTGGGTTCTCTGAAGCATGGTCTCCCATCCATGCAGAAATTGATTAATACCAGAGACAGGAAAATCTCTATTTTGAGGCTAAACAGAAGTCACAGCACTCATCCCAGAGGGCAGCTCACAACTGGACACTCCTGGAGATGGGATCATAGCTGCCCATTGCCTCGGGCAAACAAATGAAAGCACAGAACTTTCAGACTGGCCAGTGGGCGGCAATGCCTTTGTACCACCCAGGGCAAGTGTGATAGGTGTCCTGGGGCAGGTGAGTGGCAGAGCTTAGAACAGCCGCGGGGTTTTCTCAGGATGCCTCGGCAGCCCTCTGCCACATCAGTCCTTCGGTGGAGGCGGGAGACACACGACAAGACACACAGAAGAAAACAATCCCACACCTGTGCTCCCAGGACAATGTCCACAACTGCTCAAAGATGCAGGAAGCGTAGGCCCTGTGCACGCACTCACCTGCCAGCCTCCTGGGACACAGGAGCCGGAGGAGGGGCACCACACAAACGCCAGCAAGGCTCAGCGCCCAGCAAGCTGCCCTGCTGGAGCCCTGGGCCGACAGAGTCATTGGAGGAATGTGTCACCCTGGGGCAGAACCCACTCTCCAAGGCAGTGGGTCCCCCCCCCACCAACTAGAAAGGGGCTGAATTAATCATCCATGGTTACGTGCCTGTCTGTCTGTGTGACTCTGTCTGTCACACACACACTCCCACACTCCACTTCCTGACTCATCTGGGGCATTCTGAGTTGCTCCCAGCCCGTTCCCGCAGCAGAGCCCAGGGGATAATTGTACTGCTGTCTCACCGACATTCTGACAGGTACGAGCCCAGCATCTTTCCTGAGTTTCCTCGGGCGTTGGACAGGGGAGGGTTCAGCCGCAAGGGCCCCAGGGAGCCTCCTCTCTCAATGCATTTTCCAGAAGGGCACAGAATGAAGCCCAGTGCCAACTCTCAGGCCAGCTTCCGCAGGAGCTCCTGCCCTGTGACTCACAGCCCTGAATCCCTCACCAGGAGCTGCCACCATCAGCTCCCAGCCCAGGCCCCACGTGGCCGGCAAATGCCAGTGAATCCGCACTCAAAGGCCACTCTGTCTGCTCCCGCAGGCACGTGGGGTGCCGTGCCCACCGCAAGCCGGACTCCTCCATCTCGGCTCCTGCCAGATTTCATTTACATCTTGACGGCCGAGTCCAAGGACAAGGTTCCTGAGGACACAGCTGTGGCCAAGGCAGGGGCCACGGCAGCCACCTCGAAGGACCGAGCAGGCCGCCCCACCTCAACGCGCCGCTTACCTTGCCAAACTGCTCGAAATACTGCTTCACATCTTCCACCACCGTGTTCGCAGATAATCCGCCTACAAAGATTTTCTTTGTTCTTGTGACCATCTGCAAGACATGACAAGAGGAAGACATGGGTTAACTAGGTTATCTGAAGCCACACTCACCGAGATGCTGAGCGAGCCACTCTCCACGCTTCTCTAGAGAGGAAGGCGATGTTAGGAATATATCAGCTGCACCAAGCGGGCCCTGTGGGCGTCTCAGGATACCGGAGACCATCACTCGGGATACCTCAGGCCTTCAGGCCGCAACCCGAAAGCTCGAGTTTCATACAGATGGAGAGTGAACCTCTTTGGCTATAACACACGGCCTCACTGTGATGTTAAGTCACACGTCAAAGCTATTTTAAACCTAAGAGACGTGAACAAAAGAGAACTGCGTGCATAAAGGTCTGCTGCCCTGAAAGTACCCATAAAGTGTGTCCATAAGAAACTCGCACATAATTCAAACCCACGTGCAGACCGCCTACACCGAGCCGTTCTGGGTGCTGGCTTATGTCTGCCAACAGGACAGACAGGACCTCATACACTGGGACCGCCCTCCAAGCCCGGCCCCCAGGGCTCCTTCCCCTCTGGATGTCTCACCATTCACCTTGATTTGTCCTACACCCAGCCAAGCGCAGCTGGTCCCCAGGCCTCCACACCTCTGTCCACGCAGGTCCTGCCCCTTGGGAGACCTCTCCACTCCTGCACCTCCCTTGCCAAGTTCTGACTTTCCTCCGAGATCCAGTGCCCTTCTCCAAAATTCAAAACACCTGTATAGTCGCCCCACCCAGAAGCTGTTTCTCCTGCTTCTGAACCCCAGACGCTGCGCCCCTCTGCCTCTCACCCACTCACTACTTTCCACCTCGCACTGAAGTGAGTGATAATCCTGCCTTCGTTCTAACCTCCTCCCCCAGACCGAGGGCTCCTGACTCCTCTCAGTACCCCCCGGGGTGCAAATACAGGGCCAGGCACACAGAAGTCCACAGCCGAAGTCTGGTGGATGCAAAAACAAACGAATTTCTGCAATGGCCACATTTCAGAATCCCACCAGCCCTAAAGTAAAGGGAGGAGGGAACTCGATGATGTCCACTCTTCAGAGTGGGACCAATAATCTTACATAGAAGAGTGAAAGACAATAAAATACAATAATTTTATTCTGAAGACTAAGTTAGGCTGTGTGGGGTTTGCGGTTGGTTTTTTCTTTTTCTTTTTTTGTTCTTCTTTAATGTCAAATAAAAAATTTTAAAACTCAGTGGATACAGGGTCTCACCAGTTTGGTTGCATATAATAAAAGCACAACGTCTTAACTCAGTGGCTAGATCTTGTCACAATATATAATACATACGTACATCAAATCATCACGTTGTATGCTTTAAATATCTTATCATTTTATTTGTTAATTACACCCCAATAAAGCTCTGGGAAAAAATGTTTGATGAGAACATACAAAGAAAACAAGACTAAAACCCAAAAATAAATGAATGAGAGGAATCTCAAAACATTAAAAAAAGAAAAAAGAAACAGCCACAATGTCACACGTGTCTATTGTAAGTCGATGCAGGGGGTACTCCCCTGGTGGCGCAGTGGTTGGGAATATGCCTGCCAATGCAGGGGACACGGGTTCGAGCCCTGGTCTGGGAAGATCCCACATGCCGTGGACCAACTAAGCCCGTGTGCCACAACTACTGAGCCTGCGCTCTAGAGCCCACGAGCCACAACTACTGAGCCCACGTGCTGCAACTATCGAAGCTTGCGCGCCTAGAGCACGTGCTCCACAACAAGAGAAGCCACCGCAGTGAGAAGCCTGCACACCACATCGAAGAGCAGCCCCTGCTCAGTGCAACTAGAGAAAGCCCACGCAGCAACAAACACCCAACACAGCCAAAAATAAAAATAAATAAATAAATTTATTAAAAAAAAAAAAAGTCGATGTAGGTTGCCTAAGTATGGGGGCCGTGGCTGCCTGGATCACGTATCACCGAGTCTCTTGACACACGTGTGGAGAGAATGAACCAACCAACCCACTCCCAACAGTAGAGACTCAGTGGAGTGACACCTAAGGGCACAGCGGTCCCAGGCAGGCTGTTCTAAGGAGTGTGAAAGGCGCTGGAAGCCTGGCTTCTGTGTCTAAGTCTGGATGTGACCCTGGACAGGACTTGCCTGAGGACTGGCTTCTGTGCTCTGCACGTGAAGTCCTGGACCAGAGCTCCCTGCCCCGCCTAACCCTGAACTCCCCCGAATCTGTGAGCATGGTGGGCCCGACAGGGAGGCTCCCAGACCTCAGGGACCTCACACTAACTCAGCAGCTCCCAGAGGGGACACATGCCACCTCAGCCCCCTGACTGACCCCCGACCTGGAATACCCTTGTAGTGGACATCCTGTGCTGTCCCAGGAGGACACTGTCCTGGTGACCCTCATACATCTCACTGGCCACCATGCAGTGGTTTGCATGTGTGTTTAAAACTGTTATTTACTATTTTTTCATCTCTTTTCAGATGAATGAGAGACCTGATGAGATAATGTACGTGAGGACATTCTATGAAGATCCCACCAGTGTCCACACCTCCGAGCTCCAAGAACCTCCGGTTAACTGGTGGGCATCTTATCCAGCTCCTTGTTCATCTCCCTCCTTATCTGTCTCCCTGCTTATCCCTCAGTCTCCCTGGTAGATCAAGGTCACCTTCACGGTGACGCTCCATCAGGCCCTCTCCAGATTTAAATCTCTCCCTTACTAATCGCCAAATTTTACTCATCTATCTTTCCTAACGCATTCATTCAACAAATAGATTAAGTGCGAGGTGCTGGAACTCACATTCAAATACAGTGTGGAAGTTAATCCCCTTTAAAATGGAAATATAATAATTAGCCTACCACACAAGGTTCCTGCTGCAACTAAATTAAATAACATATGCCCAGGGCTTCCCTGGTGGTGCAATGGTTGAGAATCTGCCTGCCAATGCAGGGGACAAGGGTTCAAGCCCTGGTCCGGGAAGATCCCACATGCCACAGAGCAACAAAGCCCGTGCGCCACAACTACTGAGCCTGTGCTCTAGAGCCCGTGAGCCACAACTACTGAGCCCGCATGCTGCAACTACTGAAGCCCGCGCACCTAGAGCCCGTGCTCCGCAACAAGAGAAGCCACAGCAATGAGAAGCCCACGCGCCGCAACGAAGAGTAGCCCCCGCTCTCCACAAGTAGAGAAAGCCCGCGCGCAGCAACACCAAAAATAAATAAATAAATTTACAAATAACATGTGCCCAAGTGTCTGGTGGGACAGCGCGTAGATGATAAATAAATGGTCACTAGCTGAATCCAAAGTCAGCTACTAAATTCATCCTTCAAGCTCAGAAGAAACGTGCAGCAGAAAGATACCTTCCACCAAACACTTTGATAAATCAACTCTTATTGCCCATTCTCTTCCACTATCATTTCAAAAACACTTTCCTACATCTCTACGTGATTTCAGATGGGCAAAGACTCCCAATAGCTTCATTTTAGATTTTTCATTCCTTTTTTTTAACCCCAGCCAAGCAATTAAATATCTATAAAGAAACACTAATGTGATCTACAAACATGCACTCGTGGAGTTCTCAACTTAAAGAAACTCTGGAGAGGTATTCCATAAAATGAACCCCACGGTCTCATTCAGACATTGTGTAGAGCCAGGTGGGTATAGACAGCAGGCCCTATATATATTCCAAACGTTCCCATGGACAGAGAGAATTAAACGACCAACGTGTCTTCATTCCAAATAACAGAAGTCAACAGAATGTTCATTCCCCAGTAACTGGTAAAAAGAGAAGGTCCCCTCTTACACCCTCCACCGTTGCCCTACAGCCGTAAACCTGCCAAGACAGAGCCCTAAATGCTGGGGAAGACATCCAGCTATAAATCTACACAGTCCCAAAACAGTCTTTAAAACACTTCTTTTAAAACAAGGATGAGAAATTCCAGGCCCCAGACAATGTGGCCAAAATGTCCAAGTTACTAAAACATCCTCTCCAGGAACCAGCTCAGATATAGAGATAGATCCCCACTCTTCAGCAAACACTAAAAGGAGGCTGGTTTAATCAAAACCTTCCAAACGTGAAGAGGCCAGTGGGAAGATGGGCAACACTTGGTTAGCTGCTCACTGACGTCTCAGCTTCAGGAGAGGACAGCATGGCTGGGGGGTGATGGGGCTCTGCAGGTGACCCCTCCCGCCAGGGGCGCTGGGGAAAATGGGAGTGAGTTACTTTGGGAATTCTGATGGCGTCACTGCTAAATGGGCTGTGCAATGCTCCATGATTTGCATTCTGGAGAGGGACGCAGGGGGCAGGCAGAGGATGCTAGAATCACACACTCTTCCCTCCGTTTCCCTCCCACCTCCATCTCCTTAGGACAGCAGGAAGGGGGCAGCGTGGGGACGTGGTGTCCAAGGTCTCAGTGGACTAAACAGAGGTCCTCAAATTCCCATCAATACTGTCAAGGTCTCATTTCTGTATACATGTGTGCGTGCGTGCGTGCGTGTGTGTGTGTGTGTGTGTGTGTGTATGTATTGGGGGTACCTCTCTATTCCCAATCCTTGAGTCTTGGCTTCTCTGTGCCCCAGGAACCATAAAGCACCCCAGACCTTTAACCCTCTCTGACCCTGGAAACAGCAAGCAGGACCAGTTACACACTGGCCCCCGACTCTACAGTCCTCTGTGTTATAAAGTCCTCTCTGCCCACAGTGGAGAGCGCCACCTGTGTCTTCTTCCCGTGCTAGGCCCTTCGGGTAACTGTTTCCCAACCCACAGCCTTCACACCGACACACAGCTACTGCACACCAAAAGGCTCGGGGCCTCCACAGCACACTTAGATGGAGAGAGCCACCCATCTGCTCCAGAGAGAGCTCAGTCCGAAACCCAC
Source organism: Leucopleurus acutus (assembly GCF_964270905.1). Taxonomy (NCBI): domain Eukaryota; kingdom Metazoa; phylum Chordata; class Mammalia; order Artiodactyla; family Delphinidae; genus Leucopleurus; species Leucopleurus acutus. The sequence continues at coordinate 31,042,717 of NC_139161.1, forward strand.
AAGGAAATGGGTCTGAAACCTCCTTGGTTTGGAGTTTTTGGTGGAAGGTTGCACCCAGAGCGAGGGCCCTACACCCTTGGGGACAGCCCCTCCCCTAGCAGATGCCTCCTTTTATGGTCTAGGGCGGCATTCTGGGAAGGCGTGTGTGTGGTGTGTGTGCGTGTGTGTGTGTGTGTAGCACGCATAGGGGCATGGGGAGGGTCTGGGCTGTCACAAATCACTGCTGCAAAGTTCTGTTATCTGGACCCGTAATTTAACTAAACACTACCGCTCTCCACACAACTCTTGGCTCCAGAAAGAAAACCCCAGCATCCATTCCGGTTCGGAAAATTGCTGTTTACACATAAGAACTGGCCAGAGCCAGCTGCTAACGAGAGCCGCAAAGAACACTCCACCTTCCTGCCTCTCACCAGAGAGCTGGCTTTTTTTTGAGTTTCAAAAATTCCCTTTTAAAAAAATGTGTTTCCATCTGAAATGGTCACTCAGAGTGGAGCCACTGGCTGTATTTTTATAAAATCGAATAAAGCAGGTGTGTGTGTGTGTGTGTGTGTGTGTGTGTGTGTGTGTGTGTGTGTTGAAGGCAGAGGGTGGAGGCATTAGAATCTTTTAGGATGAGATCGAAGAGGAAATTTTAGCTCCAACAGCACTGGCCCAAAGATATTAGTTGTCACACAAGAAAACAACAGAACAACAACAAATATTTCTGATCCTAGTAGATGCATGGAAAGGCAGGAAATGGCTCTGGAGAGTCTTAAATGGGTGTGAGAGAGGCCCAGAGAAACTCAGCCAGCTCTTGCCATAACCATGCTCCTGAAGAGAGTTCAAATTCCCCTCGGTGAAAAACCACGAGCCATCTTCACGGCCTGAGAACGCAGGGTCTTTGCAGATGCCCTCCCATCTATGGGAATCCCAAGGTTGAAAGAGCCCAGGAAGGATGAGAACGCTAGCATTGGGTGAGCTCTCGCAAACCTGACCGTCCACCATCCCCATTATGCAGATGAAGAAATCAAGTCCCAGCAAGGTGACTCATGTGCTAGTTAAAGACAAGGCAGAGTGACAACGGAGAACTGGTAAGTTGGCAGATACCACGTGAGTTCATACTAGATTCTGAATTTGGCAAGCACTTTGTTCTTCCGGATCTGGGATGAGACTGCGTGGTATCATCAACTCTGCATTTGAGAATTAAGCCCAATCTTTAATGGTAAAGAAGCTCTACGAAGGCTGACTGAGATCCTAGAAGTCCCAAACTCCATGGCCCCCTCCCCCAGGGTGTTTCTTCCAAGGGACCTGTCCTCTAAAATTCCTACATTCTCCCAATAGTTTCTTCCATTCTGCCCTCCTCCCCCTAAACTACCACTCTTGCCAACACCAACACCCCAATCACATCCGAATCTGATGGCAAAACTCATGTAACATACGAAATCAGAACACAAGTCAGGAACTGGGAATCTTCTCCAAAAATTTCTAGAATCATACGTGGAAAAAGAGACTACAGTGATGAGTCTCTTGATGAGTCCCCCCCAAAATTCATGTCCACCTAGAACCTCAGAATGTGATCTCATCTGGAAAGAGGGTCTTGCAGCTATAATTAATAAAGGATCTTGAGATGAAATCACCCTGGGTATAGTGTGGGCCCTAAATCCAATGAGGTGTCCTTATAAGAGGAGGAGAAGGGACACACACACACACACACACACACACACACACACACACACACACACACACGAAGGTCGTGTGAAGACAGAGGCAGAGACTGCAGTGATGTGTCTACAAGCCAAGGAATGCCAGCAGGTCCCAGGAGCTAGGAGAGAGGCGAGGGACGGTTTCTCCCTCACAGCTTCCACAAGGGAGCCTCTGTCTCTTCCAGACTTGTAGACGCCTGAACTATGAGAGAACACTTCTGTGGCTTCAACGACCCAGTGTGTAGCAGCCCCAGGTAACTAACATGGGGACCTCCTTGGGAGAGGCTCTCAGACACCACGGCCTCAGTCTCACCTTTCCTTGGTGACGGTGGGGCGTGGCCCACAAGGACGCCTCCACCACCCTGGGGGAGAAGAACGCTACACCCCAGGTGTGACCATCTGAGTCTGGCCCCCCGGGGAAGGCAAGTCACACCCATCATTTGCACAAGCAGTATGGCAGGGGCCGCAGGGTCAAGGCTCTGCCCCAGAAGGTGAGGTGGGAAGGTAAAGGAGTCAGGAGAGCAGAGCCAGCTCTTGAAGAGAAGCGGCCCAAAGGCGACTTAAGTTCCTCTGATAAAACATGTAGGGCCAGGGTTGACACACGGCAGGGTCCCTCCTAATAGCAGATCCTCTTCTTCTACGGACAGCCGTGGTGCCCACGTCTCCTCCACGCTCAGAAGGCGCTGTCCTCACTGTGGACCCACTGTGGGCCCAGCCCATAGCTGAGCCCTCCTCACAGCTGCCCTCCCTCAGGCCTCACGTCGGTCCTCAGACGGGTCTCAGCTTCTCTTCCACAGCCAAGGAGACAGGCTCAGAGATGTGAAGCGTCCAAAGTCACACAGCACTAGCGGGTGACAAAATGGGGCGTCACAACCCTGAGCTTTCTTTTTTGGTGGGGGGGCGGGGGGGGGGCACGCCACGCGGCATGTGGGATCTTAGTTCCCCAACCAGGGATCGAACCCAGGCCCCTGGTAGTGGAAGCACCGAGTCCTAACCACTGGACCACCGGGGAATTCCCCAACTTGAGCTTCCTCTTCGTTGAATCTCCTACACCTTTACTTGCGACATCCCAGCAAAAAGAGACAACTGGGGACAGGGAGGCGAGGGGGTGCCAGGAGGAGCAAGTCTGATTCTGCCCTTTTCGATTCTGAAGCCAAGGTGCAAAACAGACAGGCCAGATGCTGCTGGTGGGAACGTCAAATGCTGCATCCGCTCTGGCAAACAGTCTGGCAGTTCCTCAAATGATTAACTGTCGAGTTACCATAGGACCCAACAATTCCACTCCTACTATGTACCCAAGAGAAATTAAAACGTATGTCCGCCCAAAACCTTCCCCACAAAATGTTCACAGCAGCCTTGTCTGTCAGTCAGACAGTGGAACAACCCACCCACCAAACAACCCATCGATGGATGGATGGATGGATGGATGGATGGACGGATGGACGGATGGATGGATAAATTAAGTGTGATCTATCCACAGGATGGAATATTATTTGGTCACAAAAAGGAATGGAGCACTGACACGTGCTACAACCTGGATGAATTTTGAAAACATTGTCTGAAGTGAAAGAAGCCAGTCATAAAAGACCACATATTGTATGACTCCATTCATAGGAAAGTTTGATGGGGAAACCCATAGGGACAGCACGTAGAATAGGGGTTGCTTAGGGCTGAGGGAGAGGTCAGGAGGTGTGGCTAAAGAGTATGGGGCTCCTCTGTGAGGTGGTGAAAATGCTCTATAACGGACTGTGGTGATGGTGCACGTATCTGTGAACAGACCAAAAACCACTGAACTATACGCTTCAAATGGGTAAATGACGTGGCATGTGAATTGCATCTCACTAAAGCTGTTTTTGGAGTTTTTCTTAATGACAGGCCCAAAAGATCCCCAAGTCAAGAATCTGAGTGCAAAAAGGGCTTAAAATAAACCCAGGCGTCCAAGAAAGCATGCTTCCCCTGTTTCATCCACCAGCTAATTCCACGTGCCTCGATTCACCCACGGTTGACCACTGGACAAAGGTGTAACAATATCTGATGTTGTCAACTGCGGAAATTCATTTAACTTCAGAGGAAATTAATTATAAATGTAATCCCAAATGTTTCTTAGAGCTCTCTCTCCCCGTCTGCAGCTATTAGCCAGAAAGCACCAGTGTTCAGGCTACAATTTGGCATTCCCTCTAAATAGTTTTAAAACTGGAAGGAAAAGAAGAGCCTTCATCTATATGGGGCTAGAATATAATGTATACACAATTAGCCGACATAGCCAGGTTACAGCATTACCTCTGATTGAAACAGTAACTCACCTAAAAGAAAGTGTGACCTCCTAGTGAAGGCGATCAGGCTGCTTCGGCAGGGAGCTGACTCCCCAGTCCTTTCCAAGCACTCACCCAGCTCCCTCCCAGGCTAATTTAAAAAATACTACTTCCTCTTACCCTTGGGGGGAAAATCTGTAGCCAGAGAGGGTGACCTGTCCACAGATTAGTATCAGAGAGTAATATCCTAGCCAGTGGCACTCAGACCGGGGGCCGGGGGATAACAGAAAAAGGTGCAGAGATGGAGTGCTCCCTTGGAAAGCACAGGAAATTAAGGATCGTAACCTGATGCTGAGCAAGGTGGCCGGCTGACCATCACACCATCATCCCAGGTACCCAAGCTGCTCTGCAACCACGGGTAGTGTCTCCATCCCTCCATCCCTCTCAGAGCCCCCGGCCCCCAGTACTTGTCACGGAGTAATGGACTCAGTACACAGAAGGCCCCAAAGACTCTCTCCAGGGTTCAAATGATGACCAACCCACAGAGGCAATTAAAACCCATCATCTTTTACGGCAATGGTATTAAGCGAAATTAAGTACCCTTTACCGCTGCTGAATTTTCGAGGAAGCCGAGCATTTCTGCATACGAAACAGGTGCTTCCACAGCCCCGGCCAAGGGACAGGCAGCCAAAGCAGACTCTTAATAAACCCCAGAACGAGGTGGGAAAGAAGGGCCAGACAGGACAGCAGGCTGGGGTGAACTCAGTTCCCTCCCCCTGTGCCTGTCCCTCCAGCAGCAGGAGCCCGACTCACCCGCCCAGGGTGGACTTTTTCTGAAGACAAAGAGAAGGTCTCCCCGTGAGGGGGAGGGCCCTAGAAATGGTAACACGATGGTCCCCGCGCCGTGGCTAGAGCCTAGGTCCAAGGTGACCCTGCCGACAGAAATGGTCCAAGGGAAACAATAATAACAAGTTTAAAATTCTCTGTCCACCCGGTTTCACGTTTTCAAGCACATCTGTGAACACTGAGACATACTGAATAACTCCCCTGGCTGGTCAGATGACAAGAGGTCAAGTCTCTCCACAGCGCTGGGAGACACCTTCCTCCTCTGAAAAATGGGCATAAAGCCCTGGCCTGAACGACACAAACTGAGACGGCAAATGTGAAACCCTAACTCAAGACCACGGCCCATAGGAAGCCCCTGTACCTTGAACCAAGCCACCAAGGCCAACCCAAACCCCGAGCCCACGCCGCTAACACACACCTTCCTCAGAGCTTCTCCCCTGGCTCCAGCCTCGCCAGCGCCAACCTCCAGGCAGAGACGTGCCTGAGGTCTTACTCACAGCTGTGCTCAGGGTTCACTGAAGCCAGCCCGTGTGCAGGCCCCGGGACTGAACACACAGCTGAGGGGATGGGTTCAGACCATCCCTTCCTACTTCCCAAACCACTCTTTTCCTGAAACATTTCAGGGTGTCTGGGTAGCAACTACCAGAGAGGCAGTTTCTACTCAGAAGTTAAGCATTTCACAAATCAAAACCACCATGAGGCACCATCTCAGGCCAGTCAGAACGGCCATCATCAAAAAGTCTACAGACAGCAAATGCTGGAGAGGGTGTGGAGAGAAGGGAACCTCCTACACTGCTGGGGGGAATGCAAATTGGTGCAGCCACTAAGGAAAACAGTGTGGAGGTCCCTTAAGAAACTAAAAATAGAGCTACCATATGATCCAGCAATATGCTATTCTGGGCATATATCCAGAGAAAACCATAATTTGAAAAAAATACACACACCCCCATGTTCACAGCACCACTATTTACAACAGCCAAGACATGGAAGCAACCTAAATGTCCACTGACAGATGAATGGACAAAGAAGATGTGGTGCATGTGGACAACGGAATACTACTCAGCCATAAAAAAGAATGAAATAATGCCATTTGCAGCCACATAGATGGACCTAGAGATTATCACACGAAGTGAAGTAAGCCAGACAGAGAAAGACAAATATCATATGATATCATATATATGTGGAATCTAAAATATGATACAAATGAACTTATTTGCCAAACAGAAACAGACTGACAGGCATAGAAAACATACTTATGGTTACCAAAGGGGAAAAGCAGGGAGGGAAAAACGAGGAGTTTGGGATTAGCATAAACAAACTGCTATATGTAAAAGAGATAAACTACAAGCTCCTACTGTATAGCACAGGGAAGTATACTCAGTATCTTGTAATAAAACATAATGGGAAAGAAGATGAAAAAGAATATATACATGTAACTGAATCACTCTGTTGTACACCAGAAACTAACACAACTTTGTCAATCAACTGTGCTTCCATTAAATAATTAATTAATTTTTAAAAGGAAGTTAAGCATTTAAAAGTTCCTTGAAACCAGAAGAGCCTCTGTGTCCTCCACGTGATGGGCAGGAGAGCTCAAGGCGCACGCTGAAAACCATGTGAGGAAGGACGGTCAGAAGACAGACCCTTGGTTAAGGAAAACGAGGCTTAGTACGGCACCACTGTACTCTGGGGAAGACTGGTCGACAGAGGACTTCAGGAACAACGACACAGCTCTTCTTGGGAGAGAAAGGATGAAAACTAGGCTGGCAGGCAGGCTCTGAAGCCAAGGTATCCCATCCCCCAGGCCCTCCAGCGGATTTCATGAGAAGAACAAATGGCAGCCTTAACCCTTAGCCTTGATTACCGTCATTAACATATTTTAGATGCACATGGCAATCAGCTCTCGATGAGCAAGTTTTACCTAATGCACGGAGCTGCACCAGGCTGCAGGTTCCCTGACACTCCCGGAGGACAGCAGGGCTTAACCCCGGCTGCACCTTGGAACAGCCTGGGGAGCCCCTAAAACCTACAGATATGGGCCCCACCCTCGGGGATTCGGCTTTCATTGGTCTGTGGGGAGGCCTGGGCATCAGTATTTTTTCAACATTCTCCAGATGACTCTCATGTACAGTCAGGGCTCTGTAAGCAGCTGCTTGGGCCATCTTACGGGAGAGCAAGTGGGCGACGGAGACCTCAACAAAAGGTCTCGTTATTACCATCCTGCACACAAGAGTGGGAAAAGCCAGGGCAGAGCAGAAGGAGGCTGGGACTTGAACCAGGGAGCGCTGGGCTTGAGTCCCTTGCAGGTGAGCCATGGGCAAAAGTGACGGCAATACCTGTATGTCACAGAGCTGCCGTAAGCATCACCAGAGATACGGATGTGAAAGCACCTGGCACATGTCAAAAAACATTTGCTTGAATCCCGGGAGAGTGAGAATGCAGACCAAGAGGGTCAGAGAAGACAATAAATTGCAGAGGACTGTCTCTGGTGGCAAGCCACATTCATTCACTCATTCTCTCATCGAACGTGCTTTGAGGACCTACTATGTGCCGAGCATGGTGCTCGGCTTGACGGATGTTAAGTGGACCAAGCCCTGGCCTCTGCTCTGAAGGTGTTTACAGTCAAGTAGCAGGCTCATTACTGCAGCCTGGGGAGGCTTTGGGGCGCAAGACTGGGTGTGACCTGAGGCTTGAAGTCAGCAGGGGGGAGCCAGGAAAGGAAGGGGAGAAGGGCCTCCCCAGCTGAGGCTGTAGCATCTTCAGTGTTGGCTGAAAGGCTGCAAGCGAACCTGAAATACTGTAGCTCAAGGTAGCAATGGAATGCAAGGAGAAGGGGGGCCAGGCCAGGCAGGGAAGGCCCTGCAGGCCATGACAGGAAGCAACAGGAAGCCTCCACAGGGTTTAAATAGGGGAGCAACTCTTCATTCGGCTGTTAAAGAGAAAAGCAGGGCCACCGTGGGGGGCTGAGTCACCTTAACACTTAGATGCTGGCAAGGAGGCAAGAGTGGCGAGAAGAGCATGAACCAGAAAGAAGGTTCCCAGACCTAGTGACCTGCATGCAGCCCGGGGTCCACTTCCCCATGAGCAGGTCCCTCCCTGCTCTGTCACTCATTCTACTGTTCCAGAAACATCCCGGGGGTGGGAGGAAAGGGCGGGGCAGGTGGGGGAGGCACAAGGAGAGAGAAGCACATTGCACCCTTGGCGTGGTCGTCTTTGGTGAACACTCAGCCACCTGCTGGGCCATAAATTTTACCTGTCAAGAAGAAAAAAAAGTCAAATTTCCCTCCCAGGATGTGCTGGTCTGGTCCCTGCCACCCGCCACAAAGAACTTCCTTTGAGGGAAACAAGGTACCCAAAGAAGTGTTTGCAGTAAAAGAGAGAAGCCAAGATGATCGTGAGCCAGTCCCTCTACCTGTTATTAAATGTCTCACCCCTCGGGAGAGGGAGCGTGATCTTTCTAAACCAAAGAGATCCTTGGAGGCAGAAAAGAGCATTGACTTGGAGATTCTGGAGATGGGAGGGCCAGGTTCCAGTCCCAGCACGCAGAGCAGGTCCAGTGATAGAGCAGAAAGAGGAACCCAGGAATCTCCATTCTGACGCATATATACTAGGTGACCATGACAAGTGACGAAGCTTCTCTGACCTTGAGTTTCTCCCCCTGTAAAATGGGATTAAAAGAGCTAACACGTGAAACACGCTTAGCACGGGGCTGGAACGACAGGCAGACAAACTCCCTCTTCCCCCTTCCCCGCCGCCTGCCCTGTCCCACCAGTCACTGAACTCTCTCGGTTTGGCCACGAACGGGAATCAAACCTTTCCTGCCTGTCCCGCAGACAAAACAGAAGGAAAAACACTTGGAAAAGGCAAGAAGCACGCTTGTAAATTTAAAGACTAGTTACTATGGATTCTGCTTTTCTCAGATTTCTCGGACACCAAACTGAATCAGCCCACCCCCAGCAGTGGTCCTGGGCAACCACAGCATTCCAAGGGCTGAAGATGCTCCAGCAAAAAGGATGCCATCTCGGGCTTCCCTGGTGGCGCAGTGGTTGAGAGTCCGCCTGCCGATGCAGGGGACGCGGGTTCGTGCCCCGGTCCGGGAAGATCCCACATGCCGCGGAGCGGCTGGGCCCGTGAGCCATGGCCACTGAGCCTGCGCGTCCGGAGCCTGTGCTCCGCAACGGGAGAGGCCACAACAGTGAGAGGCCCGCGTACCGCAAAAAAAAAAAAAAAAGGATGCCATCTCAGTGCAAAGCAGTGTCTTTACCCGCCTTAATCTAGGCAGCCCCTTACCCTACAAAGAGAAACAGACTATTCCACATGAGGAAGATCATTCTCTCTATAGGAGATAAAAGCTGTCCATGCCTTGGAGGTCACATTTCTCTGCAACCCCAATATCCTAACGTGCCTGTTGTCTCCTCATGCCAGGAACATATTTCTATAGATCCTCACATAAAAGAAAACTTTACTTTCCAGAGGGATAAACAGGGGAGAAAAAGGAAACAACAGTCACAGCAAAAACATCACCAATCAAACAGAACTCGGTCCACCAGGAACTTGACTAAATGTGCGACGTTACAGATGTTTTATAGCCATGATGTCTGTTCTATTTAAAACACTTGCACTCGGCCAACCCAACCACGGGAAAGAGAGAAAGAAAAGCTATGCTCCCCAGTGTGCCCAACCCAGCTAACTGGTCTGGGCTGGCTGTTTATTGAGGTAAAGAGGTAACCGGGGACCTGTAGCTGCCGGCCGAACGGTGGAAGGCTCATTTCGTAGCTCACTCTGGAGGGCTGTCAATTCAGCGTCGCGGCCGGACAAATGGCGCCCGGTCTCTCTGAAGGGCACTTCTGCCTGGAAGACCAGGGTCTTCTATGGGGAACTTACCCTGCACCTGACAAGGCTTCATAAAATCTAGTTCCCTTCCCTCAAGGAAGAAAAATCTGCCCAGTTAAACCTCATTTGTCCAACGACACTCATTCATTCCCTCCACAAACATTTGTTCAGCGCCTGCCACGCATAATGCCCTGAGCTAGAGGCTCACAGGCAAATCAGCCATGGTCAGGATGCCCCGTGTCCCCCGAGAATGGAAGCCTCATAAGGGAGAGTCAATTCACCCACCAGAATGGAAGCATCGTAAGGGTAAGACTTTTGTCTGTTTTGTTCACCACTGCATTCCTAGCACCTAGAAGAACACCTAGCACACAGCAAGCACTCAATAAATATGGGTTGAACAAAAGAGTGAACGTATACTCCCTGCTCTTGTGGAGCATATGATTCAAGGATGATTCAAGGTCCCCGGGTACCTTCCTTGTCTCCTCTCTGGACCCTTGGTAATTCCCAGCACTCCTGGTTGCTAAGCTGGATACAAGCTTCAGGAGATAAAAGGCTTCATTCCTAAGCAGAACAGCTGGCCACAGTCCTGTTCAGGAGGCAGAGACAACACAGAGTGCTACTCTGAAAGGTCCTGCTGGACTGAGTCAGACAGACGTTTCTCTGGACGAACACAGTTAGTGATTTGGTAGTGTCATCTTTTATATATAAAAAAAGACAGGGCTTCCCTGGTGGCGCAGTGGTTGGGAGTCCGCCTGCCGATGCAGGGGACACGGGTTCGGGCCCCGGTCCGGGAAGATCCCACATGCCGCGGAGCGGCTGGGCCCGTGAGCCATGGCCGCTGGGCCTGCGCGTCCGGAGCCTGTGCTCCGCAACGGGAGAGGCCACAACAGTGAGAGGCCCGCGTACCGAAAAAAGAAAAATAAAAAAGACAATTAGTGACTCTTGATAAGGAGAAGGCTTCAAAGAGGAGATGCCTGACTAGGGTTTTCAAGGATAAGCAGGAATTTCCCAGGAAGACAAAAGAGAAAGGCAGACTGAGTCATAACAGCGTGAAATATCCTTGCCCGTTTCAGGCCCTAAAAGTTTGGCACTGCTAGGAATCGACTGGAGAGGAGAGTTTAATGGGAGATACGGATGGAGACGTGGAGTCTTGTAGACCATGACCAAGGAGACTGGACTTCATCTTGAAGACAAGAGGTCAAAGATTTGAAAGAGAGGATTAACATGACCAGCTCTGTGTTTTAGATAAGTCACTCTACAGAGGACAGATCGAAGGGCTTGAAAATAGACACTGTAAGAACAGTCAGAAGCTTATCATAGTAGTCCAAGATGAAGGGGCCCTGAACTAAAGCAAGGGTATTTTGCATAACAAAGCAGGAAGAGATTTAAGAGTGAGCAGGAGACAAAATGATCAGAACTGGGTAAATGGCCAGATGCAGAAATGAGGGAGAGGAAGGAGATTTGAATTTACTGGGTGTCTGAGTCAGGGGGGTTTCACCAACAGAGATAAGGAAGGCAGAAGAAACAGGTTTGCAGAGGAACGATAGATGTGTTCAGTTCGGGTGTATTAAATTTGCAGTGTCCATAGGACAATCGGGGCAGCTGTTCTGCAGCTCAGAAGAGAGATTAAGCCAGATGACCCAGACTGAATCTACCAGTGTCTAAGCGGCCTCTAAAATCGTGGGAGTGAATGAGATGAGAGGGGAGAGTAACAGCAGGGACAAGGACAGTTTCAGGAGGAATCCCAACATCTTCTGCAAACCCAAAACAATGGCCAAAGAACCAGGAGAGAAATGAGAGGAAACTGTTTTGCCAAGTGTGGCATATGGTCCCTTGGTCCCTTCCCCTTTCCTTGAATCCCAGTTAAGCTTGTGACTGCTTCAACCAACAGAATACAGAAGAAGGGATGGGATGTGACTTCCAAGGCTGGGTCATAAAAGGTGCTGTAGTTTCCAGCTTTTTCTCTGGGGCATGCATACTTGGAGCCCTGAGCCACCCAAGTAAGCCGCCATGTTGTAAGGGAGCCCAACCACGTCAACAGACCAAATGCTGGAGCTCCACTCTTCCAGTCATCCCTGCCCATCCAGTCATCCCTGCCCAGGCACCGGACATATGAGTGACAAGGCTTCAGATGATTCCAGCCCTTTGCCCTCCAGTGACCACCCAGATGTCAAGTCTTCTGGCCTGAGGTCCAAAACATGGTGAAGCAGAAACCAGCTATCCCTGTTGTGCCCTGTCTGAATTCCTGACACGGTGACTCCCTGAGCATAATACAATGGTTGCTTTAAGCTGCTAAATTTGGGAGCAGTTTGTTACAGAGCAATGAGAACTGTAACGCCCAGGTTAGGGCATTTCAAACAGAAGGGAATGGTCAATGGTGTTCAACAACATGAAGATGTTTAGTACGGTAAGGAGGAATCAGGTCTCCGTTTCATTGGCTCCAGAGCTCAGCCACACACTTCCCATGACCGATCTCAGTACTGCGGGGCCAGGAATCTACACGCGGCTCATCCACAAACTCCAAGCTGCCATGTGAGCCACCGTCCCAGATGGGCCCCTGGGGGTGCTGAGGGCTGCAGTGACTTGCTCTCTGTGGATACTCATGAGTATTCATTTTGGGGAAACCTGACTGCCGACGGCAACTGGCACTGAAGATGTGCCCATGAACACAACTGTTCCAAGGCACGCTGCCACATGCTCGCTGTGGTCACCTTTGCCTTTAGAAAGGTAGAAGTCTAAAAAGTCAGGTTTTTCTGGAGAGAAATGGTTAGCATTGTATATATCAGCAGTTCCAAGCAGCCACCTGAAAACAGGCTGATAAGCGATCTGTTTTAAAAGCCCTTTCTTGCCCTTGGCCAAGGGTACTCCTCTCTTCCTGAGTGAACGCTGGATTTTTGATACTCAGGATACATGTGAAACTATGATCGTCTTGCACAGTCTGCATCTGCACCTCTGGGCAACTCACTTCCTGTCCAGCCGTCAAGTCTCTGGGTCTCCTGACTTGCTGGGAAATGCAGCATTCCTCTCCCTGGCCACAGCCCTGCCCCCTGAAGGCCTGCTTGGTCTTCCACTCTGTTCTTGCCCTGCTCCCCCTAAACCTTCTCTGTGCCCCAGAGATAATCCAGGTCAAAGGAATGTGTTAAAACACAGAGAATGAGCCACCTGGGACCCTGCGGAATACTCAGTCTGCACAAAGGGAGACCTAGAAGTAAGACCCAGTGGTACAATTAACCAGAGGAGAAAGCTGATCTTATTACACCTTTTCTTTTGCAAAAATCTCATCATAAGGATATGGCTGAGTTGTTTTTTGTTTTTTGGGTTTTTAAAAAATTTATTATTTATTTTTGGCTGCACTGAGTCTTCACTGCCGCGCGTGGGCATTCTCTGGTTTCGGCGAGCAGGGTCTATTCTTCGTTGCGGTGCCTGCAGGCTTCTCGTTGCAGTGGCTTCTCTTGCTGTGGAGCATGGGCTCTAGGTGCGTGGGCTCAGTAGCTGTGGCACAGGGGCTTAACTGCTCCGCGGCATGTGGGATCTTCCCAGACCAGGGCTCGAACCCGTGTCCTCTGCACTGGCAGGCAATTCTTAGCCACTGTGCCACCAGGGAAGCCCATGGCTGAGTTTTAACTGTCCCTTTATCAACACAATTTCTGAGCAGCTACTTGGAATGAAACCTTGTGGGAAGAGAAATGAAGAGTAATAACAGGAATCACTGTCCTGGGGGGGTGGGGGGTGGGCTGATATTTTAATCAGGGAGACAGGATATCTGCGGAGACACTGAAAATCATCAACACATTTTTCAAGGTTTCAGCCTTTATTACTAGGTTCCAAACTGCCTCTGCAGCCCCGCCTCCCATTCTCTCTACACCCCATGCTCCAGCCTTGCTGCTCTCACCACTACATGCACTTCTACACCCCCAGGCCTTCATTCAAGCTGCCCCCTCGCCCAGAAACCGCCCTCCACCTACTTTTTTCTTTTTTTTTGCGGTACGCGGGCCTCTCACTGTCGTGGCCTCTTCCGTTGCGGAGCACAGGCTCCGGACGCGCAGGCTCAGCGGCCATGGCTCACGGGCCCAGCTGCTCCGCGGCACGTGGGATCCTCCCGGACCAGGGCACGAACCCGCGTCCCCTGCATCGGCAGGCGGACTCTCAACCACTGCACCACCAGGGAAGCCCCCTCCACCTACTTTTGCCCATCACCCTTCTCCAAGCCCTCACCCCTCGGTCCAAACGTCTCTGCTCAAATGTCATGTTGCCTACTAGGCCTTCCCTGACCAACCTATTCAAAACTGCAAGCCACCCCACACCCCAGCACTCCCGAGCCCTTCTTCTGTCTTATCATCTTCTAACGACCACGATTTACTTATTTTATTTATCATGTCTCCCTTCCACCAGAAAGGAAGTTCTGTGAGATCAGGAATTTTGTTTGTTTTGTTCACAGATGTACTCCTGGTACCTGGGTCATGAGTGACAGTCAATAAATATTTGCTGAGTGAATGAACGAACATTCTAAAGCATTCCCCCATCTCCCTTCAGACACCATAAACGATTCCTGTCTCTGCACCCGCACAGGATATAAACTGTTCCTAAACAGTGGCTTCCCACTATCACTACATATTTACTCATCATGTTCAAGTTCCTTGCAGGAAAAGACCATTGTTTAGTCATCTTCGTATCCCCCGAAGCACTGGTGGTGCTCAAGTATATAATCTACTGAATCCAACTTAAAAATCAAATTGCATGGAAAATGGGCAAAGAATACACAGCTAATGTAACTCTATACCTAAATGATTCTCGTATCCTTCAGCCGTACTCACGAGGCTTGTCTTGGGTACAGAGCACAGTGCTAGGGTTTCTGAAAATACAGATAAACAAGACACGCAGGTGCAACGTCCTACGTGATAGCCACTAGCCACATGTGACTAGCCCCATTTCAAGTGCACGGGGGCCGTGTGTACTGGATGGCACAGAACGTATAGCTCGTCGAACAAAGTTTTACTGGACAGCAGTGACATAGATAGTTTTGGTCCTCAGCGTCTAAACCTCTAGTGGGGCACACAGGACAGGTACAGGAAGGACCAGGGAAAGAATGTTAACCAGTCATAAAGGAACCAGCAGAGGGCTGCGAGTGGAAAGGTAAGAGCTGTCACTGCTTGAGGGAAAGGAAGAAGTGGGAGAGGCTTCAAGAGAGGGGAGGAGATACGTGAGATGACCCTCTAAAAATGAGTGAGTTTTTCTAGGCAAGAGAAAGGAAGGTCATCCCAGAAGCCTGGACACAGAGGGGCTCCAGGGCCCACTCCCTAGAGCAGAGGTGCCTGGGGGCCTGTGTGACATGACACAAGAAGGTGAGGCTGGACTTCCAGCTCTGGAATTCCAGACCCCCTGGGCAGTCGGGAGTCAGAGACAGGTCACCAGAGAGGAGCCACTCGAAACCAGATGAGAGATCTGATGGATGATGGCAGCAGAAGCAGAAATGAGGGAACGGACATGTGGCAGCAGCAGGCCAGGGAGGAGGCCACCAGTGACCCTTGGGGAGACGAAACACTCCAATTTCAAGGGTCCAGGGAGCTCGCAATAGCACAGTCCCCCTGAGACTGTAAGCAGCTGGAAGGCACATCCCACATCTGCTCGGAGTCTGGGGCTGGGGGGTGCACAGACTAAGCAACACGCAAGTCCGGATGGCTCGGCCTCATAAACCGAGGGGTCCACCCTCTGTTCAAGTGCAGCAGGTCAGCTTTCCTCGGCCCTCCCAGGCCACCCACTGTGGGTTAAAGAGGTATATACGCACCCTCTGAGGGCTCAGCGTGGAACAATTCCAGACACAGAGCAAGGCCTTAAGCAGGCGGCGAAGACGCAGGGCGCAAGTTGGGTGATGCTACTGTAGGGCTCCAGAAAGCCGAGGATGCATTTCGGCAAGCAGCTAATAATAAAAGCGGGAGGCGGGGGAGGCGGAAAAGCCAACCTGGCATTTCCCGGGGACCCTCCCCCACACGGCCACAGGCACCTTTGTGACAACTGGCTTCTATCTCCAATTAGCCTATTTTCAGCGGCCGAGGGCCAAGACCCAATGCTCGCGAGGCCCTCTATTCAAGAGCCTTTTATCTAGCAGGCACATACTTGACAAGAAAGAAAAAGGGAAGGATTTCTAAAGCGGTCAGGCCAAAAAAACTAAGAGGACTGGGTGGTGCTGTGTTCAGAACAAAGAAAATTCTGGAAACCTCCCGAAAGGACCCTGCCTGCCTCTTGCTCTTCAGCAATCAGGAGCTGACAGGGCTGTGGACACGCGGCGGCTGAGGAGGGCAAAGGGGCCGAGGGCCACCTCCCACCCCCCACCCCCTGCGCCCCGCCTCCCCCTTATCGCCAGCCTGCAGGACGGAGCAGGGCCTCTGCCTGTGTAACGGGGGGGCTGCAGGGAGAAGTAAAAGGGGGAGAAACCCACCCGAGAAACAACTTCCTGCCAGGCCGACAGCTGACATTCGAAGTGCACACAGGATATGCCAAGAAATTATCAGGCCTGGCTTTTCTCTCCCTGATAGATGACAAAGCAGGAGAAAAAGAAGAAGCAGCAGAACACGCAGAAAGCAAGAAAACGAAGAAACAACCGCAGCCACACACGTCTCGTAAATCACGACTTTTATTGAAAGTTTCGCCACACGATAGCAACAGTCAAATTGAATAAAGACACCCTTCTGTAAAGTAACAGGGAGAGACTGGACATCTCCCCCAGCCCAGGACGGCCGGGAGGGAAAACGACTCTGAGACAGACAAGGGCTGGGGGAGAGGAGATGCAGCAGTAGAGACGAGTGGTGGGTTTTCTCCATTCCTCTCAAAACACGGGCACCTAGAAGCTACGAGAGACGTGGGGTAAACACAGCACAGAGGAGAACAAACACGTCGGTCAGGGCTTCGCTCTGCGGGGTGTGGGGTGGGTCCATCTGATGAGGGGGTCAAGAGCGAAATCAGGACTTGGGATGGGTCTGCAAAAAGCGTCAGATGCAAGGAAGGAAGAGAAGCATCTGTGGTTGAACCCCACGGGAGGAACACCGGACTGGGGGCCAGCAGCTGGTGCATCTGCGGCCAGTTCACACGTGAAGCCAGCCCAGCTGTGCCCAGCCACTGCCACAGGTACCACGGTGGGCCCACGCAGTGGCGGAAGAAGCCACTTCCGCTCGTCTCACCGGCCCCCCCTGCTCCAATTCGGTCACAGAGTCAGAGAGGGGGGCTTCAGCTGGAGGAAGGCCTTCCTTCCTCAAGGAGGACTGGTCACTCCAGAACCTTCTCCCCAAGTTACTCACCCTGAAAGCTCGACATGCTGCCGTCCCTGAACTGCGAATGGAGCTAAGATGTTCCAGTGCCTCAGCCTGCGAGGTGGGAGGAGTGGCAGGATGAGGGGTCTTTAGCTAGTTCCAGCCTCTCCTCTGATTCATCTAAACAAATTAGCTTCGTGGGTGTTCTTAAGTGATGACGAGCAGGGAAAGAAATGAATGTATTTCTTTCCAAATTATGCCGTTTGCAGAAGCCAGAGAAACAGATTTGTGGTCAAATAGATCTGAAGGCCTTGTAGTAAGACAACGACTTTCACGGGGCAAGTGGCCACCGAGGTGAACCGGCCGGAAGCCCTCCGCACACACGGCTGAGTGTATGGGAGCCCCGCTCGACCTGGACAGGCCCCTGCCCTTTCCCTGACACTGGAGCCAGCCCCAGCGATGTGACATCCGAGGGTGATAACAGCCAGGAGTGTTTCTAAGCAAATGCCCTGGAGAACTGGACACCCCGACTCCAGGCCGAGTTAACGATTACCAGCCTAGTAGTAGTACCTGCAGTCAGGCCTGGTACACTCCTTCCTTTCTGACTCCACCCCAAGCCCCTTAAAAACAGCCCCCAGAATGACCATGTGCTTCCCCTCCCGGGGGTGAGGGTGGAATCTCATTTACACGGAGGTTTTAGCAGCAAATGTGTCATAAGGCAAAAGGCAGAAATTCTCGATTGTGGAAAGAGATAGGGAGGCCACATTTTCCCAAAAGATTAAAATACCGTTTCTGAAATGTTAATGTTTAACCAATCAGCTGCTCACCGACAGACCCACTCCTCAAGGGGGTTAGGAAGACAAAGAAGGGCCTCAGAGTTTTGATTTCTGTTGTCTAAAACTTAAGGAGAATTAAAAATCACAAACTATTATTTTTCATTATGGTGTATCACAAGATATTGAACATAATTCCTGCAGTAGGACCTTGTTGTTTATCCATTCTGTATATACCAGGATAACTGAGTCACTCTGCTGTACACAGTAATTAACACAACACTGTAACTCAACTATATACTTCAATAAAAAATAAATTAAAAAAAAAAAATCACAGGGCTTCCCTGGTGGCGCAGTGGTTGAGAGTCCGCCTGCCGATGCAGGGGACACGGGTTCGTGCCCCGGTCCGGGAAGATCCCACATGCCGCGGAGCGGCTGGGCCCCTGAGCCATGGCCGCTGAGCCTGCGCGTCCGGAGCCTGTGCTCCGCGGCGGGAGAGGCCCCGGCAGTGAGAGGCCCGCGTACGGCAAAAAAAAAAAAAAAAAAAAAAAAAATCACAAACTAAAAACTAGACCACCAGTGACTTCACGTAACAGAAGTTTCTCCAACTCCAGAACACGGGGTCATGGAGAGGTCAAGATCTCACCTCACACGCCCATTCCTGAGGCTTTCCAGGGACTCCTTACAGAGGGGAAGTGGTCTGAGGGCTGGGCTGGCAGGTAGACAAGTGCTGTCGTGGGGTGGGTGTTGTACTGTGTGGTGTTGAAGAAGTAATACGTGGTTTCAGAACACGCTTGTTGAATTGTACTGAACCAGCCGTGAAGCTTCGTGGACAAGCCAGCGCAGACGGACTCTGGCGTGACCCGGAGGGGAGGGCAGGAAACTGGATCCAGACCTGGTTTGCGCTCCCAGCTTGCTGCCTGCTGCTGGCTGTTGGACGCGGAGCCAGACAGGTCAGCCCTCTAAGCCTTAGTTACCCCATCTGTGACATGGGGCCATATTCCCGGTATTTTACAGCGTTGCTATGAGGATCCAATCAGACTGTATGTGAAAGTGCGTTGTTCGCCAGAAAAGGCACTGGAGGCATCAGTCTCCTGGACACTCCCAGTGACTCACCCATCACAGACATGTGACTTTTCTACCTCAGATGTCCAGTAACAGGGCCTGAGGGAAACGGGAGCAGGAATTCTGATCCCCCCTTGGCATCAACAGCATCAATCACCTGAAAGGAGAAATGCTCTCTCAGGAAGATAAGGGAAACCTCATATCATCTAATGAGAGCAGGCAGGTGAGCGCACGTTCAAAAGCAGGCAGCCCTGCTCAGCCTGCTGCTCCTGGGCGGCCGGAGTGAGACTCGGCAGACGGGGTCTGGGTGCCGCTGCTGTGGGAACGGGCGCCTTTCAACCATGAGGGCCACCGCCCACGTGGAGGGGAGAAGGAAGGGGCGGGAGCACAGCCACGCGCACGTCTCAACACACCCCTTTGTGCCCTCCACCGGCGCCCCACTCCCACCAGGCTGCTCATCCCAGGGGCCCCCAAACACACTCACTCAGAGGGGCCTGAGCACCTTTATTCTCACTGGACGCGCCTCAAGTGCACCGCCCTCGGTCCTTGTGCAAGCCTTATGCGGCAGGGTTGATAATGTCACATCATCGCATCTTTAGCAGCGGCAGCACATCACACCTGCTGGGGCCCTCACTCCGCGTCAGGCACTGCTGCAAGCACCTGACATGTTTAAGACTCACCACAACCCTATAAGGTGGGAATTATCATTATCTCCATTTTACAGATAAAAGAAACAGAGGCACAGAGATGCAGAGGAAAGGACGTGAGCTAGACCACAAGCCCAGGCAGCATGGTTCCAAGCCTACACCCCACCGGCTGGTCCGTGCTACCTCCTCTGAACGTAGTACATGGTGTGCCTCATCTTCTTCTCCCAGAATGCAACGCCTGGGTATCACGTCTTATCAAGCACCCAGCAAAAACTGGAAACAAACTCCAGATTCGGTAAATGGAAGAGGAGGAAGGGAAAGGACTGAGAGGACAGGATGAGGAAAAGAGGAAGGAGAGGAGAGAGCGGGGAGGAGGGGTGTCACGTCTTGGCTGTGAGTCCCGGGATCAGGAATTCAGAACGGGGTTCCTACTTAGGCAGGTGTCAAGAGGAGTCAGGAGTCCCACACCCACTATTACCTCCCCAACCCCCCACCCCCGCCAAGAGTGGGAGGCGGTAAAGGTCAGAGAAACAGAAGCAACGGCAGCAGCCATGACAGATGCCACGTACAGCGTGTGGGCCGTGAGGCCCGCTCCGGGCTAAGCATTTTATGTGCATTATTTCACTGAATCCTCCCCAAAACTCTATGAACTCAGAGTCATCATTATCCCATTTTACATTGGAGGAAACTGATGCTTGCAGATGTTAAATCACTTGCCCAGAGCCAGATATCTACCAGAGCTGAAACTACCCAGCCTGGTCCAAAAACAGTATCTACAAGACTTTTCCCTAGTCGCAGGGTACCCACTGTCCTCCAGCCACGCATACGGATGAACAGAGCACGGGATGTCTTCAACCCCAAGCCATGCATCCTTAGAATACACAAAGCAAGGAGGGCTCATGTCCAGGAGGTGAGAAGTGCAAAGAGAAAACTGAAGACAGTTAGGTGCCCAGATGACATTCCAGATGAGGAGAGGTCTGGCCATAAGATGTCACTCGTGGTCAGCAGATGCATCCACTGCCACCCAAGGAAAGGCCAGCTCAAGGGACGACGGCCCCAAAAGCTTGCTCGATCGCTCCCCAGTCCTCGTCAAAGGCACTTGGACTGAGAACAAAGACCAGAAATGAAGACAGCACCCACTGATTCTCCCCCAGTCTAGGTGATTCCTTCTTTCAAGTCTGTTCAAACCTCTGCTGTCCCAAGAAGCCCTGCCTGGCTTAACAGCCCCCGTCTTCACCCCATGAACCCCTGGCCTTCACTGCTGCTCAGAGATCCACTACGTCATCAGACACATGACCCCATATTCCATCACTGTCTCTACATGCTCAGAGATGGCTTCCTAGCAGGGCTTAACCATCTGAGCAGAAGAGGAAACTCCTCTGGAGACAGAATCGCCTCTTTACTTTCTTAGGTTGCCTCTCCCCTGCTCCTTGCTCTACCCCACCAAGCAGAATGTTCTACAAGCAACCACTCAGTAGGAGTAGCTGAGCCACCTGAGCAGCTCAGGCCTGGGAAGGTTGCTGGTCACCTGCTGTCAGGGAATTAAACTTGCTAACCACTACCCGTCACGCCATCCCTCTCTGAGTTTTTGATGCTTTATCTATCTATCCCCTCCTTCCTCTCCCAAATGTCTCATTTTCAATTTAATCATTGCTGGATGTCCTTAAAGAAACCTCATATTAACCCAGCCAAATCTAAACTCAGGGCTGCAAACACTAGGCACTCAGCTGCCACACCAGGAAGCTGGCAATGACCAAGAAGTAGCAAAGAATGATGGGGAAATCTGGGGAGTGACATGAAGTCCCAGTAAAGATGCTGAAGATATGAAAACCAAGATGATCACTCCAATAACATGCAGGACCTGCAATCTGTTTGCCACCTTGTCTAAAGCACTTCCCAAATGTCAATTGTGCAGAGCGTAAATGCTAAGTGATAGATCAGAGGTAAACATCTTCCTAAATTATGGACTTTGAGAGGGAAAGTAGGGTTCCTCAACAGTATGAAGGGAATAAAACCAGAAAAAGGGCAGGGAAAATATTTAGGATGTCAAAGTTTTAGTGACAAATATCACGATACAAGTTCAAGAGCCGGATGGGAAACACCTTCAATCCTCTGGCTGGATCCTGTCCTGAATTTACTGTTAGTCAGGTCAAATACTAAATTACCACACTACGCCTATGGCTGCAAAAATGCAATGTAACTTCAAATGACATCTCCTAAAACAATACAAGTTAGTAATGTCACCCCATGATAATGTGCTTCTACATATAGCTTCCTTCTTGATCTGTCCTTTTATATTTTGTACAATTCTCCTGCTGTTTTTTTGCTTCTCTGCTAGTCTACCTTCCATGACCATAATACAGAACTCAAGCATACTTCTTATCATTTGATCTGTTTCCTATTGCTGAGAACACATGGTAAATAGGTGTCCATCAACCAATCTGAGCCTTTCTGTTAGGCAGAACTGAGAAACTGATGATTACTGTGTCAGACTCCCTTGCAGCTAGCCGTGAAAAGGGAAATAGGGGACTCTGTGCTTCTGTTGTTTGCTCTGGCAGAATGGCCAGGGAGGTGTTTGGATGTTCTGCAGCAACATCCTGCACCTCAGCTGACTCCTCACGGAGAATCTACTTTGCTGGTGAAGATCACAGCAAAGCAGCAGCAGTGCTTCCTGACCAGGCAACATGGCCATGGTTCTGAACCCTGCAGCTGTAGCATCAGCTTCCCAGTTTGCTGCTAGGTGGCTCCCAGATGACAGAAGATGTAGCAGCTGCTTGGAGACCCAGATCTGCTGCATGGCTCTGAGCCGTTTCTGAGAGCACAACCTAGAGGTTTTTCTAGATCGTCCAATGATTTCTGTAAGCATTTTGATGCCCTCCAACAAATTCCTTTCTGCTTAAACTAGATAGGAGTGGATTCAGCTTTCTGCAACCGAAACCAGACCAAAACTTGGCTTTTGTTCTTGTTTTTAAAAGTAGATCAACATCTTCATTTAAAAAGAAGACACACACCAGAACCCTGTAATTTCAGTTAAGTTTCAAACTGGCTGACTGGCCTGCGACAAGGCATTTACTAATGTTTATTGGGCCACAGTTTTTCTCATCCATAAAATGAGAGAGTGAAACAGGATGACCTCCAAGGTCCCTAACAAGCCTTACATTCGGTGATTCTAAATCCGAATGCCCTTTACTTTCGTAATTCTGAATTTATTTTCGCAATCAGTAAGATCAATGCCCCTCAGTAAGGAGAAACAAAAAAAGTCCTCATTCTTAATAGGGTGGTGGCTTTCAAATCATGTTCTGGGACACAGGGTTCCAGGCCACGAAACTCCACTTTCACCTGAAGCTGAACATTTCCTTTGAAAAAATGGGTGGTAGGGGCAGGTGGGTAGGGGTGGTGAATAATATTCCATTATAGTTTGTCCTAGAATGGGAAGTGGTAGATTTGGTTTCTTCATTGTTTATAATTTTTTACAGCAGAAAGTACTCATCAATTCTTTGTATAATTAAACAAATAGAAAACAGGCATAGCTTGCTTTCAAATTCTGTTTTCCCCGTATGTACTATCCCCCACCACCACCAAAAAAGAAGAAATAGATCAGTATGTTGATTATGATTATCTCTGTGTGGTGAGATTTCAGGAACGTTTATTTTCATTTTTGTACTTTAGGACATTTTCCAAATTGGCCACATTTATTAACCTAGTGGGTAAAAAGGACATTGAAGAGCCTCCTCCCTCTCTCCCCTTCCCTCGTCTTTGCAGGTGGCCCCTTGGAATGGTTACTCCGAAAATTCTGATTCAGAGGAAAGCTATTTCCATCCTCAAACTTGGATAAATGTTAACCAAGTAAGATAGACAGGTGGCTAGGTCAGGCTGCTGAAGATACGTAGGTGGGTAAGCAAACAAAAGAGAAAACTGGGCCAAACTGCACTGAAGAAGGGGCAAGTTTAAAGGATAAATTCAGTCCAAGTTGAGTCAAGAAACACTGGTCTTTTAAAGATTAAGCCTTACCCTGCAGCACAAATAAAACTGTTTACTATGAACACATATTTTTAAAAATCTAGTTAACTTTTCAAAATCAAGTTGAATCTCTCAAACTTCTGTTGAGGGTATACAGTAGTTCCATCCTCCTTGGAGGGTCAATTAAGATAAAAATATATTTTATAAGGAGATTACATATGTAAATACATATAACATGTTATAGGTATATTTAAAAGATTATAATTATTTATGTGTGTGTGTCCATATGTATCATTTCCTTTAATGGGAATTCCCTGGCAGTCCAGTGGTTGAGGCTCAGAACTTTCACTGCCGGGACCCGGGTTCAATCCCTGGTCGGGGAACTAAGATCCCACGAGCTGCACGGTGTGGCCAAAAAAAAAAATATTCGTAGTCTGTAACCCCAAAATTCCACATCATGGTATATGTTGTATGAAGGCAATCAGAGATGGTGATAAGGGGGTCACGTACAAGGATGTTCACCACTGTGTTATTCATAATTATAATAAATCATTAACAAGCTAACTATTCAACAGTAGGCTTTGGTAAAATAAACCATACTTATAAGTCACAATACCATGGAGACAGTAAAAACCATGCCATAAAAAAAAACCCAGTAAATTACAAAGGGAAAATATTCACGATACAGTTATTAAATCAGATAGTAAGGGACTTCCCGTGTGTCACAGTGGTTAAAAATCCGCCTGCCAATGCAGGGGACGCAGGTTGGAACCCTGGTCCGGGAAGATCCCACATGCCAAGCAGCAACTAAGCCCGTGCGCCACAACTACTGAGCCTGCGCTCTAGAGCCTGTGCTCCGCAACAAGAGAAGCCACCGCAATGAGAAGCCTGCGCACCACAACGAAGAGTAGCCCCCGGTCAGGGCAACTACAGAAAGCCCGCGTGCAGCAACGAAGACCCAATGCAGCCAAAATTAAATAAGTAAATAAATGTATTATTTTTTTAAAAGAAGAAATAATCATTTTAAGAAAATCAGATTAGTGAATAACATGTGTGGGTGTATGTTTTCCCTTTTTTTTTTGCCATGAAAAGACGATGAAAGAAAACGCACCAAAATGTTAACAATGGCCATCCCTAAGTGGTAAATAGAGTTAGGGAGATTTTTACTTAGTTCTTGTGGTTTTCTACACACTTCCCAAGTTTTGTAACTGGAGGAATAGGGCCAAAGCAGGAATAAGTGTCCTAAATAAACAAACTGCCCAAGCCTCTCCTTTCTGTAAATGCCCAGTTGGAGTCAAAAGCGTTTTTTTTTAAATCACAGGCCAATCTCGTAATTTTACTCCATCAACTGTCTGAATGGACAGACATTACTCATCCGCCATGTTTGCGGCTGGGGTGGTGTTTTATGCTGTTTTTTAATTAATTAATTTGAGTCACAGGCATTTGAAATGCGACTATTTTATGGAGCTGAAATTTACATTTATCTCCCTTTTTAAAGCCCATTTAGCAAATTAACAAGAAAACAGCAACAATCAGGGAAGTTACTATGCCCACTCCCACGTGTCACATATAAAACAGCAACCACAGGAGTCCCATGAGGGTCAAGTGAGATTGTCTGGTAAAGAACTTGGTGTGTGTGTGGGGGGGGGGGGGGGGGGGGGGTGTCAGTAATAATAGTGAAATACTATTAATATGCTTAGAGTCCAGCTGTTTGGTGACTCTGACACAGGATTTCTTAACTCTTAGTGAGGTAACGTCTGAGCCTTCCGTGCAAAGCTCCCTGGGACTGTGCATCAGCATCTCTCTGGTAAAGGGTCCATAATGTTCCCAGCATGACCCATGACTCAAGACAGGTTAGAAATCCAGTTCACAGAAGGGAAATCGATGCAGCTGCCTGTTAATGAATTTTATCTATAATCAAAGTAGGTCCAGCAGGGTCTCCCTCTATTTAAAACAAACCTAGCAGAAAGAGCTGGTGGCCAGTTGGTCCTCACTGAACACCCCAGAGGTCTCACTGCAGAGCAGACTGTCTTAGCGCCAAATCCTGACGACACCCATCCAAGCACCTCGGTGTCTTTGGACAGAAAGGAACACCGAGAGCAATGAAGGCAGCAGGTGGGGCACCAGCCTCGCGTCAAACACTGGAAGCCAACTTTAAAATGGGCCCTTTCTCCCAAGGACTCTGTTTTATTGCAAAACAGAATGGCCTTCCTTCCGTTTGGAAAGATATATGTAATCCAACCCCTTCCTGATTCAAACTGCCCGTTTTCCACAATCTATCTGAATTCGTGAAGTCTGCCTAAATGTTTAAGATATTTCAACTAAGAATGAAAGCAGCAGAAATAATAATGACCTTGGATGCCAAGGCAGGTCCAAACAGGCACACAAAGGGCACACAAATTTCCTTTCTTCCAATGGCGGCTTTCACTGCTACCCCAACTGATGGCTTGAAATTACCTCCCTTGGTTAATAATTCAAACCCATGGGCTGGGCAAGTTTTAACGTTTCAATGTTGGTTTACAATAAACGCAGCAACCGTGTTTTAAAGATGTTCGATTTCTAATTAGTCTATTGATTTACCAGTCTGCTTAACGACACTTTATTCCTATGCTTTTATTCTGTCTTCTATTCTTATTCAGAAAGAGTGGTGGTTACTCAGGCTCTGGTCTCCTCTGAACACCTCCAGACTACAGCCACCGCCCTCTCCAGGGGCACAGGATATGATGGTAAACTACAGCCCCCGCCCTCTCCAGGGGCACAGGATATGATGGTAAGAACAGAAGGCATAAAGCCTGAAAGCCTGGATTCTGTGTGGCCTTGGGCAAGTTAAGGGAACCTGTCTGTGCCTCTGTTTCTTCGTCTATAAAATGGGAATGACGGTACTTAACTCACAGGACTAGTGTGTCCATTTAATGAGATGACCCACGAAAACCCCTCAGATCAGCGCCTGACAGAGCAAGCGCCCGGAGCCTCAGGTCCCTTTTCTCCCTTCCTTGGTGGTTCAGAAACTGTCGAAACTGTTAATCTGGACATTTCAACATCTTCCTTTGCAAAACCAAGAGCAGCTGAGAAGGTGGCGTGCCCCATGGAATACTTTCTAGGAACAAAACCAGGATGAATTATTCATCAATAGGAGGGTCCTTTCCAATGGCAGATTTAGGCTAGTCTATTAAATAAGGTCAGTCCAACATGCTTTATTCCCAGGGGAACAGACAGGCTCAGAGACACCAAAGCCCTTCTCAAGGTCACACAGATCAAGTAGCCGGAGGCAAACAGGTCCCAGAACCCATGGTCCCTGAACTATGTACGACTGACGGCCCCTCTCGTTATGCTTTGTTCTCATCTGTTTCCCCACTGGAGGCTGACGGGCGAGGTGAGGAGGTAATGCATGTGCCCAGTGAGGCCTGCTACACTTCTGTCACAGAGCCAACTGTATGGCATGGCCCAGGCTTGCTGCAGGGGCAATGGTGATGTCACTCTGGACGAAATAACTAAGAATGGAACCTAGTCATTCCCACCACCGTAAAGAAGCAAACAGTGCTACCAATCAATGGGTCAAAAGCAGGCCTGAGAACTCGCTTCACCAGTGTTTCCACAAAGCTCACTGAGTGATTCTGAGATGCAGCCTCATTTTGAAGTCACTGGCAAAGATGGTGAGGCCAGTATGAAACTGTTTCTTCCTCACAGATGGATGAAAAAAGACCAACACGCCATGATATCTGATATCCCAATTCCCCCAGACATGCTGTTCCTTCTTTCTAGAATGTTTTTCCTTTCCTTGTCTCTCTGGAAAATTCCTATTCATCCTTCAAAGTCCAGGTCCAAAGTCCAGGTAAGAAAACAATTCATCCTGTTTTCAGACAAGACCTTCCCTGACAACTCCCTGCCAGGCTCACCCACTGGCACCTGCCATCTACCCCTGGAGCTGTGCTACCTCAGCACCTAGTACATAACTTCAACATGCCACTCATCTGCCTATCTGCTAATTCTGTGGTCCTCAAACTTTTTGGTGTCACAATACCTTGACACTCTTAAAAAGCTAGGATCACCCAAGCATTTTTGTTTATGCATCTTATATCTATCAATGTTTACCGTATTAGAAATTAAAACAGATATTTTTATTAGAAATTAAAACAGACATTTTTAAATAAGAATACACACATCCCATTAGCCATCAGAACAATGATGTCAACACAGACCGTGGCCTCTGGAAAATTCCACGGTACAGTCATGGAAAGGATGAGAGTGAAAAAGCCAAATAAAGTCTCGGAATTATTATGAAAAAAAAGTTTTGACCCCATAGACTCCTTGAAAGGGTCTCTGGGATGTCCAGGCGTCCCCAGTCAACACCTTGAAAACCACTGTTCTAGTGCATTCCTTTGCCATGTCCTGTTTTTTCCTACTCTGGAAGCTGCTCGAGGCAGGGCCTTATCTTACGTCTTCCCGTGTCCTGATGCCCACACTGGTGAACTCCCTTAACCCCCCACTCCCTGGAACCCTGCAAAACCCACCGCAGCTCCCCTCAAGGCGGCAACCTTGCTTCACGCCCCATCTCCCACCAGGCCTCCAGGACGTGGCACAGCTGGAAGGGGGCGGTCTGGCAGGTGCATGGGTGCCTCTGGGCACAGGCCTATGCTAGGGTCACCCTGACCCTCTCCCAGAGAGAAGCTTCTCTGCAGATAAGCAACTCGGGAGGTGAGCGTTCACAACATTTATTTACAAAAGGCTGCTCCCTGGAGAACGCAGGATACCTTTCAGGTGGGGATTTTAAATCTGATTTGCTTTCCACCGATCCCCCGTAACAAGCCTCTGGGGAAGGACCCAGGAGCTGGGTCCCACAGTTCTTAGGCTACGGAAGCTCAGGCAGCACCGAGAAAGGGGCTGTTCGGGTCCAGCGGGGCAGGCAGGCCACGGAGCCAAGGGCCTCTCTAAGGCCCGAGACCCTCCCTGCGTTCTGGCTAAGACCGGTCACCACAGCGGTCAGTCCTCCCAGAAAGGTCCCTATAAAAATGCCCCGAACTCCGTCTGCCTCTTCCAGCCACTCCCCCGCCTCCACCTACTACACACACAGTATTTTCTACCAGCCGCCAGTTTCTAGTTTTCTCTCCTCAGAAAACTTCCAAAAAAAAAAAAAATCACAATTCAGAAAAAGACACCCACGCATCTTGGTCACCGCGCGTGAAGCCGTTCCCCCCGTGTGGCTTTGTCTCGACTCTACAACTGCCAGTGGAGGAGAAAGAGATGCCTTTTTTTATACCAAACTGCTGCCTCATTCTCACCCTCCAAAGCCCCTACCTGGGCGTGCGTATGCAAGGTTAATGCTGATATCGCTATTTGAATACACACTGTAGCTCAGAAAACAAGCCAATAGCTCAGAGGATCCAAGGCAAACTCGGTCTGACAGCCACAGCCCTGACGGCTGCCAAGTCTGATTGACTAGTTGGATATATTTAGATACGGGGGAGGAGGGGGATAAAACACTGTTGTGCCACTGAACTCAAGAAGACCGTGTTGGTAACGACAGACTCGCAAATAAACAGTCAGCAGCCATTCAACTACATCATCTGGCGTCCCCCGCACAGAACCCTCGCCCGTAAACTACAGGGAATTTCAAAAGCCACCCACGCGAATGAAAAAGAAAAAAAAAAAAAGGCAATTAGAAAGGGTTCTGCCACAGCAATCCCCACAATTATCCTTTAGAAATAAACAAACAAATAAGTAAATATGATCTGTTCCTTGGCTCTCTGCTCCACCCCACCCTCACACCTTCCCAGTCTAGGACAAATGGATTATTGATAGAGCAGTAACCAGGCCAAGGTTACTCAATTAAGCCCTGGACCCTACGTTTCTGCTTTTGCAAAGGTTCTGTTTGAAATCTGGCCCTCTCCACCACCAACCACTACATGTGTGGAAATAAAAGTTAGGGTTATTTTCATTTCTTTCTTTCAAGAGATGGAAATATTTAGAGTACGGGGTGGTAACAGTTATTCATTACAGATCCCTTCACCAGGTGGTTCATACACCTCATCCCTTCAGGGGAGGGAAGGGAGAGGAGCAGAGAAGGACCCAGCTGGGGAGTCAGACTCCAGCACAGAGACCAACCCTATCGGAGGGTTTGGGCCTCAGACAAATGGATTTACACCCCATCAGTCTCAGTTTCCTAACCGTAAGGTCAGGAAGATAATGCCCATCATTGGCAGGATTTATTCATTCATTCGACAAACGTTTTATTGTGACACTACTATGTGCCAGGTACCACAGAAAAGGCTGAGATCCATTCACAAATAAATTAAAAGTTAAACAAGATGGGCTGTATGGTGCTCTGAACAACACCAGGAATACGGTAAGTGCTCTGTGCATGGGGCTACCCTGCCGCTATGACCTTTCTGTTTGCCCATCTCCAACCTCTCACCCCACTTCCTCCCTCCCAAGGCCTTCCTTTGGCTATTCTAGCTCACCGAGCTTTCACCAGATTGTTTTTTAATGTTTTATTTATTTTATTTTTATTTATTATTTTTGGCTGCATTGGGTCTTGTTGCTGCGCGTGGGCTTTCTCTAGTTGCAGCGAATAGGGGCTACTCTTCATTGCGGTATGCGGGCTTCTCAATTCAGTGGATTCTCTTGTTGGTGGAGCATGGGCTCTAGGCATGCAGGCTTCAGTAGCTGTGGCACGCGGGCTCAGTTATTGTGGCTCGCAGGCTCAGTAGTTGTGGCGCACGGGCTTAGTTGCTCCACAGCATGTGGGATCTTCCCAGACCAGGGCTCGAACCTGTGTCCCCTGCATTGGCAGGCGGATTCTTAACCACTGCGCCACCAGGGAAGCCCCTCACTGAGCTTTCGAGCAGACTATTCTCCTGCTCTACCCCTCCTGACCTAACTCCATTCACGCTAAGTCACTCCTGGATGCCGCCCAACAGATGCCCTGATACTTTGCTCTCATGTCACCCTCTACTCTTCCTCTACAGCGCTCGTCACCCGTTGTTCTGATGCACCTATTTGCGCGATTATTTTCGTGTCTGTCCCCCAGTTTCCTGTAGGCTCCGTAGAGGCATCTTCCTTCACCACTGAATTCCCCCTTGGCACCTAGAAAAGCACTAGTAGGTACCTAATGCATATCCGTTGTTGGAACGAGTGAATGAACCACTTAATGGAGGTAGTCCAGGTGTCTCTGAAGGCCTCTCCTCCACCTCTAGAAACACAATTCCAAGAACTAGTCCCAAGGCACATAAAACCACTGTGCCTGGGCATTCTCATCTGCAAAATGAACGGCTGTGAACATCCAGGACCTTCAGTTTTTCTCAAATTAAGTCTCAACACAGGATGTTTCTCTGAACATGGCTAGATCTTTAGAGACAGCAAATATTTTCTTATGAAATAAAAATAAGTTGGGCATCAACTCTTAACAGGCAGGAAGTGTCACGAGGTCTTGAAAACAAAGGTTCTATTTTTTTTTTTTTTAAAGAATAAATACAGACTTTTGTTTTGGGCAAAACCCTGTGCTACGAGGGACAGAAGCCAGCAACACGAAAAAGGAAAAAAGAAAGAAACAGCCCAGGCATCCCTGAGCAACACATCCAGGTCCCCAGAGCACAAAGGATGTACAGGCCCAAGGAAGCCCTACGGTTTCTGTTTTTAGGACAAGACTTGATCCCAAAAGGGGGCTCTGGGGTTCAGAGTAAAAGGAGCTGGAGGCTGTTCACACCAAATATTCAAGACCCAATCCTCCGGTGCCAGGGGTTCCCGAGTGGTGTTGGGGGGCGTGATGCAGGGCTGAGGGAGGTGATGGTTACACTATGGGTGGAAAACGGGCCCATTAGAGAAGCAGAGCCTTAATTTATCAATTAGACGCCATCTGTGGATTGTGTTCCTTGAAATAATTGTTGAATCTGACAATGCGCTGCAGCTTTACAAAGTTTCTGCCATCCTTGATGCCGTTTAATTAAATTTCTGCACTTAACTTTGATTGCGTGAAGCGCTGATGCCTTCCACAGATTGAGCTCCTCAGCCACCTGCTGCGAGGGAGCCCAGCGCGTTTCCAGAGCAGGCGGAAAATACGTATTTTATTTTCTTTTTAAGCCTCGCCTTTTCTCAGTCTTCAGCCAAAGGGAATCAAGTCTCCTGCTGCACAGGTGAGACCGTGTCTCTAAACCCAGCCAGGAGAGCCTTCAGACGGACCCCCGTGCAGCACTGGGTCTCTCTGTCCTTTCATTGTGTCTCACGGAGAGAGTTAACAAAACAGAATCCCAGACGGTTACCAAACACCAAGGAGTGGCTGAAAATAGAACCCACTAACTATCACAGAAAGCAGGCAAGCACACAGGCTTCAGGTGTGAGCCGCTTCTGCTCCCAAAGTCCCCACCCAGGCGCATGCAGGTCAGCCCGGGGATGGAGCCCACGCCCGAGGGAAGCCTGGGACCTGGGGTCCACGTTAGCTGGCTAATCTTGACTGATGAGCCTGGGCAAGGCTACAATTGCCAATGCTGGCAATGGTCAAGGGACATCCAGAAGGCAGTTTCTCACCTGCCTGGTTTCAGAGAGACCACGACCCCCAGCCGCATAGGGCTTCCCCTCAGCCTTCATTTAGTTACTTATTTATTTTGTGGTGGCAAAATATACACAACATAAAACCACCATTCTGCTTTCTGCCTCTAGGATTTGACTAGTCCGGGAACCTCATGTAAGAGGAATCATACAGTATTTCTCCTTTTGTGCCTGGCTCATTTCACTTAGCATAACGTCTTCAAGGTTCATCCATGTTATAGTAGGTGTCCGAATTTCCTTCATTTTTAGGGCCAAATAATATTCCATTATATGTACACACATATTTTGTTCATCCATTCATCTTTCAATAAACATGTGGGGGGGCTTCGCTGGTGGTGCAGTGGTTGAGAGTCTGCCTGCCGATGCAGGGGACACGGGTTCGTGCCCTGGTCCGGGAGGATCCCACATGCCGCGGAGCGGCTGGGCCCGTGAGCCATGGCCGCTGAGCCTGCGCGTCTGGAGCCTGTGCTCCGCAACGGGAGAGGCCACGGCAGTGAGAGGCCCGCGTACCGCAAAAAAATAAATAAATAAAAAATAAAATAAAAAATAAACGTGGGTTATTTCCACCTTCTGGCTACTGTGAATAATGCTGCTATGAACACTGGTGTATAAATATCTGTGCAAGTCCTTGCTTTCTGTTCTTTTGGGTACGTGAGCAGATGTGGGATTACTGGATCATACAGTAATTCTAGGTTTAATTTTTGCAGGAAGCACCACACTGTTTCTCATCGCGGCTGCACCATTTTACAATCCCACCAGCAGTGCACAAGGGCCTTCATTTCTAAATGGACACTTTACAATGATAATTCATGCACTGGGGGTGGACATTGCCTCCTCCAGATTGTTTTTTAATATAAATATTCTGCAAGTGGCATCACGAAGACAAACACTTTAGTGTGGATTTCTTCAAGGGGGAAGTATCAGAGCAGGGCGGGCGTGTACAGAAAGAAGAGAAGGTGGCAAAGGCAAAGCTAACAGGTGTGAGAAATGAACTCGGCGCGAGGCTCCTCTTACTCAAAACCTCAAGTTCAAAAGATTTATGGACTAAAACTTCAGCTATAGAATAAAATTGTCAGGAAATGCAGTTGCAACAGTCGATGGATCGTGAGGACAGCCGCTTACGCAAGCCATAAACTCACAGGGCAAATGAATTGGGTCAGGTATTAATTTCCACAAAGGGTAGGGTAACTAGAGACAAGTTACTTCACCATCTCCCTTTTCAGATCATCCAAGGGAGCTTTCATCTCAAGAAAGCCCTAGGTCCTCAATTTAGGGAATGAAGCCTGAGCCCCCCCCCCCCACCAAATACAAGCAAATAAACACTTCCCAGTATAGTGCTCTACAACAATATTATAGAGCAAAATGGAAATGGAAATTTACATTTAATGTAAATGTCTGAGTCCAACTCTGCTTCTACAAACTGCAATTTGGTTTCCACATTCATTCACTGAATATTGAAAGTCAACCTCATTTTGTTTACAAAAGATCCTGCCGCCCTCGGGTTCCATGCAGTTTCATGTTGTTCCTCAGGCCCAGGCAGAGGTAAGGGTTTGCTCAATTCCAGAAGGGAAAATCAGGACCACAGATCACCAAGGTATTCTCCCTTCCTAATAACCAACACCAGAGATAAATTCTGGCTTCCCTAAGAGAGTTTATATATTTTCGTATCGTTAGTAAAGATAATTTGCAGATTATATAAGAGAATGGAATTTCAGTGGTTCCACCTTTGGAAAGCTAACCATACACAGTCAACCCTTGAATGACGTGGGGGTGAGGGGTGCAGTCAGAACTCTGCATGTAATACTCTGAAGTTGGCCCTCCATCTACGAGGTTGCTCCGTATCTGAGGTTCTGCATCCTCAGGTTCAACCAACCTCAGATCGTGTAGTACCTATGTATTGAAAAAAAAAAAAGCACATAGAATTGGACCCGTGCAGTTCAAACCCATGCTGTTCAAGGGTCAACCGCACATAGTCTCTGTATCCACAGATTCAACCATCACAGGTCAGATACTATATTTACCATCCACAGCTAGTTGAATCCCTGGATGCAGAAGCAAGGATACAGGGCTGACGACGGGACTTGAGCATCCATGGACCTGGGTACCCGAGGCAGGCCCTGCAACCAATCTCCCGAGGATGCGGAAGGAGGACTGAATAGACTGATACAGGGGAGGGATCTAATGTTAGGCCATGTACTCCAGTTTGGGGTTCAGAAAGTTTATGAACTGTTTACAACATACACCCCATTTAGTTCAACTGAGCTCCCTTCAGAAGAGAAGCAATATGGGAGATACTCCGGACCTCCCCACACACGGAGTTAATATTCTACTTGTTACAATCCATAGCAAATTTTATGGACAAGTTATAAACCATCAGAATTAAGCAGTTCACACAGAAATCCGCATCGTCACCTTAGCCGAGCTGCACCTTCGCACCCTGTAATTAGCCTCTGCCGCGTGAATATTAAGTCCTATGGTGGTATGAAGGGTCAATTACATCATCGAATGAAGAAAATGAAGACACTTGTCATGGCCTCTGGTTCTGTCTTAAATTAACTTTTCATCTGGAACAAAATGTTATATTCACTTTTCCTATATTCTAAAATTTGTCTTCTGTGGATGCGGTAAGGTAGATTAAAAATTTATGAGAACTGAGAAATCAGAGAAGAATCACTCCATGGGCATAAAGCTTAGTTCTAACATTTTCTCTCTGTGAGTTCGCAAGAACATCCAGGGACAGCACTGACCTAAGTGCTACCAGATTAAACGAGTTGGGATCCAGTGGCCCCTCTCGGGCTGCGGGGGAGATTCAGGGACACGGGGCATGTCGGCTCTGGGGCAGCAAAGTGGGACTCACGGCCCCTGGACAGGCTTCCTCTCACGGATCACCAAGCCACCTCTGCTCAGCCTGTTATTCTCCTCAGTGAAGCCAAACCCAGCAAGGAGATACCCTAAACCTACCACTGAGTGGCCCTGCTAGAGATGAGAGATGCTTGGAAACTGGGGAAAAGCAAAATCGTAAAACAGAAAAAGTTTCAATTGTTGCATCCTGGGCCTCAAATCCCTTGGGAAGTCAGGGTATAAATCACACCGATATACAATTTAAAGACGTAAGCACCAGCCTGTAGCAGCCACCCAGCTCCTTCCCCAAACCCTGAAACCTCAGTCTATGGAAGATTCATGGCTGGCTCCCCAGGGCTGCAGGCACCCGGCTCCTAACAAAACATGGGTCCAACCTCTGTACCTCTTCACTTGCTTCAAGCATCCGCTTCTTCAGCGTGCATGAGGGCACAGAACTTTCTGGAAAATCATGTCTGTGGCTCTTCTGTGGTCCTGAACCCTGGGACACCCCGAGGGGGTTTCCTATGCGATAAGACAGAGGGCCAGGCTCCCCGAGTTGCCCCTGAGGAGTTTCCCAGAATACCGTAAGTCACAAATAAAAGTGCTGAGTGACAGCACGTGGGGTGGGGAGCTTAGCATGGGGTTGACAAACTGGGGGGTGACTAGGAGAGCAATAACAAGGGAACTGAAAATGATATTCACTGCAAAAGAGAGCAGAGGAAGTCAATTATAGAGTAAATGGTAGCAGGGGTACCCCAGGGCCCCGCAGGGCTTCAGCACTCAACAGCAGGGATTTCCCGGGGCGGGGCCCTGTAGCTTGGGGGTATCACCGGCTGCAGGTGGTACAGAGAATTCCCCCACCCACCCCGCCACTACCGGCTTCTCCTGTTGACTCACACAGCCCTGGGGTAAATGAAGTACTGGGAGGCCCATTTAATAGATGAAGAAACTGAGGCTCAGGCGGGTAAGTCCCTGTTCAGAATTACCCAAGCTGCTACCTAGATTTGGAGCCCTTGTCTCTGTAACTTAGAGGCCCACGCTCTCAATTACCAGCCCTTACAGCTGGATTCATAATAACATTAAAATACCGACAGTGAGTCAGAACAAAGATCTGTCGCAGTGGGGACCTGAAAAGCTTTTGACTGGAGGCTCTCCGCTGAGATTTTCCCCACCTCCCACTGCCAAGCAGTGGGATTCCGGGGTTCTGGGAAATAGGGAGGGTGGATTAGGGGCAAAACCTTGTCTCCTGCCACTAAGATGGCAGGACCACCTGCTAAACCATCTGAAAAGCAGTCTCCTGCCCAGGTTCTGACGGACAGTGGCCTTGGGGGACTTTTGTGGGTGAATAGAGTTGCCCTCCACAAAACCGATCTCAAAGTACTAGGAATAGCCCTCAAAGAGCCCTAGTCATATCATCCTTGAGCACGCTTACATTTCAACTGGTACAACACTGCAGGTACAGGAACCTCTACACAACTGTTAGAAGTGCTGTGAAAATCAGTACTTCTTTTATTTGCCCTAAAATTATTTTCCTCAAGCCTCATACTTCTTGTATTCACAGAATCACTGTGTGACCTTCAATCTTTAACCTCTCTGAGTCCATTCATGTGCACAATGAGAGCTCTGACCTACGAAATCTCCAAGGTCCCTCCAAACTCTATCAGGATCACACATCCCATATTCACCTTCTGGTACACCACTTTGATGTTAAACTCAACCCAATCTCACCTTTCCGAAAGATCCTTGTGCTGAGGGATGCCTTTCCAGGGTGACTACTAGCTCCTATGACGTCTTTGTGTGAATTAGAAAAATATGCTACTTCCTCCAAACAGATACAGCCTCACCTTGGAGCAAAACTTGGCTTTCAGCCCTCAGTCAATCAGAAGCCTTGTTAGTGGACCACCTGAACAACCAGACATGGAAGCCTTGTACCTTTCTATTGAACATTACTGGGGCCTCAGCACTCAATTCTGCCAGCAATAACAACAAAAATAGCAACTAGTATTTGTTGATTGTATTATACGTTATCAGGCACTGTGGTAACTTCTTTTTGCTTTAAATGCTATGGAATAGACATCAAAAACATTAACAGCATATATGTACACTATAAAGACAAACAACCAGGGACTTCCCTGGTGGCGCAGTGGTTGAGAATCCGCCTGCCAACGCGGGGGACACGGGTTCGAGCCCTGGTCCGGGAAGATCCCACATGCTGTGGAGCAACTAAGCCCGTGCGCCACAACTACTCGCGCTCTAGAACCTGCAAGCCACAACTGCTGAAGCCTGTGCACCTAGAGCCCGTGCTCCGCAACAAGAGAAGCCCTGCTCACTGCAACTACAGAAAGCCCGCATGCAGCAACGAAGGCCCAAAGCAGCCAAAAATAAAAAAATAAATAAAATAAAAATTATTTAAAAAAAGACAACCAACCAACACCCATACACCTATCAGGCAGTTTAAGAAACAACAAAATATTAACTTTGCCTTTTCCTAATCCCATCCCTTTCCTTGCTTACTCAGAGGTAACCATTATCCTAAATTTTGTGTATCCCACTCTCCTGCTTTTCCTGATCATTTTGCCACTATCAATTTTGCATATTTTTGGACTAATGTAAAAGGAATCAGAGTGCATGGCCTCTTGCAGGCTTGCTGGTCTCTCTCCTGTTAAGTCAGTGAGTCATCGGTGTTGCCGCAGGCAGCTGCAGTACTGAAGCTGCCATTCCCCACTCACAACAACGACAGTGTGGATAGTAATAGCTCCATTCTTCAGATGAGGAAACTGAGGCTTCGGGAGGTTAAACGACTTGCCCAAGGCTGCATGGTTGGTTAGTGGCCCAGCTGGGATTCGAACTCAACTGATGAAAACTCATAATGCAATCAGTATTAACCAGGCAGTGTGGCTGAGGGGAGAGGCGTGAAGGAGGCAGACCCAATCCTGCCCTCAAGGCACTTACGGGCAGGTCTGACTCTGTACACAGATCTGTCTGAATGCAGAACCCCCGTTCTTGACTCCTAGGTAATGCTACCTTCCCACCTGTTTGAGAAGCTCAAATCAGAACTGCAACTGAGGATTCTGTAGCAGACATGTCTTCAATGGTCAGCACAGACCACTTCTAAATTCCTGGCCTTTGATCCTGGCCTTTACATCCTTATTACAACACACACACACACACACACA
The DNA here is from genome assembly GCF_964270905.1 of Leucopleurus acutus. NCBI lineage: Eukaryota > Metazoa > Chordata > Mammalia > Artiodactyla > Delphinidae > Leucopleurus > Leucopleurus acutus. Next base: position 31,080,577 of record NC_139161.1, read on the forward strand.
CACAGAGAGAGAGAGAGAGAGAGAGAGAGAAACAAACACCCACATATGGAGAAGAGCTCTAAGTTTCCAAGAAAAGGCAGACTGTCATGGGTGAGGCTCCAGCTATAGACTCGAGTCATTAAACGTGTTACCTTACCTGGCAAACACTTAACCTTAAACATCCCTGCAGCCTTCAGAAAAGCCAACTTCAGCCCAGGACTGGAACCAGCCTGGAGAAAAATGCCCAAAGGAGTCACTCTGGTTGTACAGGTACAACATGCTCTCCAGAAAAAAACAAAAAAACAAAAAAACATAAAGACTTTCTCTTCTTCCCTTTGCCCTCAATTTTTCACTGATGCTTCTCAGGGGCAAAAAGTTGTCATGGTCCATCACTGGGAGCCTTGGAACCCCCTTTGAAGCCAAGCCCGCCAAGCTCTGGGTCCTTAGATCAGCAGCCCCCATCAGCTACCTCCTGGGGGGACAGGGGTACATGGAAGCACCATTCAAGAAAAACGCAAGAAAACTGGCCCCAGATAGGAGATGGGGATGGACAGGAATCCTGGCTGAGTTACCAAGTCAGCCAAGGTCAAAGGTAAGAGCAAAGGCAGACTCAGGAGATACAGCAAAGTGCCTTTGGCTGATGCAAAAAAAAAAAAAAAAATTGAATTAATTTATTAATCTGGACAGCAAGCATTTCTCCCTGAGCATTTTCTCTCCATATTTACTGATCAAATCTTTGTGAATGAAAGCACAACCCTCTTACTGGATAAAGAAAGACACACACAAAAGCCCCTCGACTGAAAAATCTAGTCCAGCAGGTCGTGATTTCACCTTTGAGCGAACAGTATGCGGCCACAAAGGGCTGGAAAGGGAGCTGGTGGCACAGCTCCCACTGGCGTCATCATTAATAAGTAAGCGGCAGTGGCCTGTGCAAAGCTCGCCTGGCCTGGCAAGCATGCCAACCGGGCTGAGCGGGCACTGGGGCTGAGCGGGAGCACGGAGGTGTCCCAGTGCCACTGGGCGGGGGGGGGGGGCCCTCCATCCCGCTCTGAACCCAGAACCCTTAACGAGCCCCACCTCAGCCGCCCACTTCCTACTGTATCTCCCACCAGTCACAGACCCCGACTCTGGTGGCCTTGGAGGGTCCTGGAGCTGAAAGCCGCCAGAAGCTGTCACTAGGGCGGCCAGAAGTTCAGGACTCCCAAGAGATGTTAGGAGTGTGGCTGCCTGGGTCTGCAGGGCTTGGCTGCCCTCAGAGGCCACTCTTCTGCCAGGGGCGAAGGGGGCCTTTGTGGCAATGAAGGAGGCTCTCCTTAAGAAGAAACGGGCCAAGCCTGCTTTGTGTGCTCAGGAAGGCTTGCATCATTAGGGAGAGAGCCTGTGCTGAGCAGGCCAGCAGGGAACAAATCCAGCCTGGAGGGCTGGGGCAGGGTCCGCTGCACGGAGGGGCAGCTGGCCGGGAGGCCCGCTGCTGGCGCATCTCAGGGCTCCAGAAGAACCACACCGATTTGCACACGAATAAGCAAACACAAAACCCCAAAGCGAGGACGTTCAAAACCGAAAGCAGCTGCTAATCACCTGTTCCGTTTTTTTTTTTCTTAAATTAGCTGCAACGAAGAATTTCCAAACTCTCAAGTGCAATACACAGCTTAACATTTTCATACACCTGTAAAACCACTAAGTTAAATCCCATTACAAAAGACTTCAACTTACAAAGGAGCAGTTCAAACAGAGTTCTTATCAAACACAAACAATGGAAAATGATTTAGGCAGAGAACATCAGTCACTGGAAATTAACATTTGAAAAAATTTTTTTACATAAAAACCATCTGTGTATTGAGACCATGCACTCTGCTGAGCCACAGGCCTAATTAAGAAACTAGGAACCAGGCGTGACATGGTGATGCACTGTTTTGTGTTTTCTTTCTTTCCTTTTCTTGTTTACTTTGTTTTGAGTCTTGCTGAAGTCTTATTAATACAGACCGTGTTGTCCTGTCTTCTCCGCAAATCTAAAATGATGTCTATGTCACATTGCTAAGGGTGCTTGCAGCTGTCAGACAAAACACACTTGTCTTAATCTGGGCTGCTTCTCCCATGCCAGCATGCCCACCCAAGGCTATCTGCTTACAAGCCCAGCCAGGGCATAAAAGTAATAGGAAGATAAAAACGAAGAAGCAGGCCCACTGGAAAAGAAGTTACACAAAGAGGGGAGAGCTGGTATGTATAGGTAACAAAGTCCAGAATTAAAATATAACATCTTTCTTTCCCCGTCACTCTCCCGCTTTGAGCAAGGGATTTAAAAAAGACCAACTAACAGCTATCATCCAAATGGCGCTTTACATCGTACAACGCACTGGGTGGGGTAGCTTAGCGGATGCGCACAGCGACTTGGTGACACAAAGATAAGGAAACTAAGTCTCAGAAAGGTTAAATGGCCTATCCAGGGTCACAGAGCTAGTTCGTAAGAGATAGACCAGAGCCTGGAACCCAGCCAGGCCCTGCCTGCCCCACTGCTTCTCAAAATAGCACTGCCAGAACAAGGGAGGGGTTCTGGCCCAGCCTTTGGAACAAGAGAATCATGTGGTCTCAACAACGGTAACCAAGAGTTGGCCTGTGATTGTACTTCTTCAAGAGTCTTGTGTTTTGAGGGTAATAATACAGGTTTCACCTGGGTTTTGCCATGCTCCCCAACAGAAAGGTCCCAGGAAGAGAAAAATACGGGAGACCAAAGGGGACAGACCATTGTGTCATAAACAGACAGTGTTTTGTCGGCTCCCCTACCCCTTACCTTTGGGAAACCAACCCTCCCTCACCCCATGCAGTTCTAACGGGACTGGCAGTCAGAGACTGGTCCAAGGACTGGGCCTGTGACCTAAGCAAGGCCAATCAGTGAACCTCCCTGAAAGTGGCATGCGGATGCTGAAAGAAAGCAGTAACATTTCCACTGGAGTTGCCAAGTTAATACGTGAATCCAAGATCCCAACAGCCAACTTATCCAACTCAAGGAAAACATTTATCTACAAAAGTGAGTGAGGGCAACCCACAGAGGGAAGGAAAGGGGAGAGATGAGGGCCAGAGAGGGCCATGATGATATCATTTGCACCCCTGGAACCAACTGTGACAAAGCCAGGAAAACTCCTGGACTTTACAGTGACATGAGCCAATACATTCCCTTTTCTCCTTGAGTTCGTTTGAGTGGGGTCATTTGAAACCAAAAGGATGCTGACTTATGACACATAAGACAATGTTAAATATACACTGACCACAAACTCCACGTTTTTCAAACAACCTCTATTTCCAATACTCAGTTTTGTGGCCCCATAAAACCACTTCCACTCTTGCCTTCTAGAATCAACTCTCGACCCAGCAGCTGGAGTAATCTTCTCAACAGTTAATCCTATTACATCATTCTCTGGCTCAAATCCTTCCCAAGGATGTCCTATCACAATCTCCTTTTTAGGGACTTCAAGGTTCCTCTTATCTGTCCCCTGCCTCCCTCCTCTAACTCACATCCCACCCGTTCCCCATCGTACCCACTCCCCTCCCACTCCCAAGCCTGCTCCGGCCTAAAGACACCCGCGTTTGCTGTCGCCTCTCTCAACAGGGCAGTGACCTAAATCATCTTGTTCACTTCTGCATCCCCAGAGCCCAGTCTCTCTGCCACTATTTATCGAATAAATAAACATAATTCCAGTCCTACGGCATCCACACAACACTTCAAATAAGGACGGCATGGAATCCTGGGCCATTTAATATCCTCAGGCTTTTCACCCCGAAACTTAGATCATCAGAGTTACGCTATTGCCAGGAGTTGGCAAACCACATTCGGCAGGCCAAACCCAGTCTCCCGTTCGTTCTAATACGATCTGTAAACTAAGAATGGTTTTTACAGATGAATACTTTAACTGATTTGATAAGAGAAAACAGTAACTTTGAACTCCAACTCACTTCCATTCTTCTCATTAGTAAATCTGTATTACAAAAAATTGTACTGTTACTGTTACGACATTTTGAATTTCATCAGTAAAACATCTGTATAAATTTGTTTTCTCTCTCATTATGGTTAAGTACTTACCTAATATCCTCAATATCGCCTCTTGACCCACAAAGCCTAAAATATTTACCGTCTGGTCCCTTTACCAAAGAAGTTTGCCAACCCCTGCTATAGATTTACTATTTATCAAGGGGAAAAAGAAGAGTTACACGTCAGTCCAACCACGGCACCATCCAGGACTGATAGCAAAGGAGGAAACAAGACCAGGTCGTAAGTTGCTCTTAATGTCCTGGGACCCAGAAAAAAAAATCAGATTAAGTCTCTGACATACAGAAAACTCTCAATTCAAAGACCCTTGACATGAAATAGACATTCTGGTTCAACAAACACCCTTACAAGAGAAATGACCACATTACCTGCGCCACTGTCCACTCCACTTACCCGCTAAATAAGTAACTGAGGAAATAACCGCCCATGTTTTACTTTAGAGTCTCTCTTTGTTCCTAACTGGACTGCGCCCCAGTGCTTTGAGTCTGCCATTAGCCATAAGCTGCTGGAGATCCTACAGGACACAGATGCCCTCAGGACAACCCCAAGAAAACGCAGCGCTTCGGAACCACATCAAATCCATCAACACACCTCCATCCAGTGTGGAAGGCACAGCTGCGCTTGCCTCCCATTCCGCCGCACAGCTGGTCCAAGGATGACTTAGACAGGCCAAGGCTCCACCCCACTCCCATCTTGGCCAGCAAAAGCACAATAATGGTCTGGGAAACACAGGAGCCCAGACTCTACCTGAGTTGCCAGAATAGTGAAGGAAAGAACCGTGTCCTTCCCTGGAAGGGAGCACATGGACAGGGAACTGTCTGGGCAAAGATGGGCCAGGGGGCTGCTGACATTCAAATCATCATTAAATGACTCAACTTTCCAGAAATAAGAGGCATCAATCACACTGGGAAATTCTCCATCTTGACTTTTCTTTCTGGCTTCCATGGAATAAAGCTGCAGAGTAGAGAACCAATTAATTTTTAAGCATTTCTTTAAAATTACAGGAATCGGGCTTCCCTGGTGGCGCAGTGGTTGACAACCTGCCTGCCAATGCAGGGACACGGGTTCGAGCCCTGGTCTGGGAAGATCCCACATGCCGCGGAGCAACTGGGCCCGTGAGCCACAATTACTGAGCCTGAGGCCCGCGCACCGCGATGAAGAGTGGCCCCCGCTTGCCACAACTAGAGAAAGCCCTCACACAGAAACGAAGACCCAACACAGCCATAAATAAATAAATAAAGCAAAAAAAAAAAAAAAAAATTACAGGAATCACCCTCACCCAGTCCAGTCATTACTAACTTCCTGCTTTCCACACCCGATCCTTAACACCACCCTGCAGAACTGCTCTGTGCCCGAGAGGACACAGGAGGAGGGTAGAGAAGCCTTGCTGGCCAGAGCAAACTGGTTGCCTAAGGAACCCCATCCAAATGCAATCCACCCAGTGAGGCACTGAACACGTGAAAACAACTCCTTCAAGACCTAAAACCTAGTCCAGGTACAGCCTTTGCAAGGTAACAGGTATTCAGGGATCAGCTGACATCTACTCCCAACCCTCCCTTTGTCTCTCAGCAGGGCCCCTCTCGGTACCTGCTCCTAGAATTAAGATCCCTGCGAGCCTTGGCAGGGCAAGAAGAAACACCGGAGCTCCGCACCGGGCAAGGCCACGCAGACATATGCACAGTAGGAACAGGGGTTCTGAACACCGTCGCCAGGAGCTCCCCCCTTCATATGCCTCCCTTCTCTTTTCACCAAAGTCTTAAAATCCTATTTTCTCCCCTTCTTCCTCTCAAAACAAGAGGAGCAAACTTAAGAGTCCTCTATTCAAACTTCTGAAGTCCAGACTTCTAAAGAACCAATAGGAAGGGCAGCCACAGATTCCTCTACTTCGGAAAAATACCAAAGTGGCCTTAGGTCCCCAAAGATTCATGCCCGGTGCAGCTCAGAGATTCCAAAAGAAACCCGCCACGAACTCACACCCACGTCCCTCGACGAATATTTGCTGAGTGCCTACTACGTGGAGGTGCTGTGCGGGGGACGCGACAGTAAACAAAACACAAGAAATCCCTACCTTCCTGGGCTTATATTCAGACACCTCATGTACCCTCTGGATTTGAAAGGCTCACAAAGAGAAGACAGCCTACATCACACCTTTCCCTCAGTGTTTCTCCAGACAGCATGCCTTCTCATTCATTTACCGTCTCACTCACTCACTCGCTCATCCATCCATCCATCCATCCATCCATCCATCCATCCATCCATCCATCCATCCTCCCATCAACACTCTGTGTTGAACACAAACCCTGGGCCAGGCACTGAGCTAGGGGAGTGAGAGCTCTAGCATTTATAGACAGAAGGGGCTTCGGAGCTGCAACCTCCTCAGTGGGAAAGGGGAAGGGGTCATGGATTTGTCCTAAGCCTACACAAGCACTCAGTTCCTGCTTAGATGGTGCACTTGTTTGTGGTGGCTGGGAGGTATTGATGGAGACTGGGGGAGGGGACAAAGCCCCTGCCCCACCTCTAAGAGGCCCTGGGGACAAGGAAATGAGGATGCTGTGGCCGCTGCCCTTCCTGAGGTTATGCTCTCACTGGTCAATGTACTCGTACACTGGTTATGCTGTTTGACTCTCCAGAACCATCACTCTCTGCTCTTCTCCTCTCTGCTCGGTGCCTGGAAAGACTGATCTCTGCAGGATGGGTCTCCTGGGCTCCCCTGGCTTTGGCCAAGAGAAGACACTGTCAGAAGAAGGTGGGAAGCGAGAAGTTGGGAGATCCGTCCCTGCATGGTGGGCCTAATTCTTCTTCCTCTGCCACAGCTCCTGTAGGGCACCCCTTCCCATGACTCCATTCCACTCACTGCTCCCTCCTCTGCCCCTCTGGACAGAAGGGCAGGAACTGCTTGGGCTGCCATGATCCCCAGGTGCTTCATCGTTCCGTGTTGAACCTTTAACTCTGTCTACACCTCTGTAAACAGACCCCTCATTCAGTCTTTTCAATGACCCCCTCCCGGAGGCATCTGCTTCCTACAGGGACCTTGGCTGATACGATCCAGTGGGTGAACAAGAAGTCTGAAGCGCTGTGCGCACCAACAGAGATAAGCCCAGGCTTCCAGGCGCAGGTGGAGAAGGGAAGGAGGAGTAGCAGAAGCTCACAGACAAGGCGATACTTCAGCAGAATAAGCGAGATGCAGGCAAGACCATCCCAGGCCAGGCAGCGCAGCAGCACAGAAGCACCAACAGCCAGCAGCGTCGGGGAACCGCCACGGCAGGTCCGTACAGTGGGGCGTGAGCAGGACAAGTGACGATGCTTGAGAGGAGGGGGAACCACACGACTCGGAACAATGCTAAGGCACTTGGACTTTACCCTGAAGCAATGGGCAGGCTCCAAGTGCCCATCACATGGTGATTCCGTCCAACACTCCATGTGTTTCCAGACATATCTCTTCCTTAGACAAACGGAAAACTGACATCCACTGGGGACAAATAAACATAATCCCTAAAACGGGTATTCCAGAGAAATGTGTCTAAAATCTAAGGCAAAAGAAAATAAAAGCAATCAGACCATGAAATATAATGCACAGTAATATCCTTCTATGAAAACACACACACACCTGGCACCGTTAGCAACAGGCTCTGGAGCACCACCACCTCGGGTGAAAACACACCAATCATTAACAACAGATTCTGAGGAGATTACAACCTAAATAACTACCATTGGAACACATAGGTTACTTAATATAAAGTGGTTCCACATGGTTCAGTTATAATTCACGTGGCATCAGTCGGCAAACGTCCACTCAGATGACATCTACTAGAGTCACTAGATGTGCTTTTATTCTTCCAAAAGGGTGTATTCAAGAGATTTTCAGGTACCACTGGATTCTAGAATATTCTTGGGTTAAAAAACTACTTCTTGGCTTCCCACCCCCCTCCTTTGGGTTCTTATGTGTACATATTCCTAAAATTGGCTTTGAAAGCCTTCAAGTAGAATGACTTCTGAAGTCCATCTGCTCGATAAGCTCACCGTGAGCAGTGTTCTCGCCCTTGTTGTTGTTCCTGGGTCATAGCAGCCGGGACGGAACACAGCACACATGTGTACCAACCAGCTACTGAAATACAACTGATTAAAAGTCATCTTTTATGAAGAGTATTTCTACCACTGTTTCTCACTACATGGCACTCAGACACTAATGTACACAGTTCAGGCTTCAGGAGCAGATTTTTAAATGTTTCATTCTTGTTCTTCTTTGTTTCTTCTTTCTTCTTCCCCCAGTGCATATAATGGAGATGCTGAGAGCTTTCCCGTACTTCTTTAATCACTGTCAGGATGGCTCATAAATGTTAATTAAGAAGAAGATTTAAATGTTACTCCCCAACTGTGCCAAATTGAGAAGCTCTCAGTTTCCCATGCTCTTCCCTTGAGCTTTCATTCTCCAGGTCTGCTCCTTCAGACCCCCTTCCAATGAGCTCACGCACATGCACACGTACGCACGCACGCACGCGCGCGCGCACACACACACACACACAAGCGGGAGGATGATGGGCAGAGGACAAGCCCAACAGTTAGGAGGAGGGAGGGTTCACAGACAACAGCCCGGACCCCTCAACCTGGGCCTCTCAACCCCAGACAGAGGAAAAGAGTGGCCGGCCAGGAACCCTGATGGATGGCGAGCCCGACACTGCTCTTACTTCAGAAACTTCAAGAAGGCATCTCTGTGCCCCCAATATCTCCTTAGCCTGCAGGCCAGGACTCCAAGCCTTGGCTCTAGAGACAAAGCCTCTTGGTCCATAATTTGAGGTAAAAGGCTTACCTGGCAGAGTTAACCCGCACAAACGTAGACAGTATCAGATCTTTCCTAACTGAGGTGAAGCAGTAAACTAAGAAGGCAAAATACCCCTAGAGGGGATGTGACTTGGGGAGCAGAGGTAACTGACGAATGTTGCCTACCATGCCCCTGCAGGTCATCGTCCTGAATTCCACAGTCTGACTGGTGGCCTCTACTCCAATGGGGCAGCTCAGGCATTTGTCCCTACCCACCCAGCTCCCAGACTCCCCCATCTCAGCCCCTCCAGCCAGCCCACCTCACACTCGTCACCACAGGTGTGTCCAAGCCATTGTCAGATGCACCGCAAGTCACTTGTGCCCCTAGTAAAGCACCGAAGTGCACAAGGAACTTGGCGTTTAAGGAGGCACAGCTGGGGAATTTCCCGGTGGTCCAGTGGTTAGGACTCCGAGCTCTCACTGCCGTGGCCCAGGTTCAATCCCTGCTTGGGGAACTAAGATCCCACAAGCCGCGCAGTGCAGCTAAAAAAAAAAAAAGGCACAGCAGATTCTAGATTCCTCCTAGAGAAGAATCACCCCTTCTATTGCAATGTGTGCATCCGCGAGTAGGAAAGAAAGGGTTAGACATGCAGCAAAGCACAGAGGAACTGTGCACACATCCTACAAATGAACCACGAGCTCGAAGAAGGCAGAAACCAAATGAGCTTATCCTGCTCACCGCTGGCTCCTCACAGGGCCTGGTAGAGCGTCAGTGAGTGAGGGAAGGAAAGGGCAGCTGGACACGTCCTGAACCCAAAGTCCTGACAAAGGCTAAAGGATCACTTGGACAACTTGAGGAGGAACTGAAGCAGGTGATGTGGGAAACCCTGCAGAACCTACTCTGCCAAGAGAGACCCCAGGACAAAATCCCACTTTTCTGCTTCCCAGGGGGTACAGGTGCCAGAGGGAGAAACCCTGGGAAGTGACCTCGCTGAACATGCCATTGACAACCATGAAGACAGAACAACTCAGTGAAAGGCCCCGGTGGGGAGAGAGGGACAGGAGACCGCACATCTGCAGCACAGTGACACCCACACAGGTGGGTCTGTCCCGACGGGGGCAGGGTGCAAAGCAAGGAGACCCACGGGGAGGATGGGTCTCCTTTTCTTCTCTTAGAATTTGAAAAGGGCTGCTATAATGCTGCATTCATTATTTAAAAACAGGAATAGTGACGGGCTTCCCTGGTGGCGCAGTGGTTGAGAGTCCGCCTGCCGATGCAGGGGACACGGGTTCGTGCCCCGGTCTGGGAGGATCCCACATGCCGCGGAGCGGCTGGGCCCGTGAGCCATGGCCGCTGAGCCTGCGCGTCCGGAGCCTGTGCTCCGCAACGGGAGAGGCCACAGCAGTGAGAGGCCCGCGTACCGCAAAAAAAAAAAAAAAAAAAAAAAAAACAGGAATAGTTAAGAACATTTTAAAAGAGCTAGAAGTCTCATAATTCACATTTTGATAAGATGGTACACTGTGGAGTAATCCATCAATCCCCACTTCCTTTCTAGAACGCAGGTCCAGAACACATCACATCATTATCGTCTATGCCAATATAAGAACAAGTGGGAAGGGCCAGGACTGTCATAAGTCATTTCCAGGAACAATGGTGAACAGGAGTATTGACCGCAGGCTGATTAATTAAGGAATCTGCTAGAGTAAAATGCTGGCAAGTTTTCCCTTTGGAACTCCATGACAAAGACAGAAACACAACTGGTGTGTATTTGATAAGGCGACGATGTGGCCCCAAACCTTTAAGGCATTGTCTTAAAAATAACCAGAGTAACTTTAAAGTGCACGCGTGGGCACGCACACACAGATGCTGTGGACCCTCTGCATATTCTATTTAAATTTTCTTAGAAATGGGACACTTTGTCATATGTTTAATTAATGATTCAAACAACCACAAAAGGAATACTTGGTCTTAAAAGCATTTAACTTACAGCACAAGGAACTCTACATAATACTCTGTAATAACCTATATGGGAAAAGAACATGAAAAAGAATGGATATATGTATAACTGAATCACTTCACTGTAAGCCTGAAACTACCACAACATTGTAAATCAACTGTACTCCAATATCAAATAAAAAGTTAAATTGAAAAAAAGCATTTAACTCACTCAGCTCGGACTATAGTTATTTGTGTTTTTATTTTCTGCCCCTATAAGAAACAGCTCTTTCTCAAACCCCCTGAGGGGCCCAGCCTCAGTTTCTCACACATATTCAATCAATGGGTTGGACTGATGAACTCAATGGCTTTGTATCTTCATTAAGAAAACATGAGATCCAAAAATATATATATTATTATTTACATTTCAAGTCTTGTTAAGAATAAATATTAGAAGGGGCTACTTTACTTGTTATGCTTTTTAAACTTCAAAAGGTTGCAATTTTTATGCAACTCTATAGAAATGCAAGAGGGCAAGTAATAATAAGACGAAATCTATGGTATTGATGTAAAGTTTTCTTATAAAATGTCCTTATGGTCAAAAAATGAATCAATGTTTTTTTGTGGGTTTTTTTGTTTGTTTGTTTGTTTTTGCGGTACGCAGGCCTCTCACTGTTGTGGCCTCTCCCATCGCGGAGCACAGGCTCCGGACGTGCAGGCTCAGCGGCCATGGCTCACAGGCGCAGCTGCTCCGCGGCATGTGGGACCTTCCCGGACCGGGGCGTGAACCCGTGTCTCCTGCATCGGCAGGTGGACTCTCGACCACTGCGCCACCAGGGAAGCCCAGAATCAATGTTTTTTAAAAGTATTAAGTCCAGGAATACATGTAGCATGAGGATATGGTCAAAAACATGAAGGTGATAAATAACATTTGGCAGATACAGACCTAACACTTTTCATCTCCCACCCTGGACCTTCCTCTTTCTCCTTCTCCATCCACCACCTATATATTTCAAAAAGTAAGATGCAACCATCACAACTCAGGCGAGCCTAGGAGACAAGACTACTAAATGTAATGTGGTGTCCTGGATGGCATCCTGGAACAGAAAAATAGGCAGAAAAGAAAAACCGAAGAAATTAAAGTGTGGACTTTAGTTCATTTGTAAAAATAAGATGCTTTTAAGAATATATACTGTGCTACCTTCTGCACAAAAAAGAAGAGGAAATGAGAAAACATACAAATTTGTTTATCTTTACTAAAAGAAACACAGGAAAGACAAACCAGAAAATAAAGAAGTTGGTTACCTCTGAGGGTAGGGAGATGGAGGCAAGAGGGATAAAAGACGGGAGTGGCAAATCCTACCTACAAAATCCAAGTAATCTATGAACACTGTTATTTGACAATTTTGACTATACACCTCAGTTTCCAGCTGGGGGGTGGGGTGGGAGTTGGGAAAGAACTGCAAACAAATCCTGGACTCTGTAATAGCTCTGTGGTAGTGGAGGGGCAAGCAATTCTGGTTCTGTTTTCAATGTAATTCAGGACTGAGCAAACCAGAAAGTGGGCTGATGTTGAAAGTCAGCCTTCTCACTGCGGAGGGACGGCTGCCCAAGGATGGCATGCAGGAGGCAAGAAAGAACCCTGTGCAGATGGACTGGATGCAGGTATGGTATGAACTCACGATTTCTAAAATACCTATGGGTATCATGCATGTATACGTCCATATGTGTATGGGTGTGTGTGCGTATGTGTCTTTACACTCATATATTTCCTAGAACTCTCCACTGAAAAGACCTAGAAGCAAAGACCCACGGTAACCATGAGCAAAGGCACTCTAGGAGCAATGAACACACCCAGCACTCAGAGCTTGGTGTCTAAATCCATTCCCTGGAAGAAGAAACCATCTCCCTGGAGAAATGACCAACTCCAGGGCTGGGAGGGGGTACACGCAAGGTGAGCCTGGAACATCTTTTTGTGTCAGAAAGTAAAGAAGGGCTTAAAAAAATGTTGGGAACCAGAATGAAAGGCCACTCACTGGCCAAATCTGGGATAATCTGAGCACCAAATAATTAGGTACCGTAATGAATAAGAAGCCATTGAAAAAGGAGGACTCCACGAGTCCACACCCATAATAAACAGATTAACAGAGGGAATGGCTCTTCCTTACAGCAGAATGCCAAGTGCCAAGTGGTAAGCATTGCAACCACCAGAATAAAGACTAGATCAGGCAAAAATCATCAGCGCATGCAAACTCTCAGTGGAAATTCTACTGAGAAGCACGGTCTTAAAGGGCTTCGCCCCCCAGACTTTTTTATTAGTTACAAGGGAAAACATCACAACTACATAGTGGAGAAAACTAAACAACACTTGACCAGGTGAACAAAATTAACATCAGCAAAGAGGGGCAGGTGGACCTCAAGTGCCTCCAGATGTGACACCCTGAGAAGGACACAAACACGTCTGTGTAGTGTCCCGGCCAGGAATGCGTAACTTGAATCTAATCATGAAGAAATATTAGGCAAGTATGTTCTCCTGGAGAAATGGGATTATATTCTTCATAAACGGCAATATCATAAAAGGGAAAGAAAAGCTGTGGAAATATTCCAGATTCAAGCAGACTAAAGAGACATTAGCAAACTAGATATAATACCTGATCCTGCCTTAGACCCTATATAGAGGGAAGAAGGATTCTATAAAAGACACTGGATCAACTGACAAACTGGAGAACAAACAGTAGATTACATAAAAGCACTGTATCAATGTTAAATTGCCTGAAGTTTATAACTGTACTGGAGTTATGTACGGGAACACCCCGTTCTTAGAAACAGGGATTATTTAGGAGTGAAGGGTCATGATGTACACAATTATTCCCAAACCACTCAGGGTAAAAAGTGTGTCTACAAAGAGAAAGAGAGTAATGGATGGAGCATGGGGGGAAGAATGCTGACAGAAGATTGACTAGGTGTCCTCCCTACTTATTCTTAAACACTTTCCTGTAAGTTTTAAGTCATTCCCTAATAAAGAGGAAGGGGGTGCTTCCCTGGTGGCACAGTGGTTGGGAGTCCGCCTGCCGATGCAGGGGACGCGGGTTCGTGCCCCGGTCCGAGAGGATCCCACGTGCTGCGGAGCGGCTGGGCCCGTGAGCCATGGCCACTGAGCCTGCGTGTCCAGAGCCTGTGCTCCGCAACGGGAGAGGCCGCAGCAGTGAGAGGCCCTCGTTAAAAAAAAAAAAAAAAAAAGAGGAAGGGGAGGGGAATGAAGAGAGGGAGGGTGGATGGTTTAGTGGCTAAACCTGGGGACTGCACCTACTGGCTTAGCATCCAGTTCGTCTCAGGTCACCCACTCCTGCATCTAAGACGGGCTCCGTTTCCTCATCTGTAAAGTGGGTCCAGATGGCTCAACCCTTACCTATCTCACAGGTTTTGGAGAATATAAAGTAACAAATGTACAGAGACAGTGGAATGATTTTAATCACATTTTCTGAGGGAGGACATTAGGATCTGTGTCTCTTTCTTATCTGGTATCAGATGTTGTGAGATTTAATATTGAACTTGTTGCTAATTTGGGTGACCTCAAAAAGGAATCAAGGTCACAGAACTCTTAAGTTGGTATTATTTAAAATATATACTTGCCTAAACACAATCCTCAAAGTCATCGATGTATATCCTGGGATCATTTCAAAGTGTGTGTGTGTGTGTGTGTGTGTGTGTGTGTGTGTGTGTGTGTGTGAACTGCGAAGACAAAAGATTGGGTGACAGACTAAAATTAAAACCGGTGGTTGTCGAGTGATACAATTGTAACTCATTCTATTTTCCAAAGTTTATATCACGTTACTTTACTTTTTTACTTTTTAAAGATATTTTTGTGGTCACTGAGACATTACTGAAAGTCTTCAAAATTCACTCAAGTTTCACACAACTATATGACACCACCAGATGCTGGTAAACTCCCGAAGGAGGAGAACATCACTGTGTGAGTTGATGAAACAATTTCTACGTATAAAGTGGATCTAGAGGTTTCTACCAGATACGCTGCCGTTTCCTAGTCCAGATTTAGATCTTCTCCCTCTAACCAAGGTAAAATGGCATTTTCCAACTTCACTCCCTCACTAAAATACCACAAAGTAATGACTAGACATCTCCTCACTAGAAGTCAAAGAGCCAGGGAAGGTTCTACTGAACCTTGCCCTCTGAGGCTCCCCTTGACAATACCCAGGGGCTTCCTCCAAACCCAGAGGACAGAGGCCCAATCCAAAGGTTTGGAGAAAGATCACCGTCTCCGGGGTGGCCCATCAGAGCACTCAACTCAGAAGGTGAACTGAGTTTCAACACCACCTCTTACAGCCCAATCCTCCCGCGGTTGGGGGACAGGATGTCCACGTCCCAATGAGGTGTTTTGCCAACATCCCTCAGATCCACATCAAATATAATTTTCAAACCAATTAGCTCAAAAAGCATGACGACCAAAGCAGTATCTCCCACATCCTCATTTCAGGGCCATCCTATTCAATTCCTAATGAGAGGAAAGACAAAGGCAATAGAGGCAGTAGGGTCTACTTCAAAAATTCTTTTTCGTTTAGAAAACAGATCCTCTTTTGTTCTGGTTAAACACCAATTACTCTGCTCTCTCTAACATGCAAATCAGCTGAAAATAGGGCAATCTGTAGCTCACTCCGGTTCCACTGCAAGTTTGAATGAAGAAAAGAGAAAGAGGACAGGGAGAGAGGGGGTCAGAAGAGAGGGGAGATGAAGAAGAGGGCGAGGAGAGGGAAAACAGGAGCCACGGAGGCCGATCCCTGGGGGTCTTCAATTCTAAGTACTTTGTGCTCAGATAAAGCTCTTTTCAAAGGGCTTTTGTGTAATATTTGTGGCGGTGCCCATGAGCGGTGATTTTGCCATTATCCCAAAAAACAAAGCAAGGAAAGAAAAAGCACATTAAGGTCTGAAATACAAGCAAGAAAAGCAAATGTGGCCCAAAGAGCAGCTTACCCAGAGCTCCCACTTGCTACAAACACTCTCCCCAAAGTCATTCATCCACATCACAGAAAGAGAACAGAGAAGGACCGACAGACAGCATTCTGGCCTTAGGTGGTGCAGCTCCCCAGCCAGGTGAGGGTGTGAGGACCGAGCAAGGAAGCACCCAACTCCATCTCTCACTCAGGCACCAGGTGGTGCTTTGTTGTATCTTGTTTTCCTTCGTTTTAGTTAAGCTGAACTGATTTCAATCTTCTGAACGCATTATTACTTCTTAACGTTTTTTTAAGGTAGGTGTGTGGAACAGTACAATCCTAATTCTTCATGGCTCCAAAGAAAATCTCGAGCAGGGCTGCTCAGACCTTCTGGTGCCCAGGAATCATCTGGGGAGCTCGTTAAGATGCAGATTCTGACTCCAAGATCTGAGATGGGGTCTGAGCTCCTGCAATTCTAACAGGCTCCAGGGGTCACCTTCCCGGCTTCTCCCCCCACCCCCCGCCCCCATTTACCTTCCAGACTCTGTCCTGACTTGACCTCCTTACCTGATCCACCTGGAAGAATAAAAAAGAGGGCTGGGAAAAAGGTCCAAGAGCTTCCTCACACCAGGCCCGGAACTCCATGCTCCCCCAGGTCGCCCCTGAATCTCTCCACAGTGTACCACCAGTTTCTCAGTCCCACCTGGGCACCTTCAGGACAGGCTGGGGTACAGCAATGCAAATCCAGGTTCAGAGGAGAGCCCTGTTCCTGCTGAGGTCCCCTCCTGGCAGGTTCATGGGGACCAGTGCTGTCGGGGAGCAGCCCGACATGGCAGTACTGACCAGACGCCAGGCCTGCCAGCACCGACAAGGGCATCTGGGACACCGGGAGTTTCGGCAGAGGGGCACACGCTCAGTCTCCAGGGCCCAGCTCCAGGCCTGGCCCAGAGTCAGAAGGACCAGCACCCAATCTCCACTCCAATAAGACTCAAGTGTCTACCTGGCGACACTGCCGACTACAGACTTTTCCCCAGGAAGAAGCGTCCCGCTGCACCCCATGTCCCGGAAGGCTGCCGGCCACAGGGAGGGGGACCCCACACTTCCCCTTTCTGGTCCTGCCCTCCGTACCACCAAGGCTGCCAAGCAGGGCATGAATGTCCCTCTGTTTCTCGTGCCCCACCCCCTTGTCCCAAGGGGACAAAAGAAGGGAACTAACATTTGCTGGGCTCCTCCTATGTGTCAGGAACTGAGTCATTATTACATTTCATCTCATTTTAGCCTCCAAGGAGCCCTGCCGTGTTGACACCGGATCTCCATCTCGTAGGCCTTCGGCAGACTCAGCAAATCACAGCACAGCGGTTAGGGCTGCACGGTGCAGCGGCCGTCAGGGTGTGGGATCGAGAGGCAGACTCCATGTGTTTGGACACTGACCCACCATGTCGGGCTGCGTGTATCTGGGCCTCATGAAGGCTCATAAAATGGGGGAATGAAACCTTTCTCATCGGGTTGCTTTACGGACCAAATGGGACTTCGTGGAGTTAAGGTGAGACGGCCCAAGGCAAATGCTCAAGAAATATTTATTGTTATCACGCAAGGTCAACAAGAGAGGAAGGGATAGAACCCACACCTGGACGCAGGGGGCTGGGTTCCAACACCCAGTTTCAGGCAGGCCCACAACTTTAAAGAGAAGAATTCATTCTCTTTTACAGGGGACAGGGGACCCTGGGGGAAGCTCTCTCCAGGAGACCACAACCCAAGTCACACAGAGCACAGACCATGAAAAGCTGGAAGAGGTGCCTAGAGTTGTGAGGCCCAGAAGTCCTCATCTAGGGATGGAGCCGCAGCTCCGCAGAAGCACCCACTGACCCCTCTAAGCACAGGACAGCCACAGCTCACTTCCCTGAACGCGTACTTGAAGAATCTTTCCTGGGAGAGAAGAACGGCCGTACTGGCCATCATGGCGGATTGGAAAGGAGAAAGGGTGAGAAAGCTCATCAACCCCTCTCCACCGTGGACCTTAATCCACGACAGCACAGCCAGGACACGTGGGCACCAAACACTGAAGGAAGCAAGGCGTGGAAGGTGCCAGATGTGCCCGTTCCTGAACCAGAAGACAAAGAACCCCGCAAGTGGGACGAGCTGAAGGCTGGTCAGTGCGGGTCAAACCCGAGGAAATGGAAATGGCTTTTACTTTAAGTGCCTGTAAAGACGAAACATCTGGAAAACCAGTTGGCTTTCTTCCTTCTTTAAGATGTTTTTATGTGGACCGCTGTTAAAGTCTTTATTGAATTTGTTACAATATTGCTTCTGTTTTATGTTTTTTGGCCGCAATGCATGTGGGATCTTAGCTCCCCGACCGGGGATCGAACCTGCACCCCCGACACTGGAAGGCGGAGTCTTAACCCCTGGACTGCCAGGGAGGTCCCAACTAGTTGGCTTTGAAGCTGGTCCTGAATCAATCCATGACACCTAAACGACCTAAATATGCCGACCCCCTGGAGGCTGCCCCAAAGCCAAGCCAGGCTCCCCCATCCGGCTGTGCGCCTGCCTGCCTGCTGTTCCCAGGAGCGCCGTGTGATGGACAGTTCTAAGGAATACCCTATAATCTGCATTTATGCCGTTTGTCTTTTTGAAACATAAAATACAGATATTTGCATCATTTAACATGCATGGTTTTCTTCTGAAAGCCACAAAGAGAAAGAAAGTCTGCTCCGCGGCCCCTCCCCACCTCCACCATTCCCCTCTTCTTCAGCAGCCTGAAAACTTAAGCCTGGCACCCCTGACAAGCCAAATTGATCTGGAAAGGATCTTCAGAGGCTGGCTGCATTCAAAGAAAAAAGAAAGGACTCTCCTCGTGAAGAAGGCAAGGAAGACAAAGGGAGGCGTGAACGGGTCTCCTTCCCCACGCAGGAGGTGGCCTCCTGGAGATGACAGCAGGGACGGCGGAGGGAGAGCAGGAAGCCCCACAATATCTGCGCCCCCGAAACTGCAGCCTTGAACAAAAAGCCAAGGGGACCTAAATGAGGAAGAGAGGTTTCCGCACCAGCATGAGGGGGAGGCCTGCAGGCAAGACCCGCCCCTGGGCCGCTGCATCCAAGCCAGCTCCCCAGGCAGAGGCCGGCTCGGAGTCACGCAGCCTCAGGGGCCCCGAGCAACTGGGACCAACGATCTTCAGAGGGGCCTGAATCACTGGTCTTTATTTACGCTCTCGAGGACTCCTGCAGAGAAACACAGGCGGGGACCAACCACGTGCCCCACGCTTCTCCGATGCCCCAGAGGCGCGTCCTCTGTGCCTGGCTCAGCAGCCTCCCGTCTGCTGAAGGGTAACGGCACCCATCAGAGCCGCCAGGCCTCAGAGACAGCACTGGGCACTTGTGCGCATGGCACACAATCCCCAATCCCCACTCTTGCAGGGCAGTATCCTCCCCACTCCTCCCAGGAGCAAAACGAGACCAGGGAGACTGACCAGGGCGTCCCAGCCTTCTGGACAACTGTGCCTGTGCCCTAGACAGGCCCTCTGCAACTCACTGCAACAGCCCCTGGTCTGGCGGGTCACTTGTCCTCTGAGCATCTCCTGTCCTCAGCCGCTCCGCCACGCTCAGTGACTGAGCACCTACATTCTGGGCGCTGAGGGTAAGGCGCCAACAAGACAGGCGGGGCGGTCCGCTCATGAAATCTACCTTCAACACAGACACAAACAGGAGGAGTAAAATAAACAAAAACGACCGTCCACGGTCACCTTCGGGAGTCCACACATGCCGACAGGCGCTCCCCCATCACGACAGGGAGCGGAGACAGGCTCTTATCTCCCCCTCCCCTCTTAACGCAGGACCAGCAGACCCTGCCCCGTCCCTTCTAGAGAAGCCCCAGCCCAAAACGCAGGTGACGGGCAGGTACAGGATGCTCCTCACTAAGGAAAGCACCCCTCAGCCAACCTCTGCCTGCATCTCTGCCAGGAAAGGCTCTCTCCCTGTCCCCTCCCCATTCCCAGGTGTGTCCTGCTATGGCGATTACCTGCCCACTTGACTGGAAACTGTTGACGCCCACAGCTAACAACGCCCCAAATCATGGGCAGGGTCAAGTTCCCCTCGGGCACCTCTCCCAGCACCGGCCACTCACAGTGCCTCCTGGGCCTGCCCCAAGCTCCCGACACCCTCTCCACCAACAAAACTTCCTGGGGCCACGTTAACCACGCCTGGCTGTCTGCTCTCCAAAGGGACTACCATCTAACCTTGTAAGATAGCTCCCTGCCCACCCTGCCCAACCTAAACATAATCGCCTTCAACGGGTCTTCTAAGGACGACACCCAGAGCAAACATTGAAAAACCATGATTCCCAAGGCATGAGTATGGATGTCCGGAAGACTGATCTGGAAGAAATATAACGAGGGTCTTGAACGAAAATAACGCAACTTGCAGTTTACTAAGGAGTTATACAGGCATTATCTCATTTAGTCCTCACAACCGTAAGGCACGTAATATTATCCACATGTTACAGATACGGAAACTGAGACTTAGAATTTAAATAATTTGCCAATGTGGTAAAATCAGGTCTCAGATCCAGGCTCTCTAACTTCAATCTGCGCTCGTTTTCTGCTCTACCCTGTGCAGTCTTGTGGGGTATGAAATTAAATCCTTACACATCTCGTCCTTGCAGTTTTTACATCGAAATGATGGCATGTTATACAGCAATTAAAAACCATGTTTTCACAACCATCTAATGACGTGAAAATTATTACAAAGCACGATTAAATGAAAAAAGCTGAATACAAAAACACACACACGGGACTTCCCTGGTGGTCCACTGGTTAGGACTCCACGATCCCAATGCAGGGGGCCCGGGGTCGATCTCTGGTCAGGGAACTAGATCCTGCATGCTGCAGCTAAGAGTCCGCATGCTGCAACTAAAATACAGATCCCACATGCCGCAACTAAGACCCAGTGCGGCCAAATAAATAAACAAATATACAAAAAAAAAAAAATGCACATACACACATGCACCTCAGTGTGATTCCAATTCTGGGTTTTTTCCAATTCTGTTTTTAAATATACAGGTATACACAAAATGATAACACACTAACACATTACAAAGCTGTTATGTCTAAGTAGTGGGATTATGAACTTTTTTTTTAATACCTTTCTATATATATATATATATTTTTGTGTGTGTGTGGTATGCGGGCCTCTCACTGTTGTGGCCTCTACCATTGCAGAGCACAGGCTCCGGACGCGCAGGCTCAGCAGCCATGGCTCACGGGCCCAGCCGCTCCACAGCATGTGGGATCTTCCCAGACCGGGGCACGAACCCGTGTCCCCTGCATCGGCAGGTGGACTCTCAACCACTGTGCCACCAGGGAAGCCCTCTATATGTTTTAAATCTTCTGTAAGGGGCAGGCATTCATTCTCTAATTTGGAAAAAATAGTAATAACCATTACTTCTGGAAAGGAGGAAGCCACAGTTTATGCTTGTCAACAGACCAATCCGGGTGACCCAAGTCACCACCCAGACAACAACCCAACAGCACTGCTCGTTGCCAAGGGGGTGGTCACCACGGGAAGAGCCGCCAGAGACTCTCGGCGCGCCTGAGCACCTTGGCTAGCCAGAGACACAGAGGCCAGGGCCTTCCCAGAGGACAGAACCAGCCTCTGAGACTCCCCAGTCGTGACGGCTGGAGAATGAGGAAAGGGAGTGGGGTTGGGAGTCAGGGCTGAAGACAAAGTGAGTTTCAGACAACACAGTGCTTTTAAACATGGACCACGCCAGCGTCATCAACCAGTTGAAGTGAAAGATAATGACCCCAAAGGGGTTCCTGGCATCAATCCTAGACCACAACATCAGAAAAACACAAGCAACCCTGTGGGGCTTCAGAAAAGAAAACGAGGTTGGAGTCCACCTCATCAGGGATGGCATGCCGGTCTAACTGCTGGCTTCTGTGGAACCAACCTCCCTGAGCCTCAGTTTCCTCACCTGGAAGTCCAGGTTAAAATGCCGAGCCTATGGGAATTCCCCGGAGGTCCAGTGGTTAGGACTTGGCGCTTTCACTGCCATGGCCTGGGTTCGATCCCTGGTCGGGGAACTAAAATCCCGCAAGCTGTGCAGCATGGCCAAAAAAAAAAAAAAAAAAAGTGCTGAGCCTAGAAGATAACTGTAAGAGCTAAAAGAAACTGTGGTTGTCAAGCTCGGGGGGAGCCAGCTGCAGTACTGTGAGGACCCCTGGAAAGGCCCATGTGGACAGGCCCTGAAGCCTCCAGCCAACAGCCCTGCAAGTGAACTTGGAAGCAGACCCTCTGGCCCCAGTTGAGCTTTCAGATGACTGCAGCCCCGAACGACTGCTTGACTTCAACCTCATGAGGGACCTTGAACCACAACCACCCAGCTAATCCCACTCCAGATTCCTGACCCTCAGAGGCTCTGTGAGATAACCAGTGTTGGCTTATTTTAAGCTGCTAAATTCTGGGGTGACTTGTTACGCAGCAATAGATAACTAATTCAGATTTTGGTTCTTGGCATACAAGAGCTCATACAAGAGCTCAATGGATGGTTCCTACAATATTCCCTCATTCCCTGTATGTCAAAACAGTCATAAGATGCAACACTGATTACTAACAGCTTTTTCAAGAAAAAAGAAATGCTGCTGTTTTAAACATATACGTTAAGTATAAGATGCATCCAAAGTGGAAAGTTTCCCCTGTCTGATCTTCACCTCCAAAGCTATTCCTGCCAGTCTTCCCCATCAGAGGTTCCTACTTGCTCAGTCCAAACACCCTGGTCTTTCCCTTGACTCTCCTCTTCCCACACTTCCCCCTTCCCCGTCTTCAGCAAATCCCATAGGCTCTACCTTCAAGACATATCTGGAATCGAACCACTTCTCAGCACCACCACCCTGGTCCTTGGACAAGCAGAGCAGCCTCCTAACCCGCCTCCTTGCTTTCCGCTCTGCCCCTCTGCAGTCTCCACGTCACACAGCAGCTGGGGGTCTTTCTAAGATGGAAGCCCTCTCTTATCAATCCTGTCCCCCAAACCCTACTGAGGCTCCCCCTTTCATGCAGTATCGATGTCCATGTCCTTACCAGAGTTTCAGGGGATCTGCCTATCCCGCCTTGGCTCCTTCTGCTAGCCCCTAACTCAGCCCACGCAGATCCTTCCTGCTTCTCCTCACACAAGCAAGCTTCTGCCTCCAAGACTCTGCCATCACGGTGCCCTCCACCAGGAGCACCGTCCCCAGACAGCATTCGTAGAGCTTCCTCACAAACGGCATCTCCGAATAAAGGTCTTGCCTGACAATCCTATCTAAAATGACACTCTCCTCCCCATTTCAGTCCCTATGCCCTGCTTCATTCTTTCATAGCACTGACCTCTAACCGACATATTATATCCCTATCTGTTCACGTCTCACTGTCAGGATTTTGTTAAGTTCACTGTTGCATCCCCAGTGCCTAAAACAGCTCCTGGTACATAGTCGGTGCTCATAATATATGTCAAGAGTCAGCAAACTTTTTCTATAAAGGGCCAGATAGTAAATACTTGGCTTTGCATTTCTTACCATCTCTGCCGCAACTACAGTCGGCCCTCTGTAGCCACAGATTCTGCGTCCCTGGCTTCAACTAACCCCAAGGGCCAACTCTAAGGGACTTGAGCATCAAAGTTTGGTATCTGCAGGGGTCCTGGAACCAATCTCGTGCAGACACCGAGAGACAACCGTACTCAGTGCTGCTGTTATCGCATGAAATCAGCTGCAGATAATACCCAGCAAGCTAAGAGTGGCAGGATTCCAATAAAACTTTATTTATGAAAACAGGTGGTGGGCCGGATTTGACCCACAGCTGTAGTCTGCCAACACTGACCTATTTGATTAATTATTAAAAAATATATTTGCCTCTCAAATATAAGACTGCTTTCCATCTTCAAACTGAACAATACAGGGGAGGGAGGATGGGTTGGAAATGCATCTCTGAGGGTTCTGGGCAGAATTCAGCAAGAACTTCTCCCAAGGTGAAATGGTTGATAAAAACCCAAATGGACAGCAGGCTGGCCCATCATTTTCTGGGGTCTTCCAGCACAGATCAGATGCTCTCACGCATTTAGGAGGTGGCTGATGTAAAGGCAGGTGGTAGGCCAGCTTGCCTCGCTCACATCTCTTAAGAACTGCTAGGCAGGTACAGGTCTTAGATGCTAGCACGACCCACCATCGCCACAATGACATCGACCAGTTCTGACACTATCCACTTACACTATCTTTCTTCCAGAAGAAAACCTACGGAATCATGCTTGCTGACTTCTCAGGGATGGGGGCGGGGTGCAGGAGAACACCGACAGAGCCAAAATATGTCCAGAGAAAGATATCCCGGCACTGACAGGATCCTGTGCAACACAAAAGAACAGTCATGAAAAGAAAAATATGCAACTCTGGCAGCCAGGCCACTAGACAAAGATCACGCTTCTTTGAAATTAAGCACCGAGAAAAAAGGTAGATAACCACAGGGTGCGGTTTTGAAAAAAAAAACAAAAAAAACGCGCGTTCAAGTCTTTCTGCTTTAATTGCCGGTAATTTCATAGTTCAGTGTCTCCTGCCAGCTTTGGCTTGTTTCTCTTCCCAAACCATTTTGCTCCAGCTCAACCCATTGGAGGAAGCATTTTAATGAGAACTTGGGGAGCGCTGCTTTCAAAGGCACTCCCCCGGCTGCCCTGCCAGTCCTCCGTCGAGCCCCCTTTGTAGGCTCACCTTCAGCGCCGCCCCAGACAGCCCTCCCAGGGAAGCTGTGAGGCCTGCCGCTTTTAATCACCACCTGCCCAGAGGGCAGGGGACCCTGATGGGCTGTTTCATTTCATCCAACTCTCGGATTTTATCAGCATTTTGCCACTGTCAAAGAGGAGGGAAAAAACAGGAATCAAAAGCCCTTCCATTTGAGGAAGGAACTTTTGACTTCCTAAACCCAGTCTCAACTTCGGTTATCTTATTTCAAACTCAGAAGAAACGCACAAGGCAGCAGAGCAAAGCTTAACTCTCCATCCTTCCAGGTGTGCAGCGAGTAGCTACCGAGTGGCCACCGTGTGTTCGCTGTGGCAATGGGGAGGGATACAGTCCTTGCTTCCCTGGAAGTACCAATGAGACGGAACAGATCCCCACGGTGCCAGAGGGACACGAAGGCACAGAGAAGCAAAGTGACCTTCCAAGGTGACAGACTGGGGTGAAGCCCTCACAGCTCAGCCAAACAGGTCGATGTGGCCCAGGCGGGCCACATGATAGCTTGAGACAAGGAAGCGCTTCATCTTTTTATCTTCCGGAAAGGTACGCCAAACCTAGAGGGCACGTTGTTTTCTACTTTCTTATTAAAAAAATTTTTTTAATAAGAAAAAGTTGGCTTGGTAGATCGAGAATAAACCTGTTATGGGCTTCCCTGGTGGCGCAGTGGTTGAGAGTCCGCCTGCCGATACAGGGGACACGGGTTCGTGCCCCGGTCCGGAAGGATCCCACGTGCCGCGGAGCGGCTGGGCCCGTGAGCCATGGCCGCTGGGCCTGCACGTCCGGAGCCTGTGCTCCGCAACGGGAGAGGCCACAACAGTGAGAAGCCCGCGTACCGCAAAAAAAAAAATCAATAAAAATAAACCTGTTAAAAAAAAATCAGAGTTGGAGGAAGGAAAGAAAAGACATCAAATGCTATTGTGAAATTTCCAAAGGGGTAGAAAAAATAATGCTAGATACAACAATAGTAATTTGCTAGTGATATATATAAAAAAATATATATTGCGTGTGTGTATATATATACACACACGCACATATATACATGCGATTTATATGTGCTAGGCATAGTTCTTGAGGTCTTAGGTATTAACCCACCTAATACTCACTGAAACCCTATGAGGAAGAGATATTATCATCCCCATTTTGCCAATGAGGAAAGTGAGGAACAGAGAAGTTAAATAATTTGCCCAGAGTCACACAGCCAATAAAGTAATAGAGCCAGGATTTGAGCCTTGGCAGTCTGGCTTCTGAATCCATCCATGCTCTTAAATATTTCACTAATCTATCCTCTCTTTCTCTGTCTCAGAAACTTTTTGCACTTTTCTAACAGCATGAAATCCTTGCAATTTACCATGTATTTTTCCATGTGTTTGTTTATAAAGTATTCTTCTTAACCCATTTCTTTGCACAAAGGCTCTGAGATAACTAACAAGAGACATAAAACCAACAATAAAATTAAAATTAAGGAAAATCACGCCCATGGAAAGGGGATATTATTAATACACCAATAAAAAGGCCAATGACTCTTCACACCTTGCTCTAAGCTTCCTGGCAGCCCAGGTAAAAAGGGCAACATGATCAGTTACAGAATTTTCTTTATCAAAAGGAGAAAAGCTTATCAAGTTCCTCAGAGAGAACCAAATTTTTCTTGTCACTAAATTTCCATAGAATTTTTGCATTTAGTAATAAGAAAAAGTACAATGAGGTGGTAGATAAATGTCCTTGCTGATATATTTTTACTCTGATTTTAAAATCAAGGTTGTAACCTTAAAAGGAACTCAAGAGAAGGCAATTCTACAAAGAGCCTGGAGTAATTCTGTCCGAGTGTGTAGCCTTCCAGTGGGACAATATCACCCTACAGGTTCCACGAGTGTAAAGTTACAAAACGGAGAAGATTACAAAAAACTTTTCTCTGTAAACAGGCAGATCCTCGGGGTGGCTGACAGGCCTTCAGTGCTCTAAGACAGCTCCTGAGAAACCAGGTCACTGAGGAGGGTGAATACAAAGGACGGTTACACACCAGGCAGGCAGTCTGTCCCCCCATCACATGAAATGGGGCTTCAGGAACCACTGGGGCTTCCGTGCTCACGCTGCTGCTGCACAGATGCGTCTCTAAGAGCTTTCAATCTTGCTCTGTGGTGGCAGAAGAAAAGCCACAGCCCTTTGAATGACCAGCCCCAGTGTGACCTGCGGTAGAGTTCTCACCTCACGAAGTCCCCTTCTTGACATCTCAACTCTCCTACAGAAGAAGCTACTGGAAACCCCCTCCTACCTCCTCCGCCTGCCTGTTTCCCGGCTTGCAGGCCTGAAAAAAGAAATGTCTGCCTATGGTTGAGGGTTCACCAAGGCACCTTGTAGAAATGTACATGGGAAGACTGGACATGGGAAGGCTGCGTCCTGGGTCGGTTCTCCAAGACAGTTTCATTATTTGGTTTAAACTGCCTGGAGACACCAAGGAACAAAACCTCTTGGAGTTAGAAAAGGAATATAATCCAACCCCTCATTTACCAAGAACAGAAATCAAAGTCCTACAGAAGGTCACAGGCACTAGAACTTGAACTCCAGGGTCCCGCCCCTGCCTGGCCAGGGCTCCTCCTACCACTCTGGGACGCTCCCCGGAAACAGGCAGAGTGAAACCCAAGTGGGTTTTGAACTATCCACCTCCCTCAACACACTGTTAGGCAAGAGACCAAGGACTCCTAGGGCCTGTGTATCAGGAACACCTGAGACCAACGTCTTCCCGGGCTCCGAATCACACGAGTCTTCACCTGTTTACGAGGCCAGCATTAATGAGAGGCTCTTCGGAGTCAAAGTGAGGAACAGAAGGGCAACCAAGAGACACGGCCACGCTCTGTCTAGCATTGACTAACCCCAGGCCCAGCAAACCGCAGCCGGGCTGCACTGAAGGCTCAGGCCTACAGTTTGCCTTTGGACTGGCTGCCCTCGGTCCAGTTTGCTGACTGAAAGAAGTTGGAAACTCTACCATCCACCCTCCCGAGTCATTATTTAACAACAAACAGGAACTATTTTTAGAACTTTTTCCATGAAGGCGCCATAGGCAAAGGCCACCAACCTCTGAGACACAGAAAGGTTAAATAAGGCTATCTGACCAAAAAAAAAAAAAACAACAACAAAAAAAACCCCACTTTAATAGGCAACTTCCACCTCATATTCATCTGCTCAACACAGTTTCTAATTTTATAAATAGACCTTAAAATTAACAGGAGGATAGGCAGCTTTTCCCAGGAGCCTCTAGGTCCCCTCTGCAAAATTACGTAACTCAGAAAACCAGGCTTCTGATTTTATGATGCTCTCAACAGCCTGCCGGCTGAGCTGAATTCGCGGGGCCACACCAGCTTCCCACAATCGACTCGAACACAGACGAGGTGAGCAGGAGACAGGGAAGCAGGACAAACCCTTTTTCACTAACTCAGGTAAATGAATCTTTGAGAAACCTCTTTACACCCTCAGTGACTCCCCCCGCAGCCACGCTTACTCCCCAGTAAAACCCCACTACGGGTTTCTGGCCCACCCAGACTGGGTAAGAAATGGCACATGTCAGAGCTTGGGTTTACCATGCCATCCGCCCTTAACGGAAGTTTCTACATGCCTCCCACATACGGCCACCGTTCGAAGGATTCAAATAATTTACTGTGGAACACTCAGTTTAAAGGACAGAGCATGCTCTAGGGAATGCAAAAGATTACCATTTACCTTTTTTTTTTTAAAAAAAAGGTATTTATTTGTCTTTTATAACCAAGCCAAAGGAAATACAGCTTTTACCAAATGTAGCTGGAGGTGCTGAAAACCTCTTCTAATAATCCTGTTTCTACAAAATGCAGAGCTGTTTTGCAGGGGGAAATTCAAACACGCCCCTGGAATGCGTTCTCCTCACCAGGTGAGGTAACCCACAATCCCCACATCCTCCAGGTATCTCATAACCGGGGTACCACCCATAGCACAATCTCTGGGTGCGTGCTAGCCGCTACACTCCACCCCCCTGGAGAGATCTCCTTTCCTAATCATTCACAAATATTTAAATGAGTTGAGGTTCCTATCTGAGGACCCCCAAAGCCAACTGAGTGAGGAATCAGCAAGGTAACTAAAATTCAGTGGTATAATTTGGCAAAATGTATCACAAGCCCACACACACACCCCAAAAAGTACACAAAATTTGACCCAGCAATTCCACACAGAGGAATGTCTCCTCAGGCAATAATCAAACAAGTGGGTTTAAAAAAAGGCTCTTCAGGGCTTCCCTGGTGGCGCAGTGGTTGGGGGTCCGCCTGCCGATGCGGGGGGCGCGGGTTCGTGCCCCGGTCCGGGAGGATCCCACATGCCGCGGAGCGGCTGGGCCCGTGAGCCATGGCCGCTAAGCCTGCGCGTCCGGAGCCTGTGCTCCGCAACGGGAGAGGCCACAACAGTGGGAGGCCCGCGTATCGCAAAAAATAAAATAAATTTTTTAAAAAGGCTTTTCAAGGATGTTCACTGTCACACTGTTTCCACAGCCGAAGCTGAGCCACCCAGCTGTCCAACCACAGAGGATTAGTTAAATGAGGTTTGAGCATCCTGCTGCCACCCAAAGCACTGACGCTGAGGTACAAGCACAGGGTGCAAACGGCATCGAGAGCAAGTTAGAAAACTGTGCGTAATGTGGTCTAAATGTTCCTTCAGACAAATACACGCTTATCAGTAAGTGAAAGAGGCCAATCTGAAACGGCTGCACACTGTGTGACTCCAACTATATGACATTCTGGGAAAGGCAAAACTATGGAGACAGCAAAAAGCTCAGCAGAGGCCAGGGATGGGGGCTGGGAGGGGGAGATGAATAGTGGAGCCCAGAGGATTTTCAGGGCAGTGAACAGACTGTGTGAGATTACAACGATGGACACGTGTCATTACACATGTGTCCAAACCCACAGAATGTACAACACCAAGACTGAACTTTAAGGTAAACTATGGACTTTGGGTGATACGATGTCAAGGTAGTTTCATCAATTGTAACAAATGTACCACTCTGGGGGGGGACAGACGTAGATAATGAGGGAGGCTGTGCATGTGGAGAGGGGCAGGGGGGTTCAACTGAAAAAATCTCTGTATCTTCCTCTCAATTGTATTGTTAACCTAAAACTGCTCTAAAAAAATAAAGCTTAAAAATTTTGGTTCATTAAAAAAGGAGAGGGACTTCACTGGTGGTGCAGTGGTTAAGAATCCGCCTGCCAACACGAGGGACACAGGTTCGATCCCTGGTCTGGGAAGATCCCACAGGCCGCAGACCAACTAAGCCCGTGCGCCACAACTACTGAGCCTGCGCTCTAGAGCCCGCGAGCCACAACTACTGAGCCCACGTGCCGCAGCTACTGAAGCCCATGCGCCTAGAGCCCGTGCTCTGCAACAAGAGAAGCCACCACAATGAGAAGCCCGTGCACCGCAACGAAGAGTAGACCCTGCTCGCCGCAACTAGAGAAAGCCCACGCATAGCAATAAAGGCCCAATGCAGCCATAAATAAATAAATAAATAAATTTTAAAGAAAGAGAAATATAAACAAAGTTATGTCTATATACTGGAAAGCCTAGAAGGAGAGAAATGTAGGGGCTGGCTAGATAAGTGAACTAGATAGATAGATAATCAGAGATAGATAAACAGATACAGATAGATGGGAACTGATAATTGGTATTCTGGGAGATTTTATCATCAAGAAGCAGTTATGGGGACTTCCCTGGTGGTCCAGTGGTTAAGAATCCTTCCAAGGCAGTGGACGTGGGTTCAATCCCTGGTCAGGGAACTAAGATCCCACATGCTGCAGGGCAACTAAGCAACACGCCACAGCTACTGAGCCCACGCGCTCTGGAGCCCGGCGCACCACAACTAGAAAGAAGCCCGTGCGCTGCAATGAAGATCCCATATGCCACAACTAAGACCCCACGCAGCCAAATAAAAAAAAAAGGAAGACGCAGTTATGTTACTCTGGTAGTGTATTTTAATTTTAGTACGTTAACTTTGCTGAGGAAAACAGGCAATTAAAACTTAATTATAGGGCTTCCCTGGTGGCGCAGTGGTTGAGAGTCCGCCTGCAGATGCAGGGGATACGGGTTCGTGCCCCAGTCCGGGAGGATCCCACGTGCCGCAGAGCGGCTGGGCCCGTGAGCCATGGCCGCTGAGCCTGCGCGTCCAGAGCCTGTGCTCCGCAACGGGAGAGGCCACAACAGTGAGAGGCCCGTGTACCACCAAAAAAAAAAAAAAAAAAAAAAACTTAATTATATTAATAAACGAAATTAGTAAAGAAACCACAATCTGTGTGCCCACATGCACACACACACACACACCCAAACAGCAGGGCCTTTGCATACTGAACTCTAAGGTGGCGAGAGAAAAGGTCTGTCCACTCCCAGGTAGAGAAGGAAAGAACTATTGAATTAGACCCATTTACAGGCCTGGCAGTGGACTCCCAGGTACAGAACAGTCAAGGGCAAATTCCCTGTCCCGAACAAAAAGCCGAGCGTGCACTACAGGCCCCTCTGACACCTGGCTTTACTTACAAACTAGGGTCTCCCCAGCACAACCACACCAGCCAGTGATCTCGGGGGACATGACTATAAAAGCAGCCACTGGGGCTTCCCTGGTGGCACAGTGGTTAAGAATCCGCCTGCCAATGCAGGCGACACAGGTTCGAGCCCTGGTCTGGGAAGATCCCACATGCCGCGGATCAACTAAGCCCATGTGCCACAACTACTGAGCCTGCGCTCTAGAGCCCGTGAGCCACAACTACTGAGCCTGAGTGCTACAACTACTGAAGGCTGCACGCCTAGAGCCCATGCTCTGCAACAAGAGAAGCCACCCAATGAGAAGCCCACACACCGCAACGAAGAGTAGCCCCCGCTCACCACAACTACAGAAAAGCCCACGCGCAGCAACAAAGACCCAACGCAGACAAAAATTAAAAAAATAAATTTATTTTTAAAAACTTTATAAAAGAAAAAAAAAAGCAGCCACCACTCAACTGTTGGAATAGACACAGTCAATCGTCAGCTTTGTCTGCCGGAAGCTCAGAGGGTAGACGGGACTGCCCCACACACACCGCATTCCCCTTGATGCCACGGAGCAAGCATGTGTTGAGTGGAACACTTCTGTTCTAAAAGTTTGTCTGATACCAATTCACAAGTCATGTGGTCAGCCAGCAAGCTAACCAACCGAGGGTAGAGTTTCCACGGTCTGGGCTGAAATCCATACAATGACTCAGCCCTCATGCTCAAGTACCTCCCTGGAGTGAGAGAAAAGGTACCCACTGAGGGGTATCAGATTTGGGTCCCTGCAATGCAATGCTCTGGCTGTGTAACCTCAGGCAAGTCACTTGACCTCTCTGGGTCTCTGGTGTGCCATCCTTCTAAACGTTGGACAAGATGAAAGCAAAGACACATTACTTTGGATGGTCTGTAAGTGCTGAATTCCATTTGGCACTCAGTAAAAACTCAATGACCATTGAGATTTTTTTTCTTTTTAAATTCCCACATCCAATCATTTTATTACCCTCTTAAAAATGCTCTGGGGATGAGCGGTACTATTCCAACTCCACGACAGCAAGAAAGCACGAACGCTTTGGTGGGGAAGGCAAAGTCCTTAAAATTGTTTCCCCCTTATCCTACAGCTTTGCCTGAACTGCTAAGCACAATGTCCTCACACCTCCAAGGAGGCAGGAGAGCCCAGTGGTTAAACATCAGGGCACCTGAATTCAAATCTCTCCTCTCCACTTTCTGGCCATGTGATCTGGGCAAGTTACCTAATCAGCAGCTGCTTCAATTTTCCCATCTATAAAGCACGTATAAAATAAGTACCCTCTTGGGCTTCCCTGGTGGCACAATGGTTGAGAGTCCGCCTGCCGATGCAGGGGACGCGGGTTCGTGCCCCGTTCCGGGAAGATCCCACATGCCGTGGAGCGGCTGGGCCCGTGAGCCATGGCCGCTGGGCCTGCGCGTCCGCAGCCTGTGCTCGGCAACGGGAGAGGCCACAACAGTGAGAGGCCCACCTACTGCAAAAAGAAATAATAATAATAAATAAAAAAAATGAAAAACTAACCACCCCTTATTTCAGGGCCTCTCACCTTCTGAGATGGCCCGCACTCTGTGGAGTGTGCTTCTCCCAGGGCCGCTCTTACTTTCCGAGACAACCCCTCGCCCTGGAGCCGGCTCTCACCTTTCGAGATGGACTGCATTCTATCTGTGGAACGTGGAGCTCTTCAAATAAAGCCACTTCTTGCCTATCACTTTGTCTCTCACTGAATTCTTTCTGCGACGAGACATCAAAAACCTGAGCTCCAGTAAGTCCCGAGACCATGTGTGTGATTTCAATTAAAAGACAGTGGGTTCAAGTTCCAATCTGGGTTTCGGCTGGGTTCGAGTCCCGCCCATGGGTTCAAGTCCCAATCTGGGTTTTGGCTGGGTTCGAGTCCCCGCCCGTGGGTTCAAATCCCAATCTGAGTTGTGCTGTTTCACTCTTAGAGGGCTGCTGTGAAGATTAAATGAGTGGAAATAAGTAAAGCATTTAGAAGGGAGCCTGGCACACAGTGAGTGAGTAATAAGTGTTAATAAATGCTAGCAATTATTATCCATTCCTCCAACAAACTCTTACTGAGCATTTATTCTAACAGTGCCAGTTACTCTTGAAGACTCTAAGGAAACACAAAAATATTGAACAGGACACAGTCCAAGACCCTTACTGTCTAGTGGGAAGGGGCCAACTTGAACCAATAGGTATGAGCCCAGGATTCCTTCTCCAAAGCCCCAGGGCCAGATAGGTTTGAATTTAGATGTTTCTGACTTCAGACAGGTAACAGGTACATGTACCTTATTATGAAGCATCAATCTCCCCTTCCTTCCTCTCCCCCTCCCTGGGGCCTGGAGCAGCGCCTGTGATCAACCCCTTGTAAAGCCATGCTAAGTGGGATCAAGAAATACTACAAAGAGTCTCAAGACAATTCACATCAGATTTTGCAGCCAAACGAGTTACAAAATAACTTCTGGTGTTCAGAACTTTTTGAATATCAGAACCGCAGACAAGGGTCTGCAGACCTGTTCCATAAGTAACAAGGTCTTGGGGTCCCACAAAGGAAGCAACAGCAGACAACTAAATGGGGGTGACAGGAAAGGCATCACCAAAAAGGCACAGTTTCGGCTGAAACTTGAAGGAGAAATAGGAGCCTCAGTGAACAAGGCAGGTGAACATCTCTGGCAGAGGGACTGGCAGAAGCAAAGGTGAGGGGGTTGGAACCAGCAGAGAAGGTCAGGAACGAAACAGGTCTAAGGTGCAACCTGAGATGTGTGTGCAGGCGTGGCAAGAGGAGGGGCCGAAAAGTGAGGGCGGAGTCACATCCTAAAAGCACGCTGGCCCAGCTGAAGACCTCACACACACTGCGGGCCACAGAGAGCCCTGGAAGAGCTGGAAGAAGGGCGGTCACGATCAGATGGGCATCTTCGTAAAATGCTCTGGGGTGGCCGCCTGGTAAAAGACAGGAAGAGGAAGAGAGGGAGGAGGTGCCCGACTGGGAGACGGTGCCAGTGTCAAGGAAGGAATGTCGATGATGCCAACTCAGGCAGGCAGCAGAGGGGGTGAAAGAGAGGGGGGCCACCACAGCCAGCCTGGTGCACGCGTGGACCTCGAACATCGCCGAGGACAGTGCTTAGTGCCAGACACGGCCCACACTCCTCACAAGGACTTACGGAGGCCCCCTTCTAGAGGCCACTTTCTGAAGGACCAAAGGACATCACTGTTTTAACAGTATGAGGATCTGAGGCGAAGCAGCCTCCCTGCCCCGACGCCCCCACCCCTTCCTCCTCCCGGTTACAGCCGGTGGGCAAAGTACCCAAGTCACGTACTTATGGCCTGAGTCCCTCCAGCTCAGAAAGCAAGTCAGAGAAGACCTAGCAGTGGGTCAGGGGGTGGGGACAGCACCTGTCACCCATCCTTCTGAGCCACAGGGCTGACACTAGGTTTACCAAGCAGGGTGACCAGGAGAAACCACAGGATGGTCCAGGCTGGGATGCAGCTGGTCTCCGCCCACTCTTGAGGACGACCTACAAGCACCCGTTCTGAAATGGTCACTGCTCCCCCATTAGCAACAAGCACCAGCCCGAAGCCAGGCAGAAGAGGAGGAGACTGCTCAGGGTGACAAACAGACCCGGGTGGCCACGGCCGTGAGGAGTGGCCACCTGGGCGACGGCAGCGGCAGCTCTCCCCACGCTCACCTGCCAATTCCTCTGGCTTGAACAACAGTCCCTCCGCACAGGCAGAGCAGCACAGCCTGTGCCCGTGCAGGCGTGACAGCCACCCTGGGAGTCGAGCCCCGACACCGTCATCGAGGAAGGGGCGCCCATCAGAAGGAGGGGACATGCCCCAAGGGACTGCTGGGGCAGTAGCAAAGGCCTCCACTAGACTGGGAACTTGGGTCTTCGGGAGTATCCACTAAGTGTCCAGCTGGCCTCCGTATTTCCCTGGATGTCTACCCTGGAAGCAGGGAAATCCCAAACTGCTTCTCAGACATGGATCTCCAGTCCATGGAAAAGTAACGCTCTCAGTCAAAACCCTAATAAAAAGTCTGTCTCGGGCTTCCCTGGTGGCGCAGTGGTTGAGAGTCCGCCTGCGGATGCGGGGGATGCAGGTTCGTGCCCCGGTCCGGGAGGATCCCACATGCCGCGGAGCGGCTGGGCCCGTGAGCCATGGCCCCTGAGCCTGCGCGTCCGGAGCCTGTGATCCACAACGGGAGAGGCCGCAGCGGTGAGAGGCCCACGTACCGCAAAAAAAAAAAAAAAAAAGTCTGTCTCGCATCTTCCCTTTCCCACTCTCCGTCAGGATTTGGAACCCAGGTCCTGGGAGGGTCAGTCTGTGTAGAACAGATGAGGAAACAGACCTACGCTAACACAAGGGGGGTGATGCCCAAGAAGGTCAGCTGTTTCTTTTCTTTTTTTATGACCTTTTACTATGGGCATTGGCAAACATTCACCAAATTAAAGAGGTTAATATAACGAACTCCACTGCACCCATCGCCCAGCACCAACCATCACCCAGACAGGGTCCATCCTACTTCATCTAACTCCCCTTCCCCCCACTAGATTGCTCTAATTAGCTGGGCTTTTTCCCAACCTGCTTCTAACCTACAAAACACCCAACTCCCAAGTGGGCTTTTGCTCACCGCTGTGCGCCCCTTACATTTTCACCTGGAAACCTGCCAGGTGTTGAACTAATCCAGAGACCTACAACCACAACTGGATTTTCCAGTTTGAAAGCAGAGAGTGGGTATGAAGGAGACAGGCACGGATCAGTGACCGGGCGCCCCGAGAAGCTGCCTGCTGTCAACAACTCTCGTGTGCAGGAGAAGAAAGAAAACCCAATACTCCTCCCTTAGTGTGCAAAGTTCTCCCGGCAGCCACCCACCCCCATTGCCTAGCACAAACCGGTGATTGGGACGGGGTGTGCAGCTTATGTTTGATTAAGGGTTGGTTTATGTTCCCTTGGGGAGTTTTTTATTTCCACGCTGTTATGTCACCCCTAAAATTTACAGTTTTCAGTGCCTGAATTCTTCCGCCCTGTTTGAGTCAACCCACTCCCTCCTCTTCCTAGTCTGTGAATGGCCAGAAATAGTTTCCATTGTCATTGACTTAAATTTCCACTTTGATGATGGGAACAAATATTTTTCTTGTGCTTTCCTGAAGCAGGAATAAATTTTTCCATTCAAGTTCTGATCGGACTCCAGAGGCCAGTCCCTGAGCAGAAAGTGCAGAGGACACCCGAACAGACCAGATCCAGTACCTCTGCCTCCTGCCCTGGGGGCTGAAGGAGCTGGCCAGGGCTCCCCGCCTCGTGGCTCAGCACAGGGGATCCAGTCCCAAATCCTGCTCTCACAGACACATACTGGGCTCCGCTCCAGGTTCTGTAGGTACACCTGTGAATGAGACCGAGCCTGTCCTCCCCTCATGGAGCTTAAAATTTTAAACCAGGGCAAAGCTTCCCAGGAGAACACAAAAGACAGATCAGAGCAGCCAACAGCACGGCCCTGGCCTCGCCTTCCTACGACCACATCTGCCTCTCCAGCTCAGCCCTCTCCCCGTGCGATTCTCCAGCACACACCCAATGGCTCCTGAGGCAGGGGTGGGTAGCAGACACAAGCCAGAAGACAAGCCAGCCCCCTCCACTGCAGGGAAACCCATGTGCCTCGTGCAGGAGAAAGCGCAGAGTGACTTCTGGCTAACGGAGCTCTGTCTCCAAAACGCATGCTTTGGAGTGCGGGAGTGCCGGCAGACCGCAGGAGGGTGGGGCAGGGCGCTTCCCTGGATCGTTTGTTTCTCTCCTTCTCTAATTCTGATCTAATGTTCTGAAATCACCTTGCCGAGGCGAATGGCAGCTCTCAAAGTGTTGATAATTACAGTTGCTGTCTGCTTGGTGGTGCACAGTAATAACTGAGAGATAAGGCCTGGAAGCCACGGGTGTGAGCTCAACAGAAACACGGCAGCCTCAGGCGCTGAAACAAGAGGCTCCTGGTCCCTTGTCCCAGCCTGTCCGGCGGAGCCATGTTCAGAGGGTTCAGTGGTACTCAAGAGTCCACGGGAAGCCGCTAGAGCCCCCCAGGCTCCAAATCCAAGGCTCCCCATTACAGGCCAGGGCAAGGGAACAGTGGAATGTCCTTACACCCTCCTCCACTTGTCTAGGTGGGCGGTGCAGTCAGGAGGGCTGGACGACGGAACCCAGATGGAGGAAGGGCAGCACAGCAGAGAGCCAGTGAAGGGGAGGCTCAGATGGCCCTTTCCCATCTCTGGGGAATGAATGACCACAGGACAGGGCTCAGACAGCCGCCAAAACCCCTTATGCCCCCATGTCCCTTTCTTCTCCTTCCCTGGGTCACCCCCTCCACGGGACACACCCCCCCCCCCCCGCTTGGGCACAAAGACAGCAAGAGTCTGCTTAGCATTCTTTCTAACTGCACCTAAAGGTGGGGGTGAGAGGCAGCCCTCCCCACGCCTGCCTATTTCAACAAGAAGAAAGCTTAGAACTAAGAATTCTGGAAGAATTATTCATCCCCTTTGGGCATCACTTAGCCCTTTGATGACACTCTAAGGGTAGGAACCTCTGACCCTCCCCAACTATCTTAAAATATTACCTCCAAGTGCTTTGCAAACTGGCGAGGAGCATCTGGCGGTGCCTCCCCTCAGGTCTTCTCCCTTGAGGACTCTCCAAACAGCCCGGCATCCCTAACGATCCCCTCCGCTACCCTGCGACAAATTGGCTTGCACCTGAAAAGGTGAGATGTCACCTCTGCCCCGGATTCAAGTGCCCACATTACTGCCTAAACAAAAAAATAACTCTCCCCCTCCACAAGAGAGATGAAGAGCTGACTGTCCCCATCCTCGCCACGGAGCTGAGGCTGCGCAGATCACTCTCCCCCCAAAGACGGCTTTCCAATCCTCTCCAGAGAGCTCCTCCAAGCGAGTACTGAGCAAGAAAGCAGGCTGCAAGTGTTCACAATTGCCCTCGAGTCTCCAAGGGTAATCGTGTTTCTTTCAATCAGAATACAGTTCAGCAGCGAGTGTCCGGAAAACTCGCAGGCAGCAGCCTGGTGACCACCGTAAGGAAGAAAGCAATCTCATTCCAGACACTGACAGTGGATGACGCGGGGGGAAAGGACGGGGTCTCACGCTGTCAGCCCATCTGAGGCCCGGCACCGAGGAGAAATAAAGAGGTCTGAGGGCCCGTCTCCCTCTGAAGAGGCCTCCCTGGAGCTGGAGGCTCTGCCACTGACCAGCAGTGCGGCTGGAGAGGAGCGGGGGTTTCTCATCAGAAGTGCGTGTAAAAAAAACCCTACTCAGTAGGATTTGGGTTCATTTTGGATGAAATCGAGCAGACATGTCCGAAGCAATTTGCACAACACCAGTCATGAAGCAAGCCCTCGGGAAACAGGCTCTCCCTTATCTGATGGACCCGGAGCCCCACAGATGGTAAGGGTCACCATCCTGACATCGTGCCATCCATTTGTCAGATGCGGCCTGAGTTTCAACGCCGCGAATGTGAGCAAAGGTGCATCCTGAATTGAGGAGACGTGGTAGTTCCAGCGGGAACTGGGGTGTTCAAGCCCCTGCGCTGGCTGCGCCTCCAACCCACTCGCGTGACCTTGAGAAGGTCACTTTACTTCTCTGAGTCTCCATTTCCTCGGTTTTCTCAGTAAATAACCATTGGGCCCTAAAAGACTCTAACAAGGTCCCTAGTCATCAGCGACAGTGCAAGCTTTGCGTATTGCTGACCACCTTCTTCACAACCGTCGAAGGAACTGTCTCCACCCACCCAGTCACATAATCACCAGCTTAGAAAAAGACAAGACCAAGGCCATGGGCACAAGCACGGGCCTAGGGCATGGGGAGCTGCAGCCTTGGTCTCACCTTCTTCAAGGCTGGCCCTGGAGCCACGTGCACCATGTGAAGCTGAGTGGGGAGAGATGTTTCCCCAGCCAGCCTGCCTGCTTCTCCCCCTCACCAGCTCCATAACCTACATTAGGAAATTTACATTTAACAAATCAGCCACAGAATCCTGAGGAGCACAGATGTTCCCGCTGTGCGGCATCTTCTTTGCACTTAAAAGGCAAAACACAAGAAAATAGAAAAGGGGAAACTTGCACCTCAGACTCTCCCTTTTCTCTAAGAGTTGGATTTAGGGATGCGCCCTAGGTGCTCTGATGTCTGGCTCCCTTTTCTCCCCAGACCCCTACAGGCACCACGGGATCAGACAGGAGGTCCCCACATCCTGCTCCACTCAAACTTCTCATGAAGAGCACCCCAACTGCAGCCAGCCCCCCAAGTTCTCTGGCCCCCACCGGGTCGTCCATGGTCACGTGGCCACCCTCTCAGAACAGGGAAGAATGTGAAACTGGAGCAGTTCCCCAAGGCCGGAGCCCAAAGTAAGGCAGGAGCCCGCCAACTATCTCAGAACACTGTCTCATGATGAAGACTCAGATAAAACCAGCCCAGAGTCTACAATGGGGAAAAGGCTCCACTAACAGAATGTCCAGGGGAGATACCACCCACCAGCACCGAACACCCTCCCTGGACCTCCTCCCTTGTTCCCAGACATGCTCACCTTGCCCGCCCTCCACATCCTGTTTTAAACCCCTCCTGGGCCCTTTCCTGATTAGCACGACTGAGGCTGGTCGTCACTGCCCTGACGTCCTGGGCTGCGTTTACCAGCTGCACGGCCTTGGGAAGTAAGTCCCCGTCTCAGCAGCCTGACTTCTTTCTCTGCCACATTAAGTTCTTTTCTGTCCTAGGCACTGCACGTGTCAAAACCAGAAAATGTGATAGAGTGTTAGAGGGCAGTTATTACTAAATGATGCTAATTGAGATGGTTGAGATTCTTTGGGCTTCAAGTCCTCTTCGTGCATATATTCTGCCTCCCCGATGGGACTGTAATTTCCCCCAAGGACAGAGGTTATGTCTCTGTCCTTTTCCAAAATGCCTAAAATAGGATTCTCCACACATCAAAATCTCAACTGGTGATGCAGGCAGAAGAGATGGTGACGGAGAGCAAGCATGCTGCTGCCCCCACCCCCTGGCCTTGACAGGCATGGCTAATCGAGTGCACACTCCGCCCACCGATCAGGAGCACTCCAGGAGGCAAGCTACTTGCAACCGATCAGAGGTGGCAGAGGGGGAGCAAAGGGAATCTAAACCCTTGGTCTGGACGGTACCCATGATCTCTGACACACAGGTCCTATCTTATCCACAGGCACGCTGAAAACAGAGCCCGCCTACAAAAATGGCCCCGGAGTGCTCCTCTGAACAGTCTGATTCTATCTACCTGGCTCCCCTTTCTTTTTTGCTGCCTCCAAGCCTTTTGAGAAGAGCAGCAGGATATAAATTATTAAATTATGATTCCTGGTGTCATATCACTAACAAGCAGTCTATAATCTCTGACACGGGAGAACAGGAACAGAGGACAGAATTTGTGATGAATCCATAAAACTGGACCCCAAGCTGCCACTCAGTTCCTAGAGATGCCTCTCAAATATCCACACACTCGGATTAACCTCCCTCCCCACCTTGCCACCCCAAGTTGGGGGAGAGGGGGACGAGGACACATGGAGAAGGAAGAGAAGCCTATGATTTTCCAAACTCAAATGCAGGACCCTAGGCCTCAGTTTCCTGGGCTTGTAAAATGTGGGCCTGGCTGAGATAACTCCTACAGTCCCTCTCAGTTCAAGAGTTTAGGGCTTGTAAATGTATTACTTTGCATTATCCACTACTTTATACTCTCCAAATAGACCCCTTCTCGCTAATGTTAGAACCCCAAGGTGACAGTACACCATGTTGGATTTCGAGAGGCATTTAACAAGGCCACTGTGCAGTCACGTGATGACGCCCTTTCTCCAAAGAACACCTCTCCCCACTCGGTGGGACCTCAGACATCCCATAATAATGAGGATGATGACAAATGGTGATTTCAAATCCCTCTCCTGTTTACTGTCTAAAGGCCTCTCGATACCCCTGTGAGTCTATATTCACATATCCCGGGTACACCCTCTGCCATAGCAAAGACCTAATTTAGACAGAGGCAAATTAGCTCTGTGGGGTGAAATGCATTAACCGAGTCTCCCAAACAGCACAAATCTAATTAACTGAAAATCAAAATTGCAAAGCTGCCGAGAAAGATTTCCACGAAGAAGTCTCCTAAGGGTTGCGGGAAAGTTGTGGGTCACGTGACCTGCCTAATCCACGTCTCGAAGCTAAACTGGGATAAACGCTGTTTGGGTTTATTTGCTTTTTCACCGATGTTTGTTTTCTGTAGATCACCTTTATCACCAGTGGGCTTTGGAGAGCTTATCTGGTGTGTGCAACAGCCATGAAAAGCATCCTTTCCGAGGAGTGGGCCCAGCCTTCCTGAAGCTCCAGCGCGATGGGAAATAAGAATACCGCTTCCCGACAACCTGGCTGGGAATTCCACTCCAACTCCTGCACACCTGCCCTACCTCCCCCAGCAGAGGCTCATCTCCACTCACGACCCCCATCACTCAAAAATGCTGGCAGCAGTGGCGTCAAATGTCCCCACCGAGGGGCCTTGAGAAGACCGAGCCACACTCAAGTCAGGGCGTGCATCATAGGCAGGAGAGCTTTTGTCCTTCGCTCCTCTGACCCGCCCCAGGCAAACGACAGCAGGACAGCCACTGGGTGGACAGGGCTCCTTTTGGTTCCGAGGCCTAGGATCTGCTCTTGGGAAAGAGGACAGAAGCCATTTCTGTGCCTCCTATCCCACACCACGCCCTGCTTTAACGCTCCATGGCTCCCCACTGCCCCAAACAGTGACTCTCAACCCTGGCTGCGATTAGAATCATTTGGGGAGATTAAAAAAAAACAAACAACAACAAAGCCCAGGCCACACCCCAAACCAAGTAAATGAGAATTTTGAAGGGAAGAGTTGCAGGCAACCAAGGCTGAGAACCACTGTTCTAGATCTGGTGTTTCGCAAACTTAAATGTGCCCGTGAATCACCTGGGGATCTTGTCAAAATGCAGGTACTGACTGAGCAGGTCTGGGGTAGAGCTTGAGATCCTGCCTCCCAGAGGGGCTCCCGGCTCACGCTACTGGTTCAGAGATGACTCTCTGGGCTGCAAGCCTCTAGAATCAAGTTCAAACTCGATTCACATATACTCTGACCTGTCTACTTCCCCTTTTTCACCACGTGCCACTGTCCAACTCATATACCCCCGAATACATACAGCTCCCAATATACACAGGGCTATTTCTCTCCTTGGTAGCTATGCACCTGCTACGCCCTTTTGGGAGGAAAGCCTTTCCTACAACTACTCCACCTCCCTGGAAAACTCCTACCGTCTGTTATGGGCTGAACCATGTCCCTCCCCAAAGTCATAGGTTGAAGACCTAACCCCAGCCCCCCCAAAATGTAACCATCTGGAGGTGCAGTCTTTAACAAAGTAATTAAACTAAAATGAGTCATCGGGGTAGACCCTAATCCAATAGGACCAGTGTCCTTAGAAGAAGAAGAAGAAGAAGAAGAAATGTGGACACAGACACACATACACGTGTACACGCACCAAGGGAAAACAATA
This sequence comes from Leucopleurus acutus, assembly GCF_964270905.1. Classification (NCBI taxonomy): domain Eukaryota; kingdom Metazoa; phylum Chordata; class Mammalia; order Artiodactyla; family Delphinidae; genus Leucopleurus; species Leucopleurus acutus. The sequence goes on from NC_139161.1 coordinate 31,123,079, forward strand.
TGCAGACACAGAGGAGAGATCACCTGTCAGCCAAGGACAGAAGCCTACAACAGATCTTTCCCTCATGGTCGTCAGAAGGACGACCCCACTGACACCCTGATCTCAGACATCCACGAGACTATAAGTTTCTGCTGTTTAAACCACCCAGTCCATGGTATTTCGGTACAGCAGCCCTAGGAAACTAATCTGCCATCCTTTAAGACCCAATCCAGGTATCACCTCGTCTGAGAAGTTGCCCTGGTGGCCCAGCAGGCCCAGCACTTTGGTCTTCCCTTCCACCTCCAGGGTGCCCTGTCCGGCAGGTACCTGCCCACCAGACACCCAGCTACGTGTGAGCTCACCTCGCACAGTGCACGGCACACGGGAGGTGGCGACGTATGTCAACCAGGTTGAACCGAAGGAAAGCCATCCTCCCCTCGAGGGCAGTCACCTCCCAACAAGGTCCCCTGCCCTCCTGCATGTCTGTGCCCTGGCACTCTGCAGCTTCCCCCACTCTTGTTTCCCTCTAGGCAGCCAAGAATGATCTCTGTTTTGAGCTGGGTTTTGTTTTTATTGTGTGTGTGTGTGTGTGTGTGTGTGTGTGTGTGTGTGTGTGTGTGTGTGTCTTTTAATCCACCATATTGAAATGCAAACTGCCAGGGGTTAAAAATGCCGCTCCCAGGCATAAGAGGCAGCTGCCTTCTACAGACTAGCATTTATCACATTTGCAGTAAATACACAAAAGGTCCTGGATTCAAAACCAGGAAGAGAAAGTAATTCTTTTGTCAAAAGGTAGTGGTAACTAAACACGGGGCAGAGAGGGAAGGCAGATTTGGATGGTCGCTTAGCCCTCCCCCGGGTGTGGACATGTTTTATGCTGGGAAAGGAGACCAAAGAAAGTCACACGTCCTGAACGTGCATTATGTAACTGGGCGCTTCCGCAAACCCGCTGCTACGGTTAAACTTCGCTGCAGCCCTAAAAGGAGGGCTGAGACGTCGGAAAAGGAACGCTCACATCTGCAAAGGGGAATCTTACCCCCTCTTTGGGATTCAGATGGTGCCTGGAAACCTGTGTTCTAGAGGAGGGTCCAAAACAAGGCCATGAATTCATATAAATAGAAGATACCGAAATCCTTCATGGTCTAAGAGCAGAGAGTCAAGCTAAAAGTTTACGGTATCCTCCAAGCACAGCCTGGGTATCATTGTAGAATTTTTTCTTTTTTCCCTTTTTACACGGAACCTGAAACATAAAGGGTCACTTTCTATTTGGGGTCGATTTCTACTGCGGAGACTTCAGAGGTTGCTCTTCTGAAGGTTACGGGGCTGCCAGCCTCGCACCTCCAGCACAGCATCTGATCCCTTGTCAGGAGCCTCCCTGGGGGAGTCTTCTCAACCTGCGCCCCCGGGGAGCCCACAGCCTTGAATCCAGAGGTCAGTGCCCACCCTGAGCCCCTCGAGTGTACCCACATCAGGGTTCCTCCACTTGGTGGTCTGAAAAAAAGAAAAATTGGGAAGGGCATATAGAGGGTAGGCAGGAATCGCTATACGACCCAACAGAGCCTTCAGATTTATGGCACCTTCTTCCTTGCAAAGTTGCCTTCAGGCCACAAGAAACTGTAAGAGAGGGTAGTTCAGTGCTCTCACAGAGTGCTCTCCAGGACCCCCCGACAGCAAAGCCAGGGGCCCCTCGGGCAGCTGACTCCCTACTGCTACACTGTGCTCTGCTGCCCCCTGATCTCACCCACCGCCCCTCCAGACGGGAGCATGGTGGCTTGTCTCCCGAGAAAGCAGGGATCAAAGATACTACGATGGCTTGAATTCTCTCCTCCTGCCTTCCCACCTCTCTTGAGCCAAGGGCACTTCACCACCAACCCTCAGTATTTAGGTCCCTTTCAGGGGCCTCCTAGAACCTTCTAGAATGGTGATGAGTCTCTTATTGCATGTGCAGCTGCTGACTGCCTTCTATCATCTCTTATCATTCACAAAATAGGATTTCAAAATCCAGGGCACCCTGCTCCTGGCAAAGAAGCACGTCCATCCCCAAGCTGTTCAGGGGTCCAGCACCCCTTTATCATCTGCTCAAAGGTCACCGCAGGCATGATGCTTCAGACACGCCCACAGCTGGTCTCAATGACCAAAGGCCCTCCTGCAGGTGATTTCCTACAGACCACCAGTGCCACAATACTAACAATAGTAACAAGGGCCACTTACTGAGCATCTACTGTGTTCTGGGCACTGTAGCAGTTTGACACATGCTACACAGAAACTCACCAAAGCCTCAGAGCAACACTGCCAAACAGGTGTCACCATTTCATTCAAAAACTTATGTTCCTTGTCTATTGCTAAGAAAACTGAGGCTGGGAAGGAACGAGCAACTTGCCCAGGGTCCCCAGGTAATTAAGAAGCCGAAATGGATGTGAACTCAGGTCTGTCTGACGCTGGGACTCTCTCCACCTACAAAGGTTTGGGGGCTGCTGCTTGTCTGGCCTCTATCTGCACGGCACCCAGTGTGGGGAGAGGGACGGGTGGGACACTCATTAATAATATCCCCATTGCCAAGGACCTCTGTTCGGTCCTGAACGGTGGGTTTTTCCTCCAATTGTAGGGACTGTCCCTATACTTGTGCTACTAAGTGTATAAAGGTACATAGTTATCCCAGCCCCTAGATTTTCTCTAATTGTTGACTATATTGTGCAATGTTAAATACATAGCACCCTTAAAGCTATCTGTCCATTTATCTTTATTTTTAAAATCTGAACACAGGGGCCAGCATATACTTGAGCTCATTGTTTGACGGTGAAATTTAAACATTAATAAAATAGTATACACCCCCCAAATTAATAATAAGAATATCCCCATTGCACTGGTGGATGAACTGAGGCCTGCTGAAGAAGCAGAGTGCCCACAGCACTTCACTTGCGGGGAGAACACAACCCCTTCCTGTAGTTCATATACAAGAGGACAAGGTCTACAGAGGTCCCGCCTCTCCGCTGGGCTCTGTTCACAGGCCTGAGGTCACTCCCAGGTGCTCTGCTACTGCTCCGTTCTGGCGAGCCATGTGCCAACTACCCCGGGGCCGACTCCACGGAGGGTGCACCTCCGCCCCCATCGCCACCCTCTGTCGGGCGACAGGCTGAAGCCCAGTGGACAGAGACCTACAGCCCGTATCTCAGGCTGCTCCTGAGTCTATACTAATAGCACTTAGCTCTGGCCTCAAGAACCCTTCTGCCACTGAGTTGTGACTTCCCTCTCCTCTGCTCTGGCTGTTACTGGCAAGACCCCCCCAGGCGGGGCCTCCCCGCCTCCCATTCCCATTCTCCTTTCTGAGCTCGGGTCTCAGGTAACTGACACGTGACCATCTGGAACCAACACCTGCTTTTCTGAGAAGGAATTCCCCTCAAGGACGATCCAGTCACGGCAACCAAATCCTCATTTATTTGTGCAAACATTTCCTAATACTTATAGCATACACTTTTCTTGCAGTACCACACACATATACACATGCAATACACATGACATGTACAAATCCCCCCTACATATATGCATGTTTTATTATACACTTTTCCCCATGGTAGAGATAACATGTGGCTGACAGAGGTTTGAAGCCACTTATTCTGCAAGCCCATCCTGGAAGCTGACTGGTGGCAGAGAGGAATATGAGCTGTCAGAAAGCCCAAAGCAATTTCAGAGTAAGCTGGCAGGGGGTGGAGGGGGTGGGCGCGATCCAAGGAACAGGAGGGCCTTGCTCAGAACCGTTTCCAGCTCCTAGGAAAGAAAGATGCACTCACAACTTCCTCAGCCTGAAACTTGAGGCTAAAATTCCCTACGATGATTAAGCCCACTAGACCAGATGATCTACAGACTTGCTTATGTCCAAAGAGGCTCTGTGCAGTGCCTTCAACTTATTAAAGAACATTAACTTTTCTTTTCAAAGGCTTTGTCTAATTCTAGGAAAACCTGGGTTGACATTCCCAAGAAGACTCGATAGGCTTCTCAGTCCGACTGAGCCTGTAGGATCGCACAGGCTAACAGCTGAGGATGTGATGAAAATACAGGCAGTCCTCAACTTGGGAACCTACCAGGCGATACAGCAAGTGACCTTGGACAAGTCACTTAGCTCAGCTCCAAGCTTCAGTTTCCTCAGTGGTACCACGGGAACAACAGAAGAGTCCAGTCGTACCCTGGCCTCTGTCATCACTGAAATTTCCTCCTACTGGAGCCCGCGATGACTAACAATAAAACCTATTGCTTTATTGTTAGGAAAAGGGGTTCATCCTCAGGACAATATGGAAGAGGGAGGTAGGAGGATGCACCCTCCCAAGGCGCCCATCTTAGAGAAGAAGCCCCAGGGATGAGTAGGCGGTGGCGCTGTCAGAGGAGAAGGGAGAAGGCTGAGTCCCCGGGGGCCACATCGAGGAAGAAAAGGAAAGCCGAGGAGTCCACGGGCTTATCTGTGGCAAGGCCCAAGGAATTCCCTGAGCGTGAGGGCCATCTTCACCCCATCAGAGCGCACTGCAGTTGACCGGACGGTGGTGATTTCTCCTCCACCAGCCTCCCGCCCCATACCCGCTGGAACCCAGTTCCTCCTTCATACCAGCTGAGGTTCAGGGGGACTCGGGCCTCAAAAGGATGGCCTTCTTCCAGGCTTCATGGGCTGCCCTAAAAACTAAAGCATTATTTTTTATGCTGTTTCCATGGGAATCCTCACTCTCAATAACCAACTTATAAAGGACCTTTTGTAAGAAAAACAACCCACTTTCCAGTCCGGGGCCACCCGAGCCCAGGGAGCTATAGCGAAGTACACACCTTCCCATACCAAGCAGAAGCTGGTGGTAATGAAATGACAGGGGAGGGGAAAACCAGGGTCAAAAATAACACAGACGTTCCAAAGCGACACGCCAGAGAGCAAAGACGACAGGAACTGGGCTTGTCCGGTACCAGTCTGAATCCCTGACACTAAGCAGGCACACATTGAGCTCTGGGTAAGTCATTTAGCTCTAGCCTTCAGTTTCCTCATCATTAATATGGGGCAGTTAAAATGGTGTCATAGGATTTAAACAGAAATTAAATTTAATGAGAAAATGCACATGAAAAAGCTTGGTACTTCGAAGGGAACCAGCACATATGACCCTCTATTATGCGCTAGGAATAGCACATAACCTGGAAACAACCTTGGAAAGTGACGATGATGATCGGGGGGACGGGGTGGTAACAGTAACGGCTGTTGCCGTTTGGTTTACTCTGTCTTACGACTACCACATGCCAGACACGTCATCTCATTTAGTTCTCACAACCACTTGGGAGACAGATATCATGTCCCCTCCATTACAAATAAGGAACCTGGGATCCCAGTGACGCCAGGACTGCAACTCAGGTCTGTCTGACCAAAAAGGCAAAAATCGATGAATACAGACCCCTTCATTCACTTAGTGAATAACGATGCCTTCATTCATTCTTCATGTATTTACTGACCATCTTCTGTGTGTCAGGCTTCTGTGGAAGGCACTTGAAATAGAGCAGAGAAGAAGACAGACACTGTCCCTACTCCCATGTAGCCTGTGGTCCAACAGGGAGAAAAAGACAATTAAGCAAGCAATTACCATGATAGCAGGTGGTTAGTCAGGGCTCTCCAGAGAAACAGAATCAACAGGAGATATGTATGATATTACACAGACACAGAGAGAGACGAAGGGAGGGATATTTATTTCAAGAAGCTGGCTCACAATTAGGGGAGCAGGCAAGTCTGAAATTCACAGGGCAGCCTAGCAGGCTGGAAACTCACAGAGGGTTTTCTATGTTGCTGTCTGAGGTATAACTGCTTCTTCCTCCAGAAACCTCAGTCTTTGCTCATGGCCATCAACTGATGAGATCAGACCCACCCCACATTATAGAGGGCAATCTGCTTTTACCTAAAGTCAGATGATTATAAATGTTAACCTATCAACAAATTCCTTCACAGCATTATCTAGACTAGTGTTTGACCAAACACTAGTTTGGGAGGGGGTGGTATATGGAGTGTTAAGGAAACACAGAGAAGAAACCTGAGGATTTAGGAAATGTTGAAAGATTTAAGAAATAAGCAGGAATCAGAAGCTCAAAATGTTCCTCAGAAACTACGGAAATTTACTTATCAAAGACTTAACTCCTCATACAAATGTACCTGGGACGGACTCCCTAGTTAAAGGAGCCCCAGTGAATCCTTCTGAGAACCACATAATTCCTTAGTCCATCAGTCTGCTTCCTAATATGATATGAGGGGGTATCCTTACACCGTATTTTCATAAAGTGAGTCATGGTAGTGCACACCAAAGGACCTTAAAGGCTGGGAGCAGAGCATCTGAACAGTAATGAGACCAAGAAGAAGGGGGTGCATGTGCATCTAGCTATTACCAGGTGCCCCCAATTCCTGAGAACGCTAGGGGTCAACAGAATCTCCCTCCTTCCCATCCACTAAGGACAAACGGCCATGTCCCACTTAAATCTTCCAACCTCATCCTCACTTGAGGACCAGAACTCATGGACCTACAGCTGAGGAGACCACAGCGTGGGGAGGGAAAGAGGAAAAAAGGACTGCGTTTTGTTATTCGGTCATCTGTAAGGTCATCTGTTTGGTGAAACCGCAGAGGAGTCTAACTTTTTAACAAGCAGCTCTCAGTGGGAATCACTCTCTCTCTCTCATTAGCAGGCAGGAAGGGTTCTCCGCTGTGGGTGGCAGTGAACTCCAAGCCCCAGAAGGCCTGCGGGTGGAGAGGCAGGAGATAACTCTTCCTCATCAGGCAGAGGAACACATGGCCCCTGATCCAGTCTCCCCAGGGGCCACTGCTGCCCCAGCCCCGCCTCCACCCCACCCCCCCAGGGAAGGCAGGTGCCAAGCTGCTCTCTCCTCCACGTGGATGGCTGGAAGGAGAGCCAGATCGGGATCCCTGTCAGTTCTACTCAACTTAGCAGACGTTCCATAAATACCTGTTGAATGGACGAATGTATCTAGACCGTACGACAGGAGCACCATATCCTCTTTAAATACAGATGGAGCAGATGCCTGGAAATGCTTTTCCAGTTGGAAGTGAGGATTCACAGAAAGCCTTTCACATACTCTATGGGTCGTGCTACCTGTTTATAAAGACCTAGGATCAAGGGAAGGCCGCCTAAATCGTAGAGAAGCAACAGAATCTGCAGCCCTGGCCTCCCTGGAATGATTCGAGCAGGTCAGCCTTAACCTGTGTGTCAGACTCCTCGTCTGTGGGAATTGTGGGTGAACTCGTAAAAGTCACCCCTTATCCTGAGAGGCAGCAGTCCTTAACGGCCTCTCCCCACTTTGAACAAAGTTCCCCCTCCGTCCCGACTGCCTTCCCTCCTCCCTCCATTTAGTCAGACCCTCCCTCCCTTCAGGAGCTGCCTCCACACCACCTCCTCTGAGAGGTCCTCCCGGAGCCCCCAGTGAGAGCCTGCACTCTCTCCCACTTGCCATGACAGTGACCAGGTGCCACCGGCATGACGCCCACCCCTCTAGGTAACTATAGCTTAGCCCTAGGGCACTAACATCCTGGGATCCCCTATAGTCTGTGAGCTTCCTGCAGACAAGCACTTCCTCAAGGTGCGCATCGTATCAGGAGCTCAATAACTAAATATGCAGACAGGCATTCAGGGTGGTGCGATCCAATAACAGATTGCCAAGTCCAGGCTCATTTTTAGTAAAGAATTTTTCTTACACAATAATACTACAAAAATGTTTAAAACACTCTCCCACCATTCAAACAAAATCAACTAATGTTTTTCCCTGTTCTCCCCCAGACCTTGTCCATAAGCACAGGTAAGATTTATATAGTTATAGTCAAAATATAAACACAATGTTAGCCTCCAATATCTTTCCCCTTAACACTGCCTCTCTAAACATGTTTTCACTTGGGACTGAAAGCCTGTATTTTGTCCTGAGAGTCTCCTCATGGGGTTTCTAGAACAACCAACCCAGCAGATGTCGAGCTGTGCAATTCCATTCTTTCGTAACAGAACATTTTTTTCCCATAGGCAACTTCTCTTCCCCAGGTGTTAAAGCAGATTTTCTTTTCTCATTTTCCAGAACATCAAAGGTCTATTTTCACATGAAAGCACTCAACTGAATATGTAGTAAAACGGACTGGCCTCCCCCAGAAGCCTCGCCCGTGCAGGATCCTCCCTGGTGAACGGACTCCTAGGACAGATTTGGGAACCACCCCGTGAATACCCAACTCCTGGACTCCAGAATCCTGCCCAACGCTTCTCAGATCTCTGCCCACTCCTGGCAGCCTGGCCCCTTTCCCCTGGGCTCTCTGAAATACAAGCGTGTGATTCCTCCCTCTCTCCTCTCCCTCACGAGCGAGCCCAGCCAGGCCCAACCCCGTCCCTGATGTCTGCCCGGGGCTGTCCCCAGCGCCTCCCCACAGCCACTCCCCTACCCAGGATTTGCCGCCACCACACACCCCGGGGACTCTGCCTGAGCTCTCATTTATCTGCCTATTTACATCAAAAGGAACGATACGCTCCCATCAAACGAGGAAGAGGCTGGCTTGCTGTCATCTCAGGGCTTTTTATAAAATAAAGGGTCAACAGGACTGCGCGTCATCTGGCTTCTCCAAACACAACACACAGAACCCCAGGAAAGTGTGACAAGCTAAACAGATGCTCCCCGAACGCTCCCAGTACATAAAAAAAAACCACCTCTGACTCTGTCCCAAGGCAGGAAAACAGCATTAGGGAAGACGCGCCCTACCAAAGCAACAGTTTCTGTGTCATTGAATGAGAAGTATGTTTTAGTGTCCGAATTCCTTTCCCAGAAAAATGAGCCTGACTTTCAACCTCCTTATGCACCGGGGAGATGCAGATTCAAACCACAATGAGCCACCACAAAACTGGCAACAGTTAAAAAGTCTGATAATAACAACTGTTGGTGAGAATCCGGAGCAATGGAAACTCCTACCTATCCACTCCTAGCCATACAAATAACGCGAGAAGGGCATCTTTAAACACGGCTTCTAGCAAACCTCAGTCGTCCAGACCCCGTGACTTGGCAATCCCACTTCTGGGTACATATTCTTACGAACTCTCCCGTATGTACACCAGGAGGGACGCACGAGGATATGCACAGCAACACCGTCTGAGCAGACAAATCGGGAACTCCAATGTCCACTGAAAGGAGAAAAGACAAACTGTGGTCTCAGTGCACAGCTGCTAAAAGGCATTCATGGGGCAGCCCATGCGGACAGCAAGCTAAACGCCACAAAGTATTCTTCAAGGGTGGAAAGAAGCAAACCTCATGTGGTGGGTGAGTCCGCGCTTCAAACTAGGGAGAAACACACAGGCCTGTGAAGGGGGCTGGGAACAACATTCCACTTCCCAGCCATGTGGTGACTATGTAGGTTACTGTTTTGTTGGTGTTCATCCCTGACTCGTGCACGGCACGTGTTTTTGTACCTATGCAATATTCTACACGTGGGGGAAAAATAAACTCGACTCAAGACCCGTCCCCTCCGTACGACCGGTTTTTTCCTCTGGGACCTCTCGTCCCCTCTAAAGGAATCTACGTGTTAAGGGCTCCCAGCACTGACTACCACCCTTTTCCCTTGAGCCAAGTCAAGATTCTATCAAGGAGACACAAAACCAAAAGGGAAATGAATCTATTCAGACTGCAAAGCAAAATCTACTCTAGAAAAAATCTCTGCACTCACAGCACATGCTAACTGCGGTTGTACCAGCACAGACAGTGCTTCTGGGATGTTTCTCCAAAGAAGGAAGCTCCCAGTCCCGGGTACTCTGCACTGCCATGCCTCTTCCAGAGAAGAAACAGAGCTTCCAGAGACTTCCTAGGACCCAAGAGGCCAGAGACAGAGCTCACAGGCAGCACGCAGAGCCTCCCTCTGGAGCATTAGCAGTGGAATGGGTTCCTTCAACAAGAAACACGGCTCATCCCCTTAACACGGACAAATTCCTAGTCCTTTCCTGCTCAATTCACCCTTCAATCTAGCGAAATTTTCTCTGTATCACTACCGTCCCCTCCGTTCCAAGAAGTCCCCAAAGCTACTGGTGACCAGATGTTGTCCTGCCCCTGATCCAACTGCCCCTTCCTCCACCACAGCGCCACCCCCTACCCTCCACCCATCTGGTCCAGCTGATTCACACACCACCTTGGTCAAGTCACCTCCTCAGACTCTCAAGAATCCATCCCTACTCTGCCATCCCTGCTTCCACCCGAGCCAAGTGATCCAGGGTTCGTTCTCTAGTCTTCCCTCTCCGGATTCACTCTCCTACCATGTCACAGTCCTAGCTCCTGAAATGCTAACACTGTTCAAGGAAGCTGACCCCACGTATTAAGTAGATAAAGTCTTTCTCACAGCAAAGTCAAAGCTGTATCGTAAACCAGCCCTGCCTCTACCTGCATCTTCTCTCCTCATCTGAGCACACATTTACTGTCTTCTGAATCAAGTCACCTGATATAATAATATAAACAAAACAGTAATAATAACGCCTACCTACCACATGTTTACAGTGCACCTAGCAACGGGCTGGTCAATATAAGAGTACACAAAAAAGACAGAGACACAGTCGCCCATGTGCCTAACCACAAAAAGGGATTTGGTTAACTGAAAAAAGCAGGCTGCAAAATTATACGTATAAAAGGATCTCTTATTTGTAAATCATAATATATATTTTTAGTACACACAGAAAACACATGGAGGAATATATTCCAATTCATTAACTGTAGTAGTGGAGGACAGGCAGCCCTATATAGGTACCTTTACTTTGGATGCGATGAATTCTCTAACATTTAATTTTTTATTATGAGCATGCATTATTTACGTAATAGGGAGTTTTTAAAAATAAATTTTAAAAGAAAGAAAGCCAGACAAAATTCCAACACTCAGGAAGCTTCCATTTTGACTGCTGAAGTAGAAGTTGACACACAGAATGAGAGTGAACAAGACAGCATAAAAAATCCAGTTACCGGCTCCTTCCAGGAGAAGGACAGGATATCACAAGATGCCAGCCGTCCAACTCGCGCAGTGGACGCCAAAGGAATTAGAAGCAGAGATCAGCTGGCCGCAAGTTTGCAGAAGGGTGTGCAGGCAGAGAGGGAGTTGCTACGGCGATGGACGGAGAAGGGAACAGAGGGATGGCGTGAAAAGGGGGCCAAGCCAGGAGTGACAACCTCCCTGGACTCTCTCAGGTCTTAGTTTCCCAGTTTCCAAAGCCGTATGGAATAATCTGCCCTCCCTATAAGTGGATCATTTTGAGTGCACAGAAGCCAAATATAATCTCAACCAAGCCAAAAGGAAGAGCCCAAAGACACCTTCTGAAAAAAATGTACTTTAAAATAATTTTAGAATGACTCTAAGAGATGCAAAGAGAGTTTACAGAGTTCCCCTATACCCTTCACCCAGCTTCTTCTAATGTTAGTATCTTACATGAACCATAATACATTTATCATACTAAGACATTAACATTAATTTCACACTATTAACCACAGACTTTTTTTAGACTTCACTTGTTTTTCCACTAATGTCCTTTTTCTCTTCCAGGATCCAATCTAGGATACCACACTGCATTTAATATAACTTGCTTTTAAACAAGCGAACATTTTATGATTATTTATTCTCTCTTGCTAAGAAAATGTGCTGGCACTCAGGGCAAAGACTTCGTCCTTCTCCTCACCATCAAAGAAAGCAATCTTTGACAGATCTGCCAGCCTCCAAAGGGAACAGAATTTGATCCACAGCGAGATAAAAACCCAGACAATGACCAAACCTCTTTAACCCTCCATAAGCAGCCACAACCCTGGCCTCTCTCCACGGCGGCAACTAACTGGTATTTAAAAGTAATTTATGTTAATTGCAATCGGGCATATATGAACATTACAAAGCAAGTTGGCTTCAAGCAAGAAGGCTCAAGAGAGGAGCCTAACAAAAAATTAATTTTATAAAAGACCTATTTCTTATTCCAACTTGTTTTTAAATATATGTTCTGAGTCACATCCCATTAACCAACTCAATTTATTAATAATCTCAGGGCAACCAACTACCTCGGATCATGCAAGGATGAAATCTTGCATAAAAGAGAATATGAAATATCTACACATAAACATTAAGCAGGTAGTCAGCTGTGATGACCAGAGAGGATTATTTTTTTTATTTTTTTTTTTCTAACCAGAATTTGTGGTGCGGCAGAAAGAGGAAGGTACCTGAACCAGTAACTCACGCTCTGCGAAGAAAAATTTTCTCCTTGAGCATGAGACTATAAAAAAACGACTGGTTCAACAAAGTTCTCTGGAATTCCCTCCCCGTAACAGAAGTCTGTGACGGGAGAAGGCCCCATATTCTCAAAGACCCTTCTTTTAGCTGAGGAAATGACGGTGCTGTTTTGGCATTTTAAAGCAAGAACAAATACTTCAGCTATAAAATCCACTTTGTAGATTGAATCAGCAAGACAGCTGTTTATACAGAAACCCTTTCTTCTCTCCCTCCAAGCCCCTCAGTGATTCCTATCAGTAATAAAACACTGGCTAGAACAAAGAAAAACAGAGTTTGAAAAGGAGAAAAAGGCACCAAGAACACACCCCACCATCTTAATACCAACCCAGCCCCCTGCTCCGAATGATGCTTCTCCACCTATCCTGCTTGTAATAGGAAAAAAAAAAAATGTCCCCAGAGCAGACCAGCTTTTTGTGGCAGAGCCAGAAACTGGGTTGTTATTTGTGTAAAATGCTCCGTGGGTGTGACACGCTGCATCTTTGATATGCCCTAGGCTTTGAAGTTTGCTCTCTTTTCAGCCACAGGGAACCTGCCTGACTCACCAGCACTCTTCCCTCTCCCCCGCCTCCCCCCATGAGCCACCACACTAAGCACGCATGGCAGCAGGACCACCGGATAAATTCCCGAGTGACAGAGGCTCGCGGAGAGAAGGAGAGACAGGAAGGCACGCGAGCATGCATCATGGGAAACGAAATGCCAAGAAGCCTGTTGGTCCTGGAGGGTGAACACTCTCCCACACCCCAATTCTCTCCTGCTGACCCTTCAAGGCCCAAGTCCAACGTCCTTCCTCTGTGAAGCCTTCCCAACGCTCCCGCTACTCCCCCCTCGCAGGTCCCGTACCACCTTCAGCACCCTTCACCTGCTGATTTAGCACCTACACCTGTTGACGACCTGCCTTCCCAAACAGACTGCAACTCAAGGGCCAATTGGCCCCCTCCTCATCTCTGTAACCCCAGCACCATGCCCTGCACCCAGCCCAGAGCAGGGGATCAACAAATGTTTGTTCAATGAATGAACACAACTCAGCTACCCCCAGAAACCACATTACTAAATGCTAATTACCACCCGCTGCATGAATAATGAATGAAGAAATGAACTAACAACTGTCTCCTTGTTAGCCAAGTTGCCAAGTCCTTCAGGAGCACAAAGAAGGGATCAACTGACTTGTGGCCATCGTCGGATGGTTCAAAGACGAGACGGCCCGTCTTGAAGGGGTGTGCGAGAGGCAGGGAAGGAGGGCCACGCCCGTCCTGCAGCTGGCAGCACACTGAGATTTTTACCAATCCAGCTCACTTCCCCAGGGCAACAAGTCCCCTGGAGCTGGTCTTTGTGTGGCAAACTCAAGGATGCCAGCAGGAGAGCCCAGCTGTCCGAGGACAGACTCAACTGCGCCTTTGCCCACAACCCGCCCCAACAGGGCCACGCCTCAGCTCACTCATCTGCCACAGCCCCCTGCACCTGCCAGTACTTAAAACTCAAAGCCAGATGCCCAAGCAGCACCCAACTGGAGGGCTGTACCGGAGCAAACAACCAGGCAAGATTTATGAGAAAGGAGGCAGCGATCTCTTCCCCCCTCACTGGAATAAAAAGGTCATATTCATTCGATCTGGTGCCGGTTAGAGCTGGATGCCCCCAAGTCTAGGATTCATTCTATCCATCAAAAAAGAAACAAGTCTGTCTCCCGCATTTTGAACGATGCCCATTCTGACTGATGTGAGGTGGTACCTCATTGTAGTTTTGATGTGCATTTCTCCAATAATTAGCGATGTTGAGCATCTTTTCATGTGCCTATTGGCCACCTGCATGTCTTCTTTGAAGAAATGTCTATTTAGGTCTTCTGCCCATTTTTCAACTGGGTTGTATGAGCTGTTTGTATATTTTGGAAATTAAGCCCCTGTCCGTTGCATCATTTGCAAATATTTTCTCCCGTTCCGTAGGTTGTCTTTTCGTTTTGTTTATGGCTTTCTTCGCTGTGCCAAAGCTTGTAAGTTTGATTAGGTCCCATTTGTTCATTTTTGTTTTTATTTCTATTGCCTTGGGAGACTGACCTAAGAAAACACTGGTACGATTTATACTAGAGAGGGTGTGGAGAAAAGGGAATCCTCCAACTTGTTGGTGGGAATACAGCTTGGTGCAGCCATTATGGAAAACAGTATGGAGGTTCCTCAAAAAACTAAAAACAGAGTTATTATATGATCCAGCAATCCCACTCCTGGGCATATATCCAGAGAAAACTTTAATTCAAAAAGATACATGCACACCGCTATGTTCGTAGCAGCACTATTCACAATAGCCAAGACATGGAAACCACCTAAATGTCCATCAACAGATGACTGGATAAAGAAGATGTGGTACATATGTACAACGGAATGCTACTCAGCCATAAAAAAGAACAAGATAATGCCATTTGCAGCAACATGGATGGACCTAGAGATTATCATACTAAGTGAAGTAAGTCAGACAGAGAAAGACAAATATGTGATATCACTTATATGTGGAATCTAAAATAGGACACAAATGAACCTATCTATGAAGGAGAAACAGACTCACAGACATAGAGAACAGACCTGTGGCTGCCAAGGAGAGGGGTGGGGGAAGGGTAGACTGGGAGTTTGGGGTTAGTAGGTGCAAACTGTTACATATGGAACAGATGGACAACAAGGTCCTACTGTATAGCACAGGGAACTATATTCAATGTCCTGGAATAAACCATAATGGAAAAGAATATAAATAAGAATGTATATATACATATAAATGAGTCACTTTGCTGTACAGCAGAAATTAACACAACATCGTAAATCAACTCTACTTCAACAAAAAAAAAAAAAAAAAAGAAAGGAAACAAGTCTGCCTCAGGAAGCCTTCATTAGGGTCATCTGTAGGGCCCGTCTACCCCCTATCTCACACCACTGGGGAGAGGCAGAATCAGAGATGTACAAACACACTTGAGAGAGACAAAAGAACTTTTTCCAGTTTCTCTGAATAATCCTTAGAGAAAATGAACACGCATCAACTATGCATCTACATCTAATATCCTATATTCCTTAAAAAAAAAAATAGAAGCACTGATTATATATTCAGAGGATGTGCTGTACATCCAGGAAAAAATTATGATCAGATACTTGAGCCTTTACTAATTGTGCAAATAATCACGTCATGGCAAGGTACCACCGAGCACTGTCCCTGTTTGGCGGGGGGGGGGGGGGGGGGGAGGTGGGAGGAGGTGGGCTCTCACTGCCCAGGAGCTCACAGCAGGCCTCAGCCCACCAGCATCCCCTCTTCCCTACGCAGGCCAGGAGCTTCCCAGAGCTCCACACATACCCCTCCAGTGGCTCCGTACTCCAAGCTGGAAGCAGGACATGTCGTGTGAAGGTCCTTCCAATGGTCGGGGCCCTGGGTCTCCCTCTCCCCAGCCTGACCTGCCACCCCAGGCTCTGGAGCAAACACCACTCCTGATTCACCAGGAGCACCACTGATTCACCTCTGAAAACCACAGGAGCTCAATACTGCCAACCAAGTAGATGGACTTTTTTTTGTTAACCTTGGCCCAAGCAGTAAATTGTTCAAGTGTCCTCAGTTTTGCAATCGAGGCCCTCTACCAAGAAAATAAAATCTTACATTATGGTTCAAAAGATTAGCTCTTTACTTAAAAGGCTCTGATTCTGGAACCTCTGGTACTGGGAATGGACTCTCTCCTTGACCTAGCTCGTTCCGTAAGCAAATGGATTTTCTTAAAGTGGGGTACACCTACAATAAGGAGGGTCCTTTCTCAGAGTAGAGCATGCGTCTCCTTCACCTCCCTAAAATCTTAAGCTCCTAAAGGCAATTGACAGAAAGGCTGGAGAAACTCTTCCATCATTCCTGGCCCCAAATGCTCCCAAGGGCAACGTGGAGCCGCCTCCCCACATGGCATACCTCGAGGACCTGGTTACAGTCCCAGACAGGGGGGAACCCCAGCAGCTGGAGATGCCAGGGGGGTTCTTACACCAGTACTGGCTCAGCACTGACTCACCATCTCTCCAAATACCCCGCCGCCCCCCCACTCCCCTGGAGTCACCAGGCCTCAGGCACGGGGGCAGTTAACTCTCACTGCCACCTTTCCATACTCACTCGGCTTCTGCCCTTGTCCAGGCCCTGTTCTCTTAGCTAAGTGGTCTCTCTCAAACCCCAAAACGCTGCTGAGAATTTTCTTTCTAAAAGATGAATTTGGTCCTGCCGTTGCTTACAAAGCCTGCATGACTCCAGACTGGCTTCGGGTACAGGCCATATCAAGGCATATCTTGGCTTCAAACGCAGAATCTTTCCTGTTCTTGCCACCAAACCACCTGTCCAGCCTCTTCTCCCACCCAAACCCTGACCCCGCCCTCCAGCCCCCTTCCCCCGAGACCGCTGCCCCACCGCTCTGTCCTGTACTCATGGTACACCCGAGGACCTTCCCAGCCCCCAACCCAGTCCCCACAAATGCACCTCCTCCAGGGGTCCATCCCCTCCTGTGTCCTCCTGCCTCTGCCTCCTTCACAGCATTCTCCCAACCCCGCTGAGGATGGGGGCTATTTTGTGTTTCGCTTGCATCCCTGTATCCCCATCTCCGGCACAGTGCTCAGCCTACGGCAGGGGGCAGGGGGCAGGGGAAAGGGGGAGGGGTTGGGGGAGTGGCTTCAGTCTGTGAATTTACCAACCCTCTCTTGCTTGTCCCGGTTCTTAGGAGAGGGTGCTAGTGAGGCTGGGGTCCTGAGTCCCAACCCCTCGGGCAACCTTGCCCTACACTTGGACCTGACTGCTGGCCACAAGGGGGGCGAGGCCAGAGTGCACAGACAGCTCGGCACGACCCAGTCCCAGCGCAGGGAGAACAATTCCGGCGTGTGCCCTGCTGATGACGGGTCAGGTGTGTCATCTCTGCACATAAGAAAAAGCCGCGGAGTCAATCCATCTTCCGGCATCCTATAACGGTCCTAAGCGGCATGTTTAGGTGTTATTTCAATAAGCCTTATTAAGACCCAATTTTCTTGGGTCTTCTTTCAGATTCTGCAGCATTAAAAGCCTGGCTGCTTAATTACATTAGGAGCACCTGTATATATTATGTGCAATAAATCAACTTTAATTTACCACCACACAAGGCTATTCATCTTCTCCGGGTTATTTATTGCTCAGTATTATCGGTGCTGAACTGTATCCTCTCCGCTGTAAGAAAGAACAGTTGGGGTAAGAAAAGGCAAAGCTGTATTCCGGAACGCTCCAGGACCCTGATCACACATGTACAGCAAAAAGGCAAGGAAAAGAAACATATAAGCGAATCCTGGCAATCTGCTCCTTGCTATTTTCCCTAAACACTCCCCAAACGTTTTGATGTTTTCTTTTGCACACGTGCACACACACACACACACCAGTTACCCACTGAAACAGGCCCACAGCTCTTGCCAGCAAAGTCAGAACCAGGCGTGGGGCGCTGGTTTGGCCAGAAACAGGGACACACTGCAGGCCAGAGCCGACTATCCTCCTGTCACCTCACTGCCGCCGGTGCTGGCCCAGCCCTCGGACGACGCAGGCCCGACCCGACAGATCCAGGGTCAGAGATGGAAGGCTTGCAGCCATCCACACCCGCCACGCCCACGCAGTGCCCAAATCAGGCAACCTGGAGTAGGCAGGACTGTGGCCACATAATCCCAGCTGAAGACGGACACTGTGATGACCCTGGGGACCCTCGTTCCTTGAGAATCTGAAAAACGTTGCCGTTAAGGAGTCACAAGGCTCTGTGCAGACCCACACCCTCACCCCGCCCCCCGCGTCAGCACCACCTGGGGCCTTCAGCTGAGGCCTCGATTTCAACACATCCAGGGAAGGGCCCAGGTGATTTTTCTGCACGGTGACGTGTAAGAACCACGAACGGTCATAGAGCCTCAGGAGTAAGGCTGACCATCCGTTCCAGAATAACACACTGGAATAATTTAGGTAAGAGTAGGTCCCTTCCTCCTTGCCTGGTTCTAGGCTCAGCCCTTTACTTCCATTAATTCCTCACAACCACCCCAAAGAAGGCACTATGCTCTCACCACATTTCACAGATGAGAAAACTGAGGCACAGAGAGATTAAATAACTTGCCCAGAGTCCCATCTTCATACCTGGCCAGGTAGTCTGGTCCCAGCACCTATGCTCTCAAGCACTAGGCTATACTGCCTCTCCCAGCCCTGATCCCCACACCCGCTCCAACTGGACAAGCGTCTTTTGTTCTAAATGAGAGGGAGGCCAAAGACACTGAGACATCACGGGCCTCACACACAGCCCGTAAAGCTGTCTGGCTCCCCCAAGTTCAATATCTAAAGCTGGGCTTCCCTGGTGGCACAGTGGTTAAGAATCCGCCTGCAGGGGCTTCCCTGGTGGCGCAGTGGTTGAGAGTCCACCTGCCGATGCAGAGGAGACGGGTTCGTGCCCCGGTCCGGGTGGATCCCACATGCCGCGGAGCAATTAAGCCCGCGTGCCACAACTACTGAGCCTGCGCTCTAGAGCCCATGAGCCACAACTACTGAGCCCGCATGCCACAACTACTGAAGCCCACGCACCTAGAGCACGTGCTCCGCAACAAGAGAAGCCACCGCGATGAGAAGCCTGCGCACCACAACGAAGAGTAGCCCCCGCTCGCCGCAACTAGAGAAAGCCCGCGTGCAGCATCAAAGACCCAACACAGCCAAAAATAAATAAATAAATAAATTTTAAAAATATATATATCTAAAGCTACTGCTTGGCGACTTGCTGGCAACACCCAGGTCTCGTCTCTGAGCTTCCCACGGATCAGAGGAAGCAACCTTCTCCCCCACTCACTTACCGAAAGCTGGAAACGTCACGGTGCCTGGTGCCGGTGGGCTCCCTTCCTCCGGCACGGCAGCCGGGCCGCTGGCAACTAAGCTGACGTCACTGTTGCGTGGCCTCCTTCTTCTCACCAAGGGAACGGTGATGGATTCTATGTTACACAACTGGCTTGTCTGCAAGCGCGGCAGCAACGTTCAACTTCCATTTGATAATCTGCCTTTAATCAGGGCCTAGTAAGATCCCTGGCCAGCCAATCTCACCATACACCCTCTAAAGGGCTCATCTTACAGACGACAGAGACGAATAAAAGGGGAGAAGAGAGAACAGTGGAGTCCTAGCAAGAGAACCTTTTTTTTTTTTTTAATGAATTCATTTCAAGTAAAAGTCCATTTTGTGCATGCAGTGGGGCCCGCTCCGGAGTGATGAATGTGTGTGTGCAGAGGATGCGAAGGCAGAGCAAACTCATGAGCTTGTAACCAAACTCCTGGAGGCCCGAAACACGGGACTGCCGGGAGCCCGAGTCCAAAGTCCCTCTGCAAAAAAGGCCTCGGTGAAGAGCTCCACAGAGAGGCTGGCCTGGGGGAGCATCCCTCTCTCTGCCTTGTCACTTGACCGCAGAGAGGACTACCCGGGTCATGGCCTGGCCCAGGTGACATGCCTGAGCGCCTTCCTGCTCTTGAATCCCATGAATATTTCATGGTGCAGGTTCAAACCCAAAGACCCTCAGAACGCAGACAAACCTTTCCCGTTCTTCCTGCACAGAAGCCACCTGCGGGGCTAGATCAGTGATTCTCAACCAAAGGTGACTGTGTCCGCAGCAGACATCTGACAGTGTCTGGAGACACGGTTAGGCGTCACGGCTGGGGAAGGGGTGCCACTGGCGTCTAGTGGGTAGAGGACAGGGATGGTGTTAAGCATCTCACAATGCAGCCCACCACACCCAAAGAACTGTCCAGCCCAAGGTATCAACGGCGCCGAGGCTGAGGACCCTGGGCCAGAGCACTGAAGGTAATCACACGTCCACGCTCAGTACAACCCTCCGCAGCCCCCACTCCTTCCATCACCGCTCTCGCCCATCACCTCACTAAATCAGGCGAGAATCAGAAACCGAACCGGAGCAATCGATAATCCGGGCGCTGAGGACCACCCTCAGCTCGCGGCTGAGGGGCTGCACGGTTAGAACATCCCTCAGTGTCTGGCAAAAGCTACTCTCAGACGGGGGTCAGAGGAAAGGCGGGGGGACCCAGGAGAAGCTGGGCTGCCAACCGTCTCGAATTGACTGGGAAGTTACCCCTAACTGAGCAGATCCCACGCGTGTAAGGATGGGGGTGGATTCTGCAGAAAAGAGAGGGGGGCACGACGAACCTTCCAGGGCCTGGAAGCCCAGGCAGCACACTGCAGCCCCTCCGTCCACATGAGCAAAATTAACCGACTGGTGTAAGGTCTGATACCTGCAAAACCTCTGGCCTCTCCCAACGGCAACAGCCTGGCTGAACAGTCGGCACTGTGTAAGCACCTACTGAATGCCAGGCACCGTGCCAGCTGCTCTGGAGAAGGTGTTTCAGTCCCCACAACCGCCAGGCAAAGTCTATTAGTCTCACTTTACATATGACACACATGGGGCTCAGAGAGGTCTGTAACTTGGCCAAGTCACACAGCCAGGATTCAACGCCAGAACTGTCTCTAAGAGAGGCCCTATCTACCAAACCACAAAGCCTGTCTTCTGCCAAACATGCCTCTGGAAGAGGGATGGAGAAATAAAGCAGGCCCTGGGCCTGCTCGCCCACACTCAGCCCTACTGCTGTTTGCAGAAGGGGATAGTCTGACCACGTCCGTCTGGTCTATAGCGCCCCGCAAGGAAGCTGGCCCAGCACGATCCTCTCACGCCGGGCTCTGTCCTGGGTGCTCTGACCCTGGGACTGATTTCACTCACAACCTGCTGAAACCTATATCCTGCCCCCTCCAGGCAGGGCCTGTGATGGAACCCATTTGATTGCATGTAATTAACAAAAGAACCCGGGCTGGCCACCCGTGCAACCGTGAGGGGTTAATGGGGCAGGGAGAGAGCTCTCTGATGCCCTAGTTAGGAGAAGAAAGACCTAAAGTCCTAGAAGAACCTCAAGCCTCTTACCTGTGCTGAAGCCCCAGCCCCCACCTGCGTTTGGACACCCAACACAGAGCAGAACATCAAACACCAAACACTAACCGACAAGTGCAGAACAGAAGCATGGGACCAACCCGGTCAGGGGAGAGTCAACACCCGAGACCCTGGGACTGAGGAACTGGAGATCCTCCCTCTGAAAACCGTCCCTAATGCTCCCCGTCCTCGCCACGCCACTTCCCCAGGGCTGGCCGCGAAGGATTTATAGAAGAGGTGATCCACCAGCCAACCATACAGCACCCACACTCAGGTACGACAGGGCTTCCAAGCTCAGCAGCCTGTAAGATGCTCGGGGTAGCCCCCGTGGGGCTCAGTGTTCACCGAGGGAAGCAGTGTTGAGTTTCTTTTCTCTGCGCAGCACTGATTTCCCACATGAACACGGCAAGGAGGCATCCTCGAGCTCCTCATGAGGCCCTTGCAAAGGGTCTTATTATGAAGGTTTAGAGAAGGAAGTGGGGGGGAAGAAAGGAAAGAAAGAGGAGGAGGAAGGGAGGGAGGGAGGGAGGGAGGGAGGGAGAGAAGGATGGAAGGAAGGAAGGAAGGGAGGAAGGAAGGAAGGAAGGAAAGGAAGGAAGGAAAGGAAGGAAGGGAAGGAAGGAAGGAAGGGAAGGAAGGAAGGAAGGGAAGGAAGGAAGGAAGGAAGGGAAGGAAGGGAGGAGGGAAGGAAGGAAGGAAAGGAAGGAAGGGAAGGAGGGAAGGAAGGAAGGAAAGGAAGGAAGGGAAGGAGGGAAGGAAGGAAGGAAGGGAAGGAAGGAAGGAAGGAAGGGAAGGAGGGAAGGAAGGAAGGAAGGAAGGAAGGGAAGGAAGGAAGGAAGGAAGGAAGGGAAGGAAGGAAGGAAGGAAGGGAAGGAGGGAAGGAAGGAAGGAAGGAAGGAAGGAAGGAAGGGAAGGAAGGAAGGAGGGAAGGAAGGAAGGAAGGGAAGGAAGGAAGGAAGGAAGGGAAGGAAGGGAGGAGGGAAGGAAGGAAGGAAGGGAAGGAAGGAAGGAAGGGAAGGAGGGAAGGAAGGAAGGAAGGAAGGAAGGGAAGGAAGGAAGGAAGGAAGGAAGGAAGGGAAGGAAGGAAGGGAAGGAAGGAGGGAAGGAAGGAAGGAAGGAAGGAAGGAGGGAAGGAAGGAAGGAAGGAGGGAAGGAAGGAAGGAAGGAAGGGAAGGAGGGAAGGAAGGAAGGGAAGGAAGGAAGGAAGGAAGGGGCTTTTTGAGACTACTCATTTGCAGAATACTCTCAAGAGACCATGGATGTGCAGCGAATGGGGCTGCTTTTCTTTTTAATTCCCAATGCATGAGAAATGTTACTCCAAAACTCTCTGCAGTCTCTCCAGGCTGGCCCCCCTCTTGGCCTCTGCTGTGTCGCCGAGCATCGCGTCCTACCCTGCAGGACCCTGCACTTCCTAGCAAGCCTCATCCCACCGCAGCGTTTTAATGAGTGGTACCTGTGTTTCTTCCCAACGCTGCCTGCTCTCTACCAGAACACATCTTCCTAATTCTGTTTGTTCACTCTAAAGGCGAGGGGTGGGGTTTACTGGGAGGTCATTTTGCCTTAGGAAAGGAAGAAATTAAGTTGAGGCCCTCAGTGGGCTGGGGAATCCGCTCTCCATCAGACAAGCGACCTTGGGAAAGGTCAGTGGCAGCCCCTGGTTTATGGAACCCGGATACCAAGGCACGGTCACCTCTGAGAAGCACAAGTAGCAACAGTGGCACGCCAAACTCTTTTGTGGGGTGCCTCTTAAACCCTCCAGAAATCCTCCAATTCCTTGCAGAATAGTGAAAAACAAAAGTGCTCTCAGCAGGAGGGGGAAGCCAGGAGGCGATTATGAACAATTAGTAAATCAATGATTCTCAGAGACACTGATTTAGGCCGGCAGTTCTTATTAGTGACCGTGGAGGAAAATGCAAGGACACACCGCTTCAAGGAGAGGGAGGAAAAATCGCCACAGGCCACCTTCAGCTCTCCCCTCAAACACTTAAAATCTGTGCTCAGTCTTTATTTTTTTATTATTTTTTAAATTCATCCGTATTGGAGTATAGCTGATTTACAATGCTGTGTTAGTTTCAGGTGTGCAGCAGTGAATCCGTTATGCCTAGGCATATATCCACTCTTTTTTAGATTCTTTTCCCATATAGGTCATTACAGAGTATTGAGTAGAGCTCCCCGTGCCATACGATAGGTCCTCATTAGTTATCTATTTTACATAGAGCAGTGTGTGTACGTCAATCCCAATCTCCCAATTTATCCCTCCCCCCATCCTGCTTGGTAACCGTAAGCTTTCTACACCTGTGACTATAGATTCCACATACAAGAGCTATCATTTGATATTTGTCTTTGCCTGACTTGCTTCACTCAGTACGACAATCTCTAGGTCCATCCATGTCGCTGCAAACGACATTATTTCGTTCTTTTTTATGGTGCTCAGTCTTTACAGAAAAATTTATTTGTAAGTTATTTCCTTAAATGCCAAAAAGCAAGTAAAACTACAGCCACCAGTTCTGTTGGTCCCCATGAAATGACTCTCCCCAAATCCTGGCAACGGAACAAGGAGTTAGGTATCAGTCAAAAGAAAGAGAGAAAGAAAGAAAAAGAAGAGCAGATGGAACAGGGGAGGGGTAGAGGGAGGGAAGAAGAGAGAGAGAAAGCTACCCGGCTGATGAGAACAGCAGGGCCCTTTCCTTGCCCTCACCAGGAGAGCGGGGGTAGAAAACCCATGGGGTCTCCACTCCCACTGCGTCCATGGAGGATGCAAAGGTATCGATGCCTGGGACAAAAAGTATCCTTCAGTATTTTTTTTTTAATATAACCCCTCATCCTTCAAAACACCTGTTCAGGAAATCATATTGGCATGACAGAAAGTGCCAGGAGCCTTACTAACTGATAGGCAATCAGGAAAGAAAACATTTCTAAAAATATAATGATGCTTGCTGGGAAAACAGGATTCTGTTTGCGCAGAAATCCTCAGGAATACCTCTTCGGGGAGAAGTTCCTGTAACTGTTTTTAAACATTCAGTTCTATACCACAGAATTCAAAACAGCTACTAAGAACACAGCAGCTTCCCAGGCGCAGATACGGGCCTTCCACAAGCGATTTTATTTGAAGGTTGCTAAC
The DNA here is from genome assembly GCF_964270905.1 of Leucopleurus acutus. Classification (NCBI taxonomy): domain Eukaryota; kingdom Metazoa; phylum Chordata; class Mammalia; order Artiodactyla; family Delphinidae; genus Leucopleurus; species Leucopleurus acutus. The sequence continues at coordinate 31,147,396 of NC_139161.1, forward strand.
AGCACACAGCTATGCGTACTCTCCTCCGGGCCTCTCCTCCGCTGAAGTGTCGTGCCGTCCCCTCCCATTTATCGCGTGTGTGTGGCTTTTTTTCTGATTTGCAAGCACCCAGAGAAACGCCGAGGAATGGCGGGTCAATGTGAAAATGTAAAAATGCTAACTAGCCTCCTAAACAGAGCCCCATCTATGCCATTGCAAACTTCTTTAATGGTTCATCTGTTTGGTTTCTGCCAGTTTGTTGATCTAGTTACTCCAAGCAGTTAGAAGAAGACAGCAAAAGAAAACAAAAACAAAGGCTTTCTTCCCAGGAGGGGAGAAAACGGGTATCCTTGAACCCAAAGAACTCCCCTCCCCTGCCTACCCTCGCCTCCCTGAAAGTTAGCTGCCCCCAACCTTGAAAACAGAGTATGTTCCAGCCGCTCCTGGCTCAACAATCAAGTTGAGGAATCCTTATCTTAAAAGGCCAGTCCCAGCTGAGGGATGCAAATCATCTTTTAAAAGTTGGAAAGAAGAAACTTCTGAGAAACCGAAGCTACTCTGTGCACCGAAACCTGCCGTCCCTTCCTCCTACGAGGCTCCTAGAAAGGGGAGGGGTTAAGGGCAAAAACAGATCCAAAACCTGATCCCTGCTCAGCTCAGAGCCTCAATAAATTGTTACCAACTCGCCTCCCCAGATTCTCCACCTTTCTGCTCCCATTCCCACCAAGCAGCTGCCTCCCCCAGTGGGGGCGGGAGATAGCACCCTTAAGCCCTCCCCCCATGCTTCTCATCTCTATGTTGACCAGAAACACTCTTCACTCGGATAAACGGGAATCCCAAACTTAAAAACTTTCTTCTTCCCAATAACTGTCTCTGACCATATTTTAATTAAATGATTTCTTTAAAAATTGGGGTCAGGAGACTTTCCCTGACGGTCCAGTGGTTAAGACTCCGCGCTTCCACTGCAGGGGGCACGGGTTTGACCACTGGTCGGGGAACTAAGATCCCACGTGCCGCGGCCACAAAAAAAAATTGGGGTCAGAGCGTTTTATGTGTGATTACAGTCAAACCACACCACCCCATCTCCTCCTTCAACCAGCCTTACCCCCCAGTCACTTAAAAACATGTGTATTTTCTGGATTTCAAAGCCAGCTGTGGCTGCACAGCTGTAGGCAACAAACTTGTCAAGAGAAAAAACACTTATACACACCTCTAAAATGCATACCTAGAGCACACAGGTTTATTTTTTGTTTGGAGTGAGAGACACGAGTGCGAGTTCTGGTCCAGTGGCTGAACTGCAAACACCATGGGGGGAGGGCTGGGGACAAGCACAGGCCTGGGCCTTAAGGATGCCTGAAACCAGGGCCACCTGGGAACCTCACAGCCAGTGTCGCCAGGACAACCCCTCGGGGGTGGAGGGCCGGAGGGGCCTTCATTAAAGAGAAACAAGTCCACAAGGATGAAAAGAAACCAATACCCCAACACTGCTCAACTCTGCAGGCCCCTTTTTAGAACGAAAAAGGAAAATAAACCTTGGGCAGCGCTGATCCAGGGCATCAGAGCAATGGGCTTCCCCACTGAGAGCCGCCCTGAACACACTTGAAATCGCCTAAAGTTGCCTATTTTTGTTGGCATCACGCCCCTTTAAGAGTGTTTGCAAATACAGAGCGATAGATATTTCCTAACCGAAGGCTCTCCTGAGAAGGAACAGAGCCCCGCTGGGCACACTGTGAACACCCCCCGAGTCCCCACCACCGACCTGCCACGTCAGCTGGGAGCCCCCAGGCTCCGGGAACGCACTCCTCCCCCCACCAAAGACCATGCTTCTGGGGCGGCCACGTGTGTCCTCCACCCTTTCACGTGCTCCACCAACTCTGATGACTCTGGAGCCAAATGTTCTCTTCCCATTCGCTGCCCTTCCAGGGTCTGGATGGAGTTTTTTTGTCACTGTTGTGTGTTGTCGTTTCGAGACTTTTTTGGTTTGGGGGATTTCGAAGAAGACCCTTCTCTGCTAGCCCTTCTTTATTTTGTATCTAAGTACATGTTCACATGCTCTTTAAGTGGCTTAAGGCTTGGCATCCATCTCCAACACATCTACAATGGATCAGGAAGCAAAATCTGTTTCTGATTATCAAAGACAAATCAAGTCCCCCCTGAGCTGGAGAAAAAGACAGGAGCTCTGGTAAGGGTCCGGGACACAAAATGACTCCCGGGTCCTCCTGCCAACAGAGGAAGCATTTCAGCCCCAGGGGCTGACATTACTGCCTGATGCCTCTGCTTATAAACTTCCCAGCCACCCACTCTGGAGAGTTTACGGGTGGGGACTCCACAGCTAGTGTTCTCTAGAAATCCTGGCGAGTTTGAAAGGGAAAGAAGGGGAGTAGGGAGAGGCCCAGGAGCCCCCTCTCCCCCGCAAAAAGGCAAGCCCCTAGCAGAGAACACAGCTGCGGGAAGATGAAAAACATTTTATTGTTTAAAGAGCAACAGAGGTTGCCGGACATGGGCAATTTAAAATTAAATACTACTCCAGGCACAGCCGTTCGCAGTTAAAGGTAAGCACGTTCTTTCGAAAGCAGAATCATCCCTGCCAGAAGGGCGGCCTTCCACTCAGGTACCCAGATGTCTCCTCAATTATTAAAGCTTTAATAGGTGGCCACCCAACTGCCCTGGACGGCAAGCCTCTTCTACGACATATTTTCTTAGGGAAAAAAAAAAAGTTTTGCCCTCCTGCTCCGTGCACAGAGCATAAACTAAACGCTTTAGGGAAGGTGAGTAGTATCTTGTCACTGAGGTAAAGGACTCAATTATAAAAGCTTCCGAAGGATTCTCAAGGCACATCTACCTACTGTGACAGCGACTTAACGCAAAATCAAAAGACAGGCTAAAACATTTCCCCCTACACACCCCTTCCTACCCGCCTCCCACCTTTGCAGAACACAGAGGGGAGAGAGGAAGCAGGGAAGGGGGCGCCCTGAGACCTGGACACTCCTCTGACATGAAGCAGCATCCTTACTCCTGAAAGACGAGCCGGCCACACACGTGCTGCTTGATCACATCGGCGAGAATCACGGCTTGGAAGCCCGCACTACTTTTAGGATGGGATTCACTCTGCAGCCAGGGTGGGTGGCGGGGAGGCAGGCATTCTCCAGGCCTCTGCCTTGTCTCAGTGCAAAATGAACACCCCGCAGGATGGCCCCTCGGAGGAGCGGCAAGGCTTGCAAAGAGAAACTTCCAGACTCCTGCTATCTGGGAATCCTTGGGAAACACGGGGCTGGCCTCCAGGCTGCTTTCCAGCCTCTCGAAGCCCTTTGTGAGGGTTTCCGTCTAAGCGCTCCCTCTGACCACAAGACCAAACACACCTTGTCTGAAACGAACCCCAGTGACCCCAAGGAAAGACACGAGACCCCAAGGTCACCAAGGAAGGGACACCAACGCAGCCTGCAACCGAGCCTCATCTCCCGGCTTTGATCTCAGAGGAAATAAAGCCAGGGTAGTCAGAGCAGGGAAAAACTGCCAATGCTGATGTCCCGTCAGCCACTTCAACCTGCTTCCACGGAACGTCCGAACGGAAGACATATTCCAGATTGTGTTTTATCCCCACCAGGATCCTCCACCTCCGTCCCGGGCATCCTCTGTCTGCTCCCAGCCCTGACTCCTCCCCCGGTTACCCCACGGAGCAGGTCCGCTTCACTCCAGAAGGTCCTTTTACACAAAAGGCCTCGCTGAGGCAGAACGGCTCCCCTTTGATTTGCTCACCTTTCACATGTAAAGATGGCTCGAGGCCTCTGCTGAGCACGGCCGCACTCGGGGAAAGGCTGACACGCGGTCTGTTGGGAAGCAAGGCTTTTTAAAGTGTTCTCTGGAAGGCGTGATCCTAGCTTGGGTCCTGCTGGAAGGGAGAGCTAAATGGAATGGGCTGGAACAGAATCAGCCCAGGAGAACCCAGCCGGAGACGGAGCAGCAACGCCGGTTCGCTGGGAGGCACTGGGAGAGGGAACCAGAGGCAAAGATACACTCCCTGAAACACCCTATGTGTTTCTGTAGCATTTATGAACATCGTCCTCCAATAACGGATGCTGTGGTAAGTTGCTGAATGGATATGTCCCCTGTCAGATGCAGACGCAGGGACTGTCCTCCACTCCCCAGCTTTGGTCTGGCTCCGGGTCAGAGCTCCAGTCACCTGCTGTGCGGTGAGCCAGTCAGTCTCTCACCCCATCCGCCTCTGCGTGGTGAACTCCAGACTGGAAGGAACAATTTGCCCTGCCCCGCAAAAGCCAAGCTGCCTAAGTGCTCCCACACTTCCTTCGACTTGGAGGATCTCTCCTCTCGAGACGCAGCTCCCGGAGGCCTCCTCTGATAGGCCTGCCCTGCCCTGCCCTCTCCTCCTCTGCGCCCCTCCTGTGCCTGGTCCAGACGAGCACGGCCACTGTCCCCACCCTAGCACCCTGCCTGGTTTATACACCTGCCTCCCTTCAGCCTGGGAGCTGGGAGGGCAGGGCCAGTGCCTGAGTCGGAGTCTCTACAGGGCCCGAGAGCACCCTAAGAGACTGTGTGTGTCCAGTACATGGCCTGGGCTGTGCTCATTTGCATAGACCCCCTTTTGCCCCTCCCACAAGATGCTTTCTGCCACGCTCCCTCTTTCCATCCTCCCTTCAAGGGCATAACAGTAATAGTATACCAACACCTCCTAAGGCTTTTCCACCTACAACACCTCAGCAGGCCCACCCCCGAGAAGGAAGTCAGGCGGCAGCGGGTGGGAGCCTGCTGGCCACAAGATGCCGCGGCCACTGCTCCCCGGGGCAGGTGGCCGAAGAGGGCTGGACCCGCCCCCACTTCAGACATTCCTCCTGCACACACCAGGCATGAGAAACAGGTGCTGGTGCCTGTTTTTCACCAAGAGGGTAGGACTGCGGGAGAGGAAGCAATCAAAAGACAGACCCTTTGTCTGCCCAACACACTTAACATTCTGAAATCGCTAATGGCCTTTGACCAGCCCTGCCTCAGTCGAGCAAGGCCTCTGAATTTCAGAGAGTACCAGACGTGGGCTTCCAAAAACTAACGTGAGTCTCCACATCACTTGGCGATCGGCCCTCCTTTTCTCCCTCTTCCCTCCTGCTGCAGCTGAGATGTCACACGCGGGGAGGATGCAGTCCCCACACCCGTGAAGCTGTCTGGTGCCCGGGAACACAGATGGGCCCACCCCACAGCTTCCTATGCCCTGCAGGGTACACAAGGCAGCCAGGGCCCACAGCCTGGGCAGTGGCGGATCACAGCCCGGGTATGTCGTCATCTAAGCTCCGGACCAGGCATCTCGGGCAGACGTCGCCTCCTTGACCGCAAATCGCCCTCCGCAGGAGGCTCTGTCCAAATCAGAGCGTCAGTGTCAACCTGTGCAGCGCGGGTGTCTTCTGGAGGTGGCCACACCTTGGCGAATGTCTCAGGCACCTTCAGTCGGACCTCTGCAGAGCTGTTCACAGCAAAAGCAGCTCCCACTTACCAAAGTGCCAACCACGCCCCGGACCCATGCTGAGTGAGCCCTTTACGAACACGCTCAGGCAATCTAGCAACAACCCCGTAAGGGAAATACTAGTCTTACCTTACCCCACTTTACAGATGGGGAAATTGAGGGCCAGCAAAGTTAAGTGAACTTCCCAAAGTCCCACAGCCTAGGAAATTATTAGGCCAGAAAGAAAACTCTAAGACTGCCCGCCTCCTAAGCCTATTCTCTCAAACCCTAAGCGCAGCTGGCTGCCACCACATACTCCCTCATCTTTCCTCAGTCTACAGATGAGGCAACGGAGGCACAGGGCTGCAAGGCAACTAGCCCAAGGTCAAGTTCAGCTACTCAGCACCGAGATAAGAACGAGAAGCCAGGCCTCTCCCGCTGCGCCTGGAACATTCACATCCATGGTCAGCGGCCCTCCCTCCTGCCCCCTCCACGCCCGGCAAAAGGAAAACCAACCCAAATCCACAGGCCAAAGAAGAAAGGCCCCTAATGTGATCCAACCTGAAGCGAGCTGTCTAGGGCTCCTCTCCCCCTAACTGGACAGTGGAGCTTGCTGGCTGTCTCTGTCCTTGTCCTTTCTGCCACCCTCCCCAAAAAGACTGAGTAAGCACTGGTGAGGCTTGGGGGCAAGAACCTGGAGCCTCAGCACAAAACGAAGCATCTGCCTGCGGCCTGGCACTGACAGGGGCACTCGCCTCAGAGGAATCCGAGCATCACCCAGTTTGGAAACTAAGGAAATGAGTCGTGCCTTTCTTAGGACCTTCCCTTACAGAGAAGGAAACTGAGGCAAAGAGCAGTGGCGGCAAACCGGTCACGGCCCCACGATGCTGGGGACAGGGAGAGGGCAGACAGAGGCAGAACTTCCTCCGGACCCAGACGCCCAGCTCTCGTCATGCTCCTCCCTGAAGGCCCAGGAGAATCTGTTGCATTTCTTTAAGAGACAGGCCCTCATCCCTTTCTCTCTCTCTCTCTCTCTTTATTCCCTTGGCTTTTAAACCCAGACATTTTCACCAAAAGCAGGCACGTGCAAAAAGAAGCCACCTTTGTCACGACGTGAAGCTCCCTCATCAAGCCACTGAGGTCTAAACTGCCTCCTAATTAACATTAACCCTGCAAATCAGAGTCACGCTCAGAAAACCTTGGCTGAAGAGACACAGGGTGGGAGAGGAGTCTCCAATTTTCTTCTTACTTCATCTGGAAAATTAAGAGCACCGCTGATTTGAACAAGAAATCATCAAGGAAAGCAATCACAACTCCACACGGCCCGTAGCGCGATGGACTTGGATGTATAACCTGCCACTCTCGTGCCCTGAAATTAAAATGACTGTGGCACGAATAGCGGTGATGGCCTGGGTTTGTCCCTCCTCCTTCATCCTTAGCAAACATAAAAACCCCAACGGAAGAGTCTGGAGGAGATCAGGCTAGAGATCTTCCTTAGCTGTCACAATAAACCAGCAGAAAACTGGTCGAAGGCTCCACACCTCAGTCCACCGGATGCAGGCGTCCCCCAAGGCTCTTTACCTACAGGATAATGGCGGGTGCAGTGAACACAGAGCGCTGGAGGGGGAGGGGTGTCTGGAGACCCTCCACTGCAGACCCAACATTTATTTGCTGTTTCTGCATTAATTACAATAAACTGCTTCATAGCCTAGCAATCACTTAATGGAGCAGCAAATATGGCTTTTTCCCTATAATTAGTCAATGTAATCTACTACTAGTTCCCTCCTCCAGGCCACCCCTTTCCATCCTCTACATGCTAACACTCACACACACACCCCATTCCCCCAGCCCAGGATCCACTTAAAATCATAATCTTGCTCTCCATCTCCAGCAACACCTGGCCGGTGGATTCCTCCTGACAGATATGAAGTGCAGGGGATGAGTTTGGAAATGAGCAAAGAGATGAGGACAGGCAAACTGCAGATGCCCTAAGATGCGGGGGGCTCTCCCATCCCCCGCAGAAGATTTGAGGGTCAGGGACCCAGCAGGCGATAGCTGGGACCCGTGGGCATGTCCTGGAGCACTGCCAAACGGACTCCCACTCACATGACCGAACTCACGGGCTTGTGGATCAAAACCTAATATTTCAAGTCCCCCAAGTAAAAGTTCTGTGAATAGATCACACCCCCCATCCCAAGGTTCTCCCTCCCTCCCAACTGTCCTCATTCACAGCTGGGAGCCCGTCTTTCCCTGAAGTTAGTCCTTCCTTCTAAGCATCCCCCAAACCTCTTCAACCACCCAGCCAGTGCTTCTAGGGACCACCGAGGGTCAAAGGAACAAGCCCACCTTCAAAGACTTGCTGATACCATCTAAGGTTCCTGGCAAAATAAAAGTACTGCCTTACGCTGGAAAATCTGGGTAGATTGAGGCTACCAACACCCCTTTCTTAAGATCTGCTTCTCTCCACTCAGCGCGCTAAGGACTTATCAGCTGACTTTTAGTCTCATCTCCAATAAGAACAGAACACTCTGCATCTCCCTCAGTTTCAAGATACAAAAGAAAACAAAAAAATGCCCTGGTCACGGGGAAGAAATTAACATGTTCTGAGTGTCAACCATACACCAGGTGCCTTATCTACAGTGTCTCATTTCAGACCCACAACTCTATCATCCAGTTTTTTAGGTGCAGAATTGAAGCTCAGAAAAGTGTGGACGCCTTTCTAAGGTCACAGCGTTAGTGCAGCGAGATTCAGACTAGGTCCCTGTGAGCCCAAAGGCCGTGCTCCTATCAAGGCACAAGCCTCGTGTGTTACAGCACACGCGCTTGTCCGGATCCAAATCCCATGCAATTCCACTCAAGTCGTATGTATTCATATACGAACACAATCCACGTGTGTGTGTATATATGCTCTTTTGTAGTTCTCGAATATTACATTTTAAAAAATAGTAAGGCAGAAGACTGCTGTCCTTAAAACAGTTCTCCAACTACCAAGGCAGTCATTTTGCCAAACCTGCCATAGGACATCACCTTCCCTGACAACACGGTAACTCACATATCACAGCGCTGTGCGCCAGACACCGTCCTTAACACTTTAAATGTTAAGTCACATAATCCTCACAACAAACCCACGAACACTATCTCCATTTGACAGATGACAAAACTAAGGCACAGAATATTTAGAGAACTTGCGCAAGGTCACATAGCTGCTAAGTGGCAGAGAAAGGATTCAAACTCAGCCTAGTTCCAGAACCCACGCTCTTAAACAATAAGCCATACCACCTCAATAGAGAGGAATAAAATTAACAGAGTCAGTGAGTCAGTGCAGGGTGGGGGATGGGGTGAGATCAGGCCTACCTTTGGAGCTTTCTGCCCCATATTTTCAGCCCCAAACCTGTATGACCCCAACTCATTCCCAAGCTGGTCTCACGACTTCTCTAACATGAATAATTGTTCTATTCAAACTCTCCTTGTCAGTACCTAAGACAAGAGCCCAGAGGGCCTGAGGAGCCGGTCTCTAAGCAGCTTTTAAAGCCCCTGCACAGGGGGAGATGTTTGAGGATGTTTGAGTTCAAACCCCCAGAGCACTTCCCGACACTTGGGGGGTTTTGTCTAGAGAGCCCTGAAAAATGGTCACTTCCCATAAGCACAATCAGTCCTTCTCCGGGGATGCCCGGGGGGTCTGATCATTCTCTCTCCATCATCTCCTACAGCTTGGGGAAGAACTCAGGTGACTGTTTCCACGGTACCTTCTGCTTAATCCACTGGGGTCACGCTGAAGAGGGGCAGCGAGGAGAACTAACGCTGTGAATGCACAGGCTTTGAGCAAACAGGATGATGTGGCGATAAAGGCAATCACAACATGCTAACGTGGCAGCGAGCCAAACACGAGCTGCCCAGGCAGGACTTGTGCTCAAAAGCACTTTAATAGAATTCTTTCAGCAAGTGCAGCAGAAAAATTCATAATGAGGTTCCCCCTCCCCACTGTGCCAGTCGGGTTCTACAGTTGTGCGGATCCAGTGAAAAATCACTTTTAACAAGAATATGGGACACGTACGGACGTTAACCTGAACATCGTGTACTGCAGGGAAAAACAATGATCAAATCAGTGGATTTTCATTTTCAAAGCGATTTAAGTAAGGCATTCTGCCATAATCAGCTTTACTACCCCTATTAGCACAGGAAAACAAGTTCTGAACCTGGCTCCCTAGTGAAAAACGCAAAATTTGTATAATTAAAATTATACTTGTGAAATTCAAACACACTTTAATTTCCTAAGGGTCCCCTAATCAAGTCAGAAGTTCTTACTAAAACCAATTATCTGCTTTGAAAACAGAAGAGGAAACAGATACATGTAGCAGTCTTGTGGAGATTCACAGCCCCATCTTTTCCTAGGTTCAAGCATCCTAATTTGACCCTTTTTCCCAGGTAAAAGAGACAATGAACCTACTGGCTGGCTTTTATTAAGTGTCATGTGTGTAAGTTTAACCATTTTTGTTTGCCTTTAGGTACAAAAATGACATATTCGAGAGATATTCCAGAGGGAACTGAGTTGAAAGGAAAAAAAACAAAAACAGGCATGTGCCAATAAATGCACACTGTATTTCCACCCACCCACCCCACTCCAGGTCCCAGGTAGATTTTTTTTCTTAAAAATCTCACAGCAGATTTTTTTTTTTTTTTTTTTGCGGTACGCGGGCCTCTCACTGCTGTGGCCTCTCCCGTTGAGGAGCACAGGCTCCGGACGCGCAGGCTCAGCGGCCATGGCTCACGGGCCCAGCCGCTCCGCGGCATGTGGGATCTTCCCGGACCGGGGCACGAACCCGCGTCCCCTGCATCGGCAGGCGGACTCTCAACCACTGCGCCACCAGGGAAGCCCCTCACAGCAGATTTTCACACACTTGCCCATTACTCTTCAGGAGGCTCATGTCAACACCAGGATGAGGAATCAGACAGACATTCCAGCCTCGTTTCTGGAAGTGCCTGACAACCGGGCCAGGTACACCCTCCCAAGGTCCTATCCAGTAAGGCAGCAAGACTCAGGCTCCCCACCTCCTTACCAGGTAATCTACCTGAAATGTTGCAGCTTTTCTTGAGTAACTGGAAATGCTTGCACAAGAGCAACATGGAAATACTCTCTAAGGCACTAAAATATTTAAGAAGCAGTTGTTGCAATGTTCCATCTATACCATCAATATGAAATGTTATCAGGCTAGGGCTTTAAAAAAAAAAAAAAGCCATTGGCCAACAGGCCTTCTCTTCCCGCCTCCCTGGAATCCATCTCAGAGATGAGGATATTGGCCCTGGCGCTCCAAGGCGGCCTCACCAGCCACCCACCCAGGCCCCAGCAGATGCTCAGAAGGTAAAACAAAATGCCTCCCGGTTGAACACTTGACTTTCCGGTAAGTGGGAATACAGCCCTCGCCACACGTGGCCTCTCGAGGGCGGAGAACACTGCAGCCGCCGGAGCGGGATTTGGTGTTACAACTTCCATTGGAAGACAGGAAACTCGAGCGCGTCGTGCACACACACACGTGTGCAGAAGGAGACACGCTCAGCAGAGGGCAAGTCCTGGGAACCGCTCTACCTCGCTGGACAGTTGCCCCCCTCCCACTGCAGCCGTCACCTCATTAATGTCACTCAGCATCACATTTTGCTACACTAGGTCTTTCTGCACTCTGTTCCTGCAGGCAGCCCGAAGCCGGCTGCCATTGTAAACTTCTGCTCCTTGGGAAACGATCAAAAGCTTGAATTGGAGAAAAGAAAAAAAAACTTTCCGAGGGCCTCTCTGCTCACGCTTTCCCCTCCTCCGGTTTCTTCTCTTTGGTGCTTTATTCAAAATTATTACACACACAAACCGTACTCTGAAAGTCACTTACAACAGGCCGGCTTTAAAAAGAAAAAAAAAGCTAGCGATTGCAGGGGCCTGTCTATTTGCAATTGCCCAAAGAGAATAATTCATTTCGGTGGAGGATACAGATGAAGCCCTGAATACATTCCCACACCGTTTTCTGCCCTTCAAAACAATAAAAATGTAAAAACCCAGACGAAAGAAGGCCCGGGGTGGCATGAACAGACGCTCTTGACCCCCAAGGAATTTATTCTCCTGGATCTTCTAAAGCACTCTGTCCCCGGAATGCATCATCAAGACCATTTTATTAGATTTTTCTAAACCCTTGAAATTGTCACATAATTGAAACAGAAACAGCAATTTAGAGCTCTGAATGGATTTCTTAAAAAGAAGACTCTGGGCCGGCCCAATATCCCCTCCTTGGCCGCTGTTGTCCCTCACCTAAATTTAAGGCCCTTGCGTACAAAACCCTATTTATCTTTTAAATCCTCCCCTGCCATAAAAGTTACACGTTCCCCTAATGCCTTAGATTTCAGGACATTTGGGTGAAACTCATCCCAGACAACAGGCTAAAAAAAGAATCCATTAGCATTAACTTGCCTGTCACAGCCAGTGACAAATAAATGAATGTGATGCTTTCAGATCAGTCATTGGTGGAACTACCCCCAGGCAGATAAAGACCAGGACTGGGAGACAGAGGCTTACAGGGACACCTCTCACACAGCGGGTGTCTCAGCTGTCCCCCCGCTGCTCCCCAGGACTCCACTCTCAGAAGCAGCAAAAACACGCATCGGATGCAGAAAAGGAAATGCACTCCCAATGCCCACGGAGCACCCCCAAGATAAAGGATGCTCCCTTCGAGAGCCAGGACCCCAGGAGGAGACCGAGCCACTGACATAGAATTTCCCAAATCTCAACGTGCTGTTCTATCCATCACCCCTAGAAAGGGCCAACAGTACCAATCAACCCATGAGCTACTAGGTAAGGGCCTGTTACAATCTGGGCAGTGCCGTCTCTGGGGACAGTAACAGATGCCTACACTGGACCCTCTATGTGCAGATACCACCCTAGGCCCTTCATATGTGTTAACCTACTTAATTCCCTGAACAATTCTAGGAGGTAGGAAATATTAAAATCCTCATTTTACAGATGAAGAAACGCAGGCGCAAAACCATTAAGTGATTTGTCTAAAACTCCGTAGCTAGTGAGTGGCATTTAACTGTGCTAAACAGGTTCTTAAAAAATAGGCAATAGAAACTAATTTGAAACTTCCTGACCAGAGGAGAACAAATGCTACTCCTCAGCCTGAGCGTTTTATAATATTCAGGCAAAGCGCAAGAACCTAAAATCTACCCACTCGTGTTGGATGCAGTGGGGCTGAGCGGTTAAGAGGGCAAAGGGACTTGAGACTCAGACAGACTTCAGACCCTTACTAGTTCTGTGGCCCTAGGAAAGCTTCTTATTCCCCTCGGACTCAGTTTCCCCACCTGTCAAATGGAGAGAATACCAACTAATGCCAAGGACTGTTGTAAGGACTAAATTAAAGATTAAGCAGACAGAGGCTCATACGGTTCCTTGAACATATACTGAAACACAATATGTGACCGTCATTATTCTGAGTTTAAGACTTTTCTTTTTGATTATGCAAATAAAATAAAGAAGTACCCTCCCTAAGAATAACTTCCCAGAGAGCTGGGAGCTTGATGTTATCTACCCTTGAAGGAGAGGGTGAAAAGGGGCACCTTGTTTTTTGGGGAGCCAAATACTGTCCCAACTGGACCAAGCATCCTCAGCTGCTACTACAATGTACTACGGGGGGCTTGGGCCCAAGACCCCGCCTTTTCACACCTCTCACACCGCACGGAAGGCAGAAGTCATGATTCCAAAACCTCACGTCCCACACACTAGGCAGCCACTCACCCAAGGTGACCCCAAGCAGACACTACCTATGAAATCACAGGTCAGGATGCTCTGAGCCACAGAGCAGCCATTGGTGTCATACAATCTGTGATTTCCAAACCTCAGTGTCTACACACGGTAAGGTCAAGATCACAAGTACAAAACTTTGGAATTCTGTCTATTTCACGGTCCCTTGTTAAGGAGGCAAAAAGGACAGGAGGGGATAAGGCGGAAACAAGAGAATGATAGAGCTCTCTGTAGCTGCCACACACCCCACAGATCAGGGGTGGTATCTGCACAGAACATCACTCCTAAGAAAGGGTCGAAAGAACGCAGGATGAATTATGCTTAAGGCACAAGTCCAGGGCGGGAAGTTCCCCATGAAACGGCACAACCACAGTCCTATCAGGGACCCAGCTTCTACATTGGTCCAGAAGAGCTCAGCACATTGTACGGAGCAGCTCCACGGTCCTGCACGCACACAACAGGCGCCCCAGCGCCTGCCCAGCAAAGCACAGCCACACCTGCTTGGCCTGGCATTCAAGGCCTTCCACGAGCTGGCCCAGCCGGCCAACGAGGCCCCATCCTAGAGCACCAGGCAGCACACACCCTTTTCCTGCAGCTGCAGGTCCTGACCTCCTGACCTCCTGGTCCCCAGTAGGAAGAACTGCATTCCTGCCATTCTTCCTTCCTACCTGTTCTTCAGAATCTGGGGCAAAAACTACCTCCCTCAAGGGGCTATCTTCACTCCTCCTTCGAAATGCTGTTCCGATCTCTCTTACCGTGCTTATTGAATCCTCTCCTGTAGCAAGGGCAGCACCCCGTCCTTCCAACCTAGAGGTAAGACCCCTGAAGACAAGCGCTGTGTCTCCTTTGTCATCCTGCATTCATTCTATCTAAATGGAGGTCACAGTGTGCAAAAGAGCACGACTAAAAGCTGAGGGTTATTTTTTAATTAGTAAAATATGCTTGTGCCTTTATTGTCCAGTAGAGGCAATAAGGCACGAACCTAAGGAACTATAAAACCCAGAACAAAGCGCCTAACACAGAGGTTGGTCCCCGGTGCTGGGCAGAGACTGAGAAGTAATTACTGAACACTGAATGTGGCATCTGAATGTATTAAAGACATGGCCAGTGCCCACCCCCATCATTCTTACCCTGCTGAGGTTCTCAAACCGGCCGGTGTGTTGTATACTTTGCTCACCGCTTCTTTGCCCCACCAGAGTGAAAGCCCCACGAGGGCAGGGCCTTTGTCTTATTCTCCACGCCATCCCCAGAACCATACACAAGTGTCTGGCACATGGCAGGTGCTCAGTAACATTTGGTGAATAAACGAATGAATGAGTGAGTGCCCGGCACAATGCCCAATGGATGTATCAATATGGTTTTTGCTAATTTATTATTATTGGAAAGGCCATAACCAAAGAAAAGGTAGAGTGCTGTGAAAATCCAGAGAAAGAAGTATTACGTCCAAGAAGAAGGAGGGACAGCTTCGTGGAAAAGGTTAACGACTAACTCGGGCTTTGAAAGAGGGGTCTGTTTCGTACAGTATAGAGACGGAAGGGCAGTGCAGATGGGGACCCACAAAAGGGCAGCTCTTCAGAGAAGGCGGAACACTCAGGTTCTAAGCAGCAAAAGGTTAGATGAGTTGGGGAACAGGCTGGAAGAAGACCCCCATACAGCCGCCCAGGCTAAGTTTAAAGTTTGTTCGGTGGGCACTGGGAAGCCAAGGAGGGTTTCCTAAATCCCCCCGAAAGTGGGTGCACACACAGACAGTCAGCAAGTACAAACAATGAAAGGCGCTCTTAGTAAATGAACACACCAGATCAAACAAGAGGGCAGAAATGAGGAGCCCCATATCTGTTTTGTGTTCTCGGGGCTCTTGGCCGGAGAACGTTCGAGGTTTCAAAATACAAAATAGGACAAAAAGAATGGATGCAGTCTCAAGGGGCACCCAGGAGGGTCAGCTGATTCCTGAGAGCATTCCTCCTTCTCCTTCCCCGGAGGGGCACGGGGGTCTCACCTGTCCGCCAAAAACATCTGACATAGAACACACGCCCTCCAGCATCCGCGTGGACTGACCTTAACACTGAAACGAAAGCACATGAGGAGAGGCAAAAATCCAGGGAAAGGACATTTGTAGGAGAAGGTGCCCTCCCCCCTGAGCTGACACCTGCTGCTACCGGGAACGAAGGAAGCAGCCAGGCTCCCCGAAAAGAAAGAAGCTAAGCCACTAATCCCCCGAGGTCCTCGCTGCTGCGGACGAGGGCTGCAGACACCCCACCACATCCCTGCTGGTGACAGAAACCCACCGGCAGGTCGGTTAACTGTGGCTGCCCAGATGACAGCTGCACATCACCCAGGATCTGCAAGACACTTGGAGGACCCGACCCACAGCAGCAGGGGAGGCCAGATGTCGAAAACTCACCCCTCGCCCTTGAGAAGCTGCCGAGAAACTGCCCCCCCGGAACAGGACGTGGGTGCGTGAGACACCCAGGCTGCGCCGAACCCATCTGGAGAGCCTTCCAGGGGGCAGGAAAACCCGGCTTCTGGCTCAATCTTGCCACAACTTAGCTATGCGGCCTGTGACAATCGACATTAACTCCCCTGAGTGTCAACTGCCTCCCCTGTGAAAAATGCAGGCTGGATTCCACACACTCATTTAACAAACAGTTACCAAATGCCAACCATCAGCAGACCCCTGGCGTCAGGGGGCTTACATTCCAATGAAGCATTTTCTTAGGGCACTTGCACCATCGTAATTTTTCTTATTCTACACAAATAAGTCTATAATAATAGTATCAGCAGACCTTTGCCGGGTGCTACTTGGTGCCAGGCTACCGGCAAAGACTTCTTCATTCCTCTTGAAAACAGCTCCAGGGACTTCCCTGGTGGTCCAGTGGCTAAGACTCTGCACTCCCAATGCAGGGGGCCCAGGGTTCGATCCCTGGTCAGGGAACTAGATCCCACATGCATGCCGCAACTAAGAAGCCCACGTGCCGCAACTAAACATGCTGCAACGATGATCCCGCGTGCCACAACTGAGACCCAGCACAGCCTAAATAAATAAATATTTTTGAAAAAAGAAAACAGCTCCATGTGGGGTGCTCCACGATCCCAGTTTTAAAGGGGAGGAAACTGAGGCTTGGCGGGCCCGAGGTGATTTGCCCAGGGTCACCCAGCTGTGACCAAAGGCAACTGGAGATAGGCTGAACAAATGAGATCTCTCTTGATAAACAGATAAGGTTCTGGCCTCGAAAAATGAAGGAGGAAAATGGTAATCAGGGGAGTGGGGAATGCTTTATTATACATGAGGGTAATTAGGGCAGATGGTGAGTTGCGCCCAGACTCACTCTTGCCCCAAGATGCTAGGCTGTCTCTTGGTTTCTCCACACAAGAAAAAGAACCCAAAAGCTTGAGCAAAATTCTTCCAGGTAGCCAACACTCCTGCCCAAAAAGACCGACAAAAGGATATGACATGATTGATCTCAATCATCCCCGTTTCTCCAACGGCTTGAAATTAAGTCATCTTTTTAGAGCAGCATGACCACTTTAATCTTTAAAGATAGAGGGGAGGGAAACTCTTACATATTTTACCAAATGAAGTCATCATCCGGAGAAATAGAAAGATAGAGAACAGACCTATCTTCTTCTGATCAAAATGTACTTCACTAATTAACGGCCACTAGTCTCCAAAGAGCTTCCCCTCGATTAGTTAATAATGCCCATTATACTTCACTTGAGATGTGAACATTTCTATCGCAAAGAGGGAGAGATGAACTGCAGGATTCAGAACCCTTCCTTGGGTTGCTCGTTAAAATTCTGGTCAAAACAGATTTTTATTTATGTGATACATTAAAGAATATTATGACAGTCCTAATAGGAAATCTGTTCTTCGCTGCCGTGGATTTTCTTTTGTATTCAGTTACAGTTTCTTTCCACCAGTCTTGTTTTAACACCTCCACGGAATATTTCCCTGGCAAGTGTTAGCACGGAGGGACGGCCAGAGAGCAGAGAAATGAATCTTAACTGAGAGACACGTTGACGCATCATTGACAAGCTCTACACCCAGTCCCCGAGGAGAGGCGCAGCTCACCTTGCCACTGAGACCCTAACGCAATCGCACACAAGTTTTACTGGAGACAACAAATAAACAAGGCTTGAGTTAACGTTCTACTCTCCTGCCAGCCGGGTTTTGGCCTCCAACACTCCCTTCAGTCTGAAATCCCCCTGGTCGGACTCAAATTCTATCGGAAAATAACCGTTGACAAGGAAGACGCTCTCTCCACACCCTGCCCCAGTTCCCAACCACCACACCCCATCCTCAGCCCCAGAACCCTCTGAAAGATGCCCTGAGGGCTCGGATGTTGGGGCACACCAGGGTCACACAATGGTATGACATCACAGGGGTTGGCGAATCACCCAACCACGGAACCTCGAGGTCCGGAGGTGCCGGCTGTGGTTCCGTTCCGCACAGCGACTCCACCTGCGTACCCCTCGGGGCCCCCGCAGGACAAATGCCGGGAGAGGGCCCAGTTCTGGAGCCAGGTTACACCACTTCTCAACCCAGCTGTGCCTTGGTTTCCTCATCCAGAAAATGGAGATAATACCAGCAGCCACCTCACAGGGCAGAGGTGAATACGAATACTCATCGTGTCCCTACCACAGTGCCTGGCACACAAACTCAATTAATTAACACTGTCATTATTACTAGACCTCTCACAGGAATAGTGTGAGGGCCTCACAAAAATAACAAGAAAAACATTAGGCAACTAAACCAGAATGGAAAAGAATACATATATACGTACACACACGCACATGTACAACTGAATCACTTTGCTGTACGCCAGAAACTAACGCAGCACTGTAAATCAACGGTACTTCAATAAAAGAAGTTAAAAAAACGAAAACAGCAGATCCCACATATGTTTTATCATACGCTAGCTCTTTTTTTAGGCACTTTACCTTTCTTCATTTATTTACTTCTCACCAAAACTCAATGAGATAGGGAAACTGAGATTTGAGGAAGTTCAAGGATTTGCCCAAATTCACAGTTAACAAGTGGCACAGCTGGGATCCAAACACAGGCTGTTAAGCTTGCAAACAACAACAACGGTGATTAAACCAACAGTAATGATGCTGGTGAGGATGAGAATGCTAATTCTCAAGGCCCTGACCCTGTGCCAGGCTCTTTTACTCTTCACGACCCCCTTCTGAGGGCGTGACTGTCATCACTCCCATTTTACAGATAAGCAAACTGAGAGTAGATGATTTCTCAGTGTTGCAGGACCTGGGATTCAGATGGAGATAGTGGATAGGAAAGTTCCTTGTAAAGTAACGTGTGTCATAAAAGGTACTGTTATGAAATTCCTAGAATTCCATGGAAAGATGTCCTTCCCCAACTGGTTTAATGTTAGCTCACATCCAAAAGTCTGATGATTCACCTAAGCCAACCCAGACTCCAGGGGTGGGGGGCACACTTTGACAAGTTTGAGAAATATTGCCTCGTTTTTAAGTTCAATGCATCCGTGAAAAGCCAAATGCCAGAGTATATTAAAATAAAATATTGTCCTCCTGGTTTTAAAAAAAAAATGGGGGGTTGGGGAGGAGCAGCAAGGGAGAGGAGAAAACAGGTCAAACCCATGGTTTGACCAAGTCAGGGATTTTTCCAGTTTCCCTCTAGGGTAATCTGATCCGAGTTCTCGGTGATCAAATGACTAACCTGGAAATTTGAAGATTCACATTTATGGAAGAAACAGCAATTCTTCCAAACTGAGGAAACACTGCTAATCCTGGAAGCCTTCTGAAATGTCAAGGATCACACACAGTTTGGAAAGCAACCTTTAAACACTTAATACGGTCCCAAAGTTTGTGCTCAGTACAGAAATAATCTAACCTCTTTGGTTCATTAATTCTTATTATTTGCTTAAGCTTTAGGGGGAAAAAATGCCTAAAGAAAATATTTCACTATTTTTGTTTAAGGATTTGTGTTTCCTTCGAAAGAGGGAAGGGGAAGGGAAGGGAAGGGAAGGGAACGGAAGGGAAGGGAAGGGAAGACATGGAAGAAAGAGGGGGGAGAGAGAGAGGGAAGGAAGGGGGGAAGAGAGGGAAAGAGGAAGGGAAGGAGGCAGGGAAGGAGGAAGGCAGGAAGGAGGGAATCACATGGCAGGCTCCAACCTGAAATTCTCAAAATACTGTCCACGACAGCCAACTATTTCTTCATTAATGTACAGAACCATTCCTTCCTTTGCACGGCTCAAAGGTTCCACTTCTGGGAGACCATGCTTAAAGAAATAAACTGAATTTGCTAAAACCACAGCACTATCCCTTTATGACCTACAGTCAAACGCTTCACCTTTTCCCCTTTCCCTTGAAAGAGTGCCAAGACCACAAGATGCGGAAAAAGTATTTCTTCCGATATTACCCGGGGAAGAAAAAAGTATAATTAAAAAGTGCAAATTTAGTGTGGAAGCCATAGGCCCTTTAAATTTCACCTTAAGCTTTATGCAGCTGTGATATTGTGGCCACACCTGGCAAGCTCAGTGAAAATTATGTTAACTACACACTTGGGAAAAGGTGAAGGCCTATCTCAAGCCTTTCAGCAAGCCTTGTAGTACCACTCCTACAAAGGGACAACGTTTCCAGCACTTCTCCGCCCAGGCACCAGCACCTGCACCAAAGAGTAGCACTGCTGGCTTCAAGTATGCCCAGATTTACCCAACCTACCTGAAACCAATACATCCAAACACTTCCTGTCAGATTGAGGGCTTCATGGGTCTACAAAGTTGTTTTTCCAAGAAAGGACAAGCTGTTTACTTAAATTCTACTCCCCTCCATAAACTCTAAGTTGTAAGACCTCAGAAGAGTACCCTCCAACAAAGAGTCACGAGTAAATATCCAACTTTTTCTGATATGATCTCAGCGATGCTTAAAAAATAAATAGAACACTTGCATAAATATTGCAACAGATGGAGCTACGTCCTCCCAGGAAGGATCGGGCTTGCCCCTGCCCCCAGCTGGATGCTCAGAACCCACCTGGGGACAGCTGACTTGCAGACGCACGGTTATTTCACAGAGCGCCTGCCCTGGCCTCTCCACAGCCACGTGCTGATACCCTGAAGAAACGGTGTGCACCAGGTTTCAACGCTTCCTTGCCAGTGCTCTGTTGGAAACTTGAAATCCTTGGCAACCACCTCGGAGTGCTAAAATCCTATTACTGATTCTCCTACTTACCTTGGGTTGCGCTCGACGAGGAAATGCAACTTTGGGGTCAATCTGGGGAAAAAATGCAAAAGCAGGAGTCAGCTGCATGACTCTGAGGGAAGAAAAACAATTCTGACTAATCACCTAGTTATTAATCACTCATTTCTCAGGCTTTTAACCCAGCTTTTAGTAACTTCTCAGGCAACTTAAAAGCTTCCTTAAAGTTTGATCTAAACTGCAACGGTCTCTCCCAAAATGTAACGAACACAGTGAGCCTTTCTGAAACATCCCACCATGAATTTCAATGTGTAATGCTGTAACACACCAGATCTCATGTGTTCTTATTCAGGCAAGGGCTTTGCTTGCATTAGGGCTTCATGCATCTAATTTGCAATGCATGGCTGGGAGAAAAGATGAGAACATCATCACTGAAAAAAAACAAAATCATAACCTGAAATTTACATGGAAGACCCTTCCAGCAGCACGGAACTGGATGGTCGTTCTTCTCCTCAATGATAACTAAACAACACAGGTGGGGGAGGGGATTCCAAAATTTTTTTAAGTCAACAATGTCCAAAAAACTCCCCATCAACATGCAACACCATGCTCTGCTTGAATTAATTCACTCATCTTGGCAAAAGTAAAATTACCTAAGATAAGTCAAAAGGATAGTTCTTTCGGTAGTTATACCTCAAAAGAAAGCAGGTGTCAAAAACTACAGAGCCTGAGTGGGTTCTTAAAAATAATAAATTAAAATAAATGGAAACATCGGAGATAAATGCACCTGGATTTTCAAAATCACAGAGGGTAAAAATCTATGAGCGACCTAACCCCATATTAGAAAAGTAAGGCTGTTATGGGGAGAGGATAAAAAAAAAAAAAAAATTACTGAAAAAAAGCAGTCAGAATCTCGTGCAACACTTAGGATATTCCCGCTACCCCAACCCCAGTCTGAATGGAAAAACTACCAGTACACCAGATCAGACATCTGCAGATCTGAATCAGGGACTGGCTTTAAAACTCTGAACAATTCCCACAGAAGCATTTGAGTCTAATAGGCTGATTTGCGGGGGGGGGGGGGAGTTGTTAGACAGAAAATATGGGTAAGGAAAGAATGAAAAAATATTCCCATTGTTAGTTTTCATTAGTTTTCTAAATGTCACAAATCTCTGGGTAAAATTCAACACGGAGCGTGGCATGAATACAGCTACAAGTTATTTATTTATCCGCTTTGGCTTTCATATTAAAATTTTCCCCTTTTAAAATGTAAATCTCAACCTTGTTTTCAGTTCTGCCATGGGGGGCGGGGGCGGGGAGAGTTATGCTTTGGGAAAAAGCACAGAGGAGGGGGAAAGTCACACCAGAGCTAACTCTGTTCCCAGACTTAACAGCCCCTGGGACCTAACCAGTAAGACATAAAGATTTACCACTTTTATTAAGGTACTTTAAAGACCTCATAAAAGTCTGCAGCATGTTTTCCACCTTTAAACATCACCTGAGAAATGAGAGATTACTTTGCAAAAACTAAAACAGACAAAAATCTCTGATCTAGTAAACTACCCTTTCGTGGAGATTAACATTACCACAGCTACAGGTATATTCAGCACAGACTAGGAGCTGTCGACAGGAGAAATACAACAGGTGTGGATTTTCCATTCTGTTGACCAAACGTAAGACAGATATGTCTTTTCATAAACACTCTCCCAAAGTTTTTTTTTTTTTTTTTTAGCTGATCAGCACACAACTGCAATAATAAGTCACCTTGTTTGTGGGGTAAAAGGTGAGGGACGTGTCAGAGGTGAGGGAGCCAGAGGAGAGCAGGGAGAAGTAAAGAAAGCAGACCGCTAAAAAATTATATAGATCTACAGTTACAAAACTCGAAGCCAATTCAGAACTCCCGTATAGGGTATTGCAGTAACAGCGTGTTATACCACAATGAGAGATCTTCTGTGGGCCAAGTGTACACGCTGAGATCTTAAAAGGAGAGGACGGGTCGAGAGAAGTAAGGCAAATCCCAACCTTTTGTACATCCCTGTCAACTGTTTTTTAAAAACGAACGAAAAAGAAAACTACCAAAAATGAAAACATTAGTTAGTTAAGTACAACTCTACTTACTGTAGCTACAAATCCTCTAGGAAAAGACTAGGGTACTATTTTGGATGTGAATGGCCGTTACCTAAACAAAGCTTTTAAGGTAACAGTAAACAAGATCCTCGTTTCCATGTCAATAAACCAACCGCTTCTGCCTCCGGCACTGAACTTTGAAACAAAGTCAAAAGCTAGGTTATACTAAATAATAGTGACCAAAACATGTCTACAAACAATTAGTGAGGGAAAACTGCAGGCGCTGCATCTGATACTGAGGGAGATGACCCACCAGACACAACAGAAATCAAATACTATTAATACTTCTCCCACCCGGGATGGACAGAGGGGTGAATAATAAATTCCCGAATTTGCCTTGGAATATCTTTCCTCTTTAATTTTACTAGCTTTTTGAACTGTCTAGCCAAGAAGTCAAAGAGATAAAAATTCTTCAGACATCCGTTATCACCCTGCAAACGACTGTCCCTGAAATTAAATGATCTGAAAGTGCAAAAAGGCTGGGCCACGAGCTAGGACAAGTTCAGTGCAATTAATAAAGCAACTTAAAGTGTGGGCCTCTTTTTTTTGGGGGGGGGGGCGGTGGGGGGAGAGGAGGCATGCACCTGACCTCTGATCAGAGAAAAAGGGTAAATTTGCAAAATCAATTCAAGGGTACCAAAGGTGGCCAGGTTCTCGTCTTCTCTGCCATTCAGTGTTAAAGCCAAAAGGGACATGAGAAGATCACTTGTTCCACTCCTTTATTTTACAGAAGAGGAAACTGAGGCCTAGAGGCAGGGAACAACTTGCCCAAGCTCTGCACTGGCAGCTGGGACTAGAGAGAGATTCCCCACCCCACCCCACCCCTACCCCGGCCCCCATCCCACTCACCCACCACAGAGAGGTGAAGTCCCCAGCAGCCCAGCACTGTATCCCAAAGTCACCTCCGGGCCCCTGCCTTAAGGCGGATGAATAAAAACCGTGGGGAAATTCTAGTAGACAAGGAAGGCAGGAGAGCCACAATAAAATGCTACGAACTCCCCTTCTTCTCCCCCATTAAATGTATTATTATACACTGATACTTTCTTCCCTTCCTCTTCTGACCTTAGAGACTTTTATCCCCTCAACAATGGACTTTAAAACCTTCTAATGCTGTAAAAGTACCCACACTCAAAGGATCTGAAAAAGAAAAGAAAAAACAAACAAACAAAAAGAAAACCACTTTGAAACCCAAGACCTTATCAGCCTTAGATTTCACACCATCTGGAGTCACCCACTGGATGCCCAGCTTGGATCTGGGAGGTATCCTTTCCTTCTCAAACCACATTCCAAATCCGAAGTGCCCAAGAGGAACCTGTTGCCTGGACTGTGATTAGTGCCCCCTCACCTCCTCCTGTCCCCAGTCCCCCTCGGCCATGAAGCAAGTTGTGCCTTCTAAGAGCCGATTCCCACAGCCACAGTTGGGCTGGGCTCGGCTGACAAAGAAAAGTTGCCTCTGATCGGTGGTGGAGTTTCTTCGCAGGGTCCTTTGGCCCGGAAGATAGCCTCTCCCCAAGCCGACCCCTCCCCCAAGCCTAGGCCTGGCAGCATCTGGGGCTGCAGTGCGACAGGCTCTAAAAAGAAAACCCCAAATCCAGCCTTTGCGGCAAACTTTAGGACCGACTTGCAACCTCTGCTTCAAAGTACCCAGTTCTCAGCACAGAAGCAAAAGAAGACACTGTCTCTTTAAATTGGGCTGTCAATGCCCAGATCGGTCCTGAAAAGGGGCAAACAACAACAACAAGGAAAAGCAACCTACCGTCTTGGAATCTAACTCGTGGTGGGGCTGACCTAATACTTTATCTACACTTGCTGGGTCTGCGAACGTGACGAAACCGAAGCCTCTGAAATGAGACAAAGAGGGAGAAAAACAAACAAGAAAATGTGACACCATCGAGAGCAACAAGGAGCGAGCCCTAATGCAGAGCGGAGAGCAAAGTTGCCCCCGCTCACCCCCACTCCCCACCCTCCCCACCCCCTCCTGCCTACAGCCCTCGGCCTCGCAAGGAAGCACATCAAGGTTAATGGGGGAAGCGGAACGGGGGCAGGGCGGGTGGAGGTAACTTGGAGAACGCTGGTGTCTCCACTCTTTCGCCACCTCAGTCTCTCTCCTCCTCCTCCCCTTCCCTTTCTTTAACGCTTTGTTTTATTCCGAAGAAAGCCAGGCACTTAGAGACGATCCAACCAGCTTTCTAAAGGGGCTGAAGAGTTCGGGGAGTTGGGAGTGCGGGGGAAGCACACATTAAAAAAAACAAAAAAAACAACTATGTGGAAAGTGAATGAAGCTGAATGTCATTTGAAACAGGAGAAAAAGAAGCGACGGGAAAATGACTTAAAGCGGAGATGTGGGCATCTGTGTATCCAGAATTCAGCCCCAATTAACAATAACCTTTGGGGTTAATGGAGGGGGGGGGGAGGATGGAGCGACGTTCGAAACCAGCCACATGCCTGAGCCCCGTTCTAAATCCGCTTAGCTACTTCCGAAGACACCTCCAAAAATAACACTTAAACTTTGTTCTAAAATAAAGACAAAATCCAGAAGGGAATGCTTTACCTGGAGCGTTTCGTAGTGGGATCTCTCATGACCATACATTCTCTAATTTCTCCAAATTTGCTAAAATAGTCTCTAAGGCTATCTGTAGGGAGAGAAAGAGAGAGATTGGGGGGGGGGAGAAGGTGTGGAAAAAAAAAAGCAATGCAAATTTTGATCAAGGACAAAAACCAAAAGTACTTTTCTGTTGTTATTCTGGGTTGGTTTTTTTTTTTTGCACACGCGGGGGAAATTCGGCAACAGAGGTCGCGTAGAGGGCTCGGAAAGGATTTGCTATTTAAAAAAATAACCTTGCACAGGAGAAGTGGGGAGCCAATGGCGAGGGGGGGGCTCCTACACCGGGATAACAAAGAGCAATAAAGAAGCCAAGAAGGGGGGGACCCAGGCGTCCCCCCCTCCCTCCCTTACCTGGTGAGGTCTGCCAGCTCAGTCCACCGATAAACATTTTACTAGAGGGAGAAAACATAACAGAAGTGAGCACCGATGTCAGATCGGCCATTTTGACGTGTAACTTACAAAAGCTAAAAGGAAAGCGGGGAGGGGGGGGAGCGAGCGAGCGAGAGCGCGGAGGTGGGGTGGGGGAGAAGGTGACGGCGAAATGCAATCCAAAGGTGTGTAACTTCCACGGGGGGGGGGGGCGCGCGGGAGGGGGGGGCGCGGGAGATGCCCGGCTCCGCGCACCGCCGTCCCCGCCGCTGCAAGGAGAGCGAGCCCGAGGCGGCGCGGTGGGCAGCGGCTGGAAACTTACCCGGGGTCGTGCTGGGAGTCGTTGGCGCTGCCCGAGGTGCCTTGGCTCCCATTTGCCTCCATATCTGAGCCCCCCCGCCCCCCCACCCCCAAAAAACCGAGCCCCACAGCGATCGGAGCGGAGCGGCGGCCGGCTCCGAGCCCCGAGATCTCCCGCTCCCTCCTCCCCCTCCTCCTCCCCCCCGCCCGGGCTCCTCCGAATCTCTCTAAGAGCGGCGGAGCCGGGGCAGCGGCGAGAGCCGTCACACGTGGGCTCGGCTTAGCTCAGCCCCGCTGCTCGCACACCCCCCGTCCCCGCCCCCCCGGCCCATCCCCACCTCTCCCCCTCCTCCTCCCCACCCCCATCCCCTCCTCCTCCTCCCCCTCCTCCGCGGCGCACGTGGGGCGGAGTTCTAGAACGTCGTGTAACCAATGCCGGTGACGTCACGCACCCCGGTGCGGCCCCCGCCTGCCCGCGCGCGCACACTCTGCCCCCCGCTGCCCGACCCACTGGGGCGGTGCGCGAACCCCGCGGCCCGAGGAGCCCCGCCTCCGGGCGGGCCGAGCCAAGGGGAGCGCACCCCGACTTCCCTGGATCACATGGGCTGCGGGGGGCGGGTGGATCGGGGGAGGGGGAGGCAAGGGGAGCTCGCCGCGGCTCCACACTGGGGCAGGGGAGAAGACGCCCCCCACCCCTCTAGTTCGGCCTCTCCATTCAAGTTCCCCGGACCCGGCCGCTAGGATCCGGGATGGCAACAGCCGCCTGCCCGGCTCTGCGCCCTTTTTCCAGCCACCAAGCAGAAATTTAGGTCAAGGACGTCGGGATCAAATCCAAAGCCTGGCGCTCCTCGGGCAGCCGCCGAGACCCCTCAGGATCGCGGGGCTTCAGGATTGCGGAGACTCTCCCGCACAAACACCAGCCACAAGTTTTATTTTCCTTTCGCGCTGGAAGTTCTCTCTGGCTCTCGCTCCGCACCGGCACGTCTTGCGCGGCTCCCCGCCCTTACCCGGCAGAGGTACGAATCCTTGCCCGGGAAAGGTTATTTTGGAACTTTGAGGAAACTGTCGCGATTCCAGTGGTGAGAAAATGCCGAAGAAAGGGTTTCCGCGTTAATCATAAGGCGCTTAAAAAATATAATAGCATAGGGTTATAGAGGTCAAGGTCAAATGATCGGAGTTCAAATCAAAATTTTTTATATAGAGAGAAAAATTTGGGAGCATCTCTGGGAGGGCCGGGAAGGATGGTTATTTCAGGAAACCCCTCTCCAACCCGTTTGTTATATATATGTTATTGTTTCTATGCCGAGGTAGTAAAATGCATGAGATGTGAATAGCCCAAGCCCCCCACCATCTGGGGATGTAGCTGAGGGTGGCAGAAGGCTTCAAACACACACCCCCGCCACCTTGGGAGCAGTGTGGTGTGGCACAGGTCCTGGCACACAGTAGGTGCTTAATAAATGCTGACTTTTATCCTTTCCCGCGCTGAAAATTCCTAAAAGACAATTTTGTAGCTACCCAAAAACATCGCCCACTTCTCCAGCAGATTTCAGGCCGGCTAAATTCAGGCTGGATTCAATCTGTGGGGTATTTAAAACAATAAGGATATAATTATCCTTATTGTTTTTAATTATTACGATAAATTGAGTTAATATGGCTTAAGGGGGCAACGTCATTGAGTATTTGTGGTTCATCAAATACTCAAATTAATGTTAAGCATGAACTGATGCCCAATTAACACTTGTCCACTAATTTTCGTAGGATTAGGATACAGTGGAATACACTCAACACCAAAACGGTACCAAATCTGCTGTGGGTGTTTGAGAAATGGACTATTTGGAAAAGACCAACATCAACCAAACCCGTGAGTGACCAGGCTCTTACTCCCTGTCTCCTAAATTGGGATAGTTCTTCCTTGACAGCATTGATAGGGTGAGGGGAGGGTCTGAAATCAACACATGGAAAAGTCCCTTTTTCATTGAAAGCCTATATGGGTTGTGCTTGCTAGCATATGATTTTCAGAAGGCACTTTAAAACTTTACACCAGAAGCCCAAGCATTTTCCAATTTACTCCAAGCTGCTTCCCAAGTCATCTGGGGTCCCATGTGTTGAAGAGCCAGTTGGTATTATGGTAATTGTTTATTATGACTATTCTCAATAACAAAATGCAGACAACAGAGCTAATGGGATTTTGTGGGGGATTTTTACGCTAGAACCACAGATCATCAGAGGTGGAAAGGCCTTTCCTGATCCACCCCCTTCATTTTACGTCAGGGGCCCAGAGGAACCAAGTTTACCAGGCTACACCCTACCCACCACCTGTCGGTTCCTTAGAGGAGCTCTGGCCATCAGTCCCATGCCCTTTGGCTCTGCTGCATGCATATTTATTCTGCCCTTAACAAGGTGAGAGGGGGGTGCCCTTGTTCCCTGTTGTAGACCTACACAAGCTGAACTGAATTAAATTGCAGGAGCTAGCCCTGCAGTTATAAAGAGGAAGTTAGATCTTAAATCACCAATTCTGCATTGTTTTTATTTATTTATTTTTAACTTATATGCAGTAACATTTACTCTTCTTGGTCTATAAGTCTGAGTTTTGACAAATGCATGGAGTCTAGTAACCATCACCATAAAGAGGTTACAGGAAGAGTCTCATTGTCCAAAATATTCACTCTTGCTGCTCTTAGTTTATTATCATTATGCATTTCTCCTCCAGCTCACTCACTTAATGTAGCCCCTGGGTCAGGAGAATTCCAGGACCACATCAGTCCTCCACCCTCTTAAAGTTTCAACAGCCCATGACACTGTTGGACACTGCATTCTTTGTAACTCACTCTTCCCTTGGCATCCTTGATGCCCACATTCTCCTGCCTTTCCTCGTACGTCTCCTGCCTCTCCTCCTCTCTTTGCCCTGACTCCTCCACCTCTGCCTTTCCTTTAAATAGTGGTGTTCATTCTCTCCCCTAACTACACACCCTCTCTGGATGAGATCCCCTCAAGGATGGGTTAATTACCATCTGCGTTCTGATGCCACTCAAATTAAAATCTCCAGCCTGCCCTCCCCACAGAACTCCAGGCTCTGGTTAATTTCCTATTCATCATTTCCACTTAGCCCTCCTTAAGTTACCCCCAACTCCACATTTCCAAAACCACATGCATGCTGGTTTCCCCTAAACCTGAACCTCTTCTAAAGTTTTCTCCATGATCAGAGCCCCAGCCATCTTAGAGACAAGGTTGACCCCTCTCCAGGTTGACACCTTCCCATGTGCAATCCGTCGTGAAGCTCTGTTGCTTTTACTTCCTCAATGTCTCTCAAATTCACCTTTCCTGCTACTGCATCTCAGATCTCCCACTGGAGCCCGTGCAGTAACCTCCTAAACGCTCTTCCCACACCCATTCTTACTCCACTAATATGCCTGGAAAGCATTCCCTGACCTCTCTGGCCAGGTTGAATCCCCCTCGGTATGCACTGTTATCCTGCCAGAATGCCCTCTGTGTACCCTACCCTGTGTGATCATTTGCTTTATTGCTTATCTCTTCCACTAAGCCATAAGCTCCTGTCCATTTCTGCTCTCCAAGTATTAGCACAGTGCCTATTGGTGCATGGTTAACACTAAGCAGATATTTATTGAACGAATGAAAGGATGAATGAATGAATGAAGGTCAACATCTAACTTCACTGTAGGCATTTTTGTATCCATGTCCACAAGTCAAATAGGCTGCAGTTTTCCCTTCTCATACTGCCCTTCTCTGGTTATACTGGCCTCAAAAAATGAACTGGTTCCTTCTTTTTCCATTTTCTCGAACAGTGTGTATAAAATTGGAATTATGTGTTCCTTGACTGTTTGGTAGAACTTGCCAGTAAAATGTCTGGCTCTGGGATAAACATTTCCTAGGTTGATTTTTAACTACTGATTCCATTTCTTTGATGGCTATGGGTGTCTTTAGGTTTTATATTCTTCCTGACTCAATTTTTGCTCATTATATTTTTCCGGGAAATTGTCCATACCAGCTAGGTTTTCAAATTTATTAACAAAATGCTGTTCATCGTTTTCTCTTAATATATTCTAATCTCTGCTGCATCTATCCATACCCTTCATTTTTTTTCATTCCAAATATTATTGTATATGTATCTTCTCTTTTCTGGATCAGTTGTGTCAGAGACCTCCCTATTTTTATCTAGTGTTTCTTTCTACTTTCTACTAGTGTTTTCAAAGAATCAACTTTCAATTTGGTTAATACTATTTTTTGTTTCATTAATTTTCACTTTTATATACTATTATATATTTTATGTTCTTATGTCTAAGAATATATACCATATATAAAATATAATCTAATCAGTGGTCCCCAACCTTTTTCTTTCCACGGTAGGGGGTGGGGGGGAGGGATACGGTTCAGGGGCTAATGCAGTAATGGGAGCCGCAGTTGAAGCTTTGCTAGCTCACCCGCCGCTCACCTCCTGCTGTGCAGCCGGGTTCCTAACAGGCTTTGGACCACTAGCAGTCCGAGGCCCAGGGGCTGGGGACTCCTGATCTAATTGTGTATTGTTAATATATCATGTTATTTTCTTTGTTCTGTTCTCTGGATTTATTTTGTTGGCTTAAAAAGATTCTTGATGGCTTAAGTAATTAATTTTCACGCTTCGGTTTTCTTTTTTTTTTTAACATTTAAGGCTACAAGATTTCACTCCAAGTGCCACTGAAACGACATTCCACAAAATATGTAGAATTTTTATTACCATCCCAGGCGAAGAATGTTTAGATTTCCAGTATGATTCCTTCTTTGCCTCAATACATGTGTATTTTTACATTTCTAAACACAAGTTTTTGTTTTTGTTTTTAGTTATTTATGTCTAACTTAATTAAGGTCAGAGAGGTGGTCTGTATGAAGCACATTCTTTATTATTTGTTGAGATTTTGCTTTGGTAAATAGTTTTTATAAATACTCCATGTGGTTTTGAAAAGAATGTGTATATCTTATTTGTTGTATAGCATTCTGTATGAATCTGTTAAATCAAGCTTGTTAATTATATCATCCAGATTTTCTTTAGCCTTACTAATATCTATCACTTTTTATAGTGGTACATTAAAATCTCCTTATATGACTGAATTTGCCAGTATCTACTCTAAATCTCTCCAACTTTGCTCTCTATATTTTAAAAGTATGTGATAAGGTACATCAAAAAGGGCTATGAACATCTCATAGTATGACTGCATTTTTTTATTTTTTAACCTGTTATTTCTCATTTTGCTTTATTTATTTTGAATCTGTGTAATTAGGCGCATACAAGCTTAGATTTACTGTTTTCCTAGTGAACCATTTCTTTAATATATGCACAGATGATCTTTAACCCTAGTGCTTTTTGCTTTAAAGTCTACTTTGCCTGCAATAAATATAACTACTCTCACTTCTAGCTGGCATTTTGTCTGGCATATCTTTTTCCATCCTTTTACTTTCAACCTTTCTATGTCTTTGATTTTTAGGTAAGTCTGTTATAAACAGCATGTACCTGGATCTTATTTATTTATTTATTGGGTTGACTAGTAAGTTTAGTCCATTTACATTTAATGTAATTGCCGATATTTTTAATGAAACTTAGGGGCACAAAACTATATTAATCACAATCTCTGGCATAAACATACTATCATCATTAGGTATATCCATGGCCTTATTTTATTTTATTTTTTGATATTATGAACACTTGTAAACCTACTATTCAACTAGAGAACTAAAACAGTAACAGTGACTTGCAACTACTTTTGTGCTCCTCCTCTGCTGTTCCCCCACCTGAAGAAACCACCAGTCTCAATCTTGTATTTATTATTCTTCTTTGCTTTTTAAAATGTTTTATCAAATTTTTATCGTATACTCGGTTTAAAATTTTACAAAAATTTTCTGAGGAGGCCTATATTTCTTACTCAACATGGTATTACTAAGATTCAACTAGACTGTTGCTTCTGGCTACAGTTCATTATTTTCCATAGTTGTATAAAATTCCATTTCATGACTGTCCCACAAATTAGCTTGTCCATTCTCCTGTCACAGGCCTTTGAGTTGTTCCAATTTTTTGCTGTTACAAGCAGCGGTGATAAGTAGTCTTATCTTCCAGTGTATGCGGGCAGAATTTTCTCTTTGGAGTGATTACTGCGTCATGAGATGTGTAAGTGTAAAACTTTACAGAATAATGCTAAACTGTTTTCCAAAGGTACTCTTGCAATTTGTACTCCCACTAGCAATGTATAAGACAGCCTGTTGATCTACTGATTTCTGACATTTGGAACTGATGTCTCATTTTCTTCTGTTTTCTCTAAGTTTTTTGTTTACTTCCTTCCTTTTCTTCTATTGAACTGATCAGGAATTCTTTGTTCCCTTTTCCTCTTTAACTAGCTTAGGAGTTGTAAGGTATATTTCTATTCCTTTAGTGATGACTTTACAATTTTTAACATGTACACTTAATCCAGCCTCCCTGAAACTCTACAGTAAACAGAGAATTATTCAACTTCAATTACATCCTCCCTTTTACATGTTATTATTGCTTCTTATTTTAGACTCACCTGTTTTTATACCCCTAAATTTAATCACTACTGTCATTTTAGTTTTATACAGTCATTGTTTTGATTTGCTCATGTTTACCAATTTGTTCACCTTTGTTTCTAGCATGTTTTTCTCCCTTTCTTCTAGGTACCAGCCCTTTCCCTTGAAACATATCCTTTAGTAGTTTTTTGTAAGGGAGGTTATATGAGTGACGTGCTTTCTCTATTCGTATAAAATTGTCTTGTTTCACCCTTATCCTTGAATGATGATTTCTCTGGGTGTAAAATTCTAGATCGAAAGTTATTTTATCCTCAGCACTTTTATGAATATGTCACGTCTTCTTGTTTTCTATTTATTGTTGAGACATTTGCTGTCAGTCTAAATATCATTCCTTTGTAGGTAATCTGTTCTTTCTTTCTGGTTTTAAGATTTTTCTCTCTTGTCTTTGACTTCCTGCATTCTTACCATGTGGTGTTCAGGTGTGAATTTCTTTTATTTACGTGGTTCAAGATTCACTGCATACCCAAAATCTCAGGATGCAGGTTTTTGATCAAACCTGGAAAACTGTCAGCAGCTGTCTATGTAAATCCTGTCTCCCTTACACCCTCTCTATTCTCACCTTCTGGCGCTCATATTAGGTGTACAACGCACCTTCTCTTTCTATGCAACATAGCCTGAGCTTTTCTCTCAGACTTCCCATCACTTTGACTCTCTGTGCTGCTTCCTGGGCATTTTCTTCAGATCCATTTGCTATTTTTTCTTCAGCTGTGTCTAATCTGCTGTGTAACTCATCCACTGAGCTTTTCATTTCAATGACTATATGTGTCATTTCTAGAAGTTCTGTTTAGTTATCTTTCAAATCTACCTTTTTTTACAGTGTTATGTTATTTTCTCATGGTTCCAAATGTTCTTTTATGTTTTTAATAATTTTTTAACTTACTTATTTTATAGTCTGTCTGATAGTTCTGTTATCTGAGGTTCTTGGGACTTTTGTACCTACTACATCTTGGTTATGGTGGATTGTATCCGTGTATGTTCAGTAGTTTGGTGTTGGGTCAGTATTTTTATCTTTTTTTTTTTCCCACTTTAGGGTTCCTGGACCATAGAGGAAGGGTAAATTTCAGTCCCAGATTTACATGAGACTGGGCTGTAGTCCCAAATTCTCAGTGAAGACTTTTTTCTCCACTTTCAACTTATGCCAAGACAAATTTTCTTGTCTCCCTGTGCCACTAGGGAGATTTTTTTCCACTGAATTATTTCTATGATGATTCATCCCTTTCAAGGTCCCACATTTATTCGGGGATGTCAGTTCCATCTCCCCACTTTACTGGACTCAAACCACAGTCTTCTTTACATTTTGATGCTCAAACTTCAGCCTTTCAAGGCCAACAAACCTGCCTGAGACCAGCTCCGCATCCTCCTCCTTGCTCACCATGCTAACTGTCATCTTTCTCTTGCTTCTGTCACTGGACACCTTTCCTTGTTGTCCCATGAGCTCATTTCAATGGGTGTTTATTGCATCTTGACCAGTATTTATACATGGTTTATATTTATAAACCAGTATTTATAGTGGGAGGATTTTCAAGTTATTTAGTCTGCCATATTGACAGAAATGGAAACTCACTTCCATTTAATTTTTACCATCTTCCATTTCAAATGCATTTTTTCTTAGAATACTGTGGCATCTAGGATCTCTGAATCATTTTTCTTCTGAATAATCTTTTACGGGTGAGGCAGCATTGGAATTACCTCAAATGAGGCCAACATTGGGCAGTGTGACTATTCATTATAATCACCTGGGAACTTTAAACAATACTGATGCTTCTTCCTTCCACCCACAAGATTCTGATTTAACTATTCTGGGGGACAGTGTGGGCAGTGATCTTTCTTAAAACTTCTCAACTGATGCTAATGTGTCACCAAGGTTGAACATGACTACTGGAAAACAGACTGATAAAAACAAACAGACCGTAAGGATCCCTAGGCCCCTTCCCACAATGTCTGATTTATTTTGCCTGAGGGGAGCCCCAGACATCTAACATTTCCCTGATGATTGCAGCAAGGGTTCAGAACTGATGAGTTACCTGGGTACATCCAGTTAGAAGGGAGGAGTCAACATAACGTTAGAGCTGGAAGCACGAGCAATAATCTAGTCCAGCGGTTCCTAGTGTCTGCACAGCCGTCCGTTGGACTCCTGGGGAGCTTTTTAATTTTACAGATTCCTGGAGGTTGTGACCTGGTAGATTTAATGTAAGGCCAGAGAGTCTTTTATTCCCCAGAGGACTGTGATGGCCAACTAAGTTTGGAAACCACTCAGCTAGCCCGTCTTGTTTTACAAAGGAGGAAACCAGCCCAGAAAGAAGCGTTTTTTCTCTCAAGGTCGCAGAGCTGATTAAGAAGAAAGCTGACTCCTACCTTCCAGTCTTGTGTCCATTTCATCCATTTCCAACAGAAAGTCTCCTGCTGCTTTTAGAAGATCTTGGCCAGTTTAAAAGGGCAGATTCTGAACTTGTGTGCAGTGATTTCAGGAATGTGGGCTCTTCTGGTTTGTTTTGTGTGTGGATGGCACAGCAGAGAGGAAATAAAACAGTCTGCTGCCTCGCACGGAGGGTCTTCTAGTAGCCAGGTGACCTTGAGCGGATAAGCCACCCTCATCTGTAGACGGGGTCATGATGGTTGTAAAGTATCTTCACACATTCTTTAGTCCTCCTGTAAGAGGTGGCGTTGAATTCCCCTCACCCTGAGTGTGGTCTGTACTTAGTCACTGGCTTCTAATGAATAGAATGTGGGGGAAATGATGGCGGTTGAATTCCGAGGCTGGATCAGAAAAGGCACGCGCCCTCCGCCTGGCTCGCTCTCTCTGATCACTCTAGGGGAAGCCGGCTTTCACGCCGTCAAGATGCACAAGTAGCCTGCTAGAGAGGCCCACGTGGAGAAGAATTGCAGCTTCCTGTCAGCAACCCGAACTAACCTGCCAGGATTGTGAGACATCTTAACGGTGCATCTGCCAGCCCCAGCCATGCCTTCAGACGACAGCTACCCCAGCTCACATCTCAACAACTTCCCGAGAGACCTGGAGCCGGAACCTCGCAGCTAAGCCACTCCCAATTCCTGACCCTCAGATACTGGGTGAGACATTAAATACTTGTTTGAAGCTACTACGTTTGGGGCTAATTTGCTGCACAGAATAGACGATTAATACAGAGATACTTCAAAATGCACAAAAACGGAACTGCTTACTTCATAGGTTTGTGGCAGGATTCCTACACTAACAGTTCTGGAGTGCTTTGGTTAGACTCTAGCCAAATGAACTGCATATTAGATAGAAAGAAGTGATTGCATGTTATTAATGTTATCAGATTGCAACATATTTCATGTTCAATTACCTACAGTGCTCTTTCTGGAGCATCGCTTACTCATCTGCTTATCCCCACTGCACACTTAAAAAAGGTCGCTGTTAAGATATACAAGTATACGTAGGATTTAAATGTCTTGACTCAGTTACTAACCACCGCGAGCACGTTTTCAAATTGGAAAAGCGAGATCCATTTAAACTCTGTCTTCTTCGCAAAAGGCTCTTTGTTTACTTCTTGGTATTGCATTTTACCGGCAGGCCGAGCCCCTCTCTGATTGAAGAGTCCGTTCACTTTATCTGTCTCGGTAGCCCCACAAGCCTTACTGTTCAGAACAGACACGGCAGACTTTGCACCAAAAAAGCAAACCGTATTTTTAACCAGAAAATCTTTAATAAAATGAAGTTTTATTCATGAAAATTCCACCAAGCATAAATTCCCTGTCTAAAAGTAATGGGCCCTTTGTATTTCCCTTAAATAAATAAATAGCTTCTTTCCTCAAGAACTGACTTCTGAGCATGCTCTTAAATTCAGGGCTAGTTTGTTTTCTTCCAGGAAATAAAAAATAAGCATGTGTGTACAGATCCTAAGTCAGCCCTTCTAGAAATGTATAATATGGGAAAGCCAAGATGGTTTCTTTCTAACAGTCATAACTAGAGGTATACAGTACCTGGAAAAGACATGAAAAAAGGCAGAGGGTGTGAGGCTGAGAGAAAGTGAAATTATATTTTTCAAACACTCTTTACTGATCTAACACACAAATATCTGTAATTTATTTACTCCTATAACCTTGTTTGATATATTTAGAGACATGAAGTTTTCCTTTATTTAAATGATGGAGAAAATACATTTTGTTTCATTTTTTCTTTTCCAAACTGGGGATGGAAATGCAAAAAGCTCCCTAATGGAGTGGGGGGGAGTGTTTAGCCAAAAAGTTTCCTTTTTTCCTTTCCATTTCCACATTGGACACAGCTAGACACCTAGTGTGTGGTTGTACTTTGTTCCCTCTGCCTTCTTCTGTCCTCATCGCCAACTCAGAGTTACCACGCCAACCAGGGCAAACGCTCCCTACATGCCTAGCTGAATAAGAACACTCATAATGAATCAATCACACTCGTAATGAATCAATATCATTAATTGAGTGACCATAGCAGAGGATCAGTCTAGCTATCGTGGGGACAGGGACTGAAAATCTTTATTCGTCAGAAGTTGCAGGAAGTGGACGGTAGCTTGCGATTGGCTGTGAGGCTGGCTCCAGTCCCTCTGGGTGACAGCATCCTGCAGGCAGCACCTTCTGCCAGCCTGGTGAGCCCCCTCCCCAGCCACAGCTCTCTTATTTGAATGTGGGTACGGTTGGCGCAAGAGAGAAGCCTCAGGAATTAAACAGAAAGTCACCATTCTCATTAAAAAATATCCAGGGCTGGGACTTCCCAGGTGGCGCAGTGGTTAAGATTCCACGCTCCCAACGCAGGGGCCCGGGTTCAATCCCTGGTCGGGGAACTAGATCCCACATGCATGCCACAACTAAGAGTTCGCATGCCACAACTAAGGAGCCCGCCTGCCACAACTAAGACCCTGTGCAGCCAAATAAATAAAATAATAATAATAATAAAAAAATCCAGGCCTGCTCTCCCATGTACCTTAAAGCTATTGAAATGCTGTTCGTCATTCTGTCATCATTATTCTTATACACGTGGGTAAATATTTTACTAAACGGCTTCACTGCTTGGCAGTGACAGAGCCCTTTGCCTCCTAGCTCTGGCCGTCACCCAGCACTGCCTGGGAGGGTAGGAGGGCAGTGGGCTCCTTGAACACTCAGTGGTGTTAATGAAGTAGCAGCTCTCTCCACCTGGAAACCATTTTCTCCTCCAGCCTCTTGGGCTTAATCTTCATTTCTTCTTTTTTAAATCAGTTACCAACTGAGTCTTAATGAAGGGTGCGGGGGGAGCCCCCAAAGAAAACAGCTATGTCTTTTAACTCCACCTGGAAATGGGTGACACGGTGCCACCTTCACCTTCCCTTCCACCTGTGTCTCCACTTGGAAACTTGCTCTAGCCCCTCCACGAGCTGCCTTGCCAAACAGAAATTCTAAATGTCATAGGTGGAAATATGCAGGGCCCCTCCAACCCGGCTGGCTCACATGCTCTACAGGTTACGTCAGAGAACACCAGGCATTCTCATCGTCATTTCCACCACCAAGCCTCATGGCCCCATCAGCTTTCCAATTTGCCAGCCACACATTCATAGCCCAGGCCCACAAACCCACCCATTAATTTGGACCAACGTTGGGTCCACTTCTTCAAAATTCTTAGCTTTTTACCATTACACAGTATTGGAAGTGGCCCAAGTACCAATAAGTAACGTGGCTGTAGTGTCATCCCATCCCATCCTTGAGTCTTCAGGAGGCCACCGGGACGAGATCTATTTCTGTGGCAGAAATTCCAAGTTTGGAGGACCGTGGGTATGACGCCCTCTTCTGGTAGATGCAAGGAACGCCTGCTTGCACCCCTGCGTCCCGGTTCCCTCTGCTGGCTGAGGAAAAAGCAGCTGTCTCTCCCTTCTGGGCCCAGATTCCAAAGTTCAAGGCCCTGCACTCAAATTCTGAGACCCAAGTCCCACAAACCGAGACGTTTCCTGAAGTGGAAACCAAGACTCACCACAATAGCCCACACTGCGATTTCTACAATTACCAATCGGCTAATTCCAAGTGGCTGAAAAACTAATGAAGGGACAGGGAGGAAGCATTGTCATCTCTGAAGGGGGCATTCAAGCAGGTTGAAATCAGAGCTATGTAACCAAACACAATACTGACACACATACAGAGACAGAGGGAAGAAAAAAGATGAGATAAGATAAAAGATTAGACGTGAGGACAGTAGAGGACAGGCCGCAGAGCTGAGTTAGACACTCACGCTAAGAAGAATACTGCTTGGAGAGGGCAGAAGAAATAAAAGCATGGCTGTGCCCATGGGTGGGAGGAACAGGAGGCTCTGCGTATAAACACCCAGCGTCAGAACAAGATGAAGGAGGGACTGTGATCTCAGAGGAGAAGGGACGCGCATAAGCATTATCTGAAGCGAGTCTGAAAATGAATTTCATCACCATCCTCTTGCTTTTGCGGATTCCGGAGATTCCCTCGACAGTGGCTGGACACGCCCCCAAGACCCCGGCACCTACTCAGCAGATCCCACACGAGAAAGAAAGGCAACACCCGGTTTTGTATCTTCTAGTTTGGGTCGTAGATAATCCTGAGCATTCCAAAATTCAGTTGCCCAAGTGGCTGTCGGGGAGGCCTGGCTTGACAGAAGACGTTCATAAAGAAGACCCGGGGGGTTAGCTGATCGCCAGCTTGATGCAAACCTACAGCGCAAGGAGGCTGTTGAGAACCCTAATGCAATCTTCGGCTCTATTAATAGAACAGCAGAGTGTGAGGAGGGAAGCAATAATCCCAGCGCGTGCTGCCGGGTCAGGCCACATGCAGTTTTATGCTCAGTCCTGCAGGCTGTCTTTTAAAAGAGACACTGGCAAATTCAAGCCTGTTCAGAAGGGCATGAAAAAGATCGGACACCGGTATCTAGACAGCATCGAGATTAGCTCGACAGTCCTTGTACGATTGGCAATATCAGAACGATGATTGTGCCGAAGATACAGAATCTCAGTAGCTAACACCAGGAATCATGTTTTCAATGTTTACTTAAATTCCCTGATATTTGGGGGGTCCCCTCTCAATATAATGGGGATAAGACTCCACCCAGTCTACCTGCAAGTGTAGTTTGAAGGATAGAGTCTGCCCAGTTGGGCTAGTGTGTCCTGAGCATCTACCTACTGCCAGCTCTGTGCCAGGCCCCGGGGCATCGAGAGGAGCTTGAAGTCTAGTTGACAGAGAGGCCCATAAACAGGTACTTTGCATAGAATGTGACTGATGGCGAAAGACACATGCATTGATTTGAAAGGAGATGCAGTTTATTTCTTATAGGGAAAGAGTGATAAGAGAGAAACATAGAATCTGTAGCATATGTATTTGCAGTTGCTGGCAGTCAGGGAGGAGAGGCCATTAGTAGAAAAGATTAGAACCAGGCAAGTTCAGAGTCAGGAAAGACAACCGAAGGATCTCAACTGTGTCAGATGCCGTCAAGAAGTCCAGGAGGAGGGGGAGGAAGGCACCAGACCACTCCCTAGATGTGGAGATGAGGGGTTCACCCTTAGTGGTCAAGAGACACATTCCAGGAAAATGCTAGAGACAGAGACAGACTTCATTTAGGGAGTTTGAGGAAGGTTGCATTTATCGGACACCTATTACATGCCTAGAGTTATGGAAGTTCAAAAAGCATTTGGAGTTCGCTTCAGTGTTGGTTGGTGAGTTAAGACTAACACCTATAGGTCCTTCAGGGAATAGTGGAAGATTATTGTATGAATTGCTCAACTGGGTGAGACCGACAGATGGGGGTTTAAGTTGTTGGGCGTCAGCCTGTTGGTTGACCTAGGGTGACGTTCCTTACGCTGATGGTGACAGAAGCAAAAAGCTCCGAAGATGGTCAGCGGGATCCTTGCCTTCCTCTTCTCCTTGCCTCTTGGCAAGTTTCCTTTCCCAGAAGTGTTCAGAAACACGATTCTTGTCCTGATATCCCTTGGGTTTGCTTCCTTTTTGTTATTTACCGGTGAAATTAATATTACTCTTTACCCTGTACACATTCTCAATCCAAGGCGTGTTTTTTTCATCAGTGGGTTTGTGTTTGGTTGATTAGTTATTCGTGCATAATGTAAGATGACAAGAGCTGTGATACACGGAAATGATTGTGGTGAGTGCAGGCATACAAGTTCTGTGCTTGGCTTCTTTCCCTCTTTTTTTTTTTTTGGTGAGTGTGGGTGGGTAGGCAGGTTAGTAAGGCATTTGGATTACTTGCAGATGGTTGAAATTCTCCCCTTACCAAACTGGTGACTGAAGCAAAGTAGAGGGAATTAAAATAAATGGCGTTTGGTGCACATCCCCTCAGCCTCCTTGAGCAGGACCTCTGCATCTGTCCTGCGCAATCGCTCAAGTCACTTGACTTCTCTAGACTTAAGTTTCTCCATCTGTTTCACATCCAATGTATCTTTTGTATGTTGGCTTCCTTCATAGGTTACATTTTTGCAAAGGGAATCCAAGTTATAGGCCAGCTCTTCCTCTGACTTGCCCCACGGGACTTCCCAGGACATGTTCCCTCACAGTAGCCAGAGAGGTCATTGCAAATCAGATCGCTCCAACGGCTTCTCACTTGTACTCAACCCTTTTGGTGTAGCCTAAAAAGCCCTGAATGATCTGATCTTGGCCTGCTTTTCCAGCCTATATCATGCCACTATCTCTCAAACAAAATAATAATTTCCCTCCTCGGGCCTTTTTTTTTTTTTTTTTTTTTTTTTTTGCAGCATGCGGGCCTCTCTGTTGTGGCCTCTCCCGTTGCGGAGCACAAGCTCCGGACGCGCAGGCTCAGCGGCCATGGCTCACGGGCCCAGCTGCTCCGCGGCATGTGGGATCTTTCCGGACTGGGGCACGAACCCGTGTCCCCTGCATCGGCAGGCGGACTCCCAACCACTGCGCCACCAGGGAAGGCCCTCCTCGGGCCTTTTGCATGTGCTCTTCTTTCTCTCCTCACTGTATGGATATCTCCTTATTACTTTTCAAATCTTAGTTCAGATACCACCTCCTCAAAAATACCTTTTCTCATCAACGTCTCTAAAGTTGCCTCCCCTACTGCTTTCTAGTTCATTGCCTTAAATTGCCTGCTGGGAGCTCACATGAGGGCCTCAATTATCCTCTGTTTGGGTTTTTCCATGTGGCAGCGTGGGCTTCCTAATAACATGGAAGCTGGATTCTAAGAGGGAAGAAGCAGAAACACCAAAATCTAAAATATTCTCCACCTATTCCCAAATAATTTTCTAGCACATTATCCTATGTTATCTATTTTCTCACTCTCT
Source organism: Leucopleurus acutus (assembly GCF_964270905.1). NCBI lineage: Eukaryota > Metazoa > Chordata > Mammalia > Artiodactyla > Delphinidae > Leucopleurus > Leucopleurus acutus. The sequence goes on from NC_139161.1 coordinate 31,189,005, forward strand.
GAAATTATTGTGGTAATTTATGTTTCCTTGCTAATTGCCTGCTCTCTCCCAGCATCTATAAGGATATAAAACCCATGAGATTAGAAACCTTGCTTATGTTCGTTGCATGTGCCAAGCACTAAGGAAGCACCCAGTAAACGTTCGATGAAGAAGTGAATTTTAAATGTTTAGAAATAAAGAGAAAGAAACAATTAAGATGGACACAAAATTCAATGAAACGTACAAACAAACACATGTACACCAAAATGTCATGCTGCAGAGAACTTTTCAGGAAGAGAACTACAACCTGAAGGGTAGAGAGCCCACCACACAGTGAGCCAGGCACGAATGAGATCCTGTTGGCAGCCCCTCTGCCTCCTGCTGTTCAGAACTTTCAGAGCTGGACAGGGAAGGGGTGACTCAGGCACAGCGACCCAGGATGCATAGGAACCTGTAAGTGACCAGGATCAGCACACAGCTAGAACTTAAGGGGAAGAGGTTGTGCCCAGATGTCACAGGTCACCTGTGGGGTGACGTCAGTAACGCTTCCTTGAAGTCCTCTGCCTGGTGTGGGAGGGCTTTGCTTGCTTTACCTGAGCCTAATCCTGCAGAGGAGAATGATCTTGGCTCAGCCCAATTCAAATCAGCACCTACTATGTGAAAAACACTGTGCTACATGCAGTGGATGATGGAGCGGTGAAAGGACTGGGACATGCGCCCAGGGTGAGAACAGCCAGCGGATGGATCAAGCAGGTATGAGGATGGCTCCTAAACGGGACGGAGGGGCTCAGTGGCAGGGGGAGGAAGCCAGTAGCCCCGAAGTTACAGACAAGGGAGAAGCCGAAAGGTTTCCCAGAAGGGCCAGTGCAGGAGATGCCTGGCAAGGAGGGCCCTCCAGAGTCAGGGAAGCCAGGGCACATTTGGAGACCTCTAGACGCTCCCTTAGGTTGGAGGAGGGTAGGACCTGCAGGTAAGTGCAGGAAGAACAATTTACTACCAAAAGTTGCCATAACCAATCCCTGAAGCCAATGGCTGGAGTCTTGGGCTGAGAGCAAAGGAGACGTGGTTTTCCAAATGGAAGATGGGAGACAGTTTTACTAGAAGCTTTACTAGAAGGGGAGTGCACACTGTGCAGGCAAACCCACAAGAGGCACTGCAGTGATGAAATGTAAGTCCAAAACAGTGTCTGGGGTGTGTTGTGATTTGAACAAAATAATAAGTGACCATTGGGAGGTGTGTGTATGGGGGGCGGGGAGTAGAGGGTAATTATAAAAGCAGCAGAAGGATTTTTTATTTCGATCTGGACAAACTGATTCTGAAATTAATGTGGAGTACACCCACGTTCATAGCAGCATTATTTACAATAGCCAAAAGGTGAAAGCAACACAGTGTCCATCCACAGATGAATGGATAAACTAAATGTGGTCCATACATACAGTGGAAAAGTATACACTTATAACAAAGAATGCTACAATGAGGATGAACCTTGAGGACATTATGCTAAATGAAGTAAGCCAGACACAAAAGGACAAATACTATATGATTCTATTTATAGGAGGTACTGAGAATAGTCCAATTTATAGAGAAAGTAAAATGGTGTTTGCTAGGGTCTGGGGGGAGGGGAAAACAGAAGTTATTGTTTAATGGGTATTGAGTTTCAGTTTGAGATGATTAAAAATAAATTCTGGATGAGTGGATAAAGAAGATGTGGTATATATACACAATGGAATATTACTCAGCCATAAAAAAGGATAAAATAATGCCATTTGCAGCAACAGGGATGGACCTAGAGATTATCATATTAAGTGAAGTAAGTCAGAGAAAGACAAATACCATAATCACCTAAATGTGGAATCTCAAAAAATGACACAGGAGAATTCCCTGGTGGTCCAGTGGCTAGGACTCTGCACTTCCACTACAGGGGACATGGGTTCAATCCCCGGTCAGGGAAATAAGATCCCACAAGCTATGTGGGATACACGAAAAAATACACACCAAAAAAAGGTTAAAAAAAAAACTTATAAAAAAATAAAAAAGGATACAAATGAACTTATTTACAAAACAGAAATAGACTCACAGGCATAGAAAACAAACTTATGGTTACGAAAGAACCATAATTTCTTTGGGAGGAGGGATAAATTAGGAATTTGGGATTAAAATATATACACACTTATATATCAAATAGATAACAACAAAGGACCTACTGTATAGCACAGGGAACAATACTCAATATCTTAGAATAACCTAAAGTGGAAAAGAATCTACAAAAGAATATATATGTATGTATAACTGAATCACTTTGCTATACACCTGAAACTAACACAACAATGTAAATCAACTATATTTCAATTTGAATTTCAATTTAAAATTTTTTTTTAAAGTCCTGTAAATGGATAGTGGTGATGGTAGTATAATAATGTGAATGCACTTAATGTCACTGAATTGTACACTTCGAAAGGGTTAAATGGTAATGTTTATGCAATGTATATTTTACCATAATGTTTTAATTTAATGTGAAGAAATAAGTCAGGAATATCCAGGGTAGTACTGAGGAAGAAAAGTAATGAGGAGATGAAACCCTACCAGATATTAACACCAGTTATAAAACCTCAAGAGTTAAAAGTGTGGTGTTGGCACTTGAGTACACAGACAATGAAACAGAAAGTCCAAAAATAGACTGAAATAATTCAAGACTTGTGTGTGTGGGAAAGGTGGCATCTGGAAACAGCGGGGAAACAGAGCTGAGACTGACTGGAGCCATCAGGAACAAGTGAAGTTGGATCCTTACCTTGTACTTATAGAAGGAAGACCTCTGATCAGAGAGGAGACTCAAATCTGAACCATGATACCACACAAATACTAGAAGGAACCAGGGGAGAATTCATTTTTAACCTCAGAGGGTGTGCATGTACCCGCTGTGACTTGGAGTCAGTCCTTTAGCCTTCCCATGCCTATCTCATGGGGTTGTTGTGAGCACTGTGGGAGTTAATACCTGAAAAGTGGTTAGAAAAACGTCTGGCACCCACAGCAGATACAGTCAGTGACCACCACCACCACAACCACAACCATGACCGTCTCCACCACCATCACCACCACCACCATCACCACCACCAGCATCACCATCACCACCATCACCATCTTCACCACCATGACTATCCCCACCACCATCCCCACCACCACCATCATCACCACCACCATCACCATCTCCACCACCATCACCATCCCCACCACCATCCCCACCACCACCACCATGACCATATCCACCACCATCAACCACCACCACCACGACCATCCCCACCACCATCAACACCACCACCATCACCATCATCACCATCACCATCACCATCAAAAAGAATGAGGATGTTTTATAAACTGATATGGAAAAAGTATCCAGATGTATTATCAAGTGGGAAAAAAAGCCCAGGTGCAGAGGGGTGTGTGCACAATACACTATTCCTGGTTTTAAAAAGAGGGCAGTAGAAGAAAATACACATGCACGTATATACCTAAATATTTGTTGTAAGTGTATAATTACACACACATATCTACATATATTTGTAGGTGTATATTTACACACACACATACACAATAAACATCTTTGATCAGGCCACTGCATTGCAAAACTCCAGGGGGCACTATTCCATTGTGTTCCTTGTCAGTGGCATCGTAAGAGCTCTATATAAATGGCGTCCCTTGGAGTTGTGTACCACAATGGTCCTGGTCACTTAACTGCACATGGTAACATGTCTCTGGGAGAACACAAAATACCAAATAACACTGGCTACCTGTGGGGAAGGACACAGATGGCTTGGAATAGAGGTGTGAAGGAGAATTTTCACAATGCAGCATTTGTGTCTTTTCAGTCTGGAACCACTTGCATCTGTTATGGAAACTCCTTCTCCCGAAAATAGATAAATAAAAGGAGTGGTGAAAATAAATAAATGCACACATACATAAAAATAACAATACATGTTAGAGAATTTGGGAAATACAGAAAAGTATGAAGGAGAGAATTATAATTAAGCATGATTTTTCTGGTTGTCTCTGTGTCTGTCTGGAGTGCTTTGAAAGACAGCTTCATGTAGGGCAGGAGGGCCCCAAGGCCATCTCCTGCTCCACAACCTGGTTTTTAAATAAAGTTTTATTGGAACATAGCCACGCACATTCGGTTATTTAGCATCGATGGCTGCTCTCCTGCAACACGTAGTTATTGCGTAATTTTGAGTAGCTTTCTCGTTCAATCTGTAAATCTAGTTCAATCTATAAGTGCCCTGGCATAATTCCACTAAAATGCACAGTGAAGAAGTAAGATGATAGCGCAGAGTTAAAATGAACATATGAGGGCTTCCCTGGTGGCGCAGTGGTTGAGAGTCCGCCTGCCGATGCAGGGGACACAGGTTCGTGCCCCGGTCCGGGAAGATCCCACATGCCGTGGAGCGGCTGGGCCCGTGAGCCATGGCCACTGAGCTTACACGCCCGGAGCCTGTGCTCCGCAACGGGAGAGGCCACAGCAGTGAGAGGCCCGCATACCGCAAAAAAAAAAAAAAAAGAATATATTCATTCGGATTTAGAACTTAAAAAAACAAGCAGCAGAGATGTTCCCCACTATTAAATAATATTAGGATAAGTGATAACAACTGCACTTGTTTGCGTACAATGAGAAACAGGAATGTAATCTGAACTGAAGTACAAATAATGTGCCAAGACAAATTAAAGATTATCAAGTGGAGAAAATGAAAAAGAAAATATTCTTAGAAATGAGCTATGCCTCAATAAGAAGTGTAATGTTAAAATAATTCCCAATGTTATGATACAGGGTAAGATGCAAGAAATGTGAGTAAAAACACACCTCTTATGTTAAAATCTCACCAGACATTCAGTCTCTCAATGAGCAGGGGGGAAATAAGTCATATGAGACACAGGACAATTATACTTTGGGCAGGACTGTCCTGTGCATTGTAGGAGTCTAGCACCCCTGGCTCCCCACTAAATGCCGATAATGACCCCATTCATAATGATAACCAAAACAACTCCTTCAGCTTTTTTAGACTCCCCTGAAGGGCAGTACCACCCTCCTTGAGAACCACAGATACATGTGAAAGCAATTTGAAAAGTTAAAAACACTTTTCAAATATATAGTATGATTAATCTATAAAACTGCAGTGGATTTTCAGTGAATACTGTATATCTACACTATTTAAATGAAGACTATTGAATTATAAAACATGAGTGTTTTCTTTTTCTTTATGAAACTGATTTCCATTCCTGGAAAAACAGCAAGTGAGTCAATATACTTACTGGAAACAACTAAAAATTTGGGATTTTCTTAACAGCATCAATGAACGAGCAGAAAAGTTAAGAATTCTTAGTCCAGGGATCGAGTGAAGTGGAGCTCAGAGGTGTAAGTAGAGCCCAGCACTCCAAGGGCATTTGGTGAACCTGGTGAACTTGAACTTTGGTATTCATGGCCTCATAAGACTTTGAAAAAGCAGCCAAAGCCCCAGGGCTATTAAAGGTGGGGAGTCTAATAAGACATTTTCCAGCATCAACATGGGACATCTGAAAAGCTATGCGTGGAGTATAAGGGTGAATTTAGAAACACCTTACAGACCCTTCTGGAGACTGCAAGGAAAATCTGTCTCAAACTTTGCACTGGAGAGGATAAGGGGTGTGTGTGTGTGTGTGTGTGTGTGTGTGTGTGTGTGTGTGTAGACACATGTGCCAGGAACCTCTATAAAACATTCAAACCTTAAGCAGTCCATGACACAGTTTATAGCAAAAGATCCACACTCTCTGGGTGGTCTGAATACCCTAAGTGGAGGATATAACTGGAGTCATCCCAGGAACTAGTAATGCCTCCAGCACCTGGCAGAACAAAAGTGAATCCTCTACAGAGGAAGCCAAGTTTATCCCAGACCTCAAAGTATTCCCATATATAAAATGTCAAGGAAAATGATCAGATTACAGTTCAAACACATGTACACACACAGAGAAAGATGATGAGCAAATGACTACATGATACAAAAGCATGGAGTGACTAAGTGGGAGGGAGGAAGAGAGGGAGGAGGGAAGGAAGGAAGGACGAAAGGAAGGAAGGGAGGAAGGAAGGAAGGAAACAGTGAAGGCACCAAGAACTAAGAGCAAGAAGCAGCAGATGGATGGAAGAGACCTGCAAAAACTTCAGATCCTGGAATAATAAGATGAAGACTATAAAATAACCATGTTTATTTAACATGTTTAATAAAAATAAAATACACACATGAAAATATACAAGAAAAAGACACTATTAAAAAATGATCAAGCAATTTTGAAAAAGAACTTCTGGGGAAAAGAGAACTCCATGGACAGATTTACTAGAATAATCATATGTAACAAGAATGAGTACACTGAAAGACTGACTTGAAAAAACATTCCCATAATACAGCATAGAGAGACAAAGTGAAAATACGAAAGAGGAAAAAAGACATGGAGGATAAATAAAGAATTTTAACAAACATCTAATTAAAGTTCCAAAAGGAAAAGAGAAAGAAGATGGGGCAGAGGCAATATCTGAAGACATAAGGGCTGCAATTTTTCAGGACTGATGAAATACATCAACCCATGGAATCAAGAAATCCAAGGGATTCAAAGAAGGCATATATATATAGTCCACCACAATGAAATTGCAGAACCCCAAAGACAAAAAGAATATCTTAAGAGCAGTGAGAGAGAAAAGACAGATTATTTTATTTTTAAAGAAGTGACAGATAACTTACAACTCAGGAACAATAGCATTCAAAAGACAATGTATGGGGCTTCCCTGGTGGCGCAGTGGTTGGGAGTCCGCCTGCCGACGCAGGGGACATGGGTTCGTGCCCCGGTCCGGGAGGATCCCACATGCCGCAGAGAGGCTGGGCCCGTGAGACATGACTACTGAGCCTGCGCGTCCGGAGCCTGTGCTCCGCAACGGGAAAGGCCACAACAGTGAGAGGTCCGTGTACAGGAAAAAAAAAAAAAAGACAATGTATGATATCTTCAATGTGCTAAGAGAAAAATGATTGTCATTTTCAATTCTATATCAATAATTAAAGGGAAAAAGTCACTTTCAGACAAACAAAACTGAGAAAATTTGGTACCAACAAAACGTCACTTCTGGCAGAAGAAAAATTAGTCCTGATGGAAGGTGTGAGGAGAAGCAAGAGAGAATAAACCACACAAAAAGTTAAAAATAGGTGAAATATTGAGTGTATAAAGCAACAATAGATGTATTGGGGTTTCAAAAGAAAAGTTGATAGGCTAAAATGCACAGCAATAATAGCATCTAAATCAGGAAGATATATAATGGAAATTGTAAGATTTTTACATTTTTCAGAAGAGTAAAATTATTGAGTAACTTTGATAAGTTATTTGCTGCTATTTCTAGAGAAACCACTTACAGGATACAAACAGAGTTCTGAAACCGGTGAAAGAAAAAAATAAAAAAGAACAAAACTATAAATCAATCTAAAAGAGGGCAAGAAAGGATAAAATGATAAATGGAACTTGTGGGAAAAAGAAATAAAACATTATAGCTATAAACCTGAAAATATTAGTAATTATGACAAATATAAATGAACTAAATGCTCCACCTAAAATACAAAGCTTGTCAGAATGTATTTTTTTATCTGATTATGTGCTACTCATAAGAAACATATCTTATGCAAACATATTTTATAGAGAGATTGAAAGTGAAAACGATGAGTGTACTGGGTTTTAACTATCTTGATATTAAGCAAAATAGACTTAAGACAAAAAGTATTGCTAGAAACAAAGAGGTTCACTTTGACATGTTAAGCAATTCAATTGAACAGGAAGACATGTTGATGTTAAATTTATACACTCAATAACTTTCCAAATTTATTAGGCAAAAACTGACAATTACCAAGAGAAATAAACAAATCAGCAATCGTAATGGACACTTAACCCCCCTTTTCCAGTAACTGCCAGAGCAAACAGTAAAAATACATCCATAAGGTTATGGAAGATTTGAACAACACATTTAATACAACTGACCTAGTGGACATTATGTGAGTTCAGGAAACAGATGTCAAGATGGGACTAGATGTGCCAGAGGTTTATTGGGGAAACTGCCTGTGAAGGATAAAGAGAAGGAAGCAGGAGGAGGCAGGGAGAGCCTTCTGACCACAATGCCATTCTGAAAGGAATGAGAAGGAAGGAGAAATGAGTAGGAAGAGTCTCAGTTTACAGTGCGGTTCTTCAAATGGTTTGGCCAGACTGATGGGGTGGCCTTTAGCCAAAGTTGCCCATTGAAAGGAGTCTCACACCCCACAGGAATGGACCTGCACTAATACCCTGTCATTGGCTGGGAACAACCCAGGGAAGAGTGGTCTCAGCACAAATGTGTTGGTGGATCCTGAGTAGTAGCAATAGGGCTCCAGCCAACTGTGCTGCCTGCAGCAGGAGAACTGAATTGCACATGTTCATGACACCATAGACATATTTAGAACATCATGCCCCAAACTAAAAAAACAAATTATTTTCAATATTTACAAAAATTGACTATGTACTGGGTCATAAAGCAAATCTCAATACATTTCTTAAGGATTGAAATCATGCAGACTACATTCTCTGACAATAAAAAAAGTTAATAGAAGACCCTTCCCAATATACCTAAAAATTCAGAATTACCTATTCAAATAACCAGGGGATCAAAGAAGAAAGCATAGTGAAAATTGGAAAATATTAAGACTTGAACTATAATGAAAATACGTAACAAAAATTTGGGGATAGAGCTAAACAATGCTGAGAGAGATGTATGATCTAAAATATTGTTTGAAAAAAACTAGAAAAACTGAACATTAATGAGCTAAGCATTCATTTTATGAAGTTAGAAAAAGATCTGCAAAATAGACTCAAGAAGAGTAAGAAAAGAAATAATCGATAGTCAAGGAAATAATGCAATAGAAAATAAACACAATAGAGAAGATTAACAAAGCCAAAGGATTGTCCTCTGAAAAGACTAATAAAAGTGACAAACCTCTGGTAACGCTGAATGAGAAATAAAGAGAGAAAGCATAAACAATATCAGGAATGAAACAGCGATATAAATGCAGAGACTACAGACCTTGAAACAAAATAATAAGAGGATGTTGTTGAAAAATTTTAAGGCATTAAATTTGAAAATATATATGAGACAGACACATTCTCAGGAAAATCTAACTTACTCAAGAAATAGAAACCCTGAAGAGTCATATAACTATGAAAGAAATTGAATGTATGAATTAAAACTTTCTACATATTAATCTCCAGGTCCTGATGGCATCACTAGCAAGTTCCAGATATTCAAAGAATAAATAATTATAATCTTATACAAGCTATTTCAAAGAATTTAAAAAGAGCTCCCATTCCCTCAACTAATTTTGTGAATCTAGCGTTAACTTGATGCCCAAAACTGACAACATAAGAAAGGAAACTTTCAGGCAAATCTCTCATGAATGTAGATTGAAAAACCATAAACAAAACATTAGCAATCTTAATCAGCAATATATAAAAAGGATAATACATCCTGAGCAAAGCAACATAATAAATAAGAAAAACATATGATCATTAGAAGAAACACTTGATAAAATTCAACATCCATTCCTGATTGTTTTTAAAAAAATCCCTTAGAAAACTTGAATAGAAGGAAACTTCCTTAACATGATAAAGGCTGTCACCAAAAAGAGTGTAGTGGATGTCCTAACCAGTGCAACAAGGCAAGAAAAAGAAATTAATGGTATAAGAATTACAAAGGGGGCTTCCCTGGTGGCTCAGTGGTTGAGAATCCGCCTGCCGATGCAGGGGACACGGGTTCGTGCCCCATTCCGGGAAGATCCCACATGCCACAGAGCGGCTGGGCCTGTGAGCCATGGCCACTGAGCCTGTGTGTCCGGAGCCTGTGCTCCACAATGGGAGAGGCCACAACAGTGAGAGGCCCACATACCGCAAAAAAAAAAAAAAAAAAAAAAAAAAAAAAGAATTACAAAGGAAGAAACTATCAATATTTGCAAACAACATGGTTGTGTACATAGAAAAGCTAAAGGAATATGCACACAGAATTACAGTTAATAAATCAATTTTATAAAATTGCTAGATACAAAGTAAATACTGCAAAAGCCAATTGAATTTCTATAATCTAGCTGTAAACAATTTGAAATGAAATTTTAAAAGATAATATTTATAATAGCATTAGAAAACATAAAATGTAGGAATGAATCTTCATTTGATGTGCAAGAGTTCTACACAGAAACTATAAAACATTATCGATAAATATTAAAGAAGATCTATATATGAAGAGGGTTATATCATGTTCATGTTTTGGAAGACTCAAGTTAGTAAGGATGCCAGTTCTCTTCAAAGTGATCTATAGAATCAATTTAATCCCAATCAAAATCCTGTCAGGATTTTAAAGTTTCAATTTTCAATTTTTTGTTGCTAAAAATATAGAAATACAATTGATTTTGTATTTTGAACTTGTCTTCTGGGACCTTAATTGAACACATATATCTGTTCTGGTGGCTTTTTCATAGATTACCTAAGGTTTTCTACATAGATAATCATGTTATCAGTGAAAACAGAAAGTTTTATTTCTTCCTTTACAATCTGTATGACTTTTATTTTTCTCTTTCCTTATTCTCTTGCCTCCATTAAAATGTTGAAAAGAATTGGTAAGAACAGACATACTTACCTTGTTTCCAATCTTAGGAAGAAGGCATTCAACATCTATCTCACCAGCAAGAGTAATTTTTTTGTTTTTTTTTGTTTTTAAATAAATGTATTTATTTATTTATTTATGGCTGTGTTGGATCTTCGTTGCTGCGCGTGGGCTTTCTCTAGTTGTGGCGGGTGGGGACTGCTCTTTGTTGCAGTGCACAGGCTTCTCATTGAGGTGGCTTCTCTTGTTGTGGAGCATGAGCCCTAGGTGCATGGGCTTCAGTAGTTGTGGCTCACAGGCTCTAGAGCGCAGGTTCAGTAGTAGTGGCACATGGGCTTAGTTACTCCGTGGCACATGGGATCTTCCCCGGACTGGGGCTTGAACCCGTGTCCCCTGCATTGGCAGACGGATTCTTAACCACTGTGCCACCAGGGAAGTCCCCAGGCGTAATGTTAACTGTAGATTATTTTGAAGACATCTTTTATCAGGTCAAGGGAGTTCTTTTTTATTCCAAGTCTGCTGAGAGTTTTTTTGTTTTTTAATCATGAATGAAGGTTGGGTTTTGTGAAATATTGTTTCTATTTAGATGATCATATGGCTTTTCTTTTTTACTGTGTTAAAATGACTTACATTGAGTTTTGAATGTTAAACTAATTTTATATTCTCAGGATAAATCCCACTTGAACATGATGATTATTCTTTTTACATACTTCTACATTCAGTTTGCTAAATCTTCCTTAATTTTTTTTTGTTTATATGTTCATGAGGAAGAGTGATCTGTAGTTTTGTTTTTTTGTAATGTTTTTGTCTGGTATTGGTAGCATGGTAATTGTACTGTAAAATGAGTTAGAAAGGATTCTCTTATCTTCTATTTTCTGAAAGAAATTGTATATAATCAGTATTATCTCTTCCATAAGTGTTGGTTAGAATTCATTACTGAAGTTATCCAGGTCTGATGTTTCCTTTATGGATAGATTTTAAGTACACATTTCTTTAATTGAATTAAAGCTAGCCAGGTTATCTATTTTTTTCTTGATTGTGCTTTGACTGTTCTTGTCCTTTAAGGAATTTGTCCATTTCATTTAACTACTTGAATTAATTCACATAAAGTTGGCATAATATTCCTTTATTATCCTTTCATGTCTATAAGATCCACTCCTGATACTCTTTTATTCCTGATGTTGATAATTTATGTCTCCTTTCTCTTTTTTCTTCATTAGTCTGGCTAGTTTACCAATTTTGTTGATCTTCTCAAAGAATCAGCTTTTGGTTTCACTGATTTTTCATGTTGTATATCAGCAATTTCTAGTCTTATCTTTATTGTTTCCTTCCTTCTATTTACATTGTAATTAATTTGCTCTTTTTTTTTTTTTCTAGTTTTTTAAGGTGAAAGCTTAGGCAATTGCTTTGAGGCTTTTCTTCTTTTCTAATATAAACATTTAGGGCTATATACCTCCCTCCCTCTTGCCTGCTTCCACAAAATTTCATATGTTCTATTTTCATTTTAATTTACTTCAAAATATTTTCTAATTTCCATTCAGATTTCCTCTTTTGAACCATGGATTATTTAGAAAGGTATTGTTTAATCACAAAATGTTTGGGGATCCTCTAGATATCTTTCTGTTATTGATTTCTAGATTAATTTTATTATAGTAAAAAAAATAAAGCACACAGTGGATGACTTCAGTCTTTTTAAAATTTATTGAGACTTGCTTTATCACCCGCAATACATTCTACCTTTGGTGGATGTTCCATGTATACTTGAAAAAAATGTATATTCTGCTGTTTTTGGATAGTTTTATAATGTCAGTTAAGTCAAGTTGATCGACTTCTATATTATTACTGATTTTATGTCCACTTGTTCTTCAATTACTGATAGAGAAATGTTGAATTCTCCAACTATAATTGTAGATTTGTCTGTTTCTTTGTTGAATTCCATCAGTTTTTTATTAATGTATTTTAAAGCTATTTTATTAGTTGCATAACATTTAGGGTTATTATGTCCTCTTGATTTTGTTGTCCTTTAGCATTATGAAATGTCCCTATTAATTTCTGGTTTTATTTTATATCCTGAAGTTTGTTTGATCAGATATTAACTTTTTCATGATATTTCTTCTTTTATCTATTTACTCTAAACCTATTTACATCTTTATATATGAGAGTTTCTTGTAGACAGCATTTTGGGTCTTCCATTTTTCTTCCAATCTGAAAATCTTTGCCTTTTAATTGGAGTATTCTCCATTTATATTTAATGTAATTATCAATGTGGTTGGGTTTAAATCTACTATCTTGCTATTTGTCTTCTATTTGCTCCTTTTTTTTTTTTTTTTTTGGTTCTTTTGATTCTCTTCTCCTGACTTCTTTTGAATTGCTTGAGTATTTTTTAATGATTCAATTTAAATTTACACTATTGTCATCTTAGCAACATTTTAGTGATATATTTATTTATTTATCTATCTATGTATTTATTTATTTAGTGATTGATCTGGAATTTTTAATATACACCTTTAACTTAAAGTACTCTGTCTCCAAATAAGATTAATTCTACTCACATTTAATGTAAGAGCCTTACAACAATATATTTCCATATCCCTCTTCCCATCCTGTGCTATTTTTGCCATATCATTTACTTCTACATATATTATAAATCCCACAATACATTTATTTTTGCTTTAAGCAATTATTTTTTCAAGGGATTAAAAAATGAAGGGAAAATTCTATTATACTTTCCTATATATTTATCAGTTCTGGCATTCTTTGTATTTCTTTGTATAGATTGTAATTTTCACATAGTATCTTTTTTTTTTTCCCAAAGAACTATTAATATAGTTCTTGTAGCAAAGGTTTACTTGTGATGATTTCTTTTCGCTTTGGTATCTTTGATAAAGTTTCTATTTATTCTTCATTTATTTAAGTCTTTACTCTTTAGAAAGATATTTCTGCTGGCAATAGAATTTTAGGTTGGCAGGGGTTTTTATTTCTATCAGTAATTTAGGGATGCTGTTCCATTGACTTTTGGCTTGCATAGTTCCAGAAAAGAAGTCCAAAATATGCAGTATGTGTTGGCAGGCTGGAGACTCAGGAGAGAAAATGATGTAGTTCTAGTCCAAAGGCCAGCATCCTGGAGACCCAGAGAGCTGATGGTGCAGATGATGTTCAAAGGCAGTCTGCTGGAGAATTCTCTCTTGCTCAAGGATGCCAGTCTTTTAATTCTATTCAGTCCTTTAACAGATTGGATGAGGCCCACTGACATTATAGAGGGCAATCTGCATTACTCAGAGTTTACCAACTTAAATACTAACCTCATCCAAAATTACCATCCAATTTGACACATAAAATTAACTTTCACATTGCATTACAGGCATCACCAACCCAGCTGGCAGAAACACAAACTGTTCTCAGCCCTGTATGAACTACTGGAATTTTTTGGCCTATTGCTTTCCAGAGGTTCTTTCTCCAACCTTGTGGAATGCCAATCCCTACATGCACTGATCAGTTTTCGCCCAAAGAATCATGAAGACCTCTCTGTAAACTCCTGGATATCTCTCTCTCTCACTCTCGTTCTCTCTCTCTGCGTCCTCCCAGTACCCTGCTTTGCAAATTCTATGTGCCTTGGTTTCCCTGAACTCCAATATCTATCCCCTCCATTCAGTGAAAATCCTGGGCTCTCTTTGGATTTTCCAGACTTGAGCTTCAGCTGGAAACTGTCCACAGCCAGTAAGCTGGGGCAACCAAAGGGCTTGCCTCATTTGTTCTTTCTCAGGCATCATAGTCCTATACTACCTGTTGTCCAATGTCTGAAAATGGTGGTTTAATATATTCTGTCTGTTTTTCTAGTCGTTTATGGTGAGAGATCAATCCTATATGGTTAATCCTTCGTGGCATATATTAAACTTTTTTTTTTTAACTTAAAGTAACACCAGCTTCATGTGTTTCAATCTACTATTTCTTGACCAGGTTAGTAGTTTCATAGATTTGTTCACTTTGTGATCATTCACTGAGCTCTGCACTTATGATGTGTGTACTTTTCTGTGTATGTAAACGTCAATAAAACATACTTTTAAAAATAAAAAGCAAAATAAGTTTATATGAACATGTAAATGATGTAGAATAACCAAGACACTCTAGAAAGAAAATAAATTCGAGTGACCTTCCTGACCAGATACCAGATATCAAGACTAAAGCTATTTTGGGACTTCCCTGATGGTGCAGTGGTTAAGACTCTGCGCTCCCAATGCAGGGGGCCCAGATTTGTTCGCTTGCCAGGGAACTAGATCCCACATGCATGCCACAACTAAGGAGTCCTTGAGCTGCAACTAAGGAGCCCACCTACCACAACTAAAGGAGCCCACGTGTCGCAACTAAGGAGCCTGCCTGCTGCAACTAAGACCTGGCACAACCAAATAAATAAATAAATATTTTTAAAAAAAAGACTAAGCTATTTTAGTGAAGAGATCATAGTATTGACACCAAGTTCAAAAAAAGACTAGAAAAAAACAGAGAAACCCCTTTTCAAAAAAGACCCACACAATTGTGAGCACGATGTATAATAGAGATGTCACCTTAGAACAGCAAGAAAATACTGAAGTTTTCAATAAGTGATGCTGGCATGATTGGTTATCTATAATTCATGAAACCTTGCCCCTGTCTCACACCATATACAAAAATCAATTCCAGATGAATTAACAACTAAGTGTGAAAGGCAAAATTATAAAGTTGTTAGAAGATAACAAGAAAAGGTATAAATATCTTGAGAGGCAGGAAGGATTTCTTAAGTAGGACCCACAACAAAACAAAGTATAAAGGAAAAGACTGATAAATTAGTCTTTATTATAAGAACTTCTATAAATCAAAAGACACCACTACGGGGGTATAAAAGCAAGCCAGAGTTGGGAGAATATGTTTTTTTTAACACATACAACTGATGGAGGACAAATATCCAGGATATATAAATAAATGTTATAAATTTATAAGAAAACAAATGGTCCCCTCCAAATGAACAAAATACTTGTACTTTACACATATATATATATGGAATACTATGGATTACTATATAGCATTGGAATACTACATGCAATGGAATGCTGTATAGCATTGAAAAGGAATGAACTGCAGTTTCACCCATTGACATAGAAGAGTATCAAAATACAGTATTGAAGCAAAAGGTGCCAAAGAGAAATGGATACATACAGTATGATATGATGTTGATAAAGTTAAAAAAAGATAAAACTAGGCTATATTATTTTGGGATGGATACATAACTGGTAACACTGTAAAGTGAAACAAGAGAATGATTGTCACAGAACATTGGGATAATGGCTACCTCTGTTGGGAGAGAGGGAATTGCAGTTGGGGAAGGGCACCAATATTCATTCTTGACCTGGTTGCTAGTCACTTGCATCTTACCACATTATTATTCCTTAGCATGTACTTACATGTTTTATTCACTCACCTATATGTATGACACATTTCAAAATAATAAAATAAAATTAACCTCAATTAGTAAATTAATAAACCTAAAATAAAATTAACCTAACTGATGTATATTTTCTTTATAAACAGAGATAATGTGATGATTTCAAGGTTTGTGTGTCCTTATTCATTCATTCATTCATGCACTTATTCCACAGGAATTTGTTGCATGTTTACTATTTGTTGGGCATTATACTAGATACCGAAAATACAGATATTAATTTATTATCTATCAGGGAGTTTTAATAATAAAAATTGATGTGATTATTATCATTATTGTAGCAAATGACATTTAATTGAGTGTCTACTTTGCACTAAGCATTTTAACATACATTACTTCATTTAATTGTTTGACGTCCTTTAGTATGGACTTGTATTTTCCCAATTTAAAAAATGAGCACAGCAACATTTACTAACTTGCCCAAACTTTCAGAGTTCAGAAAAGCCAAAGCCAAGATTTGCTGTTAACAACTGTAGCTTTTCTGCCAAACGTCCAATCCCTTTCCTTCAGATGACAGCACCCTCAATTTCCTTTGGGGTGCCCTACCCCTTCTCACATTTGGTCTTGTGGTTCAGTTGGAACTGACTACCTAGTCCTGGGTTCAAAGACTGAGGAAATGACCCAGACTGGGTCATTCCTTGTATTCTAAATACGTGGTTGGAGTGATTGGTTTAGGCATGAGGCAAAAGAAGGAGAAATTAAAGACTGAGTCTCGAAGCCTTGATTTAAACCCTTGGATCCAGCGATGCCTAAAGCTTTCCTCAATGTCTGGTCTTTTCAGTTACATGAGCCTCAAGTTGGGTTTTCTAACACTTGCAAAAAGGAGTCCTAGCTGATCCAGGGACACAGAAAAATAACCCAATACTTACTGTACCAGCTGAGTAATGAGGACTAAAATTAATATGAATATTTTTTATATGCACTTAGACACGCTCAGGATGCACAGGGGTGAGATGTTTTGTACTTTCTTCCCTTCCCCATCCTAGGTCTGAAGGCAAATCTCAGGGGAGGTAAATTAACACTAAGAGAGAGAATCATAGATTACCTTCATGTCGACACAGACCAAGCCAGTCATCCTTCACTGGGGGGACGGGGAGTGGGGTACAGCTGTACTCAATATCACGAAAGATGATCACGAAAGACCGGACCTCAGGGATGACAATGACAACGACAAGAGTAATTTAGGTTCTGGGATACACTTTATCACAGGTTTACAAAGCCCTTGGCAGCAAAATTAAATCTGACATCACTGCTTGGGTTGATAAACACTGTTGCAGTCTCCCAGTAGGGTGAGCTCAGACGCTTGAGGGCTCTCGCTCCCTGAGGATTGGAGTCACCTTCTTCAACTCAACTCACGATACCCAAGTCACCTCCAAGAGTGACTGAGCCTTTAGAAGCCACTCGTCATGAGAGACAAACACAGCCCTTGGTGAAAATGGAGTCACTTACACAGGAGCTCAACCAAGGCATGGGCTCAAATCCATCCTTGGATTTAACTCTTTGGCCCCATGACCACCTCACCTTCATTCCCTTCCCACCCAGGTTCAGAAAGAGCTTTACCCTCTCACTTTACATGTTAAGGTCAGACTTCAGCAAGTACGTTGGGTAGACCACTGACATCCTTTTAAAAGAGTGTAACAGCTGAACCTTAAGATCATCACAAAAAGTCGTATATTTTTCTCTCTGTTGGCGAGAACGATTCGCTCCTTTCAGGCAGCAGAGGCGTATGGGCATTAGCATTCACAACGGTTACAAGAAGTATGTAAATACCCACACTGTTTAGCACCCTGATCCATGGTCAGTTCACCTCGTCCACGATTAAAGGTGACCATTGCACTGAATGTTTGTAGCACTGAGCAAGCTGAGGTCATACTTACCCCCCAGAGATGGAGACAAAAAAGGAAAAAATGTTTTTTTCTCCTTGATAAATGTGAAGCTGTAACAAAACAAAATTTAGGTCTTTGGTGAATAATTCATGTTTACCTAAAAGAAAAAATAATGACTTTCATTATATTTCGTCTCCCTCTTATTGAGTTCTAGAAACTGATTCTCTGACCTGGAGCTTCCGGAAATCTGTAGCAGCTTTGCTGGCTGCTTCTCCCTTGTGAGTCCTTCCCATTACCTCTACCCCCCTCACCAGGTTCCCTTTGGCTCCGCCAGGGTCATGGAAGAGGAATGAAAGGTCTGATCTGACCGTGGTGCCACTGGGGTGGATGCCTAGAGATGGCATGTCTCTCATGGGCTGCCATGGGGTCCTCTAGGTCCCCCATCCCCGGATCCCTACAATGGAATCCTTTGTCCAGGAGTAGCTCTCTTAGGCTAACTGCTTATGCCCCGCCCCCCTCAGCTGGGCACCTGACAGTTTTCCCTCTACCTTCTTCTGCTCAGGTCTCCTTGCAGGAAGTTTGGTGGACAGTGTGCTTTTAAAACAACCCCACCCTTCCTGGAGGGATCTGGTACTGCATGCTTTCAGCTTTTGTAGTATTACAGTGATTCCTCCAACATAGTGATTTCTCTGCTGCCCAGGCGGCCTCAGCCAACCCTGTGACTTTGCTTTCAAGCCTGAGTCAAGGTTCCAGTCCTTGTGGCCTTCCAACCACAAAGGGCACATAGTGAACTCTTAGTGGGTGGTCTATTCGGAGATTCTCTTACTGGACTTCAGGTGAGGGGGAAGCACCCCCTACTTTTTCCCCAAGAGGAAAGTGAGATACATCACACCACAACAAAGAAATTCAAACGTCTGCCCTTTTCATCTTCAATCCCCCAATGCCCACTTTAAAAGAATTCAATCATATTTTTTAAAAATTGAAATATATATATAGCAACGTTCACCTTTTGAGTGTCAAGTTCTATGAGTTTCTACAAATGCATACGATAATATAGCCAGCATCACAGTCAAGATATGGAACAGTTCATCACCCCCAAATTCCCTCTCTGTCTTTGAAATCAGCTCCTTCCCTCTCCCCCAGCTCCTGACAACCACTGATCTGTCATCTGTCCCTAAAATTTAGTCTTTTCCAGAATGTCATATAAATGGATTCATTCAACACACAGCCTTTGAGTTTGGCTTCTTTCACTTAACATAATGTTTTTGAGATTCATCCATGTTGTCCTGAGGATTAGTAATTTGTTCCTTTTTATTGCTGAGTGGGATTCTGTTCTGTGGAGGTACCACAGTTTGTTTACCTACTCACTAACTGAAGGGCTTTTGAATTGTTTCCAGGTTTTGGCAATTACGAACAAAGCCATTGTAAACATTCGTGGATAGGTTTTTGTGTGAACATAAGTTTTCATTTCACTTAAGTACCTAAGAGTGGGATTGTGGGATTGCCTGGTCATATTGTAAGAAATTGTTTTCCACAGCACCTGTACCATTTTGCGTTCCCACTGGCACTGTGTGAAAGATCCAGTGCCCCATATATTTATCAGCACTTGGTATTGTCAATTTTTAAAAATTAGCCAGTCTAATAGGTGTGTAGTGGTATCTTATAGTTTCAGTTTGCATTTTCTTAATAACTAATGATGCTGAGCATCTTTTCATGTGCTTATTTGCCATCCATATATCATTTTTGATGCTGTGTCAGTTGAAATCTTTGCCTTTTTTTGATTGGGTTGTTTGTTTTCTTATTATGGAATTTTGAGAATTCTTTATATATTTTGGATCAGATATGTATTTTGCAAATATCTTCTTCAATTGTGTGGCTTGTCTTTCATTCTCTCTTTTTTAAGATATTGTAGGTGATTTATTTTTAGTAAGATTTAAATCTCATCTAGGAAAGAATAAGTAAAAGTTCTGGAAAATATTTTCCTCTACCAGCTCATTTGTTTAGATACTATGAGATGACCACTTAAAATCTTCCAATTTGTAAATCAGTTAAGAATTTGAGACTCAATAACAATTTGGTGTTTTTATTTGTGTGTGTGTTTGTGTTGATTTTTTCTAGTTTTCTTGAGATATAATTGACATCACACTATAAGTTTAAGTTTACAGCATAGTGGTTCCAGTCACATGTATTGTGAAATGATTGCCCCTATAAATTTAGTTAGCAGCCATAATCTCATAAAGATACAGTCAAAAGAGAAAGAAGAAGTAGAAGAAGAAGAAGGAGAAGGAGAAGGAGAAGGAGAAGGAAGGAGAAGGAGAAGGAGGAGAAGGAGAAGAAAGAAGGATGAGGAAGGAAAAAGAAAAAACTTTCTTTTCTTGTGATGAGAACTTTTTGGATTTACTGTCTCAACAATTTTCATATCTGTCATACAGCAGTGTTAACTATAGTCATCATGCTGTAGATTACATCCCTAGTACTTTATTCTCTTAACAGTGTCTTTCAAAGAGCAGACGTTTTCAGTTTTGATGAAATCTAATACATCAATTTTTTCTTTTAGGGATCATGCTTTTATTATAATTTTGTGACTACAGACTGCCTAACATAAGATCGCAATGGTTTTTCTCCTACATTTTCCTATAGAAGTTTTTCAGGGCTTCACATTTAAGTCTATTACCCATGTGGGGTTAATTTTTTTTTTATATATAAATTTATTTATTTATGGCTGTGTTGGGTCTTCGTTTCTGTGCGAGGGCTTTCTCTAGTTGCGGTGAGAGGGGCCACTCTTCATCACGGTGCACGGGCCTCTCACTATCGCGGCCTCTCTTGTTGCGGGGCACAGGCTCCAGACGCGCAAGCTTAGTAGTAGTTGTGGCTCACAGGCCTAGTTGCTCTACGGCATGTGGGATCATCCAGGCCCAGGGCTTGAATCCGTGTCCCCTGCATTGGCAGGCGGATTCTTAACCACTGCGCCACTAGGGGAGCCCGGTTAATTTTTATATATGGTGCAAGGTATAGATCAGGGTTCACTTTTGCATACAGATGTCTAATAGTTTTGGCACCGTTTATTGTAAAACTATCTTCTCCATTGATTTGTCTACACCTTTGATGGAAATCAGTTGACCATGTATGTATAGGTCTATTTCTGGATTCTCTATTTGGTTTCATTGATCTGTGTATATCCTTTAGACAATACTACACTATCTTGTTTACCCTGGCTTTATAGTAAGCCTTGAAATCAGTTACTGTGAGTCCTCCAATTTTGTTCTTCTTTTTCAAAATTCTTTTGACTGTTCTAGATCTGTTGCCTTTCCATATAAGTTTTAGAATCAACTTGTCAATTTGTACAAAAAAAAAAAATCCTCCTGGGTTTTGATTGGGATTGCATTGAATCAATAGATCAGTTTGAGAAGAACTGCCATCTTAACAATACTGTCTTTTAATCAATGAACCATCCATTTATTTAGGTCTTCTTTTTTATTTCATTAATGTTTTGTACATTTTAGCATGCAGATCTTGTACAGATTTTATTAGATTTACACCTAAATATTTTGAGGTTTTGGATGCTATTGTGAATAGTATTTTTTAAAAATTCTAAAATTTCCAATTGTTAATTGCTGCATATAGAAATAAAATTGATTTTTGGCTTTTGACCTTTTATCTTGCAATCTTATTACACTTGCTTAGCTCTAGTAGCTTATGTTGCAGATTCTTTGAGATTTTCTGTGCACACAATTATGTCATCTTTGAATAGAGTTTTATTTCTTCTTTTATAATCCATGTGACTTTTATTTCTTTTTCTTGCCTTATCGCACTAGCTAAGACCTCCAGTAAAATATTTGATCGGATTGGTGAGGGTACACATTCTTGCCTTATTCCCAATTTATAGGAGTCAGAGTTTCCTTAGAACCACCTCACCAAACTTGTAGCGAGAGGGAAACATTCCTTAGGTCTCTTTCAGGGGAAGAATACAACTCCTACCCACTGACAACTCTATCCAAAGAAATCTAATTTCAACTTCTGGCCTTTACAACTTCAGCTTCTGTATAACTTTGAGGTAGGTAGGTATAGGGGTCACAAAATCAGTTTCAGGATGCCTCCTTATAAGTCCTACAAATGTATACCAACACCTTCATTTTGGAAGGAGAGAGATACTTGCCACATGTTTTTTTTCCCTCAGCACTTTGGGGCCTCAGCCAAAACCAAAACATCCTGATATAGATGATATTACTACTTTTCTTTTACAGATGAGGGATGTTAGGCTCAGAGGTCAGATAGCTAGGAAATAGCATGATTTAAACTCAGTTCTGTCTGTCAGGTCCACTAGGCCATACCAGTACAAATAGAAAAATTCAGGCAGCATTTATCACTCCCCAAACTCACATAGAAAACCAAGAGGGCTAAGGTATTTCTAAATTTAATTTGGTCATTTTAGAAAACCATACCAAGGCTAATGGAGGAAATAGTGTTACGTTTGTCCTCCAAATGTCCATGGAATGATAATCATCCAATATCTTGAAACACGTGCTGAGTTCAGAAGCTGAGAGTCTCTCATTATCAACACTGGTCCCCTCAGGCCTTCCTTGAATTATCTAGACAGGAAATCAGGACTGACAATATGCACTCTGTTTTAGTCAAGAGATTTGACCATATGTCTCTAGGTCAAGGAGTCCAAGCCAATTTGCATCCATGGCCACTTCAGAAAACCCAGACCCCACCTGGAAATCACTTCTTGCTGAGAAGGAGGCAGGTCCTAAGCAAATGTTTAGGATTAAAATTGATCCCACTAGGATCACAACTGAAAGGAATAATACCACTTGCATTCATAATCCTTAAGCAAGGAAAGAAAACTTTTCTGGAAGTGTTTCAAAAAATGGATTTTCTTGGGAACTACCAAGTTTAAGTTAAAAAGGAGTCTCAGCAGTTCCACTCCCTTGTATACACCCAAAAGAATTGAAACCAGGAGTTAAAAAAAACTTGTACTTGAACGTTCAGAGCAGCATTGTTCACAGTAGCCAAAAGATAGAAACAACCTAAAAGTCCATCAAGAGATGAATGGATAACAAAACATGGCACATCCATACAATGGAATATTATTCAGCCATAAAAAAGGAACAAAGTACCGACACACGTTACAACATGGATGAAGTTTGGAAACAGTGCGCGAAGTGAAAAAGAACAGACACAAAAGGCTACATATTCCATTTATATGAAAAGCCCAGAATTGGAAAATCCATAGAGACAGAAAAAGGGTTAGTGGTTGCCGGGGGATGGGAAGTGACCGCTTACTAAGTATGGGGTTTCTTTTTAAGGTAACAAAAATGATCTGGAACTAGATTGTGGTGATAGTTTTACAACTCTGTGAACGTACTAAATGGTATTGAATTGTACACTTTAAGATAGTTAGAATGGTAAATTTTATGTTATGTGTATTTTACCACAATAAAAAAAAGAGAGAGAGAGAGAAATCTTCACTATGGAGTCAGGGTGTGGTTGTCCAGCCAGATCATTTGCAAATCAGGCAAACCTCTCCTGCCTAGTTTAGACCATTGTCATATCCTCCCTGGATTATCACAGTAACCTACTTGGTCCCCTGTCCCTAGGGTTACCCTTCTCCATTCCATCTTCCACCAACTTTCTACAGTGTCAAACTGAGCATGACATTCATTTGTCTAAAATCTTTCCATCTAATTTCCTACTATGAAAGAGGAGATTCCTTCACACAGCATCTGAAGACACTTCATGACATGGCACTGACTACTTCTCTCCTTGTGTATTTTTCACAGTGGGCATGCCCAGAGGGGGCAGGGACCATGGTGGTCTCACGCAACCTTGGCATGGTCTGGCATGTGTGGTAGCTCCAGCTCTTGCTATTTCCCCAAATATCCTGTATTGTAGCCAAACCAAATTCTCCAGCAAGCCAGGCCAATCCATGCATCTGAAACTTTGCATACATTGGTCTCTCCATTTAGAATGTTTTCTGACCCATCTGTCAACCTGGGCTAATGCTGATTCATCTTTCACACTCAGTTCAAGCGTGCACTCTCTAGTGACCGTCAATCATTCGTTTCTCATGTTTCTGCAGCACCTCGCTGACCCTTTGTGGCAGGGCTTAACACTCATCCTGGTAGGATTTAGCTCCATCCTTGTCTCCCCTACCATGGGGACCATGGGGACTGAGGAGCTCATGTTAAACATCACCCTCCCCTCCCGCCACATGTGATGTGGGGGGAAATAAACAAACAAGTAACTCAGTACTTTTTGTCTTGAAGGGTACACCTGGGGAAATTTTTTCTTTGCACAGGAGGAGACTATCTGAGTTAAACTGGAGATGGAGGCCAGTGCCGCTGAAGCTCTCCGTGTCGTTCTATTTACTGCTGTGGCAAAAGGCGAGAGGTGGAGTCAGGGATTGAAGCAGGCAGAAAAGGTGGGCAATTGTAAAGACACAATGGATATTTCACCCTCACCGAGCACCTCTCTTCCTGAAGGATCCTGCCACGCACCGGCTGAACTGACCAGAATGTGAATCTTACCTGTTTCTCTGCAAAGGCTGAATGCTGGGCACGCTGGGTGCTCCATTCGGCGGAATTGTGCCCTCCCACGCAGCCTGAATAGAGCCTGAAAGCGAGATTCCAGGTTTCCTGCACAGCACTGCACCCTTGTCACTTTGTCCCTTTTCCCTGCACATGTCAGGACGAATAATCCATTATGACCCTTCCTAATGATGGTGGTCTTTTCAGTTTGATCAAAACGTGCTGTGCCCTCTGCACCCTAGTCTGCCCCTCATGTCTGCTGCCGGGTCCCTTTGATTAATGTGCCCTGCCCTCCCCAGGGTGCGGGGAACTGGGCCCTCGGGACAGCGCCTCTCCTGCCTAAGGCTTGGACCGTGAGTCACTCTGAACCCTGGTCTTCAAGGGTCAGTAGGGAAAGGAAAGGGAGAAATCTAGGAACAGGTTGGGCCCCAAAACAGAAGGGAGAGGAGTTGATATTGTTTTGTGCATCTGTTGAGTTAGGTCACTTAGTTCTGTCTTTCCTATGAGGTGGTGGTTTTCCCTTTGACAGGTGAGGAAACTGAGATGAAGCGACTTCCCCAAGGTTACTCCCCTCCCAGTGCCTGGGTCAAAGTCCAAGCCCTGATCTGTCCGCCCCAGTGTCTGACTGCTCTCCTTCCCCCCACCCCACCTCCCTTCACCTCTGGCCGTGGGAGTGGGCTGCCCCGTGGGCTGAGGGGAGGGAGAACCAGTAGACACTTCAGGTGCATAAAGGGGCAGGTGAATGTAGATGTGAGGGAGGATCCCATTCAAGTCCAAAAGGTCCCGTCGGCCATGGGATTCCATGGTGCTCCTCATGTCAGGCTATCTAAGGCCCATCAGGCCCGGGGGTTAGAAGCCCACAGAAGAGGGGGATTGGCGAGGAGTTGGCAAAGGTGAGGCCGCAACCAGTAAGTGGATGTGGATGAGGGCCAGGCCCCCACTCCTGAAAATGGAGGTGGAAATCAAATCATCAGATCTGATTAAACCTTTTGATGTGCATGTATATTCATAGTGACGGAATCAAACCGGGAAGATAGGAGAGACTCTCCTGCAGAGAGAGCTTCACTGGGGGGAAAAACACAGGAGGAAACAAAACTGAAAAAAAAAAAAATCAGATCATCAGATGGGACTGTCTAGTGGGGATTGGGAAAGGCCTCAGTCTGGTGGGATAGAGGCTTGGAGACGCCTCAGGGTGAAAGGGCACCTCATATCCATCCAGCCCCACCAGGAGGGAGCTCAGTGGTATCTGATGCAGGACTTGGGTTTGCATTTTCCCACTTACATTTTGGTGTCTCTGCTTCTTTTTTTAAAAATTCTATTGAAGGGCTTCCCTGGTGGCGCAGTGGTTGAGAGTCTGCCTGCCAGTGCAGGGGACACGGGTTCGTGCCCTGGTCTGGGAAGATCCCACATGCCGCGGAGCGGCTGGGCCCGTGAGCCATGGCCACTGAGCCTGCGCGTCTGGAGCCTGTGCTCCGCAACGGGAGAGGCCACAACAGTGAGAAGCCTGTGTACCGCAAAAAAAAAAAAAAAAAAAAAAAATCTATTGAAGTATAGTCAATTTACAATGTTGTGTTAGTTTCTGGTATACAGCAAAGTGACTCAGTTATACACATATGTACATTCTTTTTCGTATTCTTTTCCATTATGGTTTATCACAAGATATTGAATATAGTTCTCTCTGCTATGCAGTAGGATTGTTTAACCATTCTATATATACTAGTTTGCATCTGCTAACCCCAAACTCCCAGTCCTTCCCTCCCCCACCCCACCCTCGGCAACCACAAGTCTGTTATCTATGTCTGTGAGTCTGTTTCTGTTTCATAGATAAGTTCATGTGTGTCATATTTTAGATTCCACATATAAGTGATATCCTATGATATTTGTCTTTCACTGTCTGACTTACTTCACTTAGTATGATAATCTCTAGGTCCATCCATGTTGCTGCAAATGGCATTATTTCATTCTTTTTTATGGCTGAGTAGTATTCCTTTGTGTATATACCACATCTTCTTTATCCATTCCTCTGTCGATGGACATTTAGGTTGTTTCCATGTCTTGGCTATTGTGAATAATGCTGCCATGAACATAGGGGTGCATGTATCTTTTTGAATTATAGCTTTGTCTGAGCATATGCCCAGGAGTGGGATTCTTGGATCATACGGCAACTCTATTTTTGGTTTTTTGAGGAACC
Organism: Leucopleurus acutus; assembly: GCF_964270905.1. Lineage (NCBI taxonomy): Eukaryota > Metazoa > Chordata > Mammalia > Artiodactyla > Delphinidae > Leucopleurus > Leucopleurus acutus. The sequence goes on from NC_139161.1 coordinate 31,215,676, forward strand.
TCCATACCGTTCTCCACAGTGGCTGCACCAATTTACATTCCCACCAGCAGTGTAGGAGGGTTCCCTTTTCTCCACACCCTCTCCAGCATTTATTATTTGTAGACTTTTGAACTGATGGCCATTCTGACCGGTGTGAGGTTTGGTGCCTCTGCTTTGCTGGTTCTGTAGACATACGCACACTTTACTTACAGGAACGGAACACCGGCCAAATGCAGAACAGTGCTCACCTGCTCAGTGTCACTGATTGAATTCCTGTATTCATTCATCCATCTATTCATTCATACAGGAGACATTGGAGGGACTAGGCGATGGGAATAACCAGCCAAATAAAACCAAATCCCTCCCCAGAGGGAAGGCCACAGGCAGGGAGCAGACGTGTTTGTGAACAATTATAGCACAAGGGACCAATGACAGAGGGAGGTATGTCTGAGCCATCACAGAATGGTACGTCTGTTCCTCAGGGTTACCTCAGGGAGGTAGGAGAAAGCATCACAGAGGAGAGGGTGTTTTCTTGGGCCATCAGGGATGATAGGAATTTGCCAGATGGCAAAGAATGGTGAGGGGTTTGCGGGCAGAGCAAACAGCAGAAGGAAAATAAGAGACGTGAGAAAGTGAAGGACACATTTGGAGAGCCATGGGAAGCTTGGGAGTAGGGCGTGGGGTATGCTGGCAACACTAGGCCTTGGTCAGCACGCCTGATGGTGCAGCAAGGTACAGGAAGGTGGAGCTAATAACGGTAGTGAAGAAAGAAAGTGTTTTTATGGTAAAGTTCTGACATGATGCCTCCGTAAGGTCCAGGCCACCTTTGTGAGGTATGGGCCTCTTTTGGCTCCCCCCAAAATGCTCTAAAAGATAGCAAGTCTACTCCTCTGAATTACCAGATCCCTCCCTTCGTGCAGGGTACGGAGATCACCAACTGTGAGGTGGGGGCCACCTCTGTGGAGTCCAGGTGGGCAGGAGAAGCTGCATCTATTCATGCTATTATGGCTGCTTGATCTCATCATTCTTTTTTTTGCGTTACACGGACCTCTCACTGTTGTGGCCTCTCCCGTTGCAGAGCACAGGCTCCGGACGCGCAGGCTCAGCGGCCATGGCTCACGGGCCCAGCCGCTCCGCGGCATGTGGGATCCTCCCGGACCGGGGCACGAACCCGTGTCCCCTGCATCGGCAGGCGGACTCTCAACCACTGCGCCACCAGGGAAGCCCGATCTCATCATTCTTTGCACAGCTTCTGTGTAGGTTAATGAAAGTAACCCAACAGCGTCAGGGTGATCTTTCTTCCTGAGCTTTGAAGTTGGGCTGATCTCTGTTTCTGACCTGGTGTAGATGACAATGTCAGTGCAGTGCCCATTCTGAGGTGAAACTTACACTCCCCTGTGGGGTGGGGCTGAAGCGCCCTCTGCAGGGGCCTGAGTCTTCACCCTGGCCCTGCCTTGTTCTCGCAATCTCCTACGAGTCTCTCCTGGGAGCACTTCTTTAAATAAATTACTTGCACATGAATCTTCTTCTTAAGATCTGCTTCCTGGGAACCCGACCTAAGACATGTAGCTCAAGGAGCATGGGCGAGAAGCCTGCAACTGTAGTTGGTGCCAGCCAGGGCCACACTGACCGGCCCTTAGCGTTGCCAGATTTAGCAAGTAAAGCTTTGAATTTCAGATAAACAGAATGCCCAGTTAATGCGAATTTCAGATTAAAAAAACCAAACCACTTTTTAGAATAAGTATATCCCCATGCAATATTTGGGATATACTTATACTAAAAAATTATTCATTGTTTACCTGAAATTCAAATTTAACTGGGCGCTCTGTATTTTACATGGCAATCCTTAGAAAGAGTTCTCAGTACTTTTGCCTTCACGGGCCCCTTCAACTAAGAAAAAAGAATTTTAATTATATTTATGACCATGTGGGTATAATGATGAATACAATTCAAGCTGGATTCATTATTACATATTCATTACTATTATTATCATTATTATTTTTTTTATTTTTATTTTTTGGCGGTATGCAGGCCTCTCACTGCTGTGGCCTCTCCTGTTGAGGAGCACAGGCTCCAGACGCGCAGGCTCAGCGGCCATGGCTTGCGGGCCCAGCCGCTCCGCGGCATGTGGGATCCTCCCGGACCGGGGTACGAACCCGTGTCCCCTGCATCGGCAGGCGGACTCTCAACCACTGCGCCACCAGGGAAGCCCCATTACTATTATTATACTTATTTTTCTTCACTCTGAAAGACATCCAAATTAAATATGTCCATGGGTCTCTGTAAGTATCGTGGGTCCCAGGCACCACACTTGCCGTGCCTAATGGATAAGTAGGCCTCTAAAGAGCCTTGAATGCCACGATGAAATATGACTGGACCAAGACCTCTGGGATTAGACTGTGTCTCGGGAAGTTAGTCCTGGTTGAGAGAGTGAAGAAGAGGCCAAAGGATGGAATTTTTGGACCAGGGAGAAGATGATCACCATGCCTGAGGTGGGACATTAGTAGGGCCTTAATAAGCGCAGCTGCAAAGCTCACTAATTTGTGGGTCTCCATGCTATAATGCTTGCCAGCTTTCCATCATGCAGAGGTGTAGCCTGGGCACAGGTCGGGTGGTGCAACGCACTAACCTAAAAGGGTCAGATCTGCTGCTGTGCTCACTACCTCCTTATGAGAGCCCGCAGGGCACCATCCCTCAAAAAGCTATGACCTGGGCCCACTCCCGTCATTGCTCAATGCTCTCCCCCTCCTTGAGAGCCAGGGGTCTAAAACTCACAACCTGTTTTTGAAGATAGAGGTTTACTGAACACAGTTATGCCTATTCAGTTCCATGTTACTTAGCACTGCTTTTGTGCAGAGTTTAGTAGTGGCAACAGAGACCAAATGTCCCACAAAGCCTAAAAAGGCTTTCTGGCCCTTTACAGAAAAAGTTTGCCAACCCATGCTCCAGGCTATGGGGAGACTCTCAGGATGAAGTTTTATGAGAAACTGCTGTTTCCAAGTACATGAAATTTGAAATAAAGCCCTGCCCCTCAGTGTTTGCTGGCAGCGTGTGGTGTGGGCTCTGTATTCCCCTCCCCATGCCCACCAATCTTGGTTTTTTTGTTTGTTTGTTTGCTTGTTTGCGGTACACAGGCCTCTCACTGTTGTGGCCTTTTCCGGACGCGCAGGCTCAGCGGCCATGGCTCACGGGCCCAGCCGCTCTGCGGCATGTGGGATCTTCCCGAACCGGGGCACGAACCCATGTCCCCCACATCGGCAGGCGGACTCTCAACCACTGCGCCACCAGGGAAGCCCCTGACCACCAATCTTAAGAAGTCTACAAATTATCTCCAAGCAGATGGAAATGGCTTATCTCTTTGGTTATTGGGGAAACACAGCAGAAAAACTTGTCCAGATGGTGTGTTTGAGTCCAAATGAGAAACCCACCCGCAAAGAGCAGGGTGTGTTGCTGGTGGGAGCGCCCAGGGTTAGGGAGAGGAGGAGAAGGGATATTTGGGGAGAAGGGTGGCCATGCTGTTCAGAAATTTTTGCTTGTCCTTTTGAAATCATTTAAATAATCTGTGGTGTTCAATGGGTACTTTACCTGACGTAATTAAAAATCAGATTGCTATTTTATTTATTTATTTATTTTCAGATTGCTATTTTAACTGAGAAAAATGGTACTTTCAACTGTTTTAGAAAGAAGAAAAGAATAAACATTATCAAAACCATCTCTTAGAAGATTAGGACAAAAAAGTCCAGGAGGAGCGGCTTCAAAGCTGTTTGTGTTTTCCCTGGCTTTGAAATACATAGACAGTCCTGATAATTTTATCTTCCTCGAAATACAGCAACTAAAGTCTATTTGCTACTCCCGGGCAATTCCATACATAAATTTAAAAAACAAAACAAAACACAAAGCACTTTAAACGAATCCTCCTGTGAGTCTCAAATCCATCATTTCTCTTCCTGTGGAGAGGGCTTATGCCACAGATCAATGCAATTCGAAAATTTTGGAGGTGATTTTGTTCTTCCCACCTTGCTATTTGATGAGTTTTCAGATGGCCATCTAAAGAACAGCTTACATGCTGTCTCTCATGGATCTCAAGGAGGCTGCAGAGGAGCTGACATGTTGAGAGATGGTTAGCAGAGATATAAATATATTTTATCTTGTTTCTTTGTCAGCTTTTAAAGTTAGAAACACACTACTTAGTGAATTTATGAAAAATCATTTTTTTTTAACTCTGAGAATAATATTTCCACTTCTCGCCTTCACATTTAGTAGGAGAACTGCTTTAGGAAGCATCATCTTTCCCATTAAAAAAGGCTTTCTAGGCACAAACTATGCCACAAAAAGCACATGGAAAGATGGGCTGATTCCCCTTAAAGTGTATTTTTGGATGTGTTAGGTTTAGAAATGGGATAAGATATCCTAATATCCCTAATTAGAGTTTTTTCAGACAGTCAGATAAAAAGTAAGTCATTCTGTGGCCATAAAAGTCATCTAGGGCTTCCCTGGTGGCGCAGTGGTTGAGAGTCTGCCTGCCGATACAGGGGACGCGGGTTCGCGCCCCGGTCCGGGAAAATCCCACGTGCCGCGGAGCGTCGGGGCCCGTGAGCCATGGCCGCTGAGCCTGCGCGTCCGGAGCCTGTGCTCCGCAGCGGGAGAGGCCACAACAGTGAGAGGTCCGTGTAACACACACACACACACAAAAAAGTCATCTACTCTTGGTAGGACTTGCATTTACAAATAATTTTGTATATAATTCATTCTTTCTTTCTTTCAAAAAATCATCTGTGAAGCGCACTGTATGGTCCAGATCCTGTGCCAAACTTAGCAATACTGAGATTAAAGATATGGTTCCTGCCAGTGAGTTGCTCATGATCCAACATGGAAGACGGACACAGAAAAAAAATTAAACAGTTGCCGCACAGTGGAGCAAGCGTGTCCGTAGACCCCGAAGTTACCTCTTGAGACTGAAGGCACACATCATCGAGATGGATTGGCGGTCTGGTTGACGGATGGATACCCAAGCCTCATTCCTAAAAGAGACATTATCAATATGGCTAACCAAATGGCATAGCAAAAGAGCAAATGGGCAGATTAGGTAGAAGTTAGCTAAATCTCCTATGTTCTGCCAAAGAGGATAAATTTCTATCTCAAACCTTCCCTGAAGAGCAGACACAACACACTGATAGAACTGCCATAGCTTCCTTTTCCAGACCACAGATATTAGATCGTTCGCCTTTACCTGCCACTGCCACCTTTTATATATATATACACACACCTCAGGGAGATACGGCAACCCCCAAAGCCCTGCAAGTGAAAGAGCCATACGTTCAGTTCACATGTTACAGTTTCCATGATCCCTAAATGCATTAGTTAGGATGTTTTTGGCTGCAGGTAACTTAATATCTAATTAATGTGGCTTAAACCATAGGGGTTTCTATCCCTGCTTCCAGCTTGGCCCTGCAACTCAGTGGTGTCGGAGCTTGGTTGGGTTACCCTCGAGAGATTCTCTTGGCCTTCCCTTTGTGGTGAGAGGTTGATTGACACGCCTCCAAACATCACTTGCTCCCCTAACAATGAAATCTAAAAGCAGGAAGGAAGCAGTGAAGGTTTCTCCTAGTCCTTCTCTCCTTGTATTAGGGGGAAATCTCTCTCAGAAGCCCTCAGCCGACTTCTTCTTAAGTACTGTTGGCCGGTAAGTGGGTCATATGTCCGTCCTTAAACCAATCACTAGCACAGGAGAACGTGTTACATTGGTTAGCTTGGACCAATCCATCGTTCACTCTCTGGGGCTGGGGAGGGTTCCACCTTGCCAAAACACGTTGCTACATGTACTGGAACTAAATTAAGGTTCTGTTGGCATGGAAGAAAGCAGAGTGTGGGGGGCAGTGAGGAACAGCTTATAGGCAAGCCACCAGCCACATTGACCTTTTTGGTGAAAAGCAACTTTTCATTTTTCCATAGGATCACCCTGGGGTGGGGTGAGTGTGGGGTGATCAGAGAATCCAGCCATCCCACTAGTGTTGCTGTTTTTCTCCCCAGAGTTGGAGACGTTATTGGCTTGTGCAGGTGGTCCTAGAGATCTTCAAGGTCATCACTGAAGACCAACTCAGACATCCAAGTCGAGTACTTGGGAGCCCTGATCTCAATAACTGTAGACAGGAACCATCGTTCACCACTGTTCTTAGTAGGTCACATTTGTGCCCCAGATTTATGAAGCTTGATTTATAACCCTTAAGCCACAAAGCTTATGTTACTCCTCCTATCTCTTCATGTATGCAGTGTCTTAGGGAGTCAGCAGGAACCCATGAAACTACAGAGCAGACATACTGTGATCTGGTGTTTCCAAAAAAGAAGACTTAGGTAGTTCAAACCTTGCTTCAAAAAGAAAAATTTGAAAGACTTGATTGTATGGTTTCCCTTTCTGTGAAATGCAGGAAGCACTCAAAAGGTACTGAGAGAAGAATTCCTAGGCAATATTTTGAATGTGGGAAACCCTTTGGCCCTACAATTGCTTGGTTAGGGACACGGCCTCAATGAGGTCAAGGCTGTGGTCTGATTCCTCTGTGAGTCTAGTCTCTTCACACAGAGATGACTTGGGTTCCAGGGCAAATATCACACCCATGGGCTGGGTCAGCCATCTCACAAACACAGCTAATCCATTTGTGTACAACCATGGCCTTAATTCTCCACATCTGATCACAAACATGGCCTTAATTCTCCACATCTGCCTTTACCTACAGCACTGATAATATGACTTCACAGTTTCTCCCATCAAGGGGTGGAGATGAATCCAGGCTGACCTCATGACTTGCTTTGGTTGGTAGAAGGTAGTAAAAGTGACACTGAGCCAGTTCTGTGCCTAGGCTTCAAAGCCTTTCCCACTTCTGCTCATTCTCTGAGAATAAGCCTGGGCTAGCCTGCTGGATGATGAGAGATTCGTGACTCAGTCACCCCCATTGCTGCAGCCAAAAGCCAGCAATGTGAGGAAAGCCATCCTAGACCAGCCGGGCCCAGCCATTCTACCAGCTGACAAGAGAGGCATGAGCAAGGCAAGCCATGATCAGCCTAGGTTAGTATGGGATGGTTTGTTACACAGCAATCGCTAACAGATACCCCATCAGTTATGGAGGTGACTTGAGCCTCTGCCCAACTCATCCTTACTTTGAAAGAAAGTGCCTGTGATACCAGGAGCTGGGCATACCCTCTCCTCTGTGTCAGGACAGCATGTGGTGAAGAGCCCTGCTCAAAGTCTTGCAGGTGACGTTGGGGTTTCTTACGCCTTTATGAATCCCACAAGCTCTAAAGAAATCCATGTCTCCAACCTGGATTAACTTCTTAGTGCCAGTGAACACATGCTGTTAAATCTGTTCATGGCTAGCTGATTAGGGTCAAAGGCTGAATGTGAAGAGATTAATCCTTGAGTTCAGGGTGGGATGCTGTTCAGGGGAAAGTCTCACTCCTCTAGGGCTCTGTGATTCATCTTGTTGTCAAGACTCTAGACACCTCTTAGCATCTGACTTTTCAAGCCATCTCAGAAATCTTGATCCAAGTCCAAACTAAGATATGAAGCCCCATCCAGCCTACAGAGAGGCACTTCCATGGGCGAGGTAGCAACACTGCCTTCTGTGCCATGCAGGTAGCAACCCAGACACCCCAACAGACTCACCACCTGTGGGTGTTCCGGCAGCTGCTTTGGCACACTCTTATTTTACGCTTTCCAGCCCACCAAGTTTTTCCCCTATTCCTGATGCCAGCTTTGCCCAGGCTAGGGGATGGTGGTCCCTAACTTGTACACCTCAGAATGGGCATGGAGGTGGAGAAGAGCCTTTATCAGAAAACCACACCATCCCTCTTTTAAAGGGAAGTTCCAAGAGGAGCAGGAGGCAATAAATCAGCTTTTGAGAAGCAGAGCTTTATTTATTTTTTTAAATTTATTTATTTTTATTTTATTATTTACTTTTGGCTGCGTTGGGTCTTCGTTGCTGCACGCGGGCTTCCTCTAGTTGCGGAGAGCGGGGGCTACTCTTCATGGCGGTGCGCGGGCTTCTCATTGCGGTGGCTTGTCTTTGTTGTGGAGCACGGGCTCAAGGCACGTGGGCTTCAGTAGTTGTGGCACGTGGGCTCAGTAGTTGCAGATTGCCGCTCTAGAGCGCAGCCTCAGCAGTTGTGGCACGTGGGCTCAATAGTTGCGGCTCGCCAGCTATAGAGCGCAGGCTCAGTAGTTGTGGCGCAGGGGCTTAGTTGCTCCGTGGCATGTGGGATCTTCCCGGACCAGGGCTCAAACCCATGTCCGCTGCATTGGCAGGTGGATTATTAACCACTGAGCCATGAGGGAAGTCCCAAGCCGAGATTTTGAGTGTGCTTTGGTCCAAATCAACTTTTTTTCATTAACTAGCCCCCAAATTATAGCCTGGAGATCTAGAAATCCATTTACGGAAAAGCTCAGGTAGGGAAACTGTCAAGATAAAAACGAACCATCTAGTCTGTGGGACTTTCGGTGGTTTTCCCTGCTTCCCCTCACCCCTTCCCCCCACCATCAACTTGTACAGTTTTCTTGTTCACATCCAGTATCAAGTTCAAGGAGTTCCTTTCTTCCCTCTTCTACCTTTGTTTCCCACCTCCTCCCTTCCCCCGCTGAAGTCCTGTGTAAAAATTTCTGAGGGGCCCTTGAATGGTTAGGTCTATGCCAGTGTGAGAAGGATTTTTTTCCCCTCGTGAAAGGGGCCCTTGAAAAAGTTTTGCTCTCTCCCGGGGAGCCAGCTGGGACTGCCTGGGTTTCCTGGAGAAGGTGGCCATTCTGCCAGACTCTGAAGTGTGAAGCAGACAGTCAGTGTGCCCTGGGCTCCTGGATAATGGGGACCCTGTTCTGCTAAGTACACAGCCCTGAGGTCTGAATCTCACAAGAAGCCTAGAATTCCTGCACAAAGGTGAGACTGAGGATAACCTCCCCCTGCATTCAGGAAATGGATTATTCAGGCCTCTAATTCAGAAAGTATGGAGCATTTAAACTGAACATTAACTTTTATGCCCAGTTTGGCAGCAGGAGCTGGGCATTGACAGTTACCTTTTTCTTCCTTTTTTGCTAAAGTGTGGGAAGTTAGGGGGCTGGAGGATACTTACTTTGTGATGCGTCTGACTCCAAAGGTAACAGTCAGAAACCTAGTACTATGTGCCGCTCCAGCTAAAAATGAAATTAAATGAGAAAACCCCACGCAGGAGCCCAGTCCCTTGTGCACTTCGGTCGCGGTGCCAGGGAGGCTGGAACTGTCTCATGCGGCAGCTACTTGCAGTAAAATGAGCAAGGGATTCAGTCCTGAGTTTGAAATCTGGCTCTGCTCCCCCTACTGGCTGTGCCGTTCTGGGAAGATGACCTAATCTATGTCCTCGTCACTTTCTAGGAAAATGAAGTTAATTATAAGTCCAGGGTGTTGATTAAATATGAGATGGCGTGATGCTTTGTTAAGTAAAATCTATTTCAGACACAAACACCAGCAGCTAGGATTACATCTGACGATTATATCAGTCTGAATAGACTGGGTTATGTGTTCAGAAATAACTTCGAAATCTCAGGGGTTTGCAAGATTCAGTTTCTGCTCACACAAGTGGTCCATGGTGAAGGGGCTACAGCTCTGTCCCATGTGCCCTTCACCTTGCGACCTGGACTGTTAGAGCATCTCCTATGCAGGGCATTGCTGGGCTCATGGCAACAGAAAAGAGAAAATGGTGGAATAACACAGTGGTTCTCAAAGCTTCTCTTGAACTGGCAGAGGTCTCTTCTGCTAGGTTTTCATTGGTCAAATCCAGTCATATGGCCAAGCCTGTCCTCAGTAAAGTGGGACTATGTAATTCTCCCACAGGGACAGACAGAACAGTATAATCTATCACTGCTGCATGAAACAGAAAATCCCAAATACCAGAGGCAGATAGGGAAGCTGTTCCTCTCTCTTGTAACATAAGCCCCAAAATAGACTGTTTGGGGTTAACAACGAAGCTCCCCAGTCACTGGGGACCCACACTTTCTACATTTCTGTCCTATCGTCCTTAGTTGGCGTGTTGTTTTCAAATAATAGGAGAGAAACGTGTGTTCTTTTAGGAATGAAAGGAAAGGGGGGGCCCCCATATTTAGCTGCATTTCGGAGAGGGCAGGAGAATTCCTTAGCTGAGCAAGTGGGAAACAGAATGAATGGGAACTTGACTCAACCAGTTGGCCAGGGAACAGAAAAAGAGGAAACAGCAACGTAAAAAAAACAAAAAAACAAAAAATCAACATAAAGTGAAAGCGATAAAAGCACACAGATGGACCTAGATGCCAAACAGGTCCACACTGAAGAGAACGCAGAAGTGAGCTCAGCGCTCAGAAGGGACTGGCAGCCGGAGCGAGATCGCACCTTTGTTGTTAAAACTGGCAAGATTCGGGGGTCACTTCGTCTTTGTCCTTCCCGAGGTCTCTCGTGGATTCATGTGTTGTTTTGTCAGAGTCTTTCTCAAGTGTTTTTCACAGATGGGATGTGAATGATACACTGGACTTCTGCGCATCTGCACATGCCTTTTGTTTTCAGCTTCCTGTGTCTTCCTAAATATCCTTATTCATTTTGGCTAAAGTGGATGGCTGCCTCTATTTCACTTGCATGCATTCTGTTGTTCCGATCGACCTTCCCAGGAGGGCCCAGGAACCCAGCCCACAGCTCCAGCTTGGGCCTGGCCTCTGAGGGGTCATGTGTGAACAGTGGTGTGGGAATCCTCCCATCTCTGAAGGAGGCCTGAGGGTGGGGGGGGCTCCCCGCCCCCACCCCGCCCCCCACGCTCTGCTCTCCAGCCTCCTACCCAGTCCCAGGGAGAAAGTCCTCTTCCACTTCTCTCAAAAGCTAGAGCCTCACCTGCAGGAACTCCTGCCTCAGGAATGCAGATAGACTGGATAAGGCACAGCAGGGGGACGGCCCTGTCCAGGCGCCCCCTACACAAGGGACATTTTTGAACAGGCAAGTGTTTTGTCCCTTCAGTGTGCACGTAGAAGCAGGGCCCAAATGTCCTGTGGCTCCTGCAAAGAGGTGAATCAGAGCTGTTCTTACTTCTTGAGGCAGCTTGCGGAGAATCCCCATGGCCACCCCCAGGCTGGGCAGGCCGACTCCCAGACACCAGCCCAAGCCTGCACCTCTGCGCTCAGGCCATGGCTGTTCCTTCCCCTTCTCTGGAAAGTATGATCAGTAAAGGTGACCCCATGGCTACCGGGACAGTACCAGCTCAGCCCAAGGGCAGGCCTGCCTGGGGCGGCTCTGTGTGGCCCTCAGTTCCCGTGGGGACCAGGGAAGGGGTCCAGTGTCCCCAGTAGTCGGGTTGGAGCCTGGAGACGCCCTGTTCCATCCTCACACAGCAGCCCGTGTTAAGGCGGGTCTGCACAGGCCTGGCTGGGCACACACTGGTCAAGCAGGAAGAGGAAACTTACAGTTTGATGAGTCCCTGGACAGAGGGTTGTACTTTATCTTCGGAAGAATTATGCAGGCAGCCCTGTCCTGCAGTATGGTCTTTTTAGGGCCATGCTCGCTGGAGCAGAGAAACTGAAAGTGTCTAGCAGATGTGGTACCACTCCAAGTGCATGTGGCCTGTGGGCCTTACTTGAAATTCCAGCAGTGAAAGTAAAGGTGAAATGCGCCTGGAGGCCCAGCACTGACTGAACTGAACACCATCATTAGAGACATCTAGGTTCAAATCTCAGACCGCTTCCCACTGTACAATGTCACAAGAGCACACTTCTGCTAGGACCAGTCCTTGGCTGTTCTGCCTCAATCCCAACCCAAAGTCTCTACTTTCCTAGAAATGTCAGAAGGCTCCACGTGCTTCTTGCTGACCCTTCTTTCAGATAAGGAGGTCATTGTTTCTGGGTCCCCCACTCCTCAGCCTCCTGTCAGAAAGAAGCTCAGGATTCCCTTGCTCTGGCCCTTTCCCAAGAACTGAGGCAGGAACTCCCCGGAAAGCAACTCTGCAGGGGGATCCCTACACCAGAGCCTAGGGACCTGCTGCAAATGTGGGTGGGCTGGTTGAGTGCATGGGCCACGGATGAGTTTTCCATGCCATGTGACAAATCATCACGAACTTAATGCCTTGAAATAATACACTGTTATCTCACAGTGCCTGTGGGTCAGGAGCCAGGCGTGGCTTACCTGGGTCTGCCCAGGGTCTCACAAGGCTGCAGTCGAGGTGTCCCTACCAAGCTGCGTTCTCGTGTGGAGGCTCAACTAGGAAATAATTTGCTCCCCAACTCATGCGGGTTGTTGGAAGAATTCATTTCCTTGTAGCTGTATGAGCGAGGGCCCCAGCCAATTACCGGCTGTCGACTGAAGGTTGCCCTGAAGTCCCAGAGGCCACCCAAAGTTCCCTGCCACGTGGTCCTCTCCACAGGCTCTTCACAGCAGGGTGTTTGTTCTGTGAGGCCATCAGGAGAATCTTGCTCCGGTTGGCTAAGACGGAGTCATATATTATTGAATAAATAGCATAACCTTGGGAGTGACATCCATCACCCTTGCATTTTCTATGCATTGGAAGCAAGTCACAGTTTCTGCCCAAACTCAGGGGGACGGGATAATGCAAGGACATGACTCATTGGAGGTGACCATAGGGTGGGTCCACACCGCTGCCCCCAAACCTGCCTGTGTTTGTATCTTACCTCCTCCACTAACAACTTAGGTGACCTTGAGCTAATTACTTAGCTTCTCAGCCCAGGTCCCTCATTTGTAAAATGAGGGTAAACCCCATAGGATTCTTGGGAAGATCAAATAAAATGTTCCATCTCAAGTATTTCACAGAGTGCCTGGCACATAATAAACACTCAGATGTTAGCTATGATGACGGTGGTGGTGATTAATATTAATAGTACTGGCACTGACTCCCAGGTCTGTCTTGGATATTAAGAAGCAGAAATGTAACTCTGACTATGGCTACTTCTACCCTGGTTACAAAACCCTCTGCGAAGGCCAGATCCACATCCTTGGCTGTTCCAGAAATCTTTTTTTTTTTTTTAATTGTTTTGTATTTATTTATTTATTTTGGCTACGTTCGGTCTTCATTGCTGCGCACGGGCTTCCTCTAGTTGCAGCAAGCGGGGGCTACATGGGCTTCTCATTGCGGTGGCTTCTCTTGTTGCGGAGCACAGACTTTAGGCGCACGGGCTTCAGTGGTTGTGGCATGCGGGCTCAGTGGTTGTGGTTTGCAGGCTCTAGAGCGCAGGCTCAGCAGTTGTGGCGCACGGGCTTAGTTGCTCTGCGGCACGTGGGATCTTCCCAGACCAGGGCTCGAACCCGTGTCCCCTGCATTGGCAGGCGGATTCTTAACCACTGCACCCCCAGAGATCAGTTTCAACCTCAGCTAGGAGCTGGGACATCATGGGATGCCAGGCAACAGCGCCAGCTTCCCAGACACTGGAAGTCTGTTAAGTGATGAGTATGCTTAGGAAAGGCAAGAGGTTCTTCTCATCTGTTTTGAGCCGCAGGGCAGCTGAGATTGAGGGGCAAGTGTCCTCTCTGGACCCTGTGGGACAGGCCACATTAAGCATCCCTTCCAGTTGGCCATGATTGGTGCCTCACCTATATCCTATATAGGTGATCTCTCCCGTATCCTATTCATCCCTGCATCTATAACTCTATTACCTGTTCACACAGAATAACGAGCCATGTTTATTATCACTAAAAATCTCATAAATTCCACAAGAAATTTAAAATATCAAGTAAAATACACACTCAACCCCAGCATCACTGTAACAACAACCTAAACACACAACCATCAAATACACAAGCCAAAGAGAATAGGTTACAATAACTCACACCAATACTAACAATAATTACCCGCGATGAATTTTTCAAGTTTAGCAATACTATGATCTGGACATTGGCTCACGGAAGGATGGACTCTCCTGGCCGGGTGCCTTCCTTAGTAGTGCCTCATGGGAACTCAGCTGTTCTGGTGATGCAGTCATGTGACCCCTCATTTGCACACCATTGTTCTGAAGGATGCTTGGAAGCCTAACTCAACATTAGCCTCTCAACTCTATGATGTCCCTGTGCAAGAAACACATGCTGGACACTTAGTACCTCTGAATTTTTTTGTAGGGAAATTTGGGAAACTTTGAGTTATTTGTTTCTCAGGGAGCTACAAATATTTTTCTAATTATTTTCATTTTTGGAACAGCTGCACCACCACTGGAACTTGAGGGGGTGGCTGTTTTGAAACTCACAGGCTTAGGACAAAACCCATCTTGCTTTATTTCAAAGAAAGAAATGATCTTCCAGTAATATCCAGGAGAATTGGATGGGAGATAGTCATCAGTTGTTTTTGAATCTGTAGGCAGCTCTCTTGTGTGAAGGGCCAATGGTCTTCAGTCTACTTAGCTTTCCATTTGGGGAAATTTCCCCCAGAGGATTTTCTTTAGATCCTTAAAGCTCTATGTTTATGAGGCGTGGCGTCATATACTAAATAAGCCAGGATACACAGATGAGGGCTGCAGCTTGGGTTTCTCCTCCTTTCATTCTGTTGTTTAACAAAAGTTACGGGCACTTCCCATGTTTCTGGCCATGTGCTAGCCTTTGGGGATAAAATCACAAAGCCATGGTGGAAATAAACATGGCTCCTCTTCTACCTGTTCACTCTCAGAGGATATAGACACGTCATTCCCAATACGGTGTGACGAGAGGTAAACTTGGCATCCCACAGAGCACTAGACAAGCAGAGGGAAGGGAGGGACACAAAACACAGCTTGGAAGGAGGACAAAGTAAGGCTTTCCACAGCAAGCAAGTTCGGGAGGATAATAGGCACGTAGGGGTGGAGTCTGAAGCAGTATTTCCTGGCAGAGGGAACAAAGTGGAAAGTCTCTTAAGCCTGAGAAAGCAAGACATGCGTGAACTAGAGGAAGTTCTGAGTAGCTGGAGAACAGAGATGCAGAGTGGAGAGGGAATGCTGTGGAGGGCCGCACAGGGGCCACCTCACCGTCCTTTCTTGGAAAGCTACGGCAAACTGCAGCCTCTGAAAAGCCATAAGAAAAATAAGGCCATCCGGCAATTGTGAAGAGCCTGGAGTGAGCGTTAAGGTTAAAGGTCAGTGTTAAAGCAGAAAGTTCCTTTATTTTTACATCACTGAGCTTTCAATTTTTCTTTTATATACTTGTTTTAACAGATTCAAACAATACAAAACAACATGCATTAAAAAGAGAATGTGCCCTGTCCCCTGCCAATCCTATTCTCCAACATAAATCCCTGTTAGCCATTGACTGTCTTTCCTAACAGACCTTTTCCTATGCATATACCAACATATATCTGTATATCATTGTCGATGTCATTATTATTATATAAGCATTATTTATTATTACTATTATTATTATTATTATATGAGCACTGTTCTAAGCCCTTTATATGCATTCTCATTTCATCCTGACATCAGCACTAAGAGTAATTATCCCCATTTCAGAGACAAGGAAACCAACACACAGAGAGATTAGGTAACTTGCCTATGGTTATGCAAGTGGTAAAAGGCAGAAGTAGGATACAACCAGACAGTGCTAAAAAGTTTGTGCATCTAACCATTATGCTCTAGTATGTATTTGCATACACACACACACACACACACACACACATACACACACACAATGTTTACTATTTTATCAAGTTGGGATCATAGTACCCATCCTGATTATTCTCACTAAAATACATCATAATTTAAAATTGAGCAAAAGATTTGAATCGACATTTCCTAAAAGAATATCCAATAAGCACATGAAAAGATGCCCAATGTCACTGGTCATTAGAGAAATGCAAATCAAAATCACAATGAGACACCACTTCACTCTCACTAGGGTGGCTATAATTTTTTTTTTTTTTGCGGTACGCGGGCCTCGCACTGTTGTGGCCTCTCCCGCTGCGGAGCACAGGCTCCGGACGCGCAGGCTCAGCGGCCATGGCTCAGGGGCCCAGCCGCTCCGCGGCACGTGGGATCCTCCCGGACCGGGGCACGAACCCGTGTCCCCTGCATCGGCAGGCGGACTCCCAACCACTGCGCCACCAGGGAAGCCCTATAATTTTTTTTTAATGGAAAATAACAAGTGTTGGCAAGGATGAGGAGAAACTGGACCACTTGTATGTTGCTGATGGCAATGGAAAATGGTGCAGCCACTGTGGAAAATAACTTGGCAGTTCCTCAAAAAAGTTACACATTAGATTTACCGTATGACCCAGCAATTCCACTTCCAGTGTATATCAAAAAAGAATTGCAAAGAGGTACTAAAACAAATGCAGGTACATACATGATCATAGCAGCACTATTCACATAATTTAGATAGAATATTCAGTTGGTGTCCTCAGAAAAGGTTTGCAATGGAAAAAGTGGGACAAGATTAGCCCGAGAATAAATGCTGCTTTGGTTCACCTGACGAAGCTTAAAAACAAACCTAAAAGAATCAAACTGTGTCTAAGTAACTTAGTCATATCTCAGAACAAAGGTCAAGAAAATTGATAGGAATAGAAAAATAGGTAGTGGACTTCCCTGGTGGCGCAGTGGTTAAGAATCCACCTGCCAGTGCAGGGGACACCGGTTCGATCCCTGGTCCGGGAAGATCCCACGTGCTGTGGAGCAACTAAGCCCGTGCGCCACAGCTGCTGAGCCTGTGCTCTGGAGCCTGCAAGCCACGACTACTGAGCCCACGTGCCACAACTACTGAAGCCCACGTGCCTAGAGCCCGTGCTCCTCAACAAGGGAAGCTACTGCAATGAGAAGTCCGCACATGGCAACAAAGAGTAGCCCCTGCTCTCCTCAACTAGAGAAAGCCTGCACGCAGCAACAAAGACGCAATGCAGCCATAAATAAATAAATAAATAAGAAAAAGAAAAATGGGTAGTAGTTTTTCATTACATTCTTGGTATTATGATTGATGTAGCATGGGGACTTGGCTTTTAAAAGTCTTTTGCTACAGAGTGTTGAATTTTTTTCTGTCAGACAGTTAAATTGTTGATGCGTCACCTTGGCCTTGTTGAAGCTTGGTTTGAGTCTTTGCTAAGGTGGGTCTGTTTTGGTTTGACCCTTAATCCTACAGCATGGTGCTTACTCCTAGAGCATGGTTCTTATTCCTAAAACACAGTCTTCCTGGGGTCTCCATTGAATGCCCTGTGTTTCTCCACTCTGGCTGGGTCAGAACTCCAATATTGGGTTGCCCCAGTATCCTGAAGTCTCTGAAATCTCTGTTGAACTCTCAGCCCCTCAGCAGCTATTTTCTACCAGACCTTGTGAACGATCACCCCGGGCATAGGCAGCTTAGCAGTTGTCTAGGTCCCTGAAGGGAACCCCTTTGCAGATTTCTGGGGTCTGTTTCTGCAGTTTTCTCCACTCCATACCCTGTGAGTTCCCACCCCCTTAGCAGCTCTGAACTCTGGTCAGTTTCCTCCATGAGGCCCCTGCTTTTCTACCCAGTGCAACTGCTGTTATATGCTTGGGCTCCACCTAACCCTCTGAAACTTAGAAACCACCTTCCCTGCAAGAAAGCTGGGATGAATGTGGGGTTTGCCTCTTGTGTTACCCTTCTCTCAAGGTAGCAGCTCAGCACTTGCCCAAGGCCTGAAATCACTTGTTTCATATCTTTTGTTTGCTTTTATAGTTATTCATAAGGAGAAGTTAAGGCTGATCACAGCTACTGAGTCATGGCTGGAACTAGAAAATCCATAATATATTTTTATTCATTTAGTTTTATTGAGGTAAAATTCACATAAAATTAACATACACCACAGCAAGATCTTTTTTTGACCCACCTCCTAGAGTAACGGAAATAAAAATAAACAAATGGGATTTAATTAAACGTAAAAGCATTTGCACATCAAAGGAAACCATAAACAAGACAAAAAGACAACCTTCAGAATGGGAGAAAATATTTGCAAATGAAACAATCGACAAAGGATTAATCTCCAAAACATACAAGCAGCTCATGGAGCTCAATATCCAAAAAACAAACAATCCAGTTAAAAAATGGGCAGAAGATCTAAATAGACATTTCACCAAGGAAGACATACAGATGGCCAAGAGGCACATGAAAAGATGCACAACATCACTAATTATTAGAGAAATGCAAATCAAAACTACAATGAGGTATCAACTCACGCCAGTCAGAATGTCCATTATCAAAAAATCTAGAAACAATAAATGCTGGAAAGGGTGTGGTGAAAAGGGAACTCTCCCGCACTGTTGATGGGAATGTAAATTGATACAACCACTATGGAAAACGGTATAGAGGTTCCTTAAAAAAACTAAAAATAGAACTACCATATGACCCAGTGATCCCACTACTGGGCATATACCCTGAGAAAACCAAAAAGAGACATGTACCACAACGTTCACTGCAGCACTATTTACAAGAGCCAGGAGAAGAACCAACTTAAATGTCCATCAACAGATGAATGGATAAAGAAGACGCGGCCCATATATACAATGGAATATTACTCAGCCATAAGAAGAAACGAAATTGAGTTATTTGTAGTGAGGTGGATGGACCTAGAGTGTGTCATACAGAGTGAAGTAATTAAGAAAGGGCAAAACAAATACTGTATGCTAACACATATATATGTAATCTAAAAAAAAAAAAAAAAGAGGTACTGATGAACCTAGTTGCAGGGCAGAAATAAAGGTGTAGACATAGAGAATGGACTTGAGGACACAGGGTGGGAGGGGGAAGCTGGGGCAAAGTGAGAGTAGCATCCACATATATACACTACCAAATGTAAAATAGTTAGCTAGTGGGAAGCATCAGCATAGCACAGGGAGATCTGCTCGGTGCTTTGTGACCACCTAGAGGGGTGGGATAGGGAGGGTGGGAGGGAGGCTCAAGAGGGAGGGGATATGGGGACATGTGTATGCATATGGCTGATTCGCTTTGTTGTTCAACAGAAATTAACACAGTATTGTGCAGCAATTATATTCCAATAAAGATCTACTAAAAAATTAATATTTTAAAGTGAACAATCCATTTTGACTCTAGTTTACAGCAGTAAGTTCAATGACTTACAGGAAATCAAAAAATTCTTTGAAGAACAAAACTTTCTAAGACTGAACCAAGAAGAAGTGAAAAATCTGAATCACCCCATATCTGTTAAAGAAATTGAATTCGTAGTTTAAAACCTTCCCACAAAGAAAACTCCAGGCTTACGTGGCTTAACTGGTGAATTCTATTAAAAAATTTAAAAAGAAAATTCCAATTTCATACAAATGTTTTCAGAGAACAAAGGAAGAAAAACAATTCCAAACCAGCATAACATAACCCTAATATCAAAATCTGACAAAGGGTGTTCGTTTTGGCAGCACATATACTAAAATTGTAATGATACAGAGCAGATCAGTATGGCCCCTGCACAAGGATGATACACAGATTCTTAAAGTGTTCCATATTTTTCTCTCACTTCTTCCATTGGATGGAGGAAAAACAAGCCATGGCTCCCCACCCAGCCCTCCCTTCCTCTCCCTTCAACAGTTTCTCCTTGGGAAAAATCAACATGTATGAATAAAGACACCAATTGAATGGCAAAAAATAAAAATCTGACATAAGGCATTATAAGAAAAGAAAATTTCAAGCCCAAATCACTTATGAATATAGACGTTAACATCCTAAATAAAATATTAGCATATTAAATCTGCCAATTCATAAAAAACAATACATCATGACTAAATGTGGTTTATCCCAGGAACGCAAGGCTAGTTTCATATGCAAAAACCAATCAATGTAATTCACAATGTTAATAGAATAGAGGAGAACAACTGTCTGAACATCTCAATAGATTCAAGAAAAGCATATAACAAAATCAAACTGATTCATGATTTTTTTAAAAAGAGAAAGAAAACTCTCAGCAAACAAGGGATAACATGAAACTTGCTCAATCTAATAAAAAATATCTATGAAAATCTACAGCTAACATCATACCTAGTGGTGAAAGACTGAACACCTTCCCCTAAAATTCATAACAAAACAAGGATTCTTACCACAACTCTTCAACATAGATTCAGGGATCTTAACCAATGTAACAAGGCAAGAAAAAAAATAAAATATATAAAAATTGATATTGAAGAATAAAACTACTTGCAGATAACATGATTTAATGCATGGAAAATTCAAAGGAATCTATAAAACCACTACTATAACTAATGGGAGGATTTGCATAATAAAAAGACAATGTAAAAAAATCAATTGCATTTCTATATATTAGCAATGAATAATTGAAAAATAAAACTTTAAAAGAACTTCTACAAAAATACCAAAAAATGTTAAATACTTAGGGAAAATTTTAACAAAATAGGACTAAGACACGTACACCAAAAACTACATAACATTCCTGAGAGGAATTTTAAAGGTTTACAATGTCCATTGATTGGAAGACTCAATATTGTTAAGATATCAATTCTGCAAATTGATCTATAGATTGAGTGCATTGACCTATAGATTCTAATCAGAAGCTCAGCTGTTTTTTTTTTTTTTGTAGAAATCAACATGCTTATTTTAAAGTTTATATGGAAATTCAACTGACCTAGAAGAATCAAACTATTCTGAAAAACAATAAAGTTGGAAGACTTATATTACCTGCTTTTAAGACGTTCTATGTTATTGACGTAAGGATCAATGGAAACAGAATAGAGAGTCTAGAAATAGGTCAATACACATATGGTTCAGTTGAATTTTGACAAAGTTTCAAAGGTAATTTAATGGGGAAGAGATAATCTTTTCAACATATAGTTCTGGAACAACTGCATATCCATATGGAAAATAATGACCATTAGTTCATACCTTACACTATACACCAAAATTAACTCAAATGGATTAGAGGTCTAAATGTGAAAGCTAAAACAATAAAGCTTCTCGAAAAAGCTTCTAAAACAGGAAATATCTTTATGACCTTGGGGTAAGCAAAAATTTCTTAAGACCCAAAAGGCACTAATCATAAAAGAAACATAAATAAATTGTACTTTATCAAAATTAAAAACTCCTGTTCTTCAGAATATATAATTAAGAAAGTGGATAGACAGCCACAGACTAAAAGAAAATACTTGCAATACATAGAGCTGGCAAAGGACTCATATTCAAAATATATAAAAACTCCTACAAATTAAAAATAAAAGACAATGCAATAAAAAAGAACAAAAGACTTAAAGTATTTCAAAAACTAAATATCTAGATATCTGAAAACTAGATATCTGAATATCCAATAATCATGTGAAAAGGTGCTCCACATCATTTGTCATCAGGAATATACAAATTAAAACCACAATGAGGGGCTTCCTTGGTGGCGCAGTGGTTAAGAATCCACCTGCCAATGCAGGGGACACGGGTTTGAGCCCTGGCCTGGGAAGATCCCACATGCCGTGGAGCAAATAAGTCCGTGCGTCACAACTACTTAGCCTGTGCTTTAGAGCCCATGAGCCACAACCACTGAGCCCAAGTGCCACAACCACTGAAGCCCGTGTGCCTAGAGCTTGTGCTCTGCAGCAAAAGAAGTCACTGCAAGGAGAAGCCCACGCACCACAACTAAGAGTAGCCCCTGCTCACTGCAACTAGAGAAAGCCCGTATGCAGCAACAAAGATCCAAAGCAGCCAAAAATAAATAAATTTATAAAAAAACCCACAATGAGATAGACCTTTACACCCACTTAAATGGATAAAATTTAAAACACTGAAAATACCCAGTGCTGGCAAGGTTATGGAGCAAATGGAACTCTCATTTATTTCTGGTTGGAATATGAAATGGTACTACCACCTTGGACAACTGTTTGGTGCTTTTTAATAAAGTTAAACATACATTTATCATATAATACAGAGATTCAAGTTGGTCACACAAATTTGCACATAATGGCCAAAAACTGGAAAAACCCAAATGAACATTTATGGGAATAAACAAACTGTGGCATAGAAATAAACAGCAGAATGCTACTCTGCCCAGGCTGGGTAACTTAACAAAAGACCACAGACTGGGTAACTTAAACAACAGACATTTATTTTTCACAGTTCTGGAGCCTGGGAAGTCCAAGATCAAGGTGCTGCCCAAGTAGGTTTCTGAGGCCTCTTCTTTTGGCTAGGAGGTGGCCACCATGTTGCTGTGTGTTCACATGACCTTTGCCTTGTGCCTCTTCTTATAAGGACACTAATCCTATTGGATCAAGGCCCCACCCTTATAACCTCACAACCTAATTATTTCCTTAAAGGCCCCCATCTCCAAATACAGCCACACTGAGGCTTAGAGCTTCAACGTATGAATTTGGGGGGAACACAAGCACTCAATGTACAACAGGAACAACAAGGAAACTACTGTTACTTGAAACAACATAACTGAATATTTTAAAAACTGTAATTCCAAAAATATGATGTTTAAGAAGAGACAAAATGGATCTATGGTGTTATAAATCAGAATAGCGGTTGCTTCTGCGTGGATGAGGAGGGATTAATGGAAAAGTGGCATGAGGGGAATTTTTAAAGTGATGGAAATGTTTTTTCTTGGTGGGAGGGATGGTGACAAGTGAATACCTTTGCCAAAATGCATAGAGCTGTATTGCATTCCCCCAAATTAATGCATTTATTGCATATAAATTATGGCTCACTAGAGTACATTTCTCTATATCAACTCATATGGAGTTACCTCTATCTTTGTAGCAGCTATATTGTCTTCTGTATATGAATGCACCATAATTTATTAAACTATTTCTCCATTGCTATATATTTATATGGCTTACAAGTTTTTGCTATTATTGGTAATGCTGTCATGAACATACTTAAGGATAGATTCCTAGGTGGGATTGTTAGAGCATTTTCTCCGTAAAGATGAAGAATCTGAAGCCCAGAAACAAGAAGAGACTTCTCCAAGGCCTACCGCAATTACGCACTGTGAGTTATGGTGGTAGAAGTTGGAACTGAAGAGGTCTCTGTGGCTCCACAGAAATACTGTTGGGGAGCAGGAAGGCAATGCTGGGCTTCCAACCAGAATAATAGAAACCATTTAGACTAATTCCACTTCCCTCTCTGTCTAACTCCTACTCACCCCGTGGGTAAAAAATGCCTTTGGGCTGCCTTAATTTAACGTTATGCTAAGTTAATTCCTGGGATCCCGTAATACCCTAGGCTTAATAATAGCTCACTATGTGCCAAGTAATGCGGTAGCACTTTAAATGCATTATCTCCTTTAACCCTCACAACTCCATAAGGCATAGCTGTTATGAATTCCATGCCCATTTTATAGATGGGAAAACTGAGGCTTAAACAGTTTAAGTAAATTGCCCAAGGCTACACAGCCAAAAATTAGTATAAACAGGTTTCAGACCCAGGTCCCTGATACAAAAGGGACTCTGTTATACTATAGTACCTCTCAGGAACGGTACTTCACAGGATGTTGTTGTGAAGGTTACATGAAATGGTTGCAGTGTTCATTACTGGCCTCTCGACAACTTGAAGGCAGTTACCGTGTCTTTATTTCTGTCCTCCTAACATCTGGTGCATAATGGAGTTCAAAGGGCTTAGCACTGTGCCTGACACAGAGCAAGCACTCAATGAGCGCTAATTATTATCATTACTGGAATCCAATAGACATTTGTTGAGTAAGTAAACATTTGCATGAATGACTAATTATCTAGAGTATTCTTTCAGCAAATAATGAACAGAGGGACAACAGGTTGCAGGCCTCCTCTCCTGCCAAGCCTCTCATTTGGAGGCAGCTGACCCATGAAGGAATTGCCAGCCCTCTTCTGTTCACATGTCTGCTCCCCCACGGGATACGGAAGCAGGAAGGGCATCTGACTCAGCGCTGCAGCTCCAGTCCTAGCTCAATGTACCACAGTGTTGAGCAGAGTGTTCTTTCCTTCATGCACAGCATATTTGTACATAAGGAAAGAACCAGCTGGCGTGGTGGCGGTGCTCTGTGTGTGTCTGT
Source organism: Leucopleurus acutus (assembly GCF_964270905.1). NCBI lineage: Eukaryota > Metazoa > Chordata > Mammalia > Artiodactyla > Delphinidae > Leucopleurus > Leucopleurus acutus. The sequence continues at coordinate 31,239,565 of NC_139161.1, forward strand.
GTGCACGTGTCTCTTCCTTCCCCTCACAGTGAAGCCAACTGACAATGGGGTGGGGTTGAGGGGGTGCTTAATACAAAGCTCTGGGCAACATCACAGCACACAAAGGACGAATACAGGCTTAAGGAGGAATAGTCATGTTCTCAGGGTGCAAGAACATCAGGCCCTTGAGCCTCTGTTACATGTTTCTATTCTGTTGCTTCATCTTCTTGATGAAGATGAAGACCCTGCATCATGGAGGTAACGGGTCTAGGTTGGGAAGAGCCTGCTCAGCCTCCTAAGCTGATGAATGCTGCTTCCCTTGACCCACACGACCTTGGATGTGGTTCGCATTCGGAGCCTCTGTCAGTTTATTAACTGACATTCACTCAAACCTCACTCTGGGCCCTTCTCTGATGTTTGTCTGCTTGGATCCTGCTTCCCCCTGCCTAGTGCCTTGATTAGCTTCTATCTTTGGCAGGGAGGCCTCCCCTGCCCTTCCCAGTCCAGCTGCCTTGCTCGGGGAAGATCCCATCACAGACTTGAGATTTGAACCTTTCAGTTCCTTGGCCCCATTGGCTGACGCTACCCACTTCTTGGCATGGGTGGGAGCAGGGGGCAGCATGGCCCAAGAGCATGGGGACCAGAAGTGGCACCTGAAGCACTTGACAAGACCACAGTTTTCTCTTTCCTACCTGGCTCCCGCCTCACCTAGTTACTGAAGTCTTCATCTAAGGCCACCAAAATCCCTCACTCTCATTTTTGTAGTGAAGTTTTCAGAGCCTCGCTCACTGAAGGCAGTTTTGATTTATGTCTTATGGTTAACCTAAAAGTCTTAAGTAAACATTTCTTGTTTGAAATGTCTGTCACTCTGTTATTATAGACACAATATAACAAGAAATACATTTTCATATAAGACTGTAAGCGAAAAGACAAATTGTTCTCGAGCTTATATATCCTTGCGTGATTTGAAAACATCAAGCCAGAGATGGAAAATACGAGCCAACAGAGGAGAGATAGGGAGGAAGAATCAAAAAAGTATCCAAGCATTAGGAGTTTCTGAAAAAAGAGGATGAAAACACAGAGGAGAGGAAATTATCAAAGAAATAATACAGGAAAATTTCTCAGAGATGAAGGACACAAGACCTCAGAACAGTGTGTGAAGCAGGCCCACACCTGAAACAAGGAACATCACTGAACTAGAGGTCAGCCAGGATAAGGAGAGCACCCTAAAATCTTCCACTGAGGGTTAGGTCCCTAGAAAGTGATAGAATGAGAATGGATCAGGGTTTTCAATAGAAAAATCTATATAGCAGGCAACAGAGCTGTGCCTTCAAAGTCTTAAGGGAACTTGATTTACAACTTACGATTCAATGCCCAGTCCAAGTATCAATCAAGTCTAAAGGCAAAATAAATACATTTCCAAACATAAAATATTTAGAAATTTTACCCACCATACATCTCTGCATAAGATGTTACTTAATGGTATGCTCTGGCAAAATAAGGAAAGAAACTCAAGAATGTAACCCAAATCTCCGAAAGTGTGGATCAAGCCCAGGAAATCAGTGAAAAGAAGTTCCTGGATTATTACTGTCCAGACTGAAGCAGGAGCACAGAAGACTCTAGAAGGTAGATCCTTGGGGAGGGGAAAAACTCAATAGAACACCTGTTGGGATGGAAAGTTAGGGAGAAATTGAGAATATGATGAAGCCAACTACTGCTAGATAAAAAAGAAAAGCTATTTGAAATTCCTGATTCAAGAAAAGTACTGCAAGAAAGCAAACATAAGCAGGTATGTCACTGGCCGGGCAACGAGCCACATGTGTATGCATATAAATCTCAGTAAAGTAAACATTGTTTATTAGTTTTAGAATCAATCTTTAAGCAAAGCATGGAAGGCTTCATTACAGTTACGAAACAACGGGAATGCTATGGATGGAGACGATGTAAAAGTACATATGACCGAAACGCGGGAGAGGAGGAAGGAGGAGAGATGAGGGGAGGCTGCAGCGTGAGCTGCCCCTTCTCAGGAGGCATCGGTGGGGATCAGCGTTGGGAGATAACAGTGGGTGAACAAGAAGAGTGTAGTGTGTTTCCTAAAATGACAAGTGGTGATATAATCCGAAATAGTGATATAATTGTGTTGGGAAAATGAGACAGAGGGAGAGGGAGACTGGGCTTGAGTGAGCTAAACCCTCTTCCAATAGCAGGAAGTCAATGAATATATTGTTAAAACATAAAAGAGAAATAACAGTGTTTGCACAGGGATATGCAGATAACATTCAGAAGAAACAGCTGAACAGGTGAGAGGTGGTTGCCCTGGGAATTGGAAGAGATGAACAGGGGACTCTTACTTTGACTGAAAAAAAAAGTATGTTAAGGAAGCACAGTTATGTCCCATATGTTGAGCGGCCTGTGGTCCATCTCTCATTTGAGGATGTGAGTGTTGAAGGGCAGGGAAGGCCGGGGGGCAGGACAGACAGGGCTGGGCTTCTGCAGGGCGACGCTTGCTGTGGTTTCGGTCTCCAGTGGCCGACAAAGCCAGTGGGCATGAGGGCCAGAATTCAAGTGCAGCCTGTCCCCAAACGACCCCCACCACATTTTTTTTTTTTTTAAATCATATTCTTACTGTAAAAACATGACGATGACTTTCCAGGAATGTGTTTCAATCTTCTATAATCCTCCCGAGGCCTGTGTCCAATAATTACTTACATCTTTTCCGCGATCCCGTCTAGTCTTTGTCTACATTATACATCATTGGGCATAGTTCTGATTCTTGTGTCCATATAACTTTGTAAGCATCCTACCTCTCATAAATGGTGTCGCCTGTTTCTACATAGTCTGCATAATTATCCATGTTAATGGAGGCATATTATGCAGGATCATTTTTAATTAACAACAACACTCTGGGTTAACAGTTCATCATTCTGCCAAGTATTTCTTTATTTTCTAATCTCCATTTTGTATAACACTGTTCCTTTTACTGAACACTTTCTTATCAACCTCACAACTTTACAGTGTGTAATAGGGGCAGGTGCTAATATCCCCGCTTTACAGACAGGGAAACTGAGATCTAGAAGACCAGCTTGCCCAAAGTCGTACTGACAGCAAAGATGGGGCTGAGAGGAAACCTTCCTCTGGGTCTCTTCTCTCCAAGTTGAGAACGCCTTTCATCACACTGCCCCGATGCTGGACATCGCTCAGCTCATTCTCTTGTTGAGCCAGGGCCCTTCTCAGGAAGGAATTATTACCACCTCATTGTACAGGTGAGGAAACTGAGGTCCAGAGAGGGAGGTAACTTGCCTAAGGTCTCATGGCAGAGCCAGGAGTCAAACCCAGGCAGGTTTACTCCAAAGCCAGATCTCTTTCCGATAATTTACTTTTTGTGTTACTGTCTTTTGGCTACTTCAAATAATGCCACTCTGAGCACTGGTGTACAAATATCTGTTTGAGTCTCTGCTTTCAATTATTTTGAAAGAAGTGGGTGAGCTTTTAAAAACGAATCAAAACTCTGTTTACACTCTCTGTTTCCGGTTTTTCTGGGTGGCAGTGGAGGGCAAGGAGAGGAGGCAAGCACTATATCAGAGTGCATGGGTGGGTGAAAATATTGCAGATCATATATATGATAAGGGGCTTGTATCCAGAAAATATAAAGAACTCTCACAACTCAATTATAAAAAGACAAATAACCCAACTTAAAGAAGACAAAGGATCTGAATAGACATTTGTCCAAGAAAGAAATACAAATGGCCAATAGGCACATGAGAAGATGCTCTGCAGCATCAGTCATCACGGAAATGCAAAACAAAACCACAATGAGATACCATATCACATCCACTAGGATGGCTAAAATAAAAAAGTCAGACAATAACAAGTGTTGGTGAGGATGTGGAGAAGTTGGAACCCTCATGCACTGTTGGTGAGAATGTGAAATGGTGCAGCCACTTTGGAAAATAGTTTGGCAGCTCCTCAAAGTGACTAAACATAGAATTACCACATGACCCAGCAATTCCACTCTTAGGTAAATACCCAGAAGAATTGAAAACAGGTATTCAAACAAAAACATGTATAGGATGTTTCTAGCAGCATTATTCACAGTAGCCAAAAGGTGGAAACAATCCAAATGTTCATCAGATAATGAAAGAATAAACAAGATAATAATAGTATAAATTATAAAATATAATGGAATATTATTCAACCATAAAATGGATGAAGTATAGCAGCCTTATTCCTAATTGCACAAACTTGGAGGTAACCAAGATATCCTTCAGTAACTGAATGGATAAATAGAGTGTGGTACATCCATACAGTGGAATATTATTCAACCATCAAAAGGAATGAGCTATCAAGCCATGAAAAGACATGTTACTAAGTGAAAGAATACAATCTGAAAAGGCTACATACTATGTGATTCCAGGTACGTGACACTCTGGAAAAGAAAAAACTATGGAGACAGTAAAAAGATCAGTGGTTGCCAGTGGTTGGGGAGAAGGAGGAATGAACAGGTGGAACACAGAGCATTTTTAGGGCAGTGAAACTATTCGTATGACTCTATACAAGGAGAAGGTGGATGCATTTTCCAAAATCCACAGAATTTACAACACCAAGAGTGGATCTTTACAATACCAATGTTCAACTTTAGGTTTGGGTTACAGTGAGGTGTCAATGCAGGTTCATCGACTGTAGTAAATACATCGAATGTAGTAAATGAATTTACATTCAACAGTAAATGTCAAATCCGGTGGCAGATTTAACAGCGGGGAAGGTTATGGGTGCAGGGGAGGGGACCAGGAGGTATATGGAAACTGTACTTTTTCCTCAATTTTGCTGTAAGCATAAAATGACTCAAAAATAAAATCTAAGAAAATGAATGAAATATTGACACATTTTACAGCACGAATGAACGTTGAAACCATTATGCTAAGTGAAAGAAACCAGTCACAAAACACCACTATTGCATGATTCCATTTATATGGAATGTCCAGACTAGGAAAATCTAGAGAGACAGAAAGGAGATTAGTGGTTGTTTAGGGCAGAGGGATACAGGGTAGGGGTTGGGGAAGGGGGAGTAATTGTTAAAGGGTATGGGGTTTCTCTGGGAGGTCATAAAAATGCCCTAAATTGTGGTGATAGCTGCACATATCCATGAATAAACTAAAATCATTGAATCATACACTTAAAAGGGGTGAATTGTATGGTATGTAAGTTGTATCTCAATAAAGCTATTTTTTAAAAGACGAAGAAGGAGGGCTTCCTTGGTGGCGCAGTGGTTGAGAATCTGCCTGCCAATGCAGGGGACACGGGTTCGAGCCCTGGTCTGGGAGGATCCCACATGTCGCGGAGCGGCTAGGCCTGTGAGCCACAACTACTGAGCCTGTGCATCTGGAGCCTATGCTCCGCAACAAGAGAGGCTGCGACAGTGAGAGGCCCGCGCACCGCGATTAAGGGTGGCCCCCGCTCGCCGGAACTAGAGAAAGCCCTCACACAGAAACGAAGACCCAACACAGCCAAAACTAAATAAATAAATAAAATTTAAAAAAAAAAAAGAAGAAGAAGGAGGGCAAGAAGGAGAGGATAGGATTGCAGCCTCCCAGAAGTCCCTACTAACTGCCTTCATGGGCAGCTAAAAGGCTGCCCCCAGCAAGCCCAGCCCTACCCCAAGCCTGAGGGAAAACGCTCTGTCTCGAGTGATGAGGGATAAGGGTAAGCTTTCTGCCAGGAGGTTTCAGCACCATCAGCACAGCTCAGCTTAGCTGCCGAATAGGTGCTCTTACCTCGGTGGGCACCTTGACAACCCTCTCCATCAAAACACTGTGACACAGACCATTATGGGTGGGACACAGTGACCTATTGCCATTGAATCAGCAAAATGGGCCCACATGAGACAGAAGCAGACTGCTCCAGGAAGTGTGTGATCTCTGAGACTTCTGTCTTCTTTCCAAGTTCAGAGAAGGCAGCCAACCCTGCATCCCTCCCTCAGCCTGGAGGCAACCGCAGGCCAACGCAGATTCCTGAGGCCCGTGGAGCCTGTTACTTGACCTTTAGAGGTTTTTTTAAAGTTATAAAAGTTTAGAGCTGAAAAAGACATTGGAAGTCATCCAGGTAGCGGCTTCTAGACTTTTCGATTTCATAGCCCATATCATCCCCAAATACCTGGGGAGACAGACAAGGTTGACAACTTTTTCTTTTGCTAAATTAAGAAAAATTTGAAAACTAACATCCTTATTTGATTTCAAAAAGAACAGTTGACAAGATAGAACGTCAGAATAAAGAGAACCCATTTAAATGGAATAAATTGAGATTTTTGCAAAACTTGCTGCATTTCTCCTTTCTCCTCCCTACCTCGCCCCTACCCCCAAGTAGAAGAAACTTGCCAAATCCTGGAGCAGGAATGGTTTGGGGGCCCAGGCCCACTCCCCATTCAGTACTTGAATCCTTTTGAAACCACCTCTGGACACATGCTTCTCCAATAGGAGGAGTTTAGTGTCAGGCAGACCTGGGTTCCAATCCTGCCTTGCGATTTACTGGCTATGTATAGACGTCTGCAAGTTTCTTACTTTCTCTGAGCCTCAATTCTCTTATCTTTAAAATAATCCTTGCCTCACAGATTTTTTGGTGGAAACTGTCTCGCAGTAAAAGAAAAAAATATGAGCGTCCTTGGCACAGAGTAGGCACTACCTTGTTAGTTCCATGCCCTCTGGTGATGAAAATTAGTCTGAGATAATTCATGCCATTTTCCTGGCATTTCACTGGATGAAAAGGTCTTCCCCAGGTAAAGCTAAACACGCCTCCCTGTATATCCACCCACGGGTCTCCTACATGTACTTTGGGATCACATGGAATAAACCTAATCCTTCCGGCATGTGACAGACCTTAGTTTCTTTTTAATCTTCTGTTCTCCAGATAAGTACCCTGTCTCTGTCAATCATGCCTCAGAGAAGTCCTCACCACCCTGCTCTTATTGGCCAGCTATTGCCAGAATAATGCTGTATAACAAACCTCTCCAAAAACTCAAAGGCAAAACAAACAACTCAACGGCATAAGCTAAGGCTTGGCGGGGTTTGACTCCAGGCTTCAAGATGGGGCCAGGTCTGTTCCAGGTGCCTCTCATCTTCCTTGGACTCCCCAAGGCTTGTTCTTTTAATAACAAAAGGCAGAAGTGTAAGGAGTTATATTCATTGGTGCCGCATATTTCCAGCCTTTGTTGCCTTCACATATCATTGACCAAAGCAAGTCACAAGATGAAGCCCAAACTCAAGAGGCCATGACAAGGGTATGGATATAGAATATGGAGGAGTGAAGAATTGAGGCCAGTAGTTCAATCTTTCCACTGCTCACTTTCCCTTTGTCTTATTTCCATTGACCTTGACCTATTTCCACTGGACACATGTTTCTAAGACCTCACTGGGATGTGGGGAGTAGGAGGCTAGGGAGGAAAAACAAGACCTTGCATGATCTGTCCCCTACCTACCTCTCTGACCTCATCTCCTATCACTCTCCTCCTTGCTCTCCACTCATTAGCCACACTGGGTTCCTTTCATTTTCTTGAAGACACTAATTTCTTTGCCACCTCAGGGCCTTTGCAGTGCTGTGCTTTATGCTTTGTGTGGAAAACTCTTTTTCTCCTAACCTCTTCCTCTGCCCCAAGATGGCTTTCTTCTTATATTGAAAATAGAATTTACAAAACAGAAGTAGGATCACGGATGTAGAAACAAACTTATTGTTACGCAGGGATAAGGCGGGGAGGGATAAACTGGGGATTGGGATTGACATATACACACTACTACGTATAAAATAGAAGACCAATAAGGACCTGCTGCATAGCACAGGGAACTCTACTCTGTAATGGCCTATATGGGAAAAGAACCACAAAAAAAAAAAAAATAGTGGATATATGTATAACTGATTCACTTTGCTGTATACCTGAAACTAACACAACGTTGTAAATCAACTATGCGCCAATACAAATTTTAAAAAAATAAATAAATAAAATAGAACTTACATGGCATGTCCTAAAAGAGATGTCTTTCTGATCATCGAATCCAATTAAGTCTTCCTCTTTTGTTCTCTAGGGTCTTATTTATTTTCCTCCTGGTACTTTACCCTGATTTGTAATTATTTGTTTATTTACTTTTGTTTTTCTTCCTCTACTAGACTCCAAGTTCCATGAAGGTAAAGAAGACCATGTCTGCCCAGCTCACTTCTGTATCCGCATTGCCCAGCACAGACCCCAACACACAGGATACGCTTCATACACATTTACTGAGTGAAGAAATGTAGGATTAAATGCAAAGGAATAAGTGAATGAATGGCTTTCATCATTTTCTTTCCATCATATTCATTCACATCCTCTTGCCCTCTGTTCAATGACAGAAGGCAAAGGAAGAAAGGAAGTATAAACCTGCTCTCGGAACGCAGCCCAGCAAAGGCTCCTACTCTTTTCTTAGGTGTATGGCCTTTGCCACCAATGCTTAACTACTTTGGGTGAGGATTTGCTTCCATGACTCATTTTGCTTAGACACTTGCTGAGAGGAATTCATGCCCTCTGACCACATGCTCACTGTCGAGGGAGGTGAGCAGATCAAAAACATGCTACCAATCATTCACCAGGGGGATAATTGACAAGGGTCAGCCTAGGGGAACTATGGATGAACAGAGGTCCAGGACACAAACTGCTGCTTGCAAGATAGAGAGGTCTGATTTTCGACACTAAATGTGCCCATTCCGCTGCCCACTTTGAAACCCTTCTCTGTCCTCCCACACAGCCTTTCACTGAGATTGCGCTCTTCATGCCCCCACAAACCACTGAACCAAGGAGAAGGCTTGGACATTTCTGTCTGTGGTCCTTTGAAAACATCTGCACCTGTATGATGAAGCCCTCTGTAACGGGAGCCAGAAAGTCAAGAAGGTTCTGAGTCCCATCTCTCTGCCCGTTTCCAGCTGGAGGATGCAGGCGGGTAGGTGACTTCACCTTTGCAAACCTCAGTTTCCTCACCTGACAAACGGGCTCGGTCATACCTACTAACTGGGCAGTGATGAGAATTGGTTGAGACGGGACAACATCAAAGTGCTTCCTGAACCGTGAAAGACAATTCTAATACGTGAGGTTATTTACCTTCTTCAGTCAAGTAGGGCTGTGTCGTGCAGCATAAGGGGTTAAGGATTCAGGAACCAAAAACTCCCTCTACAACAGAAGAAAAGAGAAAACTAATGCCCGCTTCCAGATGCACTTGAGGGACAGATTGCTTAGGATGGGATGGCAATCGGGTCTCCAAGTGGGAGAAATGATTGCCATCCTCATCAATATTACTGCCGCCTAAGTCTATGGGGGACGCAATCAGGTAATTGAGGTCCCCAATTTGGTTTTTATCCAGACACCAAGATTAATAGGAATGACTTCTTGGAATTAACTCTTTGAAGCTTTCTAACGCACAATGCACTTAGGATTTGACATTAACATTTTAGACCTGCACATTTGGAAGGCAAAGATCTGTTGTCTGGTTTAGTTAGCCCAAATGTTACAAAGGCCAAGGTCATAGGATTTCTGTATAGTTGTCAGTTCTGGTTGACCTGAGGGGGTTCAACTACCTGAACCCCTAGACAGCCACTTCCAAGATGTCGTTGTAGGTCAAAAGGACCGTTGGGAGAAAGCGAATGGTGATGACTGGGGGCAATCCAACTTAGATGCCATAAAGACAACAACAGACCAGCAACACAGAAAAACACAGCTAAACTGTGCAGCAACTTCGCTCTGCTGTTGTCAGGGCCGTGACACTTATATCATTAACTCAATAAATATTTACTGAATCTTTATCATGCACCCAGTACCATATTAATAGAAAAAAAACCTATAGCAGATACAGACAAATCCCTTGGGGAAAAAAAAATCCAGCATGCTTTCATGATAAATACAATCAACAAACTAGGCATAGAAGGGAACATTCCTCAACCTTTATAAAGGCACCTATGAAAAACTCTCTGCTAACGTCACACTTAGACTGATGCTTTCCCCCTAAGATCAGGAAGTAGACAAGGAAGTCCATTTTTGCCCCTTCTATTCAACATTGTATTAGAAGTCCTAGCCAGGGCAATTAGGCGGGGGGGGGGGGGGGGGGGGGGGCGGGGGGGAGTGATCCAGGTTGGAAAGGAAGAAGTAAAACTATCTCTATTCATAGATGATATGATCTTACATATGGAAACCACTAAAGAATTCACACACACCAAAACAAAACAAACTATTAAAGCTAATAAACAAGTTTAGCAACGTTGCAGGACCAATATACACAAATCACTTGTATTTCTATGTACTAGCAGTGAGCAATCCAAAAATGAAATTAAGACAATTCCTTTCACAATAGCATCAAAGAGAATAAAATATTTAGGAGTAAATCTAACCAAAGAAGTGCGAGACTTGTACTCTGAAAACTACAAAATGTTGTGCTGTTGGTGTTATATATATCCAAGGTCACAAAGATTTATGTTTTCTTCTAAGAGTTCGATAGTTTTAACTCTTATGTTTACATCTTGGATTGATTTTGAGTTAATTGAAAAAATTAAATAAAGCAAATAAATGGAAAGACGTTATGTGTTCATGGATTGGAAGACTTAATATTGTTAAGATGCAAAATTCTCCAAAATGATCTACAGCTTCAATTCAATCTATATCAAAAATCTAACTGCTTTCTTTGCAGAAATGGACAAGTTTATCCTTAAATTCATATGAAATTGCAGGGGACCCCAAATAGCTTAAACAGTCTTGAAAAAGAAGAACAAAAGTGGGGACCTTGTACTTTCCAATTTCAACACTTACTACAAAGCTACAGTAATCCAAACATTGTGATACTCATAAGGATAAGATATATAGATCCATGGAATAAAGGTGAGGATCCAGAAATAAACCCATACATCTATGTGTGATCAATTGTTTGGGACAGGATGCCAAGACCATTCAATGGTAAAAGAATAGTCTTATCAACAAATGTGGCTGGGAATTGGATATCCACACGCAAAAGAATGACGTTGGATCCCTATCTCACACCATAAACAAAAATTAATTCAAAATCAATCCAAGACCTAAATGTAAGAGTTAAAACTACTGAACTCTTAGAAGAAAACATAGTGTAAACCTTTGTGACCTTGGACTAGGCAACAGTTTCTTAAATATAACACCAACAGCACAAGCCAATAAAAGAAAACACAAATTAAACTTCATCAAAATTAAAAACTTTTCAAGAAAGACAGACACCATATGATTTCACTTATGTGTGAAATCTAAAAAACAAAATGAACAAACATAAAGCAGAAACATTCTCAAAGATACAGAGAACAAACTGGTGGTTACCAGAGGGGAAGGGATTGGGTGGATAAGTGAAAATAGATGAGGGAGATTAAGAGGTGCAAAATTCCTGTTATAAAACAAATAAGTCACTGCAATGTAATGTGCAACATAGGGAATATAGTCAATAATATTGTAATAACTTTGTATGGTGACAGATGGTAACCAGACTTATCATAGTGATCATTTTTGTAATGTATAAAAATACTGAATCACTATGTTGTATACCCGAAAATAATACAATACTGGAAGTCAATTATACTTCAATAAAAATTTTACACTCGTGTATCAAAGGACATTATTGAGAAAGTAAAAAGACAACACAAAAAATGGGAGAAAATACTCGGGACTTCCCTGGTGGTCCAGTGGTGGTTAGGACTCTGTGCTTCCACTGCAGGGGGCACAGGTTCCATCCCTGGTCAGGCAACTAAGATCCTGCATGGCTCACGGCCAAAAAATAAAAAAATAAATAAAATTAAAATTTTTTTTTAATGGGAGAAAATACTTGTAAATCATACATTTGATAAAAGTCTAGTATCTAGAATATATCCATAACTCTTACAACTCAGCAACAAAAAGACAAAAAACCCAATTTTTAAGTGAACAAAGGACTTGAATAGCTATTTCTCCAAAGAGCATATACAAATGGCCAATAAACCCATGAAAAGATGCTCAACATCATTAGTCATTAGGGAAATGCAAATCAAAACTAGGGAAATGCAAATCAAAACTACAGTGAGATATCACTTCACACACACTAGAATGGCTATAATCAAAAATGTAAACAGTAACAAGTGTTGATGAGGATGTGAAGAAATTGGAACCCTCATAATTTGCTTGTGGGAATATAAGATGATGCAACAACTGTGGAAAACTATTTGGCTTTTCCTCAAAAAGTTAAACATAGAATTTCCATATGTTGCAGCAATTCCACTCTTCGGTATATACCCCAAAGAACTGAGAGCAGATGTTCAAACAAAAATTTGTACACAAGTGTTCATAGCAGTGCTATTCACAAGAGCCAAAACGTGGAAACAAGCCATATGTCCATCGCTGATGAATGGATAGTCAAAATGTGATGTATCTATACAGTGGAATATTATTCAGCCATAAAAAGCAATAAGTACTGGTTCATGCCACAACATGGATGAAACTTGAAAACTGCTGAGTGAAAGAAGCCAGACAAAACAAGTCATATAGTGTGTGATTCCATTTAGATGAAATTTCAGAATCGGAAAATCCATAGAGACAGAAAGCAGATTAATGTTAACCAAGGGTCGGGAGAAGGTGAAATGGGGGTGACAGTTTGAGTGGGGGATTTCTTTGGCAGGTAATGACTATGTTCTAGAATTAGACAGTGGCGATGGTTGCACAATATCGCTACTAAGAATCACTGAATTGTACACTTGAAAGTGGTTTAAATGGTGACTTTTATGTTACTTTTTTAAAGTATTTATTTATTTGACTGCATCAGGTCTTAGTTGCAGCATGCGGGATCCGGTTCCCTGACCAGGGATCGAACCCAGGTCCCCCGCATTGAGAACACAGAGTCTTAGCCACTGGACCTCTAGGGAAGTCCCTAAATGGTGACTTTTAAATATAGTTTAAAAGAAAAAATGTATGGCAAGTCAAGATGTTTGCTGATGGAATCAGTTTCACCAACAATAAAGGGAATCAAACTCTTCAATCCCTGCATATACAATTTGACGCCCCTGTTTTTAACCCTGTTATGACTTTGATCACACACAGCTCTCCACAAGATTGTAAGATTTATGAGGGTAGGGATGGAGTCTGGATCCCATCTCAGTGCCAAGAAAACACTGAAAACATTGGGACCTCGAAAACTTAGAGATGCCACAGAGACAGCTGATCAATAATTGACCCGGGGAGGAAATAGGACAACTTTTATTTTTTTTTATTTTTTTTTTTTTTGCGGTACGCGGGCCTCTCACTGTTGTGGCCTCTCCCGTTGCGGAGCACAGGCTCTGGATACGCAGGCTCAGCGGCCATGGCTCACGGGCCCAGCTGCTCCGCGGCATGTGGGATCTTCCCAGACCGGGGCACGAACCCGTGTCCCCTGCATCGGCAGGCGGACTCTCAACCACTGTGCCACCAGGAAAGCCCCAAAGGACAACCTTTATTCTTGTCCAAATCTAGTGGTCCCTCTTAGAGTGACGAACAGAAAAAAAGAAACTCCCGTAAAACATGTGATAGCACAGAAGAACAATCTGAATTTCCTCTTCTTCTTCCCTTCCTCCAAATTCTAAGGCCTCAGGGCTGAAAAAGAAAGCATCTCTTGCAATGAATGCTAAGGTTACGAAGGGAAATCACGTTGATTATTGAAATGTGAAGATCTATCCTCTCAAAGCACCAGGAGCTGTTAAAAGCAGAATGAGCCATCTCCATGGAAGAATCAGGCAGCCTTTCAGGGATTATGATGGCAGTGCTGGAATGCTTGTTTCAGAGCAAGTAGGAAGAAAGTAAAAGCTAAAACTATACTTTATCACCTGACATTTTCACCCTCCTCTCTGGGCGTGGCTAAGCCCCACTCTCAGATTCTCAGACACTTGACTCATCTTTTTCCTGTACCACAGTGAAGGCACATCTTTGGATGTGGACTAGAGTTTCAGCCACGGCAAAATCTCCCAGTTGCCCGTTCAGGTTCTTACCTGGGTTCAGTCCTACAGCCTCTGCATTTCTCCAACCATACATGTCCCTAGGTCCTGGCTGAAGCTGTCCTCTCTTCTAACACCACCACTCCAAGTGGCTGACCCTTATTCTTCCGTCAAGACTCAGCTGAGATTTCCTCTCCAGAGGGAAGTGCTTCCTGATCGCAGGCGGGATGAGACCACCCCGTCTCCATCCTCACAGCCTCCTGGACCATTCCATCAGAGCCCATCCCTGTTTCCTGCCTTTTCCTCACCAGACTGTGAGTGCCTTGAAGGCAAAGAGCTCTGAGTTGACTGCCGTTATTTAAATCGATAACCAAGTAAACCCTCTAGGGCACATTTCCTCCTCTGTGAAATAATGGGGCTGGACAAGATCATTGATGTGGTCTGAATACAGCCCACAGACCTATTTGGCCAACACAGTATTTATGGCATTTAAACAAGCCTTTTAAAATTGGGAAAGTTTATATTAAGATCTTGATCTCTGCCTTGTCTTGAAAATTCAGGCAATTTGACAGCATTGGGCCCCCATTCATGCATGGAACAGTCAGCTGCCTCTTTAGGTGGGGTGCACGCTGGTCCCTCACCCCTTTAGGCTTCTGAAGGCATTGAGCTTGAGTCCCTGGTCTAGATGCCTTCTGCAGCTCCAAATCTGCAGCTCTACCACTCCCTGATTCCAATTACTCTTCCTCCTCCATCCAGTCAACATTAGCACTATTTTTTTTTAATCTTGGTGAGAGTCAATGAATTGAGACATTCAACTATCCTTGTTTTTTTAAAATAATTAATAATTAATTAATTAATTTTTGGCTGCATTGGGTATTGCTGCACGAGGGCTTTTCTCTAGCTACGGAGGGCGGGGGCTACGCTTTGTTGCGGTGCGCGGGCTTCTCATTGCGGTGGCTTCTCTTGTGGTGGAGCATGGGCTCTAGGCGCGCGGGCTTCAGTAGTTGTGGCTCGTGGGCTTCAGTAGTTTTGGCTCGTGAGCTCAGTAGTTGTGGCTCGTGGGCTCTAGAGCACAAGCTCAGTAGCTGTGGCTCACAGGCTTAGGTGTTCCGCGGCATGTGGGATCTTCCTGGACCAGGGCTTGAACCTGTGTCCCTTGCATTGGCAGGAGGATTCTTAACCACTGTGCCACCAGGGAAGTCCCCTTGTTTTGTTTGTTTGTTTGTTTACTTTCCTTGTACTTTAAGGCAGTAGTCATAAGCCTGCCCAGTTATTTCCTAAAAATTAATCACCAGATACGAGTTAATCATCCTTGGAAACAATGCCAACCTTCTAAAAAGCACTGTGGCTTTTAGGTTATACAGAGCACCCGCCTCTTTCCCAGCACTGAACTGGGAATAGCAAACTCCAATTTCCAAAGCACATTTCAAAGGTAATCCAACTGAATACAGAATTCTTAAAAGTACCTCAAATGCTTGAACAAAGCCTACCTATATATAACCATTTAAGCAATTTCAAATACATTTCCGTTGCATAATTATGCAAGGGCTTTGGTCAGAAAACATGCTGCTGCTAACTTAAGTGAAATCCCCACAAACCTTATTCATAAGAAAAATGCCCAGTTACAAGGATACCTGTCATCAGCTCCTCAGTGGATTTCCACCCTGTCATTTCCCACCACCCGGCGGGTCCCAATCAGTCCGCACTCAGGTCGTTGGGAAAGCTGCCCGGAACAAGCACCAGGCCCGAACAGGAAACTCAATTAGCGTCTAGCTGGGCCCCGAGCAGATCGACTCATAATGCTGGGGATTTTCAGCTTGAAAGCAGAAGTCATTATGTTTCTGTATATTAGTGAAAAGGGACCATTATTTCCTCCAGAAACCCGCTATTTCTCCTGTATTCCCTATCGACAGAGTTTAGAGCAGCGGTTCTCAACCCTGACTGTACATTAGAAACACCCAGGGGGCTTTTTAAAAAAAATGCCAAAATTCGGACGCCACTGATGACCAATTCAGACCTTCAGAGAGGGGAGCCAGCTGGCATCAGAATGTGTAAGTGCTCAGGTGATTCCAAGGCATGGTCTTGTTATTGGGATGCAGTGGTACCCAACATGTGGTCCTTGATTCAACCGCATCAGCATCACTCAGGAACTCATTAGAAATGCAGATTCTGGGACTTCTCTGGTGGCGCAGTGGTTACGAATCCGCCTGCCAATGCAGGGCGACACGGGTTCGAGCCCTGGTCCGGGAAGATCCCACATGCCACGAAGCAACTAAGCCCGTGCGCCACAACGACTGAGCCTGCGCTCTAGAGCCCGCGTGCCACAACTACTGAGCCCACATGCCACAACTACCGAAGCCCGAGAGCCTAGAGCCTGTGCTCCGCAACACGAGAAGCCACCACAATGAGAAGCCCGCGCACCGCAACGAAGATTAGACCCCGCTCGCCACAACTAGAGAAAGCCCGCGTGCAGCAAAGAAGACCCAACACAGCCAAAAATGAATAATAACTAATTTTTTTAAGAAAAGAAATGCAGATTCTCGGGCCTCACCCCAGACCTACTGAACCAGAAACTCTGGTGTAAGTCCCAGTCATCTCTAGTTGAACAAGCATTCCAGGTGATTCTAACACATGCTAAGGTTTGAGGACCACTGGTATCATGGCTTCAGTCAGGCTTTGGTTTCCATCCCAAACCCACCACTTACTAACTTTGTGACCTGAGACAAGTGCTTTCCTAGCTGAGGCTCAGTTTTCACATCTATAAAATGGGTATAATGAGGAATTAAACGCAACAATGCACAGAGTGCACTTAGTATACTATCCGATACAGAATCGGCACTCAATTAAACGTCAGCTAAATTATCCAGGTGTCCAACTTGGAAGTTATCCCCCATTTCCCTTCCCCACCATGCCCCCCATCCAATCCTTGACCAAGTCTATCCATCTTTCACTCAATATTTCTTCCCTTCTTCTCCCTCTCCTTCCACTACTGCCTTGGAGTCCAAGTTCTCATCACCCCCCATTGGAGTGAAATGCAGATTCTGCACAAGGGCTGAGACTAGGAATGAGATGACAAAGGAAAAGAGACAAAGGAGCTCAGGGCCCCTGCCTGACACAAGTTCACAAGGTCATCAGAGGCAGGGTCACTTCTGAGGAAGAGGATGAGCCAATGCTGGCCAACTGTGCCAATCCCCTCCTCTTGGGATTTCATGCTGAGTGGCAAGTTCGGCCTGAAATTTTTTTTTTTTCAATCAACAGATAAGATTTAATACAAATAATTTGTTAAATAGATATTGGAGAACTGAAAAAGCAGCTCGGCAAAACAGAAATAATAAGTATAAGAGGCAGCTAGGGACTTCCCTGGTGGTGCAGTGGTTAAGAATCCGCCTGCCAAGGCAGGGGACATGGGTTCAAGCCCTGGTCCAGGAAGATCCCACATGCTGTGGAGCAACTAAGTCCATGCGCCACAACTACCGAGCCTACACTCTAGAGCCCGAGAGTCACAACTACTGAGGCTGTGTGCCACAACTACTGAAGCCTGCACACCTAGAGGCCGTGCTCCTCAACAAGAGAAGCCACCGCAGTGAGAAGCCCACGCACCGCAACGAAGAGTAGCCCCCACTCACTCCAACTAGAGAAAGCTCGCGTACAGCAAGGAAGACCCAACCAGCCCAAGATAAAAATAAATAAATTAAAAAAAAAAGAACGAGGCAGCTATTATTTCTAAATCTGGGAGAACCAAGGAAAGGTTTCTCCAGAACCCTTTTAGCAGAAGCTAGAAGCCTGGAGAAGAAGCCCTGTGGAGTTGGGGAAATTCTAAAATTGCAAAATTAGAAATCTCATATTAGCTAATTTACATAGTTTATGGCATATTGATCCAAAGTCATTTGCATCCCTAAGCTTTAAACCGGCCCTGAAATTTTAAGAAAACCCTTAAGACTGCAGAACTGTTGCCCCCGCAGCAGAGTCATTTCCAGAACTTCCTGTGTTATTTATTGGAGCTCAAGGCATCCTTGAGCCCTACTGCTCTGTTCTCAGCCGCTACCCTCCAGGAAGTGAGAAAGCCACGTTGAAGATATTGGCCAAGGGGCCTCAGTTCTAAATGAGGCCCGATCAGTTTATCCACGAAGCCCACTTTCAGGTGGGTCCTCACGCCTTCTCCCTGAAGAGCATGACTGCCCATCAAGAGAAACAGCCCCTCCTTTGTCCTTCTTGGGTAATGTTCCCAAACTGTCTCCCCAGGTAACTGTCACGTGGATGGAATAAGCAAGAAAAGGGGATTGGATCCAGAGCCTTGGCGACACAGGGAGTGTGTCTTCACCATTGCCGCACTTGTCTGGGCCCCGGTGGCCTCCTTACTGTCCCTCGGGCTCACCAGGCACATTCCCGCCCTCGGGCCTCGGGGCTGGTCCTTGCTTCTTCCTGGGTCTTCCTCCCCCCGCACAAGCCCAGAGAGCACCACCCCATCTCCTTCACACTTGGGTTCAATCATCACCTCTCACCGAGCCCACTGTGACCAACCTATTTACAGCTGCAGACCAACACCCCCAAAACACACACCACACACACACGCACACACAGGATCTCCATCTCCCTCCCCCCCTCCCTCCCTCACTGCGCTCTTCTTTTCATTGTCTGTCATCTACCATCTTTTAGCTCAGAGCATCTCAAACTTGAGTTGCATCAGAATCATCTGCAGGGCTTGTTAAAACACAGGCTGCTGGGCCCCACCCCCAGAGGGTCTGATTCTACCAAGTCCTCAAGTGATGCTGCCCACCCAGGGACCTGGCTTTGAGAACCACTGTGCTGACATACCACGTACCCTGCCGGGATACAGCCCCGTGGCAGGTTGGAGTGTACGGTCTTGGGAGTAGGACGGCCCTGAGTCCAAGTACTAAGTCCACCACTTCCCAGGTGTGACCTTGGGCAGATTGCGTATGGGCCTTGGTTTACTCCTTTTTTAAATTGAGTATAATCAGGACTGGTACCGAATTTGCAGGGCCCAGGGCAACATGGAAACACGGAACCCCTTGCTAAAAAGTTATGAAGAATTTCCAGGTGTTGACAGCAGAGCGTTAAACTGAGTGCAGGGCTCCTTCTGAGCCCAGGGCCTTGTGTGACTACACTGCTTGCGTGTGTACCCAAGCCGCTGGGCCTTGGTGTGATAATAAACAGTATCTGGTCCATTGGGTTGTCGTGAAGACCAAACAGGATAAGGTATGTGCAAGACCTTATACAGTGCCTGGCACATAGTAGCTGCGAAAAGAACACGAATTTCCCTCCTTGCATCTTACCTTCCGCTTCCACCCGTCTGTTACCCCTCAGAATAAGCCTTCTTGCCTCCACGGCTCCAGCCCTCACCCTTGAGCTTGGTGCTGCTGGGAACTAACAGCAAAGCCCTCCCCTGCCCGGGACTGGGCCTTGCCCTGCCGTGGCTGCTGGCCGCTAGCTCTGCTGCTCCTGGGAAGTGAGGGAGGGACCCCCTTCCAGGGACCCTTTGTTGCCTGGGTCATTCAAGGGGCAAGTTCTGGGAGGAGCAGGCTGGGCTGCAGGAGTGAGCAAAGGCCAGCCCACAGCTGTGCAGCTGGCCCCGGAGCCGCTCCCCTGCAGTGAACGAGAGATCACAGGTGGGGAGGGCACCGCTGTGCCCCCTGCGAGGCCGTCGACGTCGCACAGAATGACTGAGCCCCGTTCAGGGCTGGCGACTCGCCCGTCCTACCCATCCGAGGGAACAAGCAGAGGGACGGTTATTTCTGCACCTGGAAAGCATCACTTTCTACCGCTTTACTGTGCTAGCTTACCTCACAGACTCTGAAATCATCAGACCTGGCAGAAATGACCAGCGCCTCTGTGGGTGCTGTGCTGGCAAGGGTGGTGGGAAGGGGTGGAGAAACAGCAAGAACCTGGCCCTCACGCACCACTCCGAATCCTGCGGGCTGTGGACGCCTCCTACCCGACCAGGCCAAGGCAGAGAGCCAGTCGGGGGTCTTGCCCACTTCAGGCCACTGCAGACCAAGGCAGGACGCCGAGCTTCCTGCAATGTACACGTGATGGTGGCTGATGGGGTGGGTGGCAGGGGGAGTGGGTCCATGTACCCCTGCTTGAAGCAAGTGTCAATTATAAAAACCTATAGATTCACACCCAAGAAAAGACAGGGTCACATTTTCCAATGGCCTCACCCTATGTCTCCTATTAGATCTTTTTTTTAAAAGTCACCTCTCCTGGTAAATAATGTAATTCAATTCACAAAACATCCCTTTGTGCTTCGTCTTTCAGAAAGAGCCGTGCCTGTCACAGGAGGTAGTGTTCACACGCACACTACTGTGCGTACGTGCACACGTGTAACTCACAGTAACAGGGGCTCTGCTGGCCCAGGAACCATGTGGCCTCCCCACTGTGCCGGCCGGTCTGGGGCAGGTCCTGTGTTGGTACCTCCTCGCTCTGTGACCCTGCATGAGTTCCTCGTCTTTCTGCTCTGCCTTTTTCTCTTTTGTACTTGGAGCAGTCGTGAAGATGGGTGATAATGAACATTAACGAGGTGCCTGACACAGGGTAATAGCTAATTATGCCAAATTTGCAAGGTTGTTGGAATGGTCCCACGAAGTAGCAAAGGCACCTGGCATGTGGGAGCTGCCCAAAAAATGTCACTGAAAGGGGCCAAGGACCCTGCCTTAGCGTCCACGTGGCTTTGCCTGATCCCACAGTGAGAAAGGGCAACTCGGGATCACGTCCTCTCCTTTCGACCTCACTGATTGGGAGGACACTTCCCCCACCCTCACCGCTTGGGTGGCTGGAGGATGAGGAAAGGCTGAAGTACAGCAACGTGATGGTTAATTTTATGGCTCAGTTTGCCTGGGCTGAGGGAGGCCCAGGTAACTGGTACAATATTATGTCTGGGTGTGTCTCTGAGGGTGCCTCTGAAGAAGGTTAGCATTTGAATCAGGAGATGGAGTAAAGAAGATCGCCCTCCCCAATCCAGGTGGGTAGCAGCCAATCCCTCGAGGGCCCTAGTAGAGCAAAAATGCAGAGAAGGAGTGGACCGCTCTCTTTGCTTGAGCCGGGACATCCATCTTCTCCTGCCCTCAGACATCAGCGCTCTTGGTCTCAGGCCTTCAGAGTCAGACTGAACGACACCACCTGCTTCCCTGGGCCTCCAGCTGGCAGACAGCAGGTAGTGGGACTTCACATGGGCCAATTCCTGTAACAAACGTCCTCTTATACAGACCAATCGGTCTCTGTTTCTGTTATATATCCTACTGGTTCTGTTTCTCTGGAGAACCCTAACACAGGCAATTCCTAAGACAAAGCAGTGCCTCTGTGGAGTTTTCTTAACAGATATGAACCCAGTGGGGCACCAGGAGGCTGCCCAGGCCTCAAGGAGGTCCCGTGTAAACTTTGACTTCTCTCCAAAATACTCCATTCACAGCGTGACACTGAAAGGGGTAAGGACATGACATTTATCCTCCATCTCTAAATGTCTATTCCGTACTCATGTGCTGCTGTGAGAGTGATAATGGGTACAACCACTTGGGAAAACTCTTTGGCCATATCTTTGAAATCTGAACATACACATCCCCTGTCCAAGGGAAACGAGTGAATATGGCCACCAAAAACGCGTGCAAGAACGTCATCTTAATCTGTTCAGGCCGCTCTAACAGAACTGCCACAGACTGGCTGGCTCATAAACAACAGAAATTTATTTCTCACAGTCGTGGAGGCTGGGAAGTCCAAGATCAAGGCCCGGGCAGAGATGGTGTCTGGTGAGGACCTGCCTCCTGGCTCATGGACAGCTGTCTTCTTGCTGCGTCCTCACACGGTGGAAGGGGCAAGGGGCCTCTCTGGGGTCTCTTTTATAAGGTCACTAATCCCACGACCTAATCACCTGCCAAAGGCTCCACCTCTACACCATGACACTGGGGATTAGGTTTCAACATAGAATCTTGGGGGGAAACAAACATTCGGTCTATAGTAAGTGCTCATAATAGTTTATTTGTGATAGCTCCAAAATGGAAGTAACCCAGATGCCCATCTGTAAGAGAATGGGTAAATAAATTGTGCACATTCGTACAGTGGAAGGCTACATAACAGTAAAAAGAATAAACCACCGCTAAATGCTAAAGCATGGATGACCTCACATATCACGTTCAGCGAAAGAAGCCAGGCACAAGAGAATATACGCTGTATTACTCAACTTACATGAAATTCAAGAACAGGCAAAACCAACCCATGGTGATAGAAGTCATGATGGTGGTTACCTCTTGGGGGATAGTGACTGCAAAGGGGCGTGAGAGAACCTTCCGGGTGCTGTAAATATCCTGACCTGGGTAGGGTTACAGGGATGCATGTAAGAATGTAAAGACGGGCTTCGCTGGTGGCGCAGTGGTTGAGAGTCCGCCTGCCGAGGTAGGGGACGTGGGTTCGTGCCCCGGTCCGGGAAGATCCCACATGCCGCCGCGGAGCGGCTGGGCCCGTGAGCCATGGCCGCTGAGCCTGCGCGTCCGGAGCCTGTGCTCCGCAACGGAAGAGGCCACAACAGTGAGAGGCCCGCGTACCGCAAAAAAAAAAAAAAAAAAGAAAGGGCCTCTCTGGCCCTCTCTGAACCTCTGGGAGGCCCCGTCCTGAACGCAGCCACAGGACAGGTGAAGACGGGTGGGATCTGTGGGAGGTGGGAGATGGGACAGGGTCTGAGAAAGTGCACACACTGGGGGCCCTGATGGGGCAGGAGGGTGGCCTCGGGTGCCCAGTCCAGGCTCTAGTCCCAGCTAGGTCTCTTGCTGGCTGAAGCATCTCAGCCGAGCTATAACCCACTGTGCCTCGGCCCTTTGGCTGCAGTGTGAGGGTAACAGCAAAACTCCTAGAGAAGGTGTCAGGAGAATTAAGTCTGCCTCTGGCACCGGGCCTGGCACGTTACAAGTGCTCAATAAAGTTTCGTGGTTAGTGTTAAGATGATCGAGGGAGGATTACTGCAGCTGTAGTCTTGCCTGGACCTGCCTCAGAAATGCCTTTTCTAAAGGCAGGAGCCAAAGAAAGAAGATTTAGGATTAACTCTTCCAAAATAGCAAATGTTTTCTCTTTGGCATTAGGTCTAACACCAGCTGCATTGTTACACCCCAGGAGAAATGTGTCCTCATCAAGACACAAAAGGCTGGTTTCAACCCGCAGAGGGAACAACAACACAACAAAAATAGTCTGAAATCCTGAAAAAGCCAGTAGCTTCAGGTACACATTATCCAGTCCATCTTTGATTTGGGGGTTCACTGAAGCATGGCTGACGCGTGGTTATCGTGGGCCCTATGTGTCGCTTCTGTAAATAGACTTTTGTTTAAAAAAAAATTGACTGACTTGGAAAAACTGAAAGAAATACGAGGAGCAGGGAGAAACACTTTTTCTCTCTATCCCTTCCCAGGAAATTGACAGGTCTGAGGAGCCTGGCCGTTCACACAGTAATTAACCTCTAGTAGCCTCTGTTTCTGCCCTTGTACGTGGGATGCACACAGTGGAGACTAGGAATTCTGGAGTCAGACTCCAGGGGGCATCTTCACACCATCACTTTCCAGTTGCTTGGCCTGGGACCAGTCATGGGGCTCCCTGTGGTTCTGCTTCTTCATCTCTAAATGGAAGAAATAATGATACCCGCCTCCTGGGGTTCTTGTGAGGATGCTAACACGTGTATGGTATTCAGAACGGTGCCTGGCATAGTAAGTACTCAGTAGATTTTAGCTGCCGGTCACAAGCACAGTGCACCCAGACACCGTCGTGCAGAATAATGAGGGAGTAGCAGTAGCAACCATCGTTATTGCTATTTAGACTGCCTAGGACCTCTGGTCTTGTGGCCGCAGGTTCCTTTTGAGGAAGCCTTCAAGAAGGTCACACCAGTGATGGTTCAAGGCCTGGGAGACAACCACCTACCTGAGATCTTCCCAACCTTCCGAGGGCAGAGACTCTGCAGCTCAAAGGCATTTTAATGTCAGAGTGAAAAAAGCTGGCCTTCGTGGGCAGCGAGTCCACATTCCTCATTTATATGTGAGGAATCGAGGCTCAGAGAAGGCAAGCGACCCACCCAAGGTCACACAGCAGAATATGTGACCTGAGCTGGGAAGACGGCTCAGGGCTCGTGACTCACCACAGCCCCGCCCTGCTCTTTCCCTCCCACAGCTCGTTCTGCCAGAGCTTCTGGCACCTCACACAATCCTCCCACCTCACCATCTCCCGGGTGGGCTCTCTATCAGGTTATGGGCTCATCTAATTCTTGGCCACATCCTGCTGAAGACCCATTTTTCTTACTGAATCAAGCCGCCATTAGGTCCTGAAAGCCCCATAAGTCTTCTATGGATGAGCACATCCTTTAATCTATTATTCCACAGTCCTATTTATATATATTTATCCATATGGCTGTATAAATAGGGCTTTGAGACATATAGTGGCAGGTTATTGCTGTAGCATAGCTGTTCTCCCCAAGTGGAAAACAGAAATGATGTATGGCTGAGCTCTTTTCCATGTAGAAAGCTCCCATCTGATTTATTAAGAGTTAGGTGGCAGCCACATGCCCTGGAGGAAGAGAATGTATTGCAAAGTTATCTAAGAACAGGACACTCTCGGCTCCAGACACCAAAAGGCAAGGCTGGGGCGTGGCAGGAGCTCAAGGAGCCTTAGAGCACCTGCTCACAGACACCTGCCATGTCCTGGTCTATTAACTAGGAGCCCTTTGGTTGCAAATTTAAGCAAAAAGGGGGAGTTTGGTATAAAGATACTGGGTGTCTCCAGGAGCCCAGAGAGGAATGTGGCTGGGTATCAGGAATGGCTGAGTTTGGAGAGATGAACACCCGTGCGTCTGTCTGTCTGTCTCTCCCTCTCTCTCCCGCTCACATCTCTGCTTCTCTCCATGCCTTGCTTCCAGTCTCCCTGCTCCCTGCAGAGTGACATTCTCCACATAGAAGAAAACACTCCTAAGTTCTCCTCTTACTGCTTCCACAGGCTGACTTTGCATTTTCTCTGACCCCGAGTACAAAAAACCCATGGACTTGAACTCCTGTCCCCTGCTTGGTCCAAGGGCCATAAGCAGGGTCACGAGAGACCAGAGCAGCTACTTCAGGCAACATATGGACAGACTGGGTGTGAGAAGAAGCAGTTCCCAGATGAAAGCGCAGGGATTTTGGTGAAGAAGTGCCAGTAGACAAAGCCACCAGGTTGCTTGTCCTGTTCATTTGTTCCATTCGCTGCGTAAACTCAGAAAAGGCGCTTAACCTCTCTGTGCTCCAGCATCCTTAAGTGTAAAATCGGAATTGTGGTGTGCTCCATAAAGGCAGACATTTGCAACTGTTGCATCTCCAGTGCCTAATCAGAGCCTGGAACACGGTCATGTTCAATAAATCTCTAAATAAATAAACAATATCTAAACCTCCATTTAAATGAATGGATGATAACTCCCTTGTTGGGAGGATTCATTGAGATTAAAAATAACTAACACTTAGAGGGCACTGACTTGCCAGGAACTGTTCTAAGCATGTAATTTAGTATGTGAAGTGTGCTTAGAATAGAGCCTGGTGCACGCACCCACACATAAGAATAAGCTAGGGTCCCAGGAAGTTAGGCAACGTGCTGAATGGCAAAAGCAGGATTCAGATCGAGGGCTTTCTGAAGCCACAATGCCACCTTCCCCGTCACCGACATCTCTAGTCCAGTAGTTTCCAACCACGGATGGAGAGGTGGAGTGTGTGTAAATCCAGGATGTGGAGCACATGTCCATATGTGTATAAAACATGGTGTTGAAGAAATATGTTGATCACAGATACATTTATGACCATTTCAAAATATATTACATGTCACAGTGTTTAATGAAGTACAAATTCATTGTAAATCATTCATGAACTCACAGTAGCCTAGGATGGTGTTGTATTTTCTCAATCACAGAATACTGTGAGTACATCTGTTTTTTATGGGTAAGGTGGTGGAATTTTAATTTTGAGTGAAAACACTCAGATTAGGAACCTCTGAGCTAGTGCGACCTCCTCGTGCCACAGATGAGAGTCAGGCTGGGGTGGGGGCCCAGGAAGTGACTCACCCAAGGCCACACGGTGAGTTAGGACAGGCTCAGGGCTAGAACCCAGTCCTGGGACAATCAAGGTTTCCGGAGGGCAAGGGTATCACACACTAGCAGGATGGTAGGGGGCACAGTCCCCTTCCTTTCTGACAATTCCAACACAGGTGATGGGGAGTTACAGGGGGGTGTGCTCTGCTCTGGAAGGGAGTGCAACTCTTATAAGCACTTGGAGATGACTTGGCATTTTCCGGTGAAGTTGAGGGTATATACACCGTGTGGTTTAGGACTGTACCCTAGAGAAGCTCTAGACACGTGAATAAGGAAATATGCTCAAGACGGTTCACTGGAGCTTTAAAAAATGGAATAAAGTAAATGACCATCAAGAGGAAGACATAAGTTGAAGCATTCGAAGACTTTCTTTCCAGTGGTTAGAAAGAATAATCCAGTTACATCCATTCACAGGAATAAACCTCATGGCTGGAAACAGGACAACCTAGGCTGACGCTGGACCTGTTGTGAGGCCTTAGTCTCTTCTCCGCTCCAGGCCTCAGTTTCTTCATCTGTAAAATGGGAACGTGTGATTAGACCAGTGGTTTTCAAACTGTGCTTAGCAAAGCCCTAGAGAGGCTTCACAGGTTCTGCAAATTTAGATGCAAATGTCACCTTTCAAAGAGATTTTAAACTATTTTAAAACTGTAGGAAACAGTATGCACACTCCAACGTGCTTTGTACAAATGTTAACCCTTCGCAGACTGGTGGTGCCAGGGCAGCGGGAAGGCTGTTCCACTCCCATTCTACAGAACCCAGAGTGAGCTCCCCGCCTTCCCCGTTTCATCGGAGCACATCCTGAGACCGCAAGGCAGCAGCTGTTAAAATCTGTTGCCATTTTCAACTGCTCAGCTGAGAAAGTTAAGGTTTTGTTTCAATGTTGTGTAACCAAAGCAAAACATAGCAATAATTTCTGTGTTTTAGAAGATGATAATGGTCACCCATAATTTCAGATTTGTACTTTTTGTTAAATTTTATTTACTAATGCAATAAAATTGTTAAAATGACCTTTTTCTTTCGCTAATTTTATATTCACAGGAGACTTGTAGTCCCAAGAGTTCCTGAATACCCCCATACAATTTCAGTTTCTCCTACTATTTGCTATCATACGTTACGGTGGTATATTTACCAAAACTAAGAAACCAACCTGGGTATATTACTATTAAGTAAACTCTAGATTTTATTTGGATTTCACTGTGTTTTTCCCCCACTAATGTCCTTTTTCTGTTCTAAGATCCAATCAGTCCAGGATACCACATGACATTTAGTAAAATTTGTATTTTCCTCAATCTCAATGTCCTCATTTAACAAATAAATGTGCTAAATCTAAGCCCGTAGTTTTATACTAATAAAATTTTATCTGTTTTGTGTAATGAAATTCCAGGAAGACTCTCTGCGGGAAGAGAGCAGGGATATACTGTTTTTTTAAACGGTTTGCAAGCTCCTGGAGGAGCTGATCCTTGAGGTCTGTGTGATCCCAGCAGCCCGTGGGGCACAGTTCCAGCACGGTTGGGTCTACCAGGACTTGCTAAAGAGAGCTAAGTCCCAGCTCTCAGTGCAGAAGTTTCATGCCCTCTTTAGGTTGAAATTGCCTCTGGCTGTTCATCCTGAAGGGACTGGGATGCTCTTCTCCAATAGAACGAACATGAGCCAGGCGTTCATTTATTCATTCGTTCTTTTGACAAATGTTTAAGCACCTGCCATGTGCCAGGCAGTCTAGGAGCTGGGGCTACCGATGGGTCAAGTAGATGAATTACTGCCCTCGCAGAGCTTATATTCTAGTGGAGGAGATAATGATAAATGAGAGAGAAGTAAACTATACGATGTGCTAGATGGTGATGCCTAGAGAAAAAAACATAGTGGGAAAGGGACATGAAAGGTTGGTGGGAGGTGAAATTTTAGATAAGGAAGGAGCACACATCCTGGGGAAGAGCATCCTAGCAGAGGGACTGGCAAGTGCAAAGGCCCTGAGGCAGGAACACACCTGTGTGCTTGAGGAACAGCAAGAAGGCCAGTGAGGCCGTGGGGGAGAGACCAGTTAGGAGGCTGGATGGAACCTGAGGGGCTGCCCAGAGCCTTCCAGAAACGATAGCTGGAGACTTTCAGGCAGCCCTGAGGCTCTAGGTCAGCAGCAGGGGCTGAGCACTCACAGTCTGAGCTTTCATACGAGTGTGACCATGTGTGCATCCCTGGGGCAGCAGGAACACACCCTGACAGACTGGAGTATCTCAGATGTGTCCCTACATGGAGCGAACTGGTAGAGCAGGGCTGGCCTGGGTACCGTGCTAGGGCGGCTGCTGGTATCTCTCCTGACCCAGCTCCCTGAGGAGCCACAGACACAAGGAATGGGTGTTAGCCAGCCTCCCACAGCCAGCCTGCCCTCGGATGGGGCCCATGGGGCGGAGTGAGGCAGGGCACTGCCCAGGCAGGTCTCCCTGTGCTGGCAGCAGGCCCTGAACTTAACAACCCACGGAGAAATGAACACTGCAGCTCTTGGGGCTCTTGAGAAATTAGGAGAAACTTGGGAAGAGGAACTTCCTGCAATTCGTGGCATGGGTTGCGGGGGTGGGGGGCATTAGAGAT
Source organism: Leucopleurus acutus (assembly GCF_964270905.1). Lineage (NCBI taxonomy): Eukaryota > Metazoa > Chordata > Mammalia > Artiodactyla > Delphinidae > Leucopleurus > Leucopleurus acutus. Next base: position 31,268,162 of record NC_139161.1, read on the forward strand.
ATTTTCATGTTAATATTAAACCGAAATGTCCTTCTACACATGGCTAAATCTACAAAGTGTGGTCCATCCATTCAGTGGAACTCAGCAGTAAAAAGGAAAGAGCCATTGATATTGGCACCAACATGGATGTGTCTCCACAAAGGATGCTGAGTGAAAGAAGCCAGCCAGAGGGACTTCCCCGGTGGCGCAGTGGTTAAGAATCTGCCTGCCAATGCAGGGCACACGGGTTCGAGCCCTGGTCCGGGAAGATTCTCACATGACATGGAGCAACTAAGCCCGTGCGCCACAACTACTGAGGCTGAGCTCTAGAGCCCGCGAGCCACAACTACTGAAGCCTGCGCACCTAGAGCCCATGCTCTGCAACAAAGAGAAGGCACCGCGATGAGAAGCCCACACACCGCAACGAAGAGTAGCCCCTGTTCACCGCAACTAGAGAATGCCCGCAATGCAGCAACGAAGACCCAACTCAGCCATTAAAAAAGGAAAAGAAAGAAGCCAGCCAGAAAAGAGCACATACTGTACGATTCCACGTATACAAAGTTCCAGAAAACACAAACTAATCTACAGTGACATAAAGCAGATTGCTGATTGCCTGGGGATGTGAGGGCAGCAGGGAGGGACAGGAGGGATTTCAAAGGGACTGGAGTGAATTGGGGGGGCGATGAATACGTTCATGACCTTGACTGTGGAAATGGGTTCCCAGTTGTGTACATATGTCAGAATTTATCAAGCTGTATGCTTTAAATATGTGCAACGTATTGTATGCCAATTTATACATCAATAAATTTGAAAAATGTAAATGGAGTAAACACTCCAAGTAAAAGTTAGAGATAGAATGGGAAAAATAAAAGGTGTGACTTTATTTTCCAAGATTTTACGTATACTTTATGTATATATGTACATTTATATATGTTTAAAACATGATTAAATGTTCTATATTTCATGTATGTTAAAATTTTATACATGATTATATACTATAATGTATACTTCTATGTATTTTATTTGTATTATATAAATATTTGATTTTTGTCTTATATGAGTTTACACATTTATAAATATATTTAACATACTGTATATAATTTATACATATTGTGTGCTATATAAAATTTTGCATTCATTCATTTTATATATTATGAACGTATATATTTTTTAAATTTATTTATTTATTTATTTTGGGCTGCATTGGGTCTTCGTTGCTGTGAGTGGACTTTCTCTAGTCGTGGTGAGCGGAGGTTACTCTTCGTTGCGGTGCGCGGAGGTTACTCTTCGTTGCGGTGCATGGGCTTCTCATTGTGGTGGCTTCTCTTGTTGTGGGCTCTAGGCACGCAGGCTTCAGTAGTTGTGGCACGCGGGCTCAGTAGTTGTGTCTCATGGGCTCTAGAGCACAGGCTCAGTAGTTGTGGTGCATGGGCTTAGCTGCTCCGCGGCATGTGGGATCTTACCGGACCAGGGCTCGAACCCGTGTCCCCCACATTGGCAGACGGATTCTTAACCACTGTGCCACCAGGGAAGCCCATGAACATATTCTTGTGTGTGTATGTGTGTTTATAAAGGAAAATCCAGGCTCCCTAAGGGGTGATTGATTCAATCGCCTCATTCCATCAGCCAAAGCTCTCTCCAAGATTTCTTCAAATTCCCAACCGTTCAAAGTTCTAGACTTCCAGCCTCTGTCCCCTGGCTGTGGCTTTATCTGCACCCCGGTGTTAGTTTATAAACGAGACACACATCTTCTCCCCACACCCCTGCTACTCCCCAAGTAACGTCGAATACAAAGCTGCTGCCTAAAAACTGAATTTTCCGTGAACGCTAGGGAATCACAGCAGCACCTCACAGCAAGCAACCTGAAAGGGCATCTTATTCCTCGGGCCACCCTGGCTGGGGTTTTCTCCTCCGCCCCACCGCCCAGCGCTCCTCCCTCCCGGCTCCCACTTTCCTCTATGCCCCGCCCTGCTGGGCCACCTCCGCTTCTTCTCTTCCGAGCAGGGCATTCTGCCTGCCCAGAACCTCCTCCCAGACTCTCAAAATGTTCCACAGAACAAAAGACCAACAGAGAGGTAGTTGACAGCTGTTGTTTTCCAGCCTCCTACATATATATATATATATATATATATATATATATATGTATATATACAGGTTTGTAACTGCACATGCATATGTATTCATGTGTACACACACACAGGCTTACCCCCCAAACACCTACAGAGATGCTAACCCAAAAAGCAGCTCCCGAGGACCGGCCGGCCACCCCACCCCCTGGGTTCCTTTCCCCTCCCCACGCCCACGTCCCAGGGGCCCTCAGAGCTGCTGCCTCACCCCCTCACTCTCTGAAGTGTCTTTCCTTCCTGTCCTAAAGTGCTACTCCGCGTCCCTGCTCTCTCCCTCCGGGGCTTCGTTTCCTGAGTTAAGTAGCAAGCCCGCCAGTACAAAGGCTGAATAAACAGTCGGTAGAAATTAACTTGAACGTTCAGGGAGAAGAACAAAGACTTTCGACATGAGCCGGGGAGGGAATCATAATTGCCAGAGAGAGAGTAGCCGCGGGCTCCGGGCTGCAGGAGACACAGAAGCAGGGGTGTTGACAGTGGTGGAGACAGGCAGGTGCGATGCTGATTTGATAAGTAGAAGGGCGAGAATTCTATTGTAATGGAGATGCTGATGGAAAGGGGAATTGGGACTGAGAAAGGAGAGGGCTTCTGCAGGCAGCCAGCTGAGGATGTGTGCCCGGATGGGGGGGCGGGGGGGGGGGTCCCAGCCTCACCACCCAGCCCAGCTGGGAAAGAAAGGGCATCTGGCAGCAGGGGTCTGGGCAGCAGGCGTTTTGGTGGTGTCATCCCCCTGGAGCCATAATTATGGCCAAGGAGGCAACCCACGGTGGTTCAAGGGGACAGAGGAGCGGGGACCAGCAGTTGGGCCCTCAATGTGGAGGAAAGGATCCAGGAAAAGGCGGTAGACCCCACCCTGGAAGAACCCACAGAAGCAGATAAAGATGGTCTGTTTGAGAGACTTCTTGAAAGAAGCATTCAGCCAATGTTGCCCTCACACCTACCCCATTCAGCAGCTGAAGGGCATAAATAATAAACAAAATATATAATAAGTGCATCCTAGATGTCAGAAACTTTAGGTTAGCGTTCCACAATTTGAGATGGCACTATTATTATTGACCCTAGTTCACAGATGAGCAAACTGAGGCCCAGAGAGGTTAAGTAACTTCCCTGAGATCACACAGCTCTTAGCCAGTCGCAGCCAAAAAATAAGGAAATAGTCACGGAATTCCCTTTGCGGCATTTCATCCTCTTTTAACTGAGTTTCTGTATCTGCTTGAAGGCAGATGCACTTAATCGTTTATTCTGTCAACAAAATATTTTTGCGGGCCTATGATGCTCTGGGTCCTGTTTCATACACTAGTTACAGAAAGAGAAGACATGTCCTGCTCTCAAGAGACTCACAAATGCTAGGAGGCGATGTCTCAGTAGAAGGGTGCTCCACGTGGTGACGGCCCGGGCGGCCGTGAGGGATGGGTTGGGGGGTACTGTTTCTCACCTGGTGGGGAGAATTCAGAAGTACTTCCTAGAAGAGAGACCTTCAACGTGTTAGAGGAAGAAGGGACAACCAGAAGCAGAGACAGCTTTAGCAGAGGCAAAGAGCAAGAGAACTCGACTTGCCAAAGTTTGGAATGACTGGAGTTGAAGGTTGAGGGGGATGGTGAGTCCGGAGGCTCTGAAGGCCCACAGCATTCTGGAAGCCTCTCTGGACACACCAGGGGTCTCCCCTGAGGGTGGTGAGAATGGCCGGAGCCCCCATCCAGCCTGGAAATGAGGATAAAGAAATCTTCTGGGAGTGTTTCCCTCCCTGAGAGAAATGGAGGCAGCTCCCTAGGACCTGTGGCTGGTCCACTCAGGTTAGTGGGCGAGGATCCGAACATCAAACCGTGACCTTTCAGAGGAACATCACGCCATGCCACCTCCCCGGACGCCCAGGAAGCTGCAGGAGGGACACACAGTGTCCCTGTTGCTAAGTTGATTCATGTTCTATATGTTCTCAGGTCCGAGGACACACCATAAATATTCATAGCTGGAAATACAAGTGAGGCCCCTCCGAGCTCTGGAAGAAACCACCCAGGACACCTGGCTTTTGTCATCCTGCCTTTAAATGCCAGGTGAGAGCGGAGGAAGAACTATACCCTCTAAAACCCGGCTTCATTCATTTGGTTAACAAAAGACATCTCCACGCTCTGTGGCCTCTTAATTTCCGTAGATGTTAAAGTGCAGAGAATTAAAGAATCAATGGGCAATTAAGGAGGCACTGGCAGGTTCTGGCCAAGAGCGTTTCATTTATTTATTCAGCCAGCCACACTGATTTTTAAAGCGCTAACTTTCCATTTTGTTTCTGACATCAAAAATAAATCAAACTAAACTGTACACGTCATAGCTGAAAAAAATTATTTGCACTATGCATTGCCCCTTTGAAGGTGGGGCCACCTGCAAAAGGAATTTTTGTCTGTGTCAAAAAAAAAAAAGATATGAATTCATTCTGGCACTGGCCTCCCCTTAGGACACAAATAGGACTGAAAAGATAGAAATACGATTTTTTTTTTTTTTTTTGCGGTACACGGGCCTCTCACTGTTGTGGCCTCTCCCGCTGCGGAGCGCAGGCTCCAGACGCGCAGGCTCCGCGGCCACGACTCACGGGCCCAGCCGCTCTGCGGCATGTGGGATCCTCCCGGACCGGGGCACGAACCCGCGTCCCCTGCATCGACAGGCGGACTCCCCACCACTGCGCCACCAGGGAAGCCCTAGAAATACGATTTTAATCCACTCGTGATTTTTCCACCTAGTCTCAAGGTTCTTTTTGCTTTCTGAGCATCCATCTTCCTGGATCATCTTGGGAGGGCTGCAAGACTTTAGTCCATTAACACAGTGGTTGCTTTGATGAAATTTCAGAACGGGTAGAAAAAATAGCCACAGTGGGGACATAGGCTGGCCAGCCTCTGTGTTTCTGCTCCTGCTCCAGGACCTTTCATCTAAAGTGCGGGTTCCCTAGTGACCCCCCTTTTCCCCTCCATCCAGCTGACACCACTTGACATGCCTAACCTAAAAAGAAAAAGAAAAAATCGCCAGCCAGTCTCTTGTTCCTTAACTGCTCCCCTATTTGGACAAGCCCTGCCCAAATACGGAAAACGTGGATGTCCCTGCACCAGCAACCTTCACTGTCCCCCTCCCCAGCCTTCCCCCCTGCCCCTGCTCACCCCTCTCCAGCAAGACCTCTATCCACTTCCACTCACATTTACCCAAGCTACCCCAAGGTAGACTCTAGGACAGTGATTCTCAAACGTAAGCGTGCAGAACCACCTAGATGGCACGTTAAAACAGTTTCTGATTCAGTAGATCTGGGGTGGAGCCTGAGAATCTGCATTTCTAATAAATTCTGAGATTGAGACCTTACTTGAAGAACCACTGTTCGAAGACAAATCGGTTGGTAGAGTCAATACTTCCAGAAACTTGTGCTATGGCGCCATCTAGTGATCTAAGACCACAGTGGCAGCAATCTGTGCTGGGTGAATTGCAGACCCTGAAAATTACCCGAGAAATTCTTGGCTTGCGGGGGAGTGCTTAAACCTTTGTTATCTCTATTTTTTTTTTTTTTTTGGTAAGCTTTTTTATCGAAGTTAAATGATTTCTCTTCATCCTCTGAGCAACCACAAGCAGAACTGAGACTGGAGGACAAGTCTTTTGAAGCCAGAAATTCAACTGTACAGACTTTGGTGTTTGTCCCCCAGATTCTTCTAACCTAAGGCATGACAACTCTGACACACTGGCAGACAGCAAAACAGCCACCCAGGTTACACGATATTTAGTTGCTAATTTAATTTAACCCAAAACAGTCCTCAACACTTCCTGGCATCCAGGTTAAAGAAGGAAATAAGTGTTCCACCTTTTCACAATCTGAAGCAAGGGGTTAAAGAGGAAATCGAATTGCCCCAAGTTCTAGAAGCAGCAGGTCTCAAATTTAAGAGGGCAGGAGTCTAGCTGGGGGTTTTATTGAAAATGCAGATTCCCAGTCCCATTCTTAAGAGTTTCTGGTAGGACCCAGCACTTTGCATTTTTAACAGTCACTCCAGGTAAACTCTGAAGCAGATGGCATGAGCCCCTGATTTGAGAAAGACTGTCTGAAAAAGTAACCTCCTGTTACTTTTGGAGGTTAGGTTACAAGATGTTACAAGATGCTCACGTGCTTACTGGACGATTCCATTCATATGAAGTTCCAGAACAGGTGAAACTAATCTTGAGGTGATAAAAGAATGATGATTACCTGGGGGAGGGAGTATTGACTAGAAAACTCCATGAGAGAAACTCTGGGAAATGTTCCTCTTTATCTTCGCCAGAGCGTGGTTACCCAAGGTGTAACTATATGCAAAAATGTATACAATCTACACTCAAGATCTGTGCACTTCACACACAAATATAGAGTATACATTGTACCTCAAGGGTAATAATATATATACACACATGTATATATATTTACCTCAGTGCCCAGGCTGCAGCCCAGCTCAGTTAAACCTGCATCTCTGAGAACAGGTCCCAGGCATGGGTAGTTTTAGAAGCAGTTCCAATACGCAGCCAGGGCTGGACACAACCCAGCCGCCTGGACCCGTGCTTCTCAAACCCTGATGTGCACACGAATCCCCGGGAGTCTTATTAAGATGAAGATGTGGGTCAGTGGGGGGGCCTGAGTCTCTCCAGGTGCTGCCAGCACACTGGGCTTGTGGACCACACTTTGCTGCCCCAGTGAGGGCCTTCCTGGTCCACCCAGGGCTCTGGCCTGGTCACCCAACCAGGAACAAGCCTTCAGCAGGGGGCAGTCTACAAGACACAGAGCTGCCCCTACAGAGAATCCCAAGGAACCTCAAGATTCTGTAATTCTCAACCTCTGAAGACTTCACGGTTGGAAGAGGCAGGACATATTGAGTTGGGTTTTTAAATTGGGGGGACAAGTGCACACGTGTTTACAGTGGGGGTAGCTCAGCCAACTTTCTCCGTAAAGGACTAGGTATCTGGGGCTGTGCAAGGCAGCTTCTTCTGTCACAGGTTCTCAACTTCGTGGCTGCAGCACAAACGCAGCCCTAGACAACAGGTAAACAATGGCCGTCGCCGTGTGAGAGTAAAACTATTTACAAACACAGGCCTGGCTGTGACCGTGTTTACGTCACACTGTCACGCATGCGGCTGAATAGGAACACGAGAACCTCATAATAGTCTCCCCAGAGAGGAAATGTGTGTCTGGGGGACAGGAAAGGAGGCAGCCTGGCATTGTTATCTTCACGTATCTTTGGAATTGTGTACTGTGTACATTCATTGCCTTTAAGAAAACCAAAAACAGAGACAGAACTCGCCCACAGGACGTATTTGCAGACAGCCTGCTGTGAAGCTGCCTCTGCTCCTCTACCAGCCCCTCGTCCAAGTGCCGCGAGCCAGACCCACGGGACAAGCCCCATCTCAGCGGGAGGAGGGCCTTGCTTCTCCTCCCCCTCCCCCCACTTTCCCTGGCCTCCCCTTCCTTCAGCGGAGCCTGGTGGAGGCCACCTCCTGCCGGGAGCCCCCCCAGCAGCACAGGAAGGTTGGCCTCACTTGTCCTTGTCCACATGGCTCCTTCGGCTCCATTAAGTGAAGCAGAGGTACTGCATGCAGGGAAAAGCAGGCAAGGCTGGAAGGCTTGGGTTCAAGTCCAGCTCTGCTGATTCTGAGCCCCGGGTGCCCACCTCAACCAGTGGTTGCCAGGATCCCATAGGAAGTGAGGGAAGGCAGCTCCACAGCAAAGCACCATCTGTGCAGACCTCACGGAGCCCACCTCCCAAACAGAGATGCTTCTTAAAGGGCCAGAGTGTGCCCCATCCTTGCAGCCCTCTAAGCAGGATGCCTGGCATACGGCAGGCACTCAATGGAGAGGAAGAGATCAGTGGAAATAGGTAGAGCTCCTGCCCTTCACCAAGTCAGGAGGCCGGGAGAGATGAGAAACCCATCCCTGGTCGAGGTAGGAGGTGGTTGCCTTCCCCAGCTTCTCACACGCCGTCTGTCGCCACCAGATGTCAGGGGGGCCTATTGCTAGCAACGAACAGCCAAGTTCTCTCCTAGATCATCTGCTTTGTAAAAATACAAAATAAGGCAGCCTCATTAAGGGGCATCTCCAGGAAGGCCCTCACACACCAGTCTAAAATCAAACCTGGCAAGTGCCTCTGTGCTCGTCTAATTCGGTTAAGGGGACACAGAGGGCGAGGAACTTGCTCCAAGGCCACGGCCAGAGCTCCGAGTCCTCAGAGGAAAGTCTGGGACCCAGAATGGTTCTGTTGCTCAGCACAAGCTAGGATAGGCCACGTGAGACGCCCAGACCTCGTGACTCACGCCAGACCTGCTTTGTACACCACACCCTGTCTTGGGCTGGCTGCAGCTCTGTCCTACACCATCTTCATGCCGGGACCCAGGCACATGGACTAGTCTCCATTTGGAACTCGGTGGACGCTGGGCCAGAGGGAGAGGCCCAGTGAGTCACACGCTGGCTCTTGAAGCATCTGCCCTGGGACAAAGGCTACCTCGACCCACCTTTTGCTGAGATGCCCGAGTGCCAATATGTGCGATCCTACTGTGCACAGGGGGGAGAGCGGGTGGATTTTTTGGCAATAAGGTGTCCACTCCAGCAGAAATGCTCAGCCTGACAAACACTGGTGTGTCAGGACAAAAAGACAGGATTCATACATGCAAGGATTCATACCTGTTCAGAAAACAAAAGAACTCAAAAGAAACACAACAGATAGAAGTGAATCAAAATAAAGAACTTGGGAAGAGGTATGTAAGAAACAGGTGAGCAAACAGAGCTCCCAATAGGGAGTTGGACCAAAAACTTTCTTGATAACGTGATTGAAGTTCAATATCACCATTTAAAGATTCCTGAGATAGAGGCATATGTGAGAAGTTTGTAATCCTGAACTGAATTCTAGATGATTTCAACAAAACCCAGGAGACAGTGTGTGTGTGTGTGTGTGTGTGTGTGTGTGCGCGTGCGTGCGCGTGCGCGCGCATGCACTTGTAGGAAAGGCAAAAATCTGACATTCTGATGAGTTTCTTCTTATTCAGGGAGAAAGTGGATAACTGAAATCCACTGATAACATAGAATCAAGACGCTGAATGCCAACTAACTACAGGGAAAACTTCTGACAAATAATGATGAAAGCAAAAAAAGAGCCAGTTAGAAAACATAATAGGACAAATAAATGACAAATAATATTGCAACAGTGATCACAATCAACAAGTTATATTGACTTTCCAGATTTCGCCCCAAAAAAAAAAAATTCTAGCAATGTGCTGTTTACAAACCACCTACCTCCTGTAAAGCGATAGAGAAAAGATGCTTTTGTTTTGAATATAAGTTCAAAACAAGAAGAACCAAACAGGAAGACATTTTATTTTTTGGCCGCACCACGTGGCTTGCAGGATCTCAGTTCCCTGACTGGGGATTAAACCCGGGTTACAGCAGTGAAAGCCCAGAATCCTAACCACTGGACCACCTGGGAATTCCCACGAGCTTTTTAAAACTAAGCTTCAACCAACCTATAAAAAGAAGCTGTCGAGGAAAAACAGGAAAACATGATAATGCCAATATACAATCCTTTAATGTACTTCTCTTAGAAATGGACAGATAGTATAAGCAAAAAAAAAAAGGGGTGGTGGTGGTGGAGGGAGACAGCAAAAAAGAAGAAGATTTAAATAATTTACAAGTTGAATTTGATAGAGTACATAACACTTTATACCAAACCAACAATATGCATTATTTTCAAATGTGATAGAACGTTTTCCATGATCCCCTCCCCCCAAAAATCATTCTAAAGTTCATCTGGAGAAATAAATGCAAAAAAGAATCTAGAACTTTTTTTTTTTTTTTTTTTGCGGTACGCGGGCCTCTCACTGTTGTGGCCTCTCCCGTTGCGGAGCACAGGCTCCGGACGCGCAGGCTCAGCGGCCATGGCTCACGGGCCCAGCCGCTCCGCGGCATGGGGGATCTTCCCGAACCGGGGCACGAACCCGTGTCCCCTGCATCGGCAGGTGGACTCTCAATCACTGCGCCACCAGGGAAGCCCTAGAACTTTTTGAGTAAGAACATATCCATGAGGCTGTTAGTACTGGTGTGATGGTGACCAATGGAAGAGTCCAGTCCTGAGCTGTAGAGACTGGCAGTCTCCAGCCACCTGTAGCTGTGGAGCACCTGTGCTACTGTGAGTCTGAACCCACAGGCTGGAGTGTAAAATACACACGTGGGATTCCAAACTTAGTATAAAAACACTGTAAAATATCTCAATATTTCTAAAGTCCATTACATGATGAAAAAATGGGTTAAACTATTATTAATTTCATCTGCTTTTTCCTTTTTACTGAGGCTCCTACAAATTTAAACTATGTCTACTGGACGGCACTGGTCCTGAAACGGGCCTGGGTTTTCAATTTTCTGTCCACATCCTTTATGTGGACTTGTTCACGGACTCTTAGTCTTACTTTCTGATCATCATAGAGTTAAAAATGTTCACTCTCTGGCCTAGATGCTGCCAAGTTTCTCCTGGACTTGTTTACATAAAAATAGGCAAAATGATGGATCTCTCCTGCCAGTGTTTTTCCAATTCTCAGTCCCACAGCTTTCCTGTGGGCTGGTCCATCAGCCACTGCGGTGTGTGTTCGGGGAAACGGCACAAGGCATGATCCTCATGCTGTTGCAGAGCAGTCGTGGTTGAGAACCTGGCTTTGAGCCTCAGCTCCACTCCATCCGCAAACTGGTCTAGTCTCAATCTTCTACCTGTGGCATCAGGCCCTGCCTCGCTGGGTTGTCATGAGACTAATAAGTATTACCTGTAAAATAGCACAGCGTCTGACAGGAAGTTCTCCAGCTAAACCTTGTTCGATCTTCAGCTTGCAGTGGTTAGGTGCCACCTCTAAGCTGTACAAGGTGCAGCAGTAACCCCAGAACCCAGCCTCCACGCTGACACCCCACGAGGTCTGGTCACTCCTCCCGTACCCAGCAGGGCTCCAATGCACACAAACACCTGCAACGAGAACAGGCTGGATGCTCTAGCTCCCGTGCTCAGCCACCCCCCTCTCCCTTACACCCTTCTCCAGCCCCGGCTTCTCCCAAGAGGTCAAGTTCACACTTCAGCTGGCCCCTGGATGGCCCATGGGTAATTCAAAGAACATATCAAAAATGTACTCGCCCGGAGGGTCGCCGTCTGGCCGGGTGGAATAAGCACCTCTGTAAAACCGGAAACCCGCTCCTCTGTAAAAGCAACAAGATTACCGGCAAAATGGTCAAACTCAACTTTTTCAGAACTCTGGCAATTCATCAAAGGCCCACAGCAATCTAAGAAGTGTTCATCCGAAGAGTACATGCCTTTCAGCAACTTCCAACTCACTTTCCCTCCAATATTCCACCCCTGAAGGTTAAAACCCGAGACACCAAGCACAGCCCACCTCCGCATCCCCACGGCCTCCCCTCCCCCGTCCTGGGGCCTTAGCCAAGGACCCTGACCCCGTCATTTGTCAGACCAAGAGCCATCCCAGAGGAAGCCTGTCTCAGCTGGACCACCCTGGCTTTGGTCTCTGCTCCTTCACCTCGCCCATCCTCCTTCCTGCACCAGAATCACGTGGTTCCCACCTTCAAAACCCCTCCATGGCTCGCAAAGATAGAGACCAAACCCACACACCCAGCTTTGTGAACCCTCCTCAAACTAGCTGGAAGGCTCCCATACACCCTTTCCTGCTCCAGTGATGCAAACTGTAGGGAACAAAGCTGAGACCTGAGTATAATCCGCCTTGGCCGAAGTCACACCCAACTGCTGCTGGGACTTAGGGCTGTTGGCAGGTAAGACCACATGAGAGCTGGCAGTGGGCCAAGCTCTGTGCAAGCAGAGATATCGGGTTGGCCAGAAAGTTCATTCGGGTCTTCCCGTAACACCCTACACAAAAAGACCCAAACGAACTTTTTGGCCAACCCAACACTTTCATTTCATTTCATTGCCTTACGAGGTTGGTACCATTATCTGATCCCACAGATGAGGGAAATTGAGGCTTTTATTTTAACCACTTGGTCCCCACAGCTTGGGAGAGTGGCTGCAGCTCTGCAGGAGGATGCCTTCAGTGTGAAGGACCCCAGGGCTATCTCAGCTCCCCAGAGACCCCTGGAGGGGTGGGCAAGCCCAGAGGCACAGAGGCCTGGACCTACCTTTAAGAGGAGGGGCCCCTGGATTAAGACTTAGCTCTGCTCTCACCATGTAAATGTATTTTTTTTATATCATTCTTAGCACTACAGTACCTTAAATAACTTCACAGATCTATCAGGAATGCACAAAGAATTTGGGAAACCAGTGCTTTAAACTCAAGCCTGGCTATTTGAGACCATCACTGGGGGAAGCCAGAGGAAGCTTGGCTCCCACCGTGTGGGGCAAAGGCAGGGAAAATACCAGACGGAGATTTCTGGCTAAACTGTCTTCAAAGGAGTCATGGGTCTCCTAGTTTAGTTGGGACCCTACAGCCCATCACACTTACAACCATCCTTCACTCCCCTTCTTCACCATGGAAAAAAATGGACTCAAAGTTACAAGGTATACAATTTGAGATTTATATAAGCTTAAGTTATTTAAACTGCACAGTGCTGAATGCAGTCTAAAAAAGAATCAAACACACACCACTGCAAGGTAATTCAATGAGCTGCTTTTTTTTCTTTTCTTTTTTTTTTAAACAAATTTGTACAGAAAAAAAACAAAAACAAAAATCCCCGGATCACACCTATACCATACAGTCACCCTGTCAGGTATGCAGGATGCGATGGGAGCTGGGACGGGCAGCGGTAGCCGGCACAAGTAACTTCTGCTCACAGACAACATGGGATGTGGAAAAATCGTGGGTTCCCTTTGTTCTCCAGTGTATCTTGTACAAAATAATTACATTTTTTAAACATATTTACAGAGTTTGCACAAATAGAAAATGGTTACAAATTACAACAGGATTGGCAAGACAACAGTTCCCCCCTCTCCCACTGACCGAGGCTGGAGGTATGATTGCTTTGTATTTACAGATGCATTAAAAAGTCTGCCTTCTTTAGAGACCTAGACGGAATTTATAAAAAACGGTTAAATATCATAAATTCATTTGTAAGCTGTACAAGTGATCGATGCCCATCAGTCAGTTCGTGTCTTGCTCCCTGAAGATAGACTCTGAAGGTAAAAGAAACCCTTCCCCACAAGCAAGCAACACCTCCCCTGGCCTGTCTGCCACAGGGGCTTGGGTCTGGGTAGCAGAGGAAACAGGAGTAATGGAGGAACGGAATGGAGGGGGGCAGGACAACCTAGTTGAGACAGTTTTCCCTCCGCTTTTGTTTTAAATAAACAGCTTGCAACCAGGATTAGCCAACTGGCTTGTTATTCGCCATCCTATGGCTTTGAAAAGAACCCACAGTTCTTTCCTTGTCTCAGAGACGAAACATCTCAACATGACTACAGTACAGAAAGAAAGGACTTTCGGGGGAGGACAAATGTTTGTAATTCTGATGTAAAGTCTTTGCCTTGAGTACCAAGCCCAACTTCAACAGTGCAAAAAAGACTCCAGAAGCGGCGTGGGGAGGGGGTCAGAGGCTCGAGTAATAGCTGTCCACCCACTGAGCAAGTCCTCGCTCCACCAGCGACCGGTTTATCAACACCACCTAGGAGAGAAAGGTCTCTGGAGAGCACGGCCACGGCACCAGGGACCACTTCCCAAGCCGGCGTGGGTTCCCCCCTCACCGCAGGCGCCTGAGTCATGGGGTGGAAATCTGATTCATCTTCTGGGCCAACAGGGGATTCGCTTACAGGTTCTGTCGGCATGCAAATAGCCTTTCCAATAGGCTGAGGAAATCTAGGCTTTAGTACCAGGAGATGAAGGAGAAACCCCAAATGGACAAGGTCCAGGAAGGCTCACGGACATTCCGTTGTGGGGACTGTCACGTGCACTGTAGGATGTTTACAGCACCTCCGGCCTCTACCCACTAAGATGACACTAGCATTACTCCCAACTGTGGCCACCAACAGCGTCTCTGGGTGTTAAAAGGGAAAGAAGGACAGAACTCACTTCATCTCCAATCACACTCCAGAGCTGAATCAGAGGAAGGCCGGTTGGACTATACCTCGTCACCTGAAAAAAAAAAACAAAAACAAAACCCTCCACACCATGTTTAAAAGCTACCCCATGCACCTCTCCTTAGAGACTGCTGGCCAACCCGGGGTGTGAGGCACAGGAAAGCAGGCACCGAAAAGTCAGTTCCCAAGAAGCCCAGAGAGTTAGGCGAGGCCGGGAGGGACTGCAGATGCCAGGGAGGAGGCTCCTGAGACAGACCCTGAGCGGCCTGCCCCCCGCTCCCGCCCCCCCCTCCCCCAGCCACACACCTGAGCCAGCAGTGCTGCATTGCCTGTCATCTCACTCATAGCTGCATCCGCCTCAGGTGAGAAGTGGTCATCATCTTTAGAAGGAAAAGCAGCATTTAGACTCTCACTGAGGCGAGGCACTCGTCACTCACACAGCTTGCAGGTGTTTTCCAAGCAGAAGACTTCACACACTCCCGTGGACTTAAGAACTCCATGGGGCGTAGCCACACCTACGCCAGGTTCAGAGCCCCAAGCCTCCCCGGGGCTCCAAGTGGGTACACTCGGGGTGCCTGCTGCATGCCAACCGCTGGGGGACGGAGGGCCAAAGGGACAGAAGCTCTGCCTTCAGCGGAAATACCACCACCACCGCCGCCACTTATTTGGGGGCCACGTGGACTGAGCACGTTGTATGTGTTCTCACACCGAATCAAGAACACGCTTTACAGGCGAGAGCACGGAGACACAGGCCAGTGGCCAAAGGTCAACCAGCTCCCAGAGCGATGCAGGTGGAATTCAGATCGAGGCAGCTGGCCACACAGCCCAATTCAGGCAGTGACTCTAAGTGGGCAGGGCACGCAGACCACATTCTTTGTCAGGTTATACAGGTCACGTCCTTGTACAAGGACATACCCAAGGCGAGAGGCAGTGAGGACGGGAGGGGCAGGATTAAGGTCTGGGAACGTCTTATGAGCCACGTTCTGGCAGGTGCCTCTGTTGGAAGCCGGAAGCCTCTCAAAGCTGGAGGCCTGGGCAGAGTCTAGAACAGTGGACCTGAAAGGGTGGTCCATGGACCAGCAGTACTGGCATCGCTGCAGAACTCGTTAGAAATGCGAGTTCTCAGGCTTCCGCCCAGACCTATTCCATCGGAAGAGCGGCAGCAATCTGTGTTTGCTTAAGCCCTGTAGGTGAGAACGAGGGTCTCAAAGAGAAAGACCTACTTTCAACACCTGCCTGCACCCCCCCAAGCCAGAGGCCCCACCTGTTACCTGACAGGGGCATCACGCTGTCCAGAAGGACCTCTGCTCCCTGGAACGGCAGGGTCACAAAGTCAGACCTAGAAAGGCAAGAAAGGCACAAGCTGAACATGGACTTCACGGCTGACTCACTCTGGGCTGACGTTCGCCTTCTGCTTAGCGCCGTGAGCCCCACAACCCAGGGTGAAGCCACACAGAGGTACACATGACAGGCAGCAGGCCACAGCGCCCAGCTTGCCCTGCCACAGGCCTGGCCTCAGAGGCGCTGCCTGCGTCCCGCTCCCAAAGAGAAGCTGCCTCACTTTTGCCTAATGACACTTGGGGGAATTCTTCTACCAGACGGGCCTTTCTAGCTCCGTCTGGCTGAGGCGAGCATGGAGTTTGTTTATATCATACTCTGCTAAAACAGAGTAGGCAGCAGCAGGGAAGAGTCAACCCACGTCCCAGGCTCCAGCTCTGCAGAAACCACTCCCGACTCACCGGATCTGCCGGAGCACGTCTACTTTCACTCTCTTGTATCCACCATAGTCAACGTAGCGAATCTCGACTTCATTGGTCTCCTCGTAGGAGGCCACCACTTGGGCTCGCCACCAGGCACCGTCCACGCCAGGGGCAGCGCAGATGACCGTTACTGCAGGGCAGGACGAGAGCATGTGCAAAGGCCCGGCTCAGGGCAGGGCGACAGCAAGCATCCCCCAAGGGGAGGACTTGGCCCGCCTCACATCTGCGCCGCCCAAAAAGCTACCCAGACCAAAAGGTGTTCATCCACATCTGTTTACTCTGAGACTTCCTGAAGCCAGAGGTAGACACAGATTAACCGGAATAAACCAAGTAAATTCCACAATTCAGGGAATGGACCAGCAACTCTGCCTTCTACTCTTTAAGGGAATGTTCCAGAAAAACATCGAGAGCCTCCAAGTGCAGACCTCCATGGCTGGTTGCTAGCACCTGCTCTGGCTCACAACTCAGATGCAGGGCTCGTCAGAAGGCTCCCAGGCCTAAACCCCACTTCTTCTGGCCTTTGCTTCAGGAAGGCACTGAGAGCACTAATGCCCAGGGCAGCCAACCAGGCCAGAGAGCAAGTGCCCCCAGCGTCACCAACCGCACCCTGGCGCAGCAGCGGGGGGGTCTGTGACACAGCTGGCCACGCTGTGTCCTAACCCTTAAAGGCAGCCCCTGACGTAGTCACCTCCTGGCCTCCAGTTTGCTCATTGCTTCTGGGCTGAAGCAACATCAGAGAATCTGACAAAAGTGAAATCCTTATTCCTCTAAAAGAAAACCCATAAAAAATGCTACCGAAATTTCAAAGGTTTTCCTCATGCCTTAAAGCCCTCTGGGGGCTCCAGGTTAGGAGTCCCTGATGGGGTGGGTTAGAGACACGTTTCAACGTTCGATTCCCTCCCGCTAACGAGGGCAACAAAGGTAACAGCTCCTGCGCAGGGACCACCTGGGCAAGTCACTGACTTTCTCACCTGTCCACTAGAGATGACCCAACCCACCACAGGACTTGTTGCACTTGGGGATCTTCAGGTACTGTGCATGTTTAACACACACAGTGGCCAACTGCAATTCCTAGATCAAGTGGGCATCAGCCCCACTCAACAGGTAAGTAGCAGAGCTGGATCCAAACCCAGGTGCCAACAACTCTACTCTGACCCCTTTCCTCCGTCAGCCGATGGAAACGCCATATTGGTCTAGCCAGGAAACTCAGCCCAGCACACTCCATGCCAACAGCAAGAACCCAGGGATGCTGCTCCCACGAAGGGTCCAAAACAGCCTTCTCTCGGTCAAGACCAAGGGCAGAACAACAGGAGACCCCCAAAGCTTCTCCCCAAGCCTGGCCAGAGCCCAGCCTCCCCTCTGACCCCCAGGGCAGCACTTACTTTCCACTGGGGTGGGCAAGGTGGGGATTCCAGGCTGAGAGTAGCAGAGGTACATCTGCTGGTCCAGGCTGCGCAGCGCATGGAAGGTAGGGTGTGTGTGCTGCTGCACAAACAGGTGCCCGGCATTGACCTGGTTGACCACGATCACCTCCACAGTGATGCCATCCGGGAGCATGAGCTGCAGAGGAGAGGGGTGGTGAGCACGGCAGCAACTCTTCTCATGTCTGGGATGAGCACTGAGGCCCCAGGGGAAGTGTCTGAACTGGCACATCTTTGAAAAAGGCATGACTACCCAAAGCAACATGGCACCCAGAGGCTGACAGAGGTTCAAGGAGAACTATTTGAGCCGTGCAGTGTTTGGCTCCACTGTGGCCCTTGCCCTGCAATACCACAAGTAACCACTAGAGGCGGCCTCAGCTCAGCTGGGCAGAGAGGCTCCCAGGAGCCAGCTGTGGATGCAACGTCCCGCCTCCCACTGGCCTGGGCACAACTTCCCTCCCTCGCCTCTTCAAGAGTCTGTAAGACCCAGGGAAGGCAAACAGGAATGAGGTGGCCACTGAGAACAAGAATAAGAGGTAGACCAGCCCTCGGACCCCTCAGCCAGCTCACTGGGACCTGCAGCTGACCCCAGGAGCTCTGGTTTGACAGCATCTCTCTGCTCTGCCTTTCTACCAGCAAGCAGAGGCCTGAGGTCAGGTCCACCGTCAAGGTCTGCACAGTCCGAGCCATTTGTTCTTCTCGACTCTCCACAGACATCCTCCCAACTCATTCCCACTCTGGGATTTGGAATGTAGGTTTGCTCGGTGCGAGGTCCCATGCTAAAGACCCTAGAAGAGGCCAAGACTGGTCTCTCAAAAAAAAAAAAAAAAAAAACTGTCCTTAAGGCACTCGTTTCCCTGATACTAAGGCAACATCCAGGTGCACCGGATGGACACAGTAGGGCATCTACTCCACCTCCCAGCCAGGTGGCCACAAAAAGAGCCTCTGGCTGAGAGTTCTGTGCCTCCCCCCCGCTCCTGCCCCCGTCCTCTCAGTGCTGCTGGCTGAGAGGCACCTCTCCAGTCCCACCCAGCCACAGAGCACAAGGGGAGGAAGCCTTACCAACCACTCACTTACTTAAAAAAAAAGTGGGTCTGTAGTCGAACCTGGTGGGAAAAACCCTATGATTCAGAAGTGGAGCATGGAGTGGGGTTCAGACCACTCCCAGATACCCATGGGAAAGGAAAGGGACATTCACCTCTCCCCGCAAAGCACAAGGGTCTTTGGAGGGAGGAAGATACCCTCCCCTAAACAAAATCCAGCTTGGAGCTGCACATTCACTCCACCTGTGAAATGCAGTGTTCTCGGCCTTCAGAACCCTACAGCTCTACTCCCGGTGAGACGGGGCTCAACAGGGCTCGGGGCACACAGCAGGGAAGGATGACAGGCCCCAGAGAGCCTGCAGCCCCAGCACACAGGCCCCCGACGCGCCCGCTACCCCTCTGCCGGGGCTTCCGGGGTGGGGGCGGAGGCAGGGGTTCTTCTCCTTTATGACCCAGGAACCTCCCGTGAGGCAGGAAGGCGAAGGGGAGCCTTCGCCAGGGCCACCGCTAGACCTGGCTCAACTAGGAGGAAGGAACAACGACACAGTAAGAGCCCATTCGAGCCCAAAACGGTGGGTCCCAACCAGGTCTCAGAGGTGATCCAGGACACAGCACCAGCTTTAAGGAGTCCCGAGCCAGCCTGCACACACCCAGTCTGGACAGACTATAATCCTCTCTAGGCAAACGCCCTGAAAACACGAAGGGTGCCCAGGCGGCAGAGCCAGGGGAGAGTGGTCCTTCCGAGCAGCAGGGAGCGAGAGGCCTGTGGCTTCCGACCAGCACTGCGGCCCTCAACCCGATCCAGAGAGCACAGGCTAGAAGCAGAACTGACCAGTGGAGGGCAGAGGTGAGAGGGCACGGGCATCAGTGTGCTCCCGGCCTTCCTGGCCCACGCTCTTGGGAGTCTCCTGTTCGGGGGAGGCTGGGGGAAAGGGGCACAGGCAGCCCCGGCCCCCAGAGGCATGCTCACCCAGGAAGTCATCGGGAGAGAAGGCAGGGCCAGCGAAGGCAGTGGGGGAGCGTAGATGTTGGTGAGGTTCAGTTCCTTGAACTTCTTCCCAATCAAGCTCAGGGCCTTGTCCACATGATGCTGAGAGCCTGAGTGGGGTGTGGGAAGCAGGACACAGCCACAGGGGTAAGACAGACAGCAGAAGGGCACTCAGGCACACCCCCCACCGCACGG